>NC_059221.1:16633086-17275586 GCF_020615455.1 Coregonus clupeaformis | reverse complement strand
TAGAATCACTTATCTCTGATATGATACAACAACAACAAAAATGTGTAGTGTGTATGAATGGCCTTGTCAAAGGGACAGATTTGGTGATGACAAAAACCGACCTATTGCATGTGTGAGAGGCGAGGAGGGGTAATAAATTCCAGATTAATAGTGAAGATTTCTGCACAACTCTAGAGCTCCTCAACTCCTTCTTGAACCAGAGCCATCCCAGATGTTAGCATCTTCGCTGCATCAGTTATCACATTGGGCTGCCAGGGCAGAAATCCTTCTTCATATCATGTTTCTCTGTGAGAATCTGTTTGCCTGTGTGAATGTGTTGCCTCCAGATCTCACCAGAGATTGGCACTGGGGAAAATAGGAATTTAGTTGCGCTTCAGTCAAGGACTGCCAGCTGTGATGAGAGGCCAAAGGTCATCTGACTGTGAATTTTTATTTTATTTTATTTTACCTTTATTTAACTAGGCAAGTCAGTTAAGAACAAATTCTTATTTACAATGACGGCCTACACAAAGACTAGAGAGGAAACTCCAAGCTCAAAACAGTTAATTCATTTTCAGATACACTCTCAAGTATACTGAATTTAGTACCATTCACCAGAGGTGTGGACTCGAGTCATGTGACTTGGACTCGAGTCAGACTCGAGTCATGAATTTGATGACTTCAGACTCGACTCGACAAAATGTACAAAGACTTGCAACTCGACTTGGACTTTAACATCAATGACTCGTGACTTGACTTGGACTTGCGCCTTATGACTCGAGAAGACTTGCTACGAGGACTTGTAATGACTTGCAAAGCCTTGCTAAGAGGACTTGAAATGACTCGAAACTAAAATGTAGGACTTTGGACTCGACTTGAGACTTGATGGCTTTGACTTTTGACTCGACTTGGGACTTGCCTCATCTTTGACTCGACTTGACTCGGGACTCGAGGGCAAAGACTTGAGACTTACTTGTGACTTGCATAACAATGACTTTGTCCCACCTCTGCCATTCACACATGCAGATGCATACATGCGCGCACACACACACACACACACACACTGTGTGATAAGCGTCCATGAACGTTAGGGTTAGGGCAAACTGCAGGCTATGTCCACTCATACTGTCTCTGCAGTAACGGCGTAATAAATAAATAAAATACATGTGTTCAATTGATATTGACAACATGCCCTTACACAAAAATGTTGTGTGTTGTAGGATACCATATGCGAGGTGATTTCAGGCAGGATACGATCCCTACATGTGAGCGCGCTTTCCTTTGAGAATGAACTATGACGATAGTCCCTATTTTTGCAGCGGTCTAGCGGTTCAAATATTCCAGGCTCTTGTTTCAGTGTAGTAGCACAGTGAAGACAGGGAGAGTTGGCTATTGTTGCACATCGGAATAGCCAACATATCTACACTCTTCTGTCGTTTATAACTTTCGGGAAATGAAATTGATTAATTAAGCTTGAAGACTAAATCCAGCCAAAATGACGGTGGATTTTGAAGAATGTGTGAAAGATTCACCCCGGTTCAGGTAAGAATTTGCACTGATCTTCTGTTCGCTTGTTGAATTCTTCAGGGATTCGCCCTATCGAGGAAGACGATCGCCAGGATAGAAAAACCCCAAAACGCCTTGAATCTGCAAATAGTTGAACAGCATAGCCTTCCATTGACTTTATATTGCAAATATGCTATGGTAAATTGCTGTCAGAATTTTTTTGTGTGCAGAATTTCAATTAATTTATCCTATATTTCCATTGCAAGGCAATTATTGCAGTGAATTGCGTAAGGCTGGACTTGGCTATTTACTATTAATACATGTGTTTCTTGCCATGTTTCAACGAAATGCGTAAAAATGGCCATTGCTTATCATAGGACAACCTTGGATGAATGGACAGTGAGCGCATGGTGAATTAACCCTGAATGAGACCCACCATGGATCCAAATGAGGAAAACAAATTACCCTTCAGAAATACTTGTAGTAGGCCTCTGATTATGAAAAATCATATTGTTTTAATTTCATGTTTGTGGAACAATATTCTGGAAATTTTGAACAAATGCAATTGGGCTTCAAAGGTATGAACATTTTGTGGTAAGAAAACAGAAATTATATAAAAAAGCATTGACATGTGATTGAACATATTGTGTAATGGTATATAAACCTGAAATTAAGTCATATTTTGTCTGAAATAGCAAACTTTATCAACTTGACCAATCCACATTTTTGTATTTTGCTGTCAAAAACATATATTTTTGAAAGTATCAACTATTTTGTGGGTTTTCTATGTATGGAGACCATCTTATTTTTAGTAATATTTGGTTGTCCTTTCTGACTTAACTTGACATAACCTAATATCTTACTTCTTTACCGTAAAACGAATGGTCGTCAATGGCAGTATTCTGACCTCATAAACCACATAATTTAAAAAATATATAATCATTTTTGTTCTTTTAATGTGTAGAGGGAACATCAAAGTTACTCTTGAAGTATTTGGTTGTCCATATTTGCAGAATTTGGAAGGGAAACAATCTCTCTAACTTGTCTATCAATATATGAATGTGACCCTATGCCTCAGTTTGGCAACCAATGAAGGCAACCTTAAGCCCAATGTTGCCTTTTTGCAACACTTACAAAACTACCTCTAGCTCTGTCTCAGAATGTTGGTTTCTCCCCCCAAAAAATTCTACATAATCACTACATCGTAGAGAAGACAGGAAACATATATCAAGTCATGTACTTGCATGGATGGCTTACAACAAATGCTTGTGTAGGAGACCAGTGTGGTCTCAGACAAGTGGACAGGTTTCTAATGTTTCAGAGGCTACTGATGCCACAATAATCATACTGACACACACCAAATACTACTAAGATATACATCTGGGTCTAAGGAGCTGCACTAGGTAGTGTTTGACATTATTTATTTAGTTTAGAACCTGTACAGGACGCAATTTAGGAAGCGTTGCATTTTTGCAACCATGGGTCTCACAGGGTTAACAAGTGCGTGAAGGTTTGGATCATGTGTCATTTTGTGGGGGTGGATTTCCCATCCCTAAAAGTGTTACAGATGAAAATACTATAATGTTATATTGTCATCAGTGTTAATATCTCGACTAGTGTCTGCTACATCCCATTCTCGGGTGATGAGCACATCCATGGGACAGACATCATGCGTTTTCCCCTCCAACCCTTCCATGACGCATGAACATTCATAGATCACATGTATTTAGAATCCTTACTGTAGCAGGCTTCCTCAGGAAAATCGTTTTAGGGAACAATCATGTGTCATACATCTGTCATACCTTGTGTTCAACTGCATGGTCATTGTCTGTAGGCAGTGGGACTGACTTTCACCAAAAGGTGATCATAATGGTGGTAATAATGTAGAATTTGAATGGCCCTTTGATCTTCTACTTGTTCTTTAGATAACACAATACATGTCGTTAATGAAAAATAGGCCTATTGTCCATTCCGAAACACATGTCCATCCCATGTCTCCACTAGATGTTTGAATATTATTTGGAGGATCTAGAGAGATGGGTTCCATGACTGGGATGTTATATGGCAGGAACTCTCCCAACTCCAAAGTCTCTTCCTTTTTAATGAACTGCTTTCCTGACAAAACGGCACAGTCACAAAGGAAGCACTTCAAACAGTGGATCTGAGGGAACTAAAAGGTCTCACGCACTGCCTCATGCTCCTCGTACTACGGCTGCTGCGGTGCACACATAGCACCAAAGGTTAGATAAATAAAGGAGGCATTCCTTTACACCCACATCCCTTCCCAATCCCCTTCCCAGCCCTGGATCTCATTCCTCCCATAGATTCCTGCCTCCCCTGCCTATGTGTGGAAGGAACTCTAGAGGCAGGCAGGCTGTGTGGGGTGTCTGCCTGCATGCCTGGGTCTTTTTACATATGTGTGCACCACTGCCACAGTAAAGCTCCCACGGATATAATCTGCTCTCCAAATCAAAGACTTCCAGACTTGGCAGCAGCACCTTAATGACTGCCATCTGGGCCTGAGAGAGAGGAGAGGCAGGCAGGTCTCAGGAAGCGCTGAGTGAAGGGTATTTACAGAAACCACTCTCTCCATGTTTATGTGCTAAAAGAGCAAGGCTGTACTGTAGCAACCATAGTGGATCATCTGGCATTAGGCAGATGTTAGCCCATCTCTCAGAGCTTCTCAGAGTTTCTTCCCTGAATGCCTCAAGAGAGAGACCATAGTTGTAACGCAATGTAATGAGAAGAAAATATATCTTTGTTTTTCCATTGCTTTCGATTTGGAATGAAAATAACACTCCTTAAATGCAAAAGTTGGCAAGAGCTACTGACCTGTAAAATCACATAAAAGAGTTGTTATCATGTGCAGACTTAATGTTTTGAGAAAGTTTTGAGCAATAGCTATGCCAACTCTATAACTAAATTCTTATGCAATGACAAGGCTGTTTTGTATCCTGAAATGACCAGAGCAGACACCAGAAGAGACACACTTCTGAAGCATATTCTTCCCACTGAATCCTGTCTGTGACAGGGCATTGAGTCCATATTCAAATAGGCCTTTTGTGTCACTTAAAAGCAGTGGAAGTATTATGCAAGAAACCCTGGAGCTGGATTTACTGACTGACTTTGAGGAAACAGTCAAGACCAGAATAGAGGGAATCAAGCTTTTTCACATTTGATATTTGAAAGGCATACTAGGCCTACTCTACTACTTCCCACACGTGTAAAAACATGCAGCCCATCAATTCTGCATGGCTGGCTTCACACGCGGCATGTTGGGGTTCGCATTATGAGCATTATGAGCTAAGACGGCTTCTCGTGTTGTGGTTCACCATTACAATCCTCATCAATACAATTTAATATACAGTTGTCATATATTAAATGGGCTATTTAGTTTGATTGATGTAGCTTTTCTATACCTGTTCCGTTTTCATAGGACAATGCTATTTACACATTCTTCAGTTGTGTTCTTAGCCTCTTGGATTCTAGATTACCAAGAAGCCAAATTATATGGTGCATGAAGTGACCACTGTGTAGCTCCAAAATTGTGGAAATGTCTCCATTGTCCTCTGTGACTGTGTGTACCCCGTGTTTGGTCTCTATGGATACACCGTTGGACGGATGTGAGATTGCAGCCATGGCACTCCAATCCACATCTGTTTTGAGAGAGGTTTATAATGGTCACTCAGCCGCAGGGATGCATGTGTTTGTGTTTGCTGCAGCACAACATTGGCAACATACAGTAACATTTGTGCTGTTTCTCCCTCACTGAGATGTTAATTTGAGGTCGCACTCACGTGCTTGTAAAACATGTGTTGTCTGTCTGTGGCCTCACTTTCACTTAGGAAGCAATCTTACATAGGTCTACATATCACACACATTGCTGTAACTCACTGGTGCTGCTCTGGCTATAAACCATGTGTAATGTAACAACAAAAGGTGACATATATCCACAGTAGCTAACATGATAGCATGTAGGCCTATTTTCCTACGGACCCATTTTCTCCCGTGAATTATGACTTTATAGCACGTTGTAATTAATACTGCCTGTGTTTGTGGGTGAGTACTGAGTATTTATGAAGCTGAGATGTGCGGTGCGGCTGGAGAGAATAGTCCGTTTACCAGCCTCCTGTCAATTAATTTGATTGCTGGCACTATAGCCCTTTCTATCCATGCTCTGTCCAACTCCTTGCATTGTCTCCTCCTCAGTTTGTCAGCAGAATGTGGCCATTGTTCGCCCAGTTCTGAGTTCCATGCTTCCGCCGTGACAATACGGACTTTTTAATTGGAGCTGACTGGCTTCAGGCATTGTGCTGTTAACCTCTGTTATTTTCAGCCTAGACTAAGACAACGTAAAAGTTCCATGCGGGAGTGTTCGATAATAAAGAAATTCATTGGACCAGCGCCGTTGCTGATTCTACAGGATTAGCATTGAAAACGTGACCAGCGGTCAGGAAATCAAGTAATAAAAGTGGCTGTAGATCTTTTGCAAAAACGTTTAAATGGGTAGAATGACAGTAAACAGTTTTTCTATGTAGTTAGCTGAAATTCACTACAATTGTGTTTATTTTCCACTTTAAGGGCTTTCTGTACTGCTAACATTCACTTCCAGTCATTTTTTTTTGCTCGCATTGCTGGTCCATTGTTTAGAATTCTTCTGCATTTATGCAAAGACTTATGGGATATTAGAATCCTATTGTCTTAACCTGTATTTCTTCAACCTAGGCTGTTGTGCGTGAGTGTGGATCCTCCTTCCCCATTCTAGTAAACATCTGAGGCCAGTGTGTAATGTGAGGCTGCCTTGAAGTTGACAGCCTGGCGGCCTGGTTGTCATGATGAGCTCTGACAGATTCAAGGAGGACAGCCAGGGAATTCGAGGTCACTGACCTTTGACCTCCACTGTGTGTGCGTGTGTGTGTGCGTGTGTGTGTGCCTGTGTGCGTGTCTGTCTTTGAGAGAATGAATTACTTTATACATGACCCACAGTCAGATAACTGGGAGGAAAACCATGACTGTGTCAGATTCCAGGATATGGCCTGCATTGGAGGAATGCTGAGCATGTGACACATTGTTCTGCTCTGTAAAAGATGAAAACTCTACCCTGAGGATACATTTAGTGTAATTTGTATTTTATTATGTTTTCAGAGAGCATCACATATTCTTCCAATGACAAAATAAGTTCATACAATGGCTTACATTATGCTAAATCTGAAATCCCGTTCTGAATGATCAGAGCAAACAAATTCCATTGTGATGATATTACTTTACTGTTTACATTACTGTGCTTATCTGATTGAGCTCCCTTTCTTACGTCTAACTGTACTTGGCTTCCAGATGTGAATCAAGCCTAGAAAATGGGTACAACTCAGCAGTAGTATAATCACCGGGGTTACTAGCCTACTATCCATTTTAGGGCTCAGGGGAATGTAATGTGGTTTGTATATCATTTTGCTATTTAGTTTTGCTTTTACTTGCAATAATTGTTTTCAATCAGCCCTGAATTGACTGTAGTTACATTGCAATTTGAGGACATAACCTCAAGCAACCGCTCCTTTCACAAATCAACATGTGACAAGTATTTACAGTGAGATTAGCTAACCTCAAATTCTTATTGTGTTCTTCAAGAGAAACACACTTGTTGCTACAAAGAAAAGCTCTGGATTAATCCAGTGGACTGCTCTAGGAGAAGACCTGCCCAGCATTAGTCTATCTCTGCCAGTAACTGCTTGGGATGTATATTCCCATTCTGTTCCTCAGAATGCAAACTGAAGCACTTATGTTGGAGAGCATGAAGTGGGTCTTTTTAAACATTTAATATGGCCGTCATCCAATATCTTCATAAGTGGTGCACTGTCCTTACCCACAGGTTTTCACAATCTCAGGGATTGTTGTTATTGCTATGATGTTGGAGTGGAGACATGACACGTGTTGAGAAACCTCTCCTATTGTTCTGTATAGAAGAAGAGTATGCATGATGTTGCTTCCATGTCATTTTATCCACATCACCTATTTTAGAGACCTTTTTAAATGACAGTTGTTCTCATAGCAACAAACCGTTCAGGTAATCATGCGATTTCGTTGCTTCTCGGACATTTGCACCGTAGTCGTCCTTCTCGAAGATCTGCTTCGGCCACAGCTGCTCCAAGCTGGAAGAGATTCCTTCCTGCTGCGCTTGGTCTTGTTGCTTCTGCTCTATTTCATACTGACCTGCTTCTTCCATTTTGAATCTGTGAGTGAGCCACCTTCTGTTCCCTTAACAGTGCTCCTACCAAGACACCATGACCTTGGTGAACAGGACGGGGGGATACTGTATTCATCTATTGGGGAGTCATTGCTCTAACAGCAAGATGCCCATCAAATGCATTCGACCACACAGCTATAACTGCAACTGATACCCACAGTCGTGTGGTGAAGCTGTGATGAATTGTTTGTCATGCAATCTCACTATGAAAGAGAAAGGATACTGTTTTAGTTCATGGATGGAATGTAGTGGAATTATATTGAATGGTGGTGCCTGCCCTGTTTTATGTTTCTCACATGGTTGTCCCATTTTGAATCCCACATTAGACAAAGGGCAGTTTTGGCTGTGTCACCTTTCTTTCCCTCTCACCGCTGCCAGTTTTTTTGGGCTGCTTTAGCCTCCTTGATTTAATGACTTTCGAACAGATCACCGGGCAGGCCTACGGGCATTTTCACCATTGAGGGTGTCAGTGATACTGTGCAGCGGATTGGAGCTGACAACTCCAGGTGATGAAAACAAATGACAGGGATTAAGTCAGCAGTTTGTGAGTCTCTCTTTCCTAATCAGGGATTAGCCCACATTATCCCTCTCTCTGTTCTGTTCAATCCCAGGAGAGGAGGACGTCAAGGTGTTTCACCTCCCTTCCAAACAAACACATCCTGCTGCTGGTGCAGTGTCACGGTGGTGGGTGAATATTATTCAAATCAGTCTATTAGAGAAGCAAATTGTTCCTATTCTCAAAGTGCACCTCTCATTGGACACATATTACCAAAGAAGCACTCTGTTTCATTTTACAATCTATTAAACAACCTTCACCTCAGCAGAAGCCAGCATTGGTGTTCCCCTCTTTGAAACTGTAGCCATTGCATGCATGCAAAAAGAAAGGCTTTCTTTCTTCTTCAAGAAACGAGATGAGATGAAACACTTTTGCCTGTTAGAACCCAGTCTTTGCTCACCAGGCTCTGTCTCTTCCAGCTAGCCGGCCAGGCAATGTAGGGCAGTCATTGGAGAACCCAGGCCTTCAACTTGATTACTGTACTGTTTGAAAGATCTACTGTACGTCTTGAGGAGCAGGGATGTCTTCACAGCAAAGGGGCAATTCCACGGTAATGTAATTACACTTTAAAATATATGCCAAACAAAAACCATTGATTTCAAAGTTTAACATACTATACAACTCTATACACAAGGACTACTTTTAACAATTTACACTGGAAAATGTATAAAAATGAGAAGAACAAAGAACTGTGCAGATGCAAACTTTGGTAACAGAATTACGGTAAAATCTCCCTCAGGTTTTTATGCGACCACCTTTTCCAAAAACTCTGTTAAATATCTGCTCCGAATTAAGATTAAAATACGTCTGCAGAAAAAATGGGGTGTCAGCTATGAAATGGCAACTTAAGTTTAAAAAAAATCTCTTGGTTATCTTTTGGTTATTGAACTACAGTACAGTGGGGGAAAAAAGTATTTAGTCAGCCACCAATTGTGCAAGTTCTCCCACTTAAAAAGATGAGAGAGGCCTGTAATTTTCATCATAGGTACACGTCAACTATGACAGACAAATTGAGATTTTTTTTTCCAGAAAATCACATTGTAGGATTTTTAATGAATTTATTTGCAAATTATGGTGGAAAATAAGTATTTGGTCACCTACAAACAAGCAAGATTTCTGGCTCTCACAGACCTGTAACTTCTTCTTTAAGAGGCTCCTCTGTCCTCCACTCGTTACATGTATTAATGGCACCTGTTTGAACTTGTTATCAGTATAAAAGACACCTGTCCACAACCTCAAACAGTCACACTCCAAACTCCACTATGGCCAAGACCAAAGGACACCAGAAACTCGTCGTGTTTGGAGGACAAAGAATGCTGAGTTGCATCCAAAGAACACCATACCTACTGTGAAGCATGGGGGTGGAAACATCATGCTTTGGGGCTGTTTTTCTGCAAAGGGACCAGGACGACTGATCCGTGTAAAGGAAAGAATGAATGGGGCCATGTATCATGAGATTTTGAGTGAAAACCTCCTTCCATCAGCAAGGGCATTGAAGATGAAACGTGGCTGGGTCTTTCAGCATGACAATGATCCTAAACACACTGCCCGGGCAACGAAGGAGTGGCTTCGTAAGAAGCATTTCAAGGTCCTGGAGTGGCCTAGCCAGTCTCCAGATCTCAACCCCATAGAAAATCTTTGGAGGGAGTTGAAAGTCCGTGTTGCCCAGCGACAGCCCCAAAACATCACTGCTCTAGAGGAGATCTGCATGGAGGAATGGGCCAAAATACCAGCAACAGTGTGTGAAAACCTTGTGAAGACTTACAGTAACGTTTGACCTGTGTCATTGCCAACAAAGGGTATATAACAAAGTATTGAGAAACTTTTGTTATTGACCAAATACTTATTTTCCACCATAATTTGCAAATAAATTCATTAAAAATCCTACAATGTGATTTTCTGGATTTTCTTTTCTCAATTTTCTGTCATAGTTGACGTGTACCTATGATGAAAATTACAGGCCTCTCTCATCTTTTTAAGTGGGAGAACTTGCACAATTGGTGGCTGACTAAATACTTTTTTTCCCCACTGTAAGTGAAGTGGATTTAGACCCGGTAATGGAGTTATGGTAACCAAACTTGAACATTGTGAAAATTATGTGCAACTTCCAGCTTTTACTGTGAACACTGAGGCTGTACCCGCTTTAAGTTACATTTTTAACAGTGGCCAAGTAGGCTACTGTGGCTATTTGATCATAATGTAGGCCTACCAGAATGGCCTACCATCAAAATCAATGGATAAAATGCATCCCATAACATTTTAACATGGAAATATCTGTCATATCATTCAGCCTACAGTAAAAATAAAAAATAAAAATAAATTGGTCATTTAGCAGACGCTCTTATCCAGAGTGACTTACAGGAGCAATTAGGGTTAAGTGCCTTGCTCAAGGGCACATCGACAGATTTTTCACCTAGTCGGCTCGGGGATTAGAACCAGCGACCTTTCGGTTACTGGTACAACACTCTTAACCACTAAGCTACTAGCAGCCAATGTGTGATGTTCAATGTAGGCCTACAGTACATTCCATGAGGCTTTTGAAAAAAACTTGCATTATTATTCCCATACTATTATTACAGAGAATCAGACAAATTATGCTTCCCTCTGCCTATTGGCTACTTAGCTTATTCAAGCCTGTCTCAAAATACAACACTGCCCCTTTAAGACAAAAAAAGCTCCTAACCTGACTCGTTTTTCAAAGATGTCTAGAAATGTTTTGTGCTCTTGTAGGATGCAATCACTCCCCTATTGGTGACTACAAATTATCTATAACTGGGGTAATAACTCACTAACTAGCAAAGGATATGAACAAAATGTGCACAGTGGCTACATGCAGCTCTTGCTTTGATCTCAAAACAAGTGCATCTGCTCACGACCACAGCTGTAAACACAGTCCAGTTCAAAGTAAATGGCACAAATCCATATATGGCAATGGTACAGTGGGGAAAAAAAGTATTTAGTCAGCCACCAATTGTGCAAGTTCTCCCACTTAAAAAGATGAGAGAGGCCTGTAATTTTCATCATAGGTACACGTCAACTATGACAGACAAATTGAGAATTTTTTTCTCCAGAAAATCACATTGTAGGATTTTTTATGAATTTATTTGCTAATTATGGTGGAAAATAAGTATTTGGTCACCTACAAACAAGCAAGATTTATGGCTCTCACAGACCTGTAACTTCTTCTTTAAGAGGCTCCTCTGTCCTCCACTCGTTACCTGTATTAATGGCACCTGTTTGAACTTGTTATCAGTATAAAAGACACCTGTCCACAACCTCAAACAGTCACACTCCAAACTCCACTATGGCCAAGACCAAAGAGCTGTCAGAGGACACCAGAAACAAAATTGTAGACCTGCACCAGGCTGGGAAGACTGAATCTGCAATAGGTAAGCAGCTTGGTTTGAAGAAATCAACTGTGGGAGCAATTATTAGGAAATGGAAGACATACAAGACCACTGATAATCTCCCTCGATCTGGGGCTCCACGCAAGATCTCACCCCGTGGGGTCAAAATGATCACAAGAACGGTGAGCAAAAATCCCAGAACCACACAGGGGGACCTAGTGAATGACCTGCAGAGAGCTGGGACCAAAGTAACAAAGCCTACCATCAGTAACACACTACGCCGCCAGGGACTCAAATCCTGCAGTGCCAGACGTGTCCCCCTGCTTAAGCCAGTACATGTCCAGGCCCGTCTGAAGTTTGCTAGAGTGCATTTGTATGATCAAGAAGAGGATTGGGAGAATGTCATATGGTCAGATGAAACCAAAATATAACTTTTTGGTAAAAACTCAACTCGTCGTGTTTGGAGGACAAAGAATGCTGAGTTGCATCCAAAGAACACCATACCTACTGTGAAGCATGGGGGTGGAAACATCATGCTTTGGGGCTGTTTTTCTGCAAAGGGACCAGGACGACTGATCTGTGTAAAGGAAAGAATGAATGGGGCCATGTATCGTGAGATTTTGAGTGAAAACCTCCTTCCATCAGCAAGGGCATTGAAGATGAAACGTGGCTGGGTTTTTCAGCATGACAATGATCTCAAACGAAGGATTGGCTTCGTAAGAAGCATTTCGTGGTCCTCTGTAGCTCAGCTGGTAGAGCACGGTGCTTGTAACGCCAAGGTAGTGGGTTCGATCCCCGGGACCACCCATACACAAAAATGTATGCACGCATGACTGTAAGTCGCTTTGGATAAAAGCGTCTGCTAAATGGCATATTATTATTATTATTATTTCAAGGTCCTGGAGTGGCCTAGCCAGTCTACAGATCTCAACCCCATAGAAAATCTTTGGTTGCCCAGCGACAGCCCCAAAAAATCACTGCTCTAGAGGAGATCTGCATGGAGGAATGGGACAAAATACCAGCAACAGTGTGTGAAAACCTTGTGAAGACTTACAGAAAACGTTTGACCTGTGTCATTGCCAACAAAGGGTATATAACAAAGTATTGAGAAACTTTTGTTATTGACCAAATACTTATTTTCCACCATAATTTGCAAATAAATTCATTAACAATCCTACATCCTCATTTTGTCTGTCATAGTTGACGTGTACCTATGATGAAAATTACAGGCCTCTCTCATCTTTTTAAGTGGGAGAACTTGCACAATTGGTGGCTGACTAAATACTTTTTTTCCCCCACTGTATATTTGCATATAGGCCTACTGCAGCTCTGATTGGTCATGCCGCACCGGTCTGTGTAGAGTACAGGCTGAGTTGTGCGTGTCAACGCAATAGAATCCTACTCCGATGCGTTCTGCCTTCAACAAAATCTCTTGCATAGTTCGTTTTGTTTCGGTGTGTTGTATTAAAAGTGGCTAATATTGCATTGTTTCGATCACAACTGCCACAGTAAAGGGAAACGTTGATAGTGTTAACTAACAGGGAAAACTCTAGAAAGTTGAGTGAAGTTGAATCTCATGCTTCTCTCTGTGGGCTGATAGTCTCGCCCGCGCACGCGCGCAGCTTAGAGGGAACATTGATGGTAACGGAATTACATCATGGGTTCCTGATCTGTGCTACACAGAAATGCATAATTATGGATATGAATGTCATTCTCCTCATTGTTTCACAAGTTTGGACATCACAGCGCAGCGCAGCATGGCACAGTAGAGCACAGTGCAGTACAATACAGCACAGCAGAGTAGAGTAGGGTAGAGTACAGTACAGTACAGTAGAGTTTAGTACAGTAAAGCTCAGTACAGTACTATACTCTACTTTTCTTTACTGTACTGTATTGTACTGTACTCTACTGTGCTATACTCACTGTACTGTGCTATCCAAACTTGTGAACATACAGTGGGGAGAACAAGTATTTGATACACTGCCGATTTTGCAGGTTTTTCTACTTACAAAGCATGTAGAGGTCTGTAATTTTTATCATAGGTACACTTCAACTGTGAGAGACGGAATCTAAAACAAAAATCCAGAAAATCACATTATATGATTTTTAAGTAATTAATTTGCATTTTATTGCATGACATAAGTATTTGATCACCTACCAACCAGTAAGAATTCCAGCTCTCACAGACCTGTTAGTTTTTCTATAAGAAGCCCTCCTGTTCTCCACTCATTACCTGTATTAACTGCACCTGTTTGAACTCGTTACCTGTATAAAAGACACCTGTCCACACACTCAATCAAACAGACTCCAACCTCTCCACAATGGCCAAGACCAGAGAGCTGTGTAAGGACATCAGGGATAAAATTGTAGACCTGCACAAGGCTGGGATGGGCTACAGGACAATAGGCAAGCAGCTTGGTGAGAAGGCAACAACTGTTGGCGCAATTATTAGAAAATGGAAGAAGTTCAAGATGACGGTCAATCACCCTCAGTCTGGGGCTCCATGCAAGATCTCACCTTGTGGGGCATCAATGATCATGAGGAAGGTGAGGCATCAGCCCAGAACTACACGGCAGGACCAGGTCAATGACCTGAAGAGAGCTGGGACCACAGTCTCAAAGAAAACCATTAGTAACACACTACGTCGTCATGGACTAAAATCCTGCAGCGCACGCAAGGTCCCCCTGCTCAAGCCAGCGCATGTCCAGGCCCGTCTGAAGTTTGCCAATGACCATCTGGATGATCCAGAGGAGGAATGGGAGATGGTCATGTGGTCTGATGAGACAAAAATAGAGCTTTTTGGTCTAAACTCCACTCGCAGTGTTTGGAGGAAGAAGAAGGATGAGTACAACCCCAAGAACACCATCCCAACCGTGAAGAATGGAGGTGGAAATATAATTCTTTGGGGATGCTTTTCTGCAAAGGGGACAGGACGACTGCACCGTATTGAGGGGAGGATGGATGGGGCCATGTATCGCGAGATCTTGGCCAACAACCTCCTTCCCTCAGTAAGAGCATTGAAGATGGGTCGTGACTGGGTCTTCCAGCATGACAACGACCCGAAACACACAGCCAGGGCAACTAAGGAGTGGCTCTGTAAGAAGCATCTCAAGGTCCTGGAGTGGCCTAGTCAGTCTCCAGACCTGAACCCAATAGAAAATCTTTGGAGGGAGCTGAAAGTCCGTATTGCCCAGCGACAGCCCCGAAACCTCAAGGATCTGGAGAAGGTCTGTATGGAGGAGTGGGCCAAAATCCCTGCTGCAGTGTGTGCAAACCTGGTCAAGACCTACAGGAAACGTATGATCTCTGTAATTGCAAACAAAGGTTTCTGTACCAAATATTATGTTCTGCTTTTCTGATGTATCAAATACTTATGTCATGCAATAAAATGCAAATTAATTACTTAAAAATCATACAATGTGATTTTCTGGATTTTTGTTTTAGATTCCGTCTCTCACAGTTGAAGTGTACCTATGATAAAAATTACAGACCTCTACATGCTTTGTAAGTAGGAAAACCTGCAAAATCGGCAGTGTATCAAATACTTGTTCTCCCCACTGTATGGCTATGATAGGTTCAGATTTGGTCCAGTCCGGTCCGTCTGTAGACGTTAACATCAAGGCCAGGGTGGACTGACTAAAAATCTATTACACTGAACAAAAATATAAACGCAACATGCAACACATTTCTAAGATTTTACTGAGTTACAGTTCATATAAGGAAATCAGTCAATTTAAATAAATTAAGCCCTAATCAATGGATTTCACATGACTGATACAGATATGCATCTGTTGGTCTCAGATACCTTTTAAAAAAGGTAGAGGCGTGGATTAGAAAACCAGTCAGTATCTGGTGTGACCACCATTTGCCTAATGCAGCGCGACACATCTCCTTCGCATAGAGTTGATCAGGCTGTTGATTGTGGCCTGTGGAATGTTGTCCCACTCCTCTTTAATGGCTGTGTGAAGTTGCTGGATATTGGCGGGAACTGGAACACGCTGTCGTACACGTCGATCCAGAGCATCCCAAACGTGCTCATGTCTGGTGAGTATGCAGGCCATGGAAGAACTGGGACATTTTCAGCTTCCAGGAATTGAGTGCAGATCCTTGCAACATGGGGCTGTGCATTATCATGCTGGAACATGAGGTGATGGCGGCGGATGAATGGCACGACAATGGGCCTCAGGATCTCGTCACGGTATATCTGTGCATTCAAATTGCAATCAATAAAATGCAAATGTGTTCGTTGTTCGCAGCTTGTGCCTGCCCATACTATAACCCCACCGCCACCATGGGGCACTCTGTTCAAAACGTTGACATCAGCAAACCGCTCGCCCACACAACGCCATACACATGGTGTGCGGTTGTGAGGCCGGTTGGGCATACTGCCAAATTCTCTAAAACAACGTTGGAGGCAGCTTATGGTATATAAATTAACTTTCAATTCTCTGGCAACAACTCTGGTGGACATTTCTGCAGTCAGCATGCCAATTGCACGCTCCCTCAAAACTTGAGACATCTGTTGTCTGACAAAACTGCACATTTTAGAGTGGCCTTTTATTGTCCCCAGCACAAGGTGCACCTGTGTAATGAACATGCTGTTTAATCAGCTTCTTGATATGCCACACCTGACAGGTGGATAGATCTCACATTCTCAGTATATCCATCAGACGTGTTGCTGTGCGTTTTGTTGCTGTGCGTTTTTGCTGCCAACTTTACTTTATTTTGCTAGCTGACAACTTTGTTTTTTTTTGTTTTGTTTTGTTTTTAATTACCGTTTATATTTTTAGTTTTTCCATCGCAACTTTTTTCCCTCATTCAACTTTTTCACTCCGGACGCTTTATCTGGACATGGTTCGTCAACATCTTCAACAGCCGAAGCTAAGTAGTAACATTAACATGATGTCTTCTAATTGCAGTCGCTGTACTCATAATATACAGGAGAACGATCGCCTTACGGCGAGAATAGCTGTGCTACAAGCCCAGCTTCAGACGCAATCGTTAGGCAAGGGTAATTTCAGTGTAGGAAAGGAAGAAACAGCGTCTGTGCCACCAGTAAGTACAGATAGTAACGTTAGTATAAATCCCCCCGCACAGTCCCCGCAGCCGGACAACTTTCTCATGGCTTCTGGAGGGAAATACTGTTGGAATGCTCAACCGGTGTCGCTCATTCAGCCGACAGAAACTTTCAACCGGTTTTCCCCATTATGTAGCGAGTCGGAGTCTGAGTCTGAGTCTTCTCTTGTCTCTACTCCTCCCGTTACGGGGGTCTGAGACGCCGAAGGCTCCCACCATTAGCTCTGACAAATTGAAAACCCTAGTCATTGGCGACTCCATTACCCGCAGTATTAGACTTAAAACGAATCACCCAGCGATCATACACTGTTTACCAGGGGGCAGGGCTACCGACGTTAAGGCTAATCTAAAAATGGTGCTGGCTAAAGCTAAAACTGGCGAGTGTAGAGAGTATAGAGATATTGTTATCCACGTCGGCACCAACGATGTTAGGATGAAACAGTCAGAGGTCACCAAGTGCAACATAGCTTCAGCGTGTAAATCAGCTAGAAAGATGTGTCGGCATCGAGTAATTGTCTCTGGCCCCCTCCCAGTTAGGGGGAGTGACGAGCTCTACAGCAGAGTCTCAGCACTCAATCGCTGGTTGAAAACTGTTTTCTGCCCCTCCCAAAAGATAGAATTTGTAGATAATTGGCCCTCTTTCTGGGACTCACCCACAAACAGGACCAAGCCTGACCTGCTGAGGAGTGACGGACTCCATCCTAGCTGGAGGGGTGCTCTCATCTTATCTACCAACATAGATAGGGCTCTAACTCCTCTAGCCCCACAGTGAAATAGGGTGCAGGCCAGGCAGCAGGCTGTTAGCCAACCTGCCAGCTTAGTGGAGTCTGCCAATAGCACAGTCAGTGTAGTCAGCTCAGCCATACCCATTGAGACTGTGTCTGTGCCTCGACCTAGGTTGGGCAAAACTAAACATGGCGGTGTTCGCCTTAGCAATCTTATTAGGATAAAGACCTCCTCCATTCCTGCCATTATTGAAAGAGATCGTGATACCTCACATCTCAAAATAGGGTTACTTAATGTTAGATCCCTCACTTCAAAGGCAGTCATAGTCAATGAACTAATCACTGATCATAATCTTGATGTGATTGGCCTGACTGAAACATGGCTTAAGCCTGATGAATTTACTGTGTTAAATGAGGCCTCACCTCCTGGTTACACTAGTGACCATATTCCCCGTGCATCCCGCAAAGGCGGAGGTGTTGCTAACATTTACGATAGCAAATTTCAATTTACAAAAAAAAAATGGCGTTTTCGTCTTTTGAGCTTCTAGTCATGAAATCTATGCAGCCTACTCAATCACTTTTTATAGCTACTGTTTACAGGCCTCCTGGGCCATATACAGCGTTCCTCTCTGAGTTTCCTGAATTCCTATCAGACCTTGTAGTCATAGCAGATCATATTCTAATTTTTGGTGATTTTAATATTCACATGGAGAAGTCCACAGACCCACTCCAAAAGTCTTTCGGAGCCATCATCGACTCAGTGGGTTTTGTCCAACATGTCTCTGGACCTACTCACTGCCACAGTCATACTCTGGACCTAGTTTTGTCCCATGGAATAAATGTTGTAGATCTTAATGTTTTTCCACAAAATCCTGGACTATCGGACCACCATTTTATTACGTTTGCAATCGCAACAAATAATCTGCTCAGACCCCAACCAAGGAGCATCAAAAGTCGTGCTATAAATTCTCAGACAACACAAAAATTCCTTGATGCCCTTCCAGACTCCTTCTGCCTACCCAAGGACGTCAGAGGACAAAAATCAGTTAACCACTTAACTGAGGAACTCAATTTAACCTTGCGCAATACCCTAGATGCAGTTGCACCCCTAAAAACGAAAAACATTTGTCATAAGAAACTAGCTCCCTGGTATACAGAAAATACCCGAGCTTTGAAGCAAGCTTCCAGGAAATTGGAACGGAAATGGCGCCACACCAAACTGGAAGTCTTCCGACTAGCTTGGAAAGACAGTACCGTGCAGTACCGAAGAGCCCTCACTGCTGCTCGATCATCCTACTTTTCCAACTTAATCGAGGAAAATAAGAACAATCCAAAATTTCTTTTTGATACTGTTGCAAAGCTAACTAAAAAGCAGCATTCCCCAAGAGAGGATGGCTTTCACTTCAGCAGTAATAAATTCATGAACTTCTTTGAGGAAAAGATCATGACCATTAGAAAGCAAATTACGGACTCCTCTTTGAATCTGCGTATTCCTCCAGGGCTTAGCTGTCCTGGATCTGCACAGCTCTGCGAGGGCCTGGGATCGGGAGAGACACTTAAGTGTTTTAGTACTATATCTCTTGACACAATGATGAAAATAATCATGGCCTCTAAACCTTCAAGCTGCATACTGGATCCTATTCCTACTAAACTGCTGAAGGAGCTGCTTCCTGTGCTTGGCCCTCCTATGTTGAACATAATAAACAGCTCTCTATCCACCGGATGTGTACCAAACTCACTAAAAGTGGCAGTGATAAAGCCTCTCTTGAAAAAGCCAAACCTTGACCCGGAAAATATAAAAAACTATCGGCCTATATCGAATCTTCCATTCCTCTCAAAAATTTTAGAAAAAGCTGTTGCGCAGCAACTCACTGCCTTTCTGAAGACAAACAATGTATACGAAATGCTTCAGTCTGGTTTTAGACCCCATCATAGCACTGAGACTGCACTTGTGAAGGTGGTAAATTACCTTTTAATGGCGTCAGACCGAGGCTCTGCATCTGTCCTCGTGCTACTAGACCTTAGTGCTGCCTTTGACACCATCGATCACCACATTCTTTTGGAGAGACTGGAAACCCAAATTGGTCTACACGGACAAGTTCTGGCCTGGTTTAGATCTTACCTGTCGGAAAGATATCAGTTTGTCTCTGTGAATGGTCTGTCCTCCGACAAATCAACTGTACATTTCGGTGTTCCTCAAGGTTCCGTTTTAGGACCACTATTGTTTTCACTATATATTTTACCTCTTGGGGATGTTATTCGAAAACATAATGTTAACTTTCACTGCTATGCGGATGACACACAGCTGTACATTTCAATGAAACATGGTGAAGCCTCAAAATTGCCCTCGCTAGAAGCCTGTGTTTCAGACATAAGGAAGTGGATGGCTGAAAACTTTCTACTTTTAAACTCGGACAAAACAGAGATGCTTGTTCTAGGTCCCAAGAAACAAAGAGATCTTCTGTTAAATCTGACAATTCATCTTGATGGTTGTAAAGTCGTCTCAAATAAAACTGTGAAGGACCTCGGCGTTACTCTTGACCCTGATCTCTCTTTTGACGAACATATCAAGACTGTTTCAAGGACAGCTTTTTTCCATCTACGTAACATTGCAAAAATCAGAAATGTTCTGTCCAAAAATGATGCAGAAAAATTAATCCATGCATTTGTTACTTCTAGGTTAGACTACTGCAATGCTCTACTTTCCGGCTACCCGGATAAAGCACTAAATAAACTTCAGTTAGTGCTAAATACGGCTGCTAGAATCCTGACTAGAACCAAGAAATTTGATCATATTACTCCAGTGCTAGCTTCCCCTACACTGGCTTCCTGTTAAGGCAAGGGCTGATTTCAAGGTTTTACTGTTAACCTATAAAGCGTTACATGGGCTTGCTCCTACCTATCTTTCCGAGTTGGTCCTGCCGTACATACCAATACGTACGCTACGGTCACAAGACGCAGGCCTCCTAATTGTCCCTAGAATTTCTAAGCAAACAGCGGGAGGCAGGGCTTTCTCCTATAGATCTCCATTTTTATGGAACAGTCTGCCTACCCATGTGAGAGACGCAGACTCGGTCTCAACCTTTAAGTCTTTACTGAAGACTTATCTCTTCAGTAGGTCATATGATTGAGTGTAGTCTGGCCCAGGAGTGTGAAGGTGAACGGAAAGGCTCTGGAGCAACGAACAGCCCTTGCTGTCTCTGCCAGGCCGGTTCCCCTCTCTCCACTGGGGTTCTCTGCCTCTAACCCTGTTACAGGGGCTGAGTCACTGGCTTGCTGGTGCTCTTTCATGCCGTCCCTAGGAGGGGTGCGTCACTTGAGTGGGTTGAGTTACTGACGTGATCTTCCTGTCTGGGTTGGCGCCCCCTTGGTTTGTGCTGTGGTGGAGACCTCTGTGGGCTATACTCGGCCTTGTCTCAGGATTGTAAGTTGGTGGTTGAGGATATCCCTCTAGTGGTGCGGGGGCTGTGCTTTGGCAGAGTGGGTGGGGTTATATCCTTCCTGTTTGGCCCTGTCCGGGGTTTCTTCGGATGGGGCCACAGTGTCTCCGGACCGCTCCTGTCTCAGCCTCCAGTATTTATGCTGCAGTAGTTTATGTGTCGGGGGGCTGGGGTTAGTTGGTTATACCTGGAGTACTTCTCCTGTCTTATCCAGTGTCCTGTGTGAATTTAAGTATGCTCTCTCTAATTCTCTCATTCTCTCTTTCTCTCTGAGAACCTGAGCCCTAGGACCATACGTCAGGACTACCGGGCATGCTGACACCTTGCTGTCCCCAGTCCGCCTGGCCTTGCTGCTATTCCAGTTTCAACTGTTCTGCCTGCGGTTACGAAACCCCTACCTGTCCCAGACCTGCTGTTTTCAACTCTTAATGATCGGCTATGAAAAGCCAACTGAGAGACCTGAGCCCTAGGACCATACGTCGGGACTACCGGCCGTGGTGACTCCTTGCTGTCCCCAGTCCGCCTGGCCTTGCTGCTATTCCAGTTTCAACTGTTCTGCCTGCGGTTATGGAACCCCTACCTGTCCCAGACCTGCTGTTTTCAACTCTTAATGATCGGCTATGAAAAGCCAACTGAGATTTATTCCTGATTATTATTTGACCATGCTTGTCACTTATGAACATTTTTGAACATCTTGGCATGGTTCTGTTATAATCTCCACCCGGCACAGCCAGAAGAGGACTGGCCACCCCTCATAGCCTGGTTCCTCTCTAGGTTTCTTCCTAGGTTTTGGCCTTTCTAGGGAGTTTTTCCTAGCCACCGTGCTTCTACACCTGCATTACTAGCTGTTTGGGGTTTTAGGCTGGGTTTCTGTACAGCACTTCGAGATATTAGCTGATGTACGAAGGGCTATATAAAATAAAATTGATTGATTGATTATCTTGACAAAGGAGACATTTTCACTAACAGGGATGTAAACAAATTTGTGCACAACATTTTAGAGAAATTAGCTTTTTGTGCGTATGGAACATTTCTGGGATCTTTTATTAACAGCTCATGAAACATTACATTTTACATTTTAGTCATTTAGCAGACGCTCTTATCCAGAGCGACTTACAGTTAGTGAATACATTTTTTTTATTTTTTATACTGGCCCCCCGTGGGAATCGAACCCACAACCCTGGCGTTGCAAACGCCATGCTCTATCAACTGAGCTACATCCCTGCCGGCCATTCCCTCCCCTACCCTGGACGACGCTGGGCCAATTGTGCGCCGTCCATGAGTCTCCCGGTCGCGGCCGGCTGCGACAGAGCCTGGATTCGAACCAGGATCTCTAGTGGCACAGTTAGCACTGCAAAGCAGTGCCTTAGACCACTGCGCCACTCAGGAGGTTGGGACCAAACATGGGACCAACACTTTACATGTTGCGTTTATATTCTGTTCAGTATACTTTTCAACATCCATGGACGTCCGGTGTCAGTCGGCGCTCAGTGTGTGATAATTCTGGTTACAGTAAATGGAAAGCGAGGGGACTCATGGGTAGGTGTCAGTAAGAGCTGGGAGAAGTGGCATTAACTGGAGAGGAAGAGAGGAGGCAGAGAGAGAGGGAGGGGTTGTCCAGACTCAGACTGTTTTAACACTCTTGGTTTGACCACCAGATAACAGAAAGACAAAGAAAACAGTTCTGAGCTGAACATAGCAGTATGCCAGTGGAAGGGAGGACAGTAGCAGGTGACCCAACTGTGGTTTGTGACCATTATGATTTCGCATTGTAGCCAATTCAGTTGCAGTAACTCCGATACCGTTTTTTTTGGGTAATTCCATTACCAATTTGGTAACAGAATTACGAGTTTTAATCACTTAATAATTCATAAACAAAATTGATATCATTAAAATCACTATAACTAATTGGTAGGTCTACCATTACTTGTTACTTCTGTGAACTTTCATTATCCTCAGGAGAGACATTTTTTAATATCTTAAAGATATGTGGGTTTTTGATAACAGAATTACAAAGCACAAGGCAATATTTCTTAAACTTTCAGAAGGTAAACAATTTCTTCAAAACTAAATATAAGTATTGATATTAGTTGGCAGGGGTCTTTATGTAAACATTATAGTGTTTTGATGTATTTTTTAAACCTTTTAAGACTTTTTCTGGTAGATGTTTTCTAAGAACTCATTTCCATCTGTGTATCCAGAAATCAAAGCCTTAACTTATGCTTATTTTTTAAGATGGAAAATGGTTGAAAAATGTATCTATGCCTTCATTTCCCCAAAATATTACCTCAGCTTTCATTTGACACCCAATTTGTTGATATGCTTCTATGAACTTCACATGTTGGTGCTCATGGGTCCTTTTCAATGGAAATGCCCAAAGCCGAAGCCAAAGGGAATGTGTGATGATTGCAGAGACTCTGTGATAGATCCAGGATGAAGCAAGGACGGCTTCAGTCGCTTGACTGTTTTCACTGAGATTTCTATATAAAGGAATCAGGGACACTGATACAACCAGATATAAACACTGGTGTCACAACAAAAGATGTCCCAGAAAGTTCAAAACAGAAACCATCTAGATATATCTGATTGAATGTATAATTTGAACTGCAGCAGGTTCTCTGTAGAAATTATGCTACGACATTTGTACAAATTATTTCCATCCATGCGAATGTTACAAAGCAGTCCTTTATTTAATTTCTTGTTTGTTCTATGAGTTATCGGAATTATTTATATTTTTAATGGAGGCTAATGTAGACTAGTGATGAATCTTGCTAACAGACTATAGGAGTCTGGATGTAGCCTGCTTGAGTGGCTGGGGACACAGCACAGGCATGATGTCATCCAAGTCTTTGTGTTGGAGAGTCCTGGCTGTCCTTCTCATTTCTGTCTGATGAATAGCAAGATGCTATTCACACACCTCCACACAAAGGGCTGTGGTGCAAGGCGCTGCATGCTGAACAGGGTGGTGTCTGTGTGTGTGTGCATGCGTGTATGGTAATCCACTTTTATAGGACATCCTGCAAGATGACAAAGAGACCTGGGATTTGGGCCAGCAGCCATCTCAAACAGAAACCTGTCTTGCCCAGATCTTAAGCGCACGACCAGAGTGTGAACACTTTATTAAGTGTGGGGAAATCGAATTGCCGAACTGTATTACTGTCACTCGATCGGCCAGTATTGCCACAGGATGTGCATGCTGTGTTGAACTCATTGAATCATCACTATGGTAGTAGTTGTAGTATTCACAGAGATAGGCTATATTATGCATAGGGTTATACAGACATTATTATTCCTATCACAGCCCACAGTAAATTACTAATAAGATAAGGAGGCAGAAGCCAATAGACGAAGGTTCACTGTGATGTGTAATAACATGAATCACATGGACCACTAAGAAAATAAGGAACATTTTCTTGGCTTTGAGGCTTTCTTAATGATGTAGTTTGGGCTTTGTTTTGTCACAGTCTGTCTGCCTCAAAACATTACATGCTGTGTTTTTCCCACCATATTGGATTTTTGGTTAATCTGGGCAACCCAACATCTGATCTCAATTCGATAGAGCTATCAGATTTCTCTCAACCGTTTGGAGAGAAAATCCACTTTTCTCTTGAGCTATATCTGGACGGCTCCAGTTTCAGGCAGGGAACAGTCATGTGTGCTGAAGACCTACAGAGCAGTAGGACTAGTCATCTGAAAAATACAGTGTATCACTGTTACTTATACCTTATCATCTAGTAATAACGATCATCTTTGAGCTATGGTACAGGAAGGGGCTGTACAGTGCACAACCCAGATGATTTTGCTGGGAAACACAGCAAAGATAACAGGTTGCTGGAATAACCATAGGATTAGCATCATCTCTCATTGTACTGTCAACATTCCCCTCTCTCTGACCTTCTGTTCACAAAGAGTTAAGCAGCCACTGCAACGTGACTCCATCCATTGAGATTATGGTGATGCGTTTGAAATAAGCTATAATTCAGAGTTCATATAAATAGTCTGACTAAAGCTCCTAGTGGATTAACCATAGGCTATATAGGAGCTGTGTGATTTAGTATAGGAAGCTAGAGGATGGTAACACGTAGGAGGCAATGTAATGAAGATGTCATGTCTCTCTTTGACCACATATTGTTTGATGTGCCCTTCCATGACGCTATTTCTCAGCCCCCTATTTCAACGTTCAAGCTTTTAAAAGGGATTTAAAAACACATTGGAAAATGGCCTGTTTTCCTGCGACACACCAGATAATATGCCTGTTCTGCTTAGGTCCAGCATAGTAGAACAGAGGCATCATTACATTTACATTTTAGTCATTTAGCAGACGCTTTTATCCAGAGCGACTTATAGGAGCAATTAGGGTTAAGTGCCTTGCTCAAGGGCACATCGACAGATTTTTCACCTAGTCGGCTCGGGGATTAAAACCAGCGACCTTTCGGTTACTGGCACAACGCTCTTAACCACTAAGCTACCTGCTGCCCCATCATCTGAAGGACTGGTCACTCCAGACCAGAGCAAATGCAGAGAACAGAAGGGACTGGTCTCTCTCAGGGGAACATACTTGGACCAAGCTCTGGGCCTGTGCCTGTAGGCCCTGAATTAGTAATCTGCCAGCAGATGTATGCCAGGCCCACTGAGAGGAGACTAGTTTGACTAGTGGGAGATAAGGTGACCTGTGCTGCACAAGAGGTCTAGTGTGATTATGCCTCCACCAGATCCTCTATCCCAACATTCAATCAATCGGCTCTCTCACAATTAGAGCAGTTTTATAGTGATGATAACTAAGATCTTTGATAATGGTTTATTGATATCACATGGTACCTGCTAAAACAAGAGGGCCTTTGGCTTTGGATGTGACACAAAACGTGTCGCGCTTAAACTCATTAAGGGTTGCGTCTTCTTTGAGTTGAGTCTTTGTGTAGAGACTTGGTAGTTGTATCGGTTGACATGAGTGTTATGAGTAACAGATTGTTGCAGTTTTATGAAATGTGTCTGAAGTGAAATTTCTCCCCTGATGACCAGATTGCTCAAATGTTCAGAGAATGTACTGTATCTTGCCCTGGACACAGCAGTTCCAGGTGCGTCAACATTGCCCACCCACTAGCACCTTCACGTCCCATTGCCTGGATTTATTACCCAGTGGATCAGGAAATGGGAGGCTGGGGTTGGGTCCCCAGTGGTCACTGATAGCAGCGGGGATTTCAATCATGGACTGAAGTCTCCATACAGTCATATTTCTGTTGTGAGAGTTACTCAAATAACATTGATTCATCCAATCACTGTGTGGCATGACAGGAGAGACATTTTAAGGATGAAGTTGGGCTAGCTGAACATGTCCAAGGAGGGCTCAATGTGATGTTTAGCTGTTGACTCAACAGTAAAGGAGAGATATCTTACTGGAGCTGGATGGGTTCTGGTCCACAGGCACACTGGGCGTTCTGGTTCTAGAATGCTGAATCATATGTAACCCAGACCAGGCACCAGGCATCTGTTTCTGATTTGGCCCATCCCACTCACACGTTTTCACTGCCCTCTCCTCCTCCTCTCTGTCGCCCCGCTAGGCAGGCGAGGGGAGCGGGGGCGGGGGCAGCAGACTTCCCGGTTCTCATCCCTCACAGGGCCGGGCTGGAGCTGGGGAAGCATCAGGAAATCAAATCAAATCAAATTTTATTGGCCACATGCGCCGAATACAACAGGTGCAGACATTACAGTGAAATGCTTACTTACAGCCCTTAACCAACAGTGCATTTATTTTTAATAAAAAAGTAAAATAAAACAACAACAAAAAAGTGTTGAGAAAGAAAGAGCAGAAGTAAAATAAAATAACAGTAGGGAGGCTATATATACAGGGGGGTACCGGTGCAGAGTCAATGTGCGGGGGCACCGGCTAGTTGAGGTAGTTGAAGTAATATGTACATGTGGGTAGAGTTAAAGTGACTATGCATAAATAATTAACAGAGTAGCAGCAGCGTAAAAAGATGGGGTGGGGGGGCAGTGCAAATAGTCCGGGTAGCCATGATTAGCTGTTCTGGAGTCTTATGGCTTGGGGGTAGAAGCTGTTGAGAAGTCTTTTGGACCTAGACTTGGCACTCCGGTACCGCTTGCCGTGCGGTAGCAGAGAGAACAGTCTATGACTAGGGTGGCTGGAGTCTTTGACAATTTTGAGGGCCTTCCTCTGCCACCGCCTGGTATAGAGGTCCTGGATGGCAGGAAGCTTGGCCCCAGTGATGTACTGGGCCGTACACACTACCCTCTGTAGTGCCTTGCGGTCGGAGGCCAAGCAGTTGCCATACCAGTTGGTGATGCAACCAGTCAGGATGCTCTCGATGGTGCAGCTGTAGAATATTTTGAGGATCTGAGGACCCATGCCAAATCTTTTCAGTCTCCTGAGGGGAAATAGGCTTTGTCGTGCCCTCTTCACGACTGTTTTGGTGTGTTTGGACCATGATAGTTCGTTGGTAATGTGGACACCAAGGAACTTGAAGCTCTCAACCTGTTCCACTACAGCCCCGTCGATGAGAATGGGGGCGTGCTCAGTCCTCTTTTTTTTCCTGTAGTCCACAATCATCTCCTTTGTCTTGGTCACGTTGAGGGAGAGGTTGTTATCCTGGCACCACACGGCCAGGTCTCTGACCTCCACCCTATAGGCTGTCTCATCGTTGTCGGTGATCAGGCCTACCACTGTTGTGTCGTCGGCAAACTTAATGATGGTGTTGGAGTCGTGCCTGGCCATGCAGTCATGGGTGAACAGGGAGTACAGGAGGGGACTGAGCACGCACCCCTGAGGGGCCCCCGTGTTGAGGATCAGTGTGGCAGATGTGTTGTTACCTACCCTTACCACCTGGGGGCGGCCCATCAGGAAGTCCAGGATCCAGGGTGTTTAGTCCCAGGATCCTTAGCTTAGTGATGAGCTTTGAGGGCACTATGGTGTTGAACGCTGAGCTGTAGTCAATGAATAGCATTCTCATGTAGGTGTTCCTCTTGTCCAGGTGGGAAAGGGCAGTGTGGAGTGCAATAGAGATTGCATCATCTGTGGATCTGTTGGGGCAGTATGCAAATTGGAGTGGGTCTAGGGTTTCTGGGATAATGGTGTTGATGTGCGCCATGACCAGCCTTTCAAAGCACTTCATGGCTACAGACGTCAGTGCTACGAGTCGGTAGTCATTTAGGCAGGTTATCTTAGTGTCCTTGGGCACGGGGACTATGGTGGTCTGCTTTGCAACATGTTGGTATTACAGACTCAGTCAGGGACATGTTGAAAATGTCAATGAAGACACTTGCCAGTTGGTCAGCACATGCTCGGAGTACACGTCCTGGTAAACCTGTGAATGTTGACCTGCTTAAAAGTCTTACTCACATCGGCTACGGAGAGCGTGATCACATAGTCATCCGGAACAGCTGGTGCTCTCATGCATGCTTCAGTGTTGCTTGCCTCGAAGCGAGCATAGAAGTGGTTTAGCTCGTCTGGTAGGCTTGTGTCACTGGGAAGCTCGCGGCTGTGCTTCCCTTTGTAGTCTGAAATAGTTTTCAAGCTCTGCCACATCCGACGAGCGTCAGAGCCGGTGTAGTACGATTCAATCTTAGTCCTGTATTGACTCTTTGCCTGTTTGATGGTTCGTCGGAGGGCGTAGCGGGATTTCTTATAAGCGTCCGGGTTAGAGTCCCACTCCTTGAAAGCGGCAGCTCTACCCTTTAGCTCAGTGTGGATGTTTCCTGTAATCCATGGCTTCTGGTTGGGGTATGTACGTACGGTCACTGTGGGGACGACATCATCAATGCACTTATTGATGAAGCCAGTGACTGATGTGGTGTGCTCCTCAATGCTATCTGAAGAATCCCGGAACATGTTCCAGTCTGTGCTAGCAAAACAGTCCTGTAGCTTAGCATCTGCGTCATCTGACCACTTTTTTATTAACCGAGTCACTGGTGCTTCCTGCTTTAGTTTTTGCTTATAAGCAGGAATCAGGAGGATAGAGTTATGGTCAGATTTGCCAAATGGAGGGCGAGGAGAGCTTTGTATGCGTCTCTGTGTGTGGTGTAAAGGTGGTCTAGAGTTTTTTTTCCTCTGGTTGCACATTTAACATGCTGGTAGAAATTAGGTAGAACGGATTTAAGTTTCCCTGCATTAAAGTCCCCGGCCACTAGGAGCGCTGCCTCTGGATGAGCGTTTTCCTGTTGACTTATGGCCTTATACAGCTCATTCAGTGCAATCTTAATGCCAGCATTGGTTTGTGGTGGTAAATAGACAGCTATGAAAAATATAGATGAAAACTCTCTTGGTAAATAGTGTGGTCTACAGCTTATCATAAGATACTCTACCTCAGGCGAGCAAAACCTAGAGACTTCCTTAGTATTTGATTTTGTGCACCAGCTGTTGTTTACAAATATACACAGACCGCCACCCCTTGTCTTACCGGAATCAGCCGTTCTATCCTGCCGATGTAGCGTATAGCCTGCTAGCTGTATGTTATCCATGTCGTCGTTCAGCCATGACTCGGTGAAACATAAGATATTACAGTTTTTAATGTCCCGTTGGTAGGATAACCGTAATCTTAGGTCATCCAATTTATTTTCCAATGCGTCAGTCTACTGAAATATTAAAGAGGATTCTGAGTAAAGGCCATCGAGGTATATGGCCCGTGCTGAGGTGGCAGACCCGGACCTCCAACGCCCAGCACTGGAGCCTCCTCTCTGGGGACTGATTCACTACTGGATCCTGGCTCTGGAACTCACATGTCTGGGGGTCTAGTTGACTTATGTTAAATCAGATAGTATGTTATAGTGAGTTCACCAACACACTATACAATATCTATTAATCTTTTACAGCAGTGGGCTAAATCAGGGTCACACGAGTGAGTCTTGTTAGTCTTAAACAAATCTACTTTGAAACAAAAGTATACACCTCGCACACATGGTTATGGGCTTAAAAAAAGAAGACACCTGTACCATGTCAGCTATAGAGTTGAAATGTATTACTTTTTTTTTTGCATCCCAATATTACACTTTATATACATCACAAAAGACTGATATACACTGCTCAAAAAAATAAAGGGAACACTTAAACAACACAATGTAACTCCAAGTCAATCACACTTCTGTGAAATCAAACTGTCCACTTAGGAAGCAACACTGATTGACAATACATTTCACATGCTGTTGTGCAAATGGAATAGACAACAGGTGGAAATTATAGGCAATTAGCAAGACACCCCCAATAAAGAAATGGTTCTGCAGGTGGTGACCACAGACCACTTCTCAGTTCCTATGCTTCCTGGCTGATGTTTTGGTCACTTTTGAATGCTGGCGGTGCTTTCACTCTAGTGATAACATGAGATGGAGTCTACAACCCACACAAGTGGCTCAGGTAGTGCAGCTCATCCAGGATGGCACATCAATGCGAGCTGTGGCAAGAAGGTTTGCTGTGTCTGTCAGCGTAGTGTCCAGAGCATGGAGGCGCTACCAGGAGACAGGCCAGTACATCAGGAGGCCGTAGGAGGGCAACAACCCAGCAGCAGGACTGCTACCTCCGCCTTTGTGCAAGGAGGAGCAGGAGGAGCACTGCCAGAGCCCTGCAAAATGACCTCCAGCAGGCCACAAATGTGCATGTGTCTGCTCAAACGGTCAGAAAACAGACTCCATGAGGGTGGTATGAGGGCCCGACGTCCACAGGTGGGGGTTGTGCTACAGCCCAACACCGTGCAGGACGTTTGGCATTTGCCAGAGAACACCAAGATTGGCAAATTTGCCACTGGCGCCCTGTGCTCTTCACAGATGAAAGCAGGTTCACACTGAGCACGAGACAGACGTGACAGAGTCTGGAGACGCCGTGGAGAACGTTCTGCTGCCTGCAACATCCTCCAGCATGACCGGTTTGGCGATGGGTCAGTCATGGTGTGGGGTGGCATTTCTTTGGGGGGCCGCACAGCCCTCCATGTGCTCGCCAGAGGTAGCCTGACTGCCATTAGGTACCGAGATGAGATCCTCAGACCCCTTGAGAGACCATATGCTGGTGCGGTTGGCCCTGGGTTCCTCCTAATGCAAGACAATGCTAGACCTCATGTGGCTGGAGTGGGTCAGCAGTTCCTGCAAGAGGAAGGCATTGATGCTATGGACTGGCCCGCCCATTCCCCAGACCTGAATCCAATTGAGCACATCTGGGACATCATGTCTCGCTCCATCCACCAACGCCACGTTGCACCACAGACTGTCCAGGAGTTGGTGGATGCTTTAGTCCAGGTCTGGGAGGAGATCCCTCAGGAGACCATCCGCCACCTCATCAGGAGCATTCCCAGGCGTTGTAGGGAGGTCATTATTTCATTCATTCAGATCTAGGATGTGTTATTTTAGTGTTCCCTTTAGTTTTTTGAGCAGTGTATAACAAAACTGTTTGACATAGAAACACCAGATTTTTGTCTGTGTTTTTGAAATAATCTTTATTAATGATGAAATTATGAAAAATATTAATAACATTCCACCCATGAGCCAACAAGGGTGCTTTTGGTCATTGACTGCAGGAAAGGGCTACTGGGTGGGTCCGTTTTACTCACTGATCATAGAATATCTTTGTTAGTCTAGTGTGCTGGATGAGTTGATTATCACACTATAGCCTACAATCAATGTACTTGTTTATTGTGCCTTCATTGGCTAAGTGTCAGCTTTCTCCTTCAGTGAAGTCCTTAGCTGTTGTTTTCTTTGTCTTTGTTGATGCTCTGTAGTGGTCAGGGGCCTCATTTATAAACCGTGCGTACGTACAAAATATACCCCCACCCCCCAAAACAAATTTATACAAATATAACTTGACGTGAGAATGTGCTCACCAGTGGAGGCTCCTCAGAGGGGGAAGTGGAGGACCATCCTACTCAAAGAGAGAGAAAGACAATAGTTGAACAGTTTTTTAACAAATTAATTTCTTCAAAAATTAAGGAGACGCAGCAGAGAGAGAGAGAGCTAGCTAGCTATATATATTTTTTTTATCTTACTTACAGTGAGGGGAAAAAAGTATTTGATCCCCTGCTGATTTTGTACGTTTGCCCACTGACAAAGAAATTATCAGTCTATTATTTTAATGGTAGGTTTATTTGAACAGTGAGAGACAGAATAACAACAAAAAAATCCAGAAAAACGCATGTCAAAAATGTTAGAAATTGATTTGAATTTTAATGAGGGAAATAAGTATTTGACCCCCTCTCAATCAGAAAGATTTCTGGCTCCCAGGTGTCTTTTATACAGGTAACGAGCTGAGATTAGGAGCACACTCTTAAAGGGAGTGCTCCTAATCTCAGTTTGTTACTTGTATAAAAGACACCTGTCCACAGAAGCAATCAATCAATCAGATTCCAAACTCTCCACCATGGCCAAGACCAAAGAGCTCTCCAAGGATGTCAGGGACAAGATTGTAGACCTACACAAGGCTGGAATGGGCTACAAGACCATCGCCAAGCAGCTTGGTGAGAAGGTGACAACAGTTGGTGCGATTATTCGCAAATGGAAGAAACACAAAATAACTGTCAATCTCCCTCAGCCTGGGGCTCCATGCAAGATCTCACCTCGTGGAGTTGCAATTATCATGAGAACGGTGAGGAATCAGCCCAGAACTACACGGGAGGATCTTGTCAATGATCTCAAGGCAGCTGGGACCATAGTCACCAAGAAAACAATTGGTAACACACTACGCCGTGAAGGACTGAAATCCTGCAGCGCCCGCAAGGTCCCCCTGCTCAAGAAAGCACATATAGGGCCGTCTGAAGATTGCCAATGAACATCTGAATGATTCAGAGGAGAACTGGGTGAAAGTGTTGTGGTCAGATGAGACCAAAATCGAGCTCTTTGGCACTCAACTCGCCGTGTTTGGAGGAGGAGGAATGCTTCCTATGACCCCAAGAACACCATCCCCACCGTAAAACATGGAGGTGGAAACATTATGCTTTGGGGGTGTTTTTCTGCTAAAGGGACAGGACAACTTCACCGCATCAAAGGGACGATGGACGGGGCCATGTACCGTCAAATCTTGTGTGAGAATCTCCTTCCTTCAGCCAGGGCATTGAAAATGGGTCGTGGATGGGTATTCCAGCATGACAATGACCCAAAACACACAGCCAAGACAACAAAGGAGTGGTTCAAGAAGAAGCACATTAAGGTCCTGGAGTGGCCTAGCGAGTCTCCAGACCTTAATCCCTTAGAAAATCTGTGGAGGGAGCTGAAGGTTCGAGTTGCCAAACGTCAGCCTCGAAACCTTAATGACTTGGAGAAGATCTGCAAAGAGGAGTGGGACAAAATCCCTCCTGAGATGTGTGCAAACCTGGTGGCCAACTACAAGAAACGTCTGACCTCTGTGATTGCCAACAAGGATTTTGCCACCAAGTACTAAGTCATGTTTTGCAGAGGGGTCAAATACTTATTTCCCTCATTAAAATGCAAATCAATTTATAACATTTTGACATGCGTTTTTCTGGATTTTGTTGTTGTTATTCTGTCTCTCACTGTTCAAATAAACCTACCATTAAAATTATAGACTGATCATGTCTTTGTCAGTGGGCAAACGTTCAAAATCAGCAGGGGATCAAATACTTTTCCCCCTCACTGTAAGCCTACTCAAACACCCGGCTCAAACAGACAGAAATGCTATTTATGTTAGCTAGCTGGCTAAGGCGATCCAACACTGGAGCCAAGGTAAGTGTTCGGTTTTATTCATTTATTTCCACTGGGGCCCGCTGTGTAACTGCTAAACTGTTTGCTGTAAACTGTACTGCGTGATTGTAGCGGGTTTACTAACGCGTTAGTTCTAGTAGCTATGTTGACTGTGACGTTAGCTAATATGGTGACAACAATGTGGACTGTGTGTAGCGATTAGCGGTTATGGCATGAAGGTGAAGGTTTGGCTTAGAAAGGTTTTTTCACCTGGTCACAGACAGCTGTTGTGTTGTGCACTGAAGTCCACAAGCGAAGGGAAAAGGTGAGAGGAGGAGAGTACATAGATGCAAGAAGGAATTATTGTCATGATTTAACTGGATTTGAACCCAAATGCAGACAACTACACCCAGCCAGAGAAGGTTTAACAGGTTTATTCACAAAGTTCAATTTGTCCAGGTTTCCAACAATAGGGGAAGAGCAAGTCCAGGTTTACAGGGAGGGTAACAGATCCAGGTTCAGAGCAGGTGTGGTACCGTAATGTCCTAGTGTCCGTGGTGAGTCCAAAAGGGAGGTCCGGTAGGGGAAAGCAGGATGGTGGTGGCAGGAGTGAAGCGGAGGCAGGAGTCAGGTTCCAATAATCTGTGGCACAGGAGAAAAGTAACTAGAACAGGCCAAAAACACAAAGGGCGAAAACAAGCAGGTTGAGTCAACAGCGAAACTAACATGGTCGTCTTGACTATGATCTGACGATGAGTGGCAAGTTTGACCGGGTCTTAAAGGCTGAGGTGATTATGGTGAATGAGCTGCAGCTGGAACCCTGACTCCCGCACACCAGACTTCACTCCTGCAATAAAGGACAGACAGAGGGGAGGGGGAGAGCAGAGAGAGAGCTACCTAGCAGCAGTAGGCCTAACAATTATACAACGAGCAAAGTGATGATGTTGTTTGTATGTGGCTGCTATGAAAGTGAACTGTGTGTGCGGGTGATCAGGGGTGTATTCATTCCGCCGATTCTGTTGAAAAACGTTTCTTAAACGGAAACTAATGGAACAAAACGGGGATAAAGATACCTGAATTTGTCCAATAGAAACTCTCGTTTGCAACTGTTTGGACTAATGATTATACCCTAGATCAGCTAGATGCAGGCAAGAGTTTTCAAGGCGGTATTGAATGTGTCACTGTCTGTCACCTTGATTACTCCAATTTGTCTCTTGACCTGTTATAAACTTTCATTCGTAGGTTGTAGCAACCTCATGATGGGTATAGGAAAAATTTGAGTATCATGTAGTAGCCTAAACCTATCGATGTTACATTGAGCTGGGTGAATGGAATATGAATGACAGTCATCCAATATGCTGTAATAGAAATAAGGCCATGCTCATTAAAATAAATTGTCCTCCCTAATCTTAAACAACAGGTGCTCACCTCCCCGCAAACTTTAGACCATGCGTACACACATCTGCTTGAAATGGTTTAAATATTGTATTGCAAACTACTGTAAGTACTGTAATTGCATTTTTGAGTAGCCTGCCCTACAATGTTTCAGAATTCGCGGGCAGTCCATCATATTTAGGTTGGGGGAAAAGTCGATATAAAACATTGTTGAATTCAATCGTTCTGCTGACAGGTCCACAACAATTTGCCATTGTTTTCTAGTTCAGAAACTGTCACAGTCCTTTGACAAATAAAGTATAAATTACAGCTAAAGATTAAAACATTCTGCCAATACAGTAAATAGACCGGTAGTTTATGTAAAATATTTTACATTATGGGTAGGCTACAGTATTGCTGTACGTGCGATAGGAGCGCGACATCATTGCCTATTTAATCTCAGAGCCTATATCAAGGCAGGACATAGAAACCCAATAATCTATTGATAAACTAAATATTGAACAACAATTAGTATTTTGCATGCCGTGGCCTAATAATGCCAATAGTTCCAAATGATACAGAAAATAAAGGGCGTTATTGTCACCATAAAAGGTGAATGGAGGCGTTTTCCAGGTGGCGTTTTAATGCTCATTCACGGGCGCACAGTTTTATGACGGGTCTGATTTATAACAGGAAACATGCATATTTGTGTATGTGCGTAGACTTTTCAGAAATGACGTGTGAAATTTACGCAACTGTTATAAATGAGGGCCCTGGTCTCTAGAGGCTGTGGTTTGTAGTGGAGCCCAGCGAGCCATGACTGACTGAAGCCTGCCTCTCTGTTTGTAAACTGATGCTCCATTGCTGCTCTGCTCCTTGTTCATTTAGGCTCCACTGGGACTAGCAGGAATGCTACAGAGAGAACTATTCAATGCTATTTTCCAGCATTGTTACCTGAGGAAATGGATCTTCCATTCTCTTTCATTCCAAGTGTCAAGGTAATTGGTTGTATTGTGAATGTTCCCCATTTGCCTCAAGTTAGGCTACATCTCAATACACCTCTCCTTCGGAACATGTCTCTGAAGAAACCTCTACTGACTAGAAAAATCAACAATGGTGCCATGTTTCCCTTCTCTCTCTACAAAAGAACAACAAACAAAGAAAGTCCTGCCTCTGCGCTTTCACACTTACAGTGGCAGCCAGCCAGGGTCTTGCCAGGACCAGGCGTGTGTGAGTTCACAGTTCACACAGGGGCTTGATCAACATCCTGGTCCTCCGCCCATTGCGGAAGGAGGGAGTCATGGCACAGAGAGACGCAGGCCAGATGGTGACTTCAGGGGAAAAGTGCTGACGACAGGGCTGGAGGAAACACCTGGGGGAAAGAGGGGACAGATTGACATGGCCCAGACCCACCAGTTACCTCCACTGTTATCTCTGTGTCTGTGTGTGTAAAAGGTTATTCTCACGTGAGGTCTGAGGCTGGGCAGCATACAGTGAATAGACATATTTACACAATCTGTATGACATAAACTGCATATGACTGTTGTTAGTGTTGAATTTGTGCTGCTATTGTTTCCAAATCCAATGTATTTTGAGCATTTCTTTCCTATCCCTTAAGAACTGGACCTGTACAAATCTTCATTTCCGCTATTACAAATCTGCTCAGTAAGAAATGGCCAACAATAATCAGACATAATATGACTCTTTGTGAGGACAACTCTCTGAAGCACAGACGCTCAGTCTTTTGTTTCTACGAGCCACATCTCCAACTTCTCAGATAGAAAAGAGCTGAATGCTTCACACATCTGGTATGTCTTTCTAGTGCGAGCCAAGCTGCATGTTTAGCCCACAAAAATGCTGGGAAGACTCCCAGGCCCAGGCCAGCTCAGACTCAGACTCAGCCTCAGCCCCACCAGCCAGCACTGACTGGACATCATGGTGGGTGTCTAGGAAGGGATTTTCACTGGGGGAATTCACAGTCAGTCATTTCACTGAAATGTCAGGAGTTAGGATGTGAGGAACAGCTCAGATACTTGGACCAGACAGACCAGTGCTTCTTTCCTTTCTTTCTGTAGTTCACCCAGACCATTCACTCAGAGAGAGAGAGAGAGCCGGGTCTGGTGCGCTGCTGCCCAGAATAAGGCTGAAACTCAAGGAGGGCTGCTGCTTTGTCTGTCTGTGTACCTCATTGTCTCCCACTCCACAATGGAACAATGTCTAGGGCCCTATTCCCACTACGAGAGATAAAGGAGAGTCTGAGGAGGGGAGTGGCGATAGAGATTTGTACTTTTCAATTCACATTACATCCTTGCCTTCCCATTGTTATGGCTGGCAATGTGACATTCTTGGTTCTAAAACATATTTGAATATGAATCATGCAAACAAACCATATTACACTCTTGAATAATGCAACAATCCACAAGCATGTGCAGACAATTAAAGCTGCAATATGTAACTTTTTGGACGACCCGACCGAATTCACATAGAAATGTGAGTATAGACCTGTCATTCTCATTGAAAGCAAGTCTAAGAAGCAGTAGATCTGTTCTATGTGCGCACTTCTATGCTTCCTGTTCTTCATTTTCATTTTTGCATCTTACTTTCGGTTTTGTACACAAGCTTCAAATAGCTGAAAATACAATATTTTTGGTTATTGAAAATATATTTCACAGCGTTTTAGATGGTACAATCATTCTCTTGCTTGTTTTGTCACATACACTGAAATTAGGCTTACTGAAAAATCAAGACTCATTTTCAAACAAGAATACAGTGTGGTGTCTACCACAGTGAGACTAACCATACTGTACTGTAACATACGTATTTTAATGCTATTCGGAAATAAGCAGCTGAGGAAATAGGCTACTTCACAACTACTAGGCCTACATGCTGAGAGAGAGGCTTCTTAATGGCCTGTGTGTGTGAAGACACAAAGCCATGTGCTGACAGCCTTTGTTGCCCAGCTCTGCTCCCTGTCTGAAGTGGTGTTTCCCCATGGGCTGTGGCCTAATTGCATGACCCCAACAGTAACTGGGGAGGGGGGTTAGCAGGACTAGCTGCATAATGCATAGCTTATTACACCCAGCAGCTGCCTCAAATAATGATAGCCAATGATAAGGACCTCTGTTGCATTGATTATACAGTAAGGATTCAGCATATTGAAATGAGATGAATGGATCTCTAACCAGTTGGTATTAGTGGTTTGAGGTTATGTCAGAGCAATGGAAAGTTATTTATTTTCTAGAATGTAAATGGCTGTGTTTCTATGTTTTTCCTGCTAATCGGTTTCAGACAACTCTCACACGCAGCACGCAGGCACACACACACAAACACACACACACACACACACATTCAGTGAAACTGGCCCTGGCTAATGAGGACAGCATACTACACTAATTGGTCATCTGGTTGGTAATATGGAGCCGTTGAGCTTCTTGCCATTCGCTGAGATGTCTGGGAAGATATTGTACTGTGTCCATGTTGAGATGAGAATATGACATATTTTCATTGTTCAGTTACAAGCTGTTGCCTGATGATTCATACTGTAATAAGTCTGTAATAAAGTGGTATTTTGGCACACAATGTCCATTAATTCCTCACACTATATTGTAATATCCTGTAATGTTAGATAGAATGAGTGGCAACAGGATGGACACATTCTCCCATAGTCAGCACCACCACCATGCTCTGTGGGATTTCCAACATGACTTCACCAGCACTATGACATAATACCAAGGTCATGTGGATAGTGCTATGAACTCTTGGTGTATGCTGGCACTGTTCCCAATCATTGTTTCTCGGTCCGTTCTGTGCTGTGTTCCACTCCAACTGCCAAAGAAACAAACTGTTGACAGGATGTTCAGGAGAGTGAGTGAGCAACACATAGCTAGCCTGGTCCGAGATCTGTTTGTGCTGTTTTGTCAACTCTTAGGGACATTTTTCACACCAAACATTGTGAAAATGCATGACCATAGGAGTTGGCAAGACAGCCCAAAAAGATCTGGGAACTGACTAAGCCTAGCACATAGGATAGCAATTGGAGTAGCAACCACATTCAAGCAAGCTTATGAATCAATAAATAAGCACGCCATATTACACCCCAAGCATTATAGTAAGTGGATCCATTATGTATGCTTGAGTGTACAGTACCAGTTAAAAGTTTGGACACACCTACTGATTCAAGGGTTTTTCTTTATTTCTATTATTTTCTACATTGTACAATAATAGTGAAGACATCAAAACTATGAAATAACACATATGGAATCATGTAGTAACCAAAAAAGTGTTAAACAAATCAAAATATATTATATATTTGAGATTCTTCAAAGTAGCCACCCTTTGCCTTGGTGACAGCTTTGTACACTCTTGGCATTCTCTCAACCAGCTTCACCTGGAATGCTTTTCCAACAGTCTTGAAAGAGTTCACACATATGCTGAGCACTTGTTGGCTGCTTTTCCTTCACTCTGCGGTCCAACTCATCCCAAACCATCTCAATTGGGTTGAGGTCGGGTGATTGTGGAGGCCAGGTCATCTGATGCAGCACTCCATCACTCTCCTTCTTGGTAAAATAGCCATTACACAGCCTGGAAGTGTGTTGGGTCATTGTCCTGTTGAAAAACAAATGATAGTCCCACTAAGCGTAAACCAGATGGGATGGCGTATAGCTGCAGAATGCTGTGGTAGCCATGCTGGTTAAGTGATAATCCGTTCACCTACTCTGCGTCTCACAAAGACACGGCGGTTGAAACCAAAAATCTCAAATTTGGACTCATCAGACCAAAGGACAGATTTCCACCGGTCTAATGTCCATTGCTCGTGTTTCTTGGCCCAAGCAAGTCTCTTCTTCTTATTGGTGGACTTTAGTAGTGGTTTCTTTGTAGCAATTTGACCATGAAGGCCTGATTCACACAGTCTCCTCTGAACAGTTGATGTTGAGATGTGTCTGTTACTTGAACTCTGTGAAGCATTTATTTGGGCTGCAATCTCTGAGGCTGGTAACTCTAATGAACTTATCCTCTGCAGCAGAGGTAATTCTGGGTCTTCCATTCCTGTGGCGGTCCTCATGAGAGCCAGTTTCATCATAGTGCTTGATGGTTTTTGCGACTGCACTTAAAGAAACTTTAAAAGTTCTTGAAATTTTCCAGATTGACTGACCTTCATGTCTTAAAGTAATGATGAACTGTTGTTTCTCTTTGCTTATTTGAGCTGTTCTTGCCATAATATGGACTTGGTCTTTTACCAAATAGGGCTATCTTCTGTATACCACCCCTACCTTGTCATAACACAACTGATTGGCTCAAACACATTAAGACAGAAAGAAATTCCACAAATGAACTTTTAAGAAGGCACACCTGTTAATTGAAATGCATTCCAGGTGACTACCTCATGAAGCTGTGCAAAGCTGTCATCAAATCAAATAACATTATATTTGCCACATGTGCCGAATACAACAGGTGTAGACATTACCGTGAAATGCTTACTTACAGCCCTTAACCAACAATGCATTTATTTTTTAATAAAAAAGTAAAATAAAACAACAACAACAAAAAAGTGTTGAGAAAAAAATAGCAGAAGTAAAATAAAATAACAGTAGGGAGGCTATATACAGGGGGGTACCGGTGCAGAGTCAATGTGCGGGGGCACTGGCTAGTTGAGGTAGTTGAGGTAGTTAAGGTAATATGTACATGTGAGTAGAGTTAAAGTGACTATGCATAAATAATTAACAGAGTAGCAGCAGCGTAAAAAGATGGGGTGGGGGTGGGGGGGCAGTGCAAATATTCTGGGTAGCCATGATTAGCTGTTCAGGAGTCTTATGGCTTGGGGGTAGAAGCTGTTGAGAAGCCTTTTGGACCTAGACCTGGCGCTCCGGTACCGCTGGCCGTGCGGTAGCAGAGAGAACAGTCTATGACTAGGGTGTCTGGAGTCTTTGACAATTTTGAGGGCCTTCCTCTGACACCGCCTGGTATAGAGGTCCTGGATGGCAGGAAGCTTGGCCCCAGTGATGTACAGGGCCGTACGCACTACCCTCTGTAGTGCCTTGCGGTCGGAGGCCGAGCAGTTGCCATACCAGGCGGTGATGCAACCAGTCAGGATGCTCTCGATGGTGCAGCTGTATAACTTTTTGAGGATCTGAGGACCCATGCCAAATCTTTTCAGTCTCCTGAGGGGGAATAGGCTTTGTCGTGCCCTCTTCACGACTGTCTTGGTGTGTTTGGACCATGATAGTTTGTTGGTGATGTGGACACCAAGGAACTTGAAGCTCTCAACCTGTTCCACTACAGCCCCGTCGATGAGAATGGGGGCGTGCTCAGTCCTCTTTTTTTTCCTGTAGTCCACAATCATCTCCTTTGTCTTGGTCACGTTGAGGGAGAGGTTGTTATCCTGGCACCACACGGCCAGGTCTCTGACCTCCTCCCTATAGGCTGTCTCATCGTTGTCGGTGATCAGGCCTACCACTGTTGTGTCGGCAAACTTAATGATGGTGTTGGAGTCGTGCCTGGCCATGCAGTCATGGGTGAACAGGGAGTACAGGAGGGGACTGAGCACGCACCCCTGAGGGGCCCCCGTGTTGAGGATCAGCGTGGCAGATGTGTTGTTACCTACCCTTACCACCTCGGGCAGCCCGTCAGGAAGTCCAGGATCCAGTTGCAGAGGGAGGTGTTTAGTCCCAGGATCCTTAGCTTAGTGATGAGCTTTGAGGGCACTATGGTGTTGAATGCTGAGCTGTAGTCAATGAATAGCATTCTCACGTAGGTGTTCCTCTTGTTCAGGTGGGAAAGGGCAGTGTGGAGTGCAATAGAGATTGCATCATCTGTGGATCTGTTGGGGCGGTATGCATATTGGAGTGGGTCTAGGGTTTCTTGGATAATGGTGTTGATGTGAGCCATGACCAGCCTTTCAAAGCACTTCATGGCTACAGACGTCAGTGCTACGGGTCGGTAGTCATTTAGGCAGGTTATCGTAGTGTCCTTGGGCACGGGGACTATGGTGGTCTGCTTTTCAACATGTTGGTATTACAGACTCAGTCAGGGACATGTTGAAAATGTCAGTGAAGACACTTGCCAGTTGGTCAGCAAATGCTCGGAGTACACATCCTGGTAATCCGTCTGGCCCTGCGGCCTTGGGAATATTGACCTGCTTAAAAGTCTTACTCACATCGGCTACGGAGAGCGTGATCACATAGTCATCCGGAACAGCTGGTGCTCTCATGCATGCTTCAGTGTTGCTTGCCTCGAAGCGAGCATAGAAGTGGTTTAGCTCGTCTGGTAGGCTTGTGTCACTGGGCAGCTCGCGGCTGTGCTTCCCTTTGTAGTCTGTAATAGTTTTCAAGCCCTGCCACATCCGACAAGCGTCAGAGCCGGTGTAATACGATTCAATCTTAGTCCTGTATTGACTCTTTGCCTGTTTGATGGTTCGTCAGAGGGCATAGCGGGATTTCTTATAAGCGTCCAGGTTAGAGTCCTGCTCCTTGAAAGCGGCAGCTCTACCCTTTAGCTCAGTGCGGATGTTGCCTGTAATCCATGGCTTCTGGTTGAGATATGTACGTACGGTCACTGTGGGGACGACGTCATCGATGCACTTATTGATGAAGCCAGTGACTGATGTGGTGTACTCCTCAATGCTATCTGAAGAATCCCGGAACATGTTCCAGTCTGTGCTAGCAAAACAGTCCTGTAGCTTAGCATCTGCATCATCTGACCACTTTTTTATTAACCGAGTCACTGGTGCTTCCTGCTTTAGTTTTTGCTTATAAGTAGGAATCAGGAGGATAGAGTTATGGTCAGATTTGCCAAATGGAGGGTGAGGGAGAGCTTTGTATGCATCTCTGTGTGTGGAGTAAAGGTGGTCTAGAGTTTTTTTTCCTCTGGTTACATATTTAACATGCTGGTAGAAATGAGGTAGAACGGATTTAAGTTTCCCTGCATTAAAGTCCCCGGCCACTAGGAGCGCTGCCTCTGGATTAGCGTTTTCCTGTTTACTTATGGCCTTATACAGCTCATTGAGTGCAATCTTAATGCCAGCATTGGTTTGTGGTGGTAAATAGACAGCTATATTTTGGTTACTACATGATGACACACTTTTTTGGTTACTACATGATTCCATATGTGTTATTTCATAGTTTTGATGTCTTCACTATTATTCTACAATGCAGAAAATAGTAAAAATAAAGAAAAACCCTTGAATGAGTAGGTGTGTCCAAACTTTTAACTGGTACTGTATGTCATCAGTTATTGGCAGATGATCACATACATCTCCAGTGGCCTGGTGTCCTGGTGTCCTGGTGTCCAGTGGAGAGGGCAGGGGACGGACTGTGCTGACCAGACCTGGACTGGACAGGTGGTTGGCTAGAGAAATTAGAGTTGTTGTGATTTACAACCATTAGCTTAATCCATGCAGATCTGATCCGTCAATTACTCTACAGGAAGAAGACCACAGTGTTCCTGTGCAACTTCATATGTGTTGCTGTATGTGCAACACACTATCACAGCTTACTGTGAAATAGACACAAATTACTTATTTGAAATTCGTGACAGGCACACAAAAAAAGTAAACTTTTTCGTGTGCATTACATGATTTTCATCACAACGCATTTTGTATGATTTACATGAATTCCAATTTGTTGTGGCTAACGTTAGCTAGGCTAGCTAGGTGGCTAACGTTAGCTAGGCTAGCGGTTAAAGTTGAGGTTAGGGGTTAAGGTTAGGGTTAGGTAACATGCTAGCTAAGTAGTTAAATGGTTAAGGTTAGGGTTAGGAGTTAGGTTAAAGGGTTAAGGGAAGGGTTAGCTAACATGCTAAGCAGGGGCGGTGTGTTCAATAGGGCGATATGGGCGACGCACTGCCAAACGGGAAAAGGAAGGGATTTTTTTTCTAATCAATTATATCACGGCAACAGTAGTTATCAGTGTTGTAATCTAGACGTCTGATCTGCCACAGTGCCACTAAATGTCCAATCAGGCTAAAGTCGTGCTTCAAATGCCCCCCCCCCCCCTTTTGGGGCGATTTCAGTCAGGTTGAAAATCGCCCAGAAGTCTGTCATAGACTCCCATGTAAAATCTATTTTTTTCAAATATCAGAGCTTTCAATACAATCTCTATGGGTTTCTGAGGGCTTGCACTTACGCGCTTTCGTCATACGTAACATATAACCATGAACGTAACTAAGAAAAGAGCGGGTAGCAGCGTCAATCAATTCACTACTTCTATCAAAATGGCTAGGCTTCAGTGCAACTCGATTGTGTCTTTGAAAGAAGTTCCTTTTTGTCGGCGAACAAATGAAGATAAATTGGCAACGAAACAATTAGGACCTCCCAGACCAAATGTAATAATTCAACAGGTTTCTACTAAAGGGGGGGAAGTCCTACACCCGAGGATTTTCCAAAAAATTGGTACTGAACGAAAAAACCTGGCTAGCAGGCTGCGATGTAGCTAATGCAGTCTTCTGCTACCCCCCTGCTTACTCTTTCACCCTGAAGGCGGCACGGCAGACAGCACCGCTTGGACAGCGACTGGTGTGTAACGGACATGCACCATCTTTCAGGAAAGATTAAGAAACATGAGCTGTCAAAGACCCACATGGATAGCTGTTTGAGATTGTCTGCTTTGGGGAGAGTGAACATTCCCACTCAACTGGATGAGGGATACAGGCTAGCTGTCCGCCGCCACAACGATGAGGTTAGTGTTGATAATCACAAGTTTACTGGAGAACTGAAACTGACAAGGCTGACAAGATAGGACCCTTTTGTCCATTGTTATTGGATAGGAACAGAACTTATAACCAGCTCCTGACCTAAATAGATCTTAGCACAACATTTTACTCAACATATCATATTCCATATTCACTATAACAAATATATTTACTACGACATTAGCAAGAACCGCCACATCCTCAGCCGGCTAATCCAGTGTGTGAAGTTTTGCGGAGTGTTTGAGTTAGCTTTGCGAGGCAAAGATGAAACTGAGGGCTCCACCAACCCTGGTAAGCCAACACTTTTGAGATCAGTCAATAAATGCTTCTGGTATTGACTTATATGCTGCCCCTGTCTTCATGTTGTTGCTGGACATATCTTTTTTAAAATGTGTGTAGGTCACCTAAATCATCAGAAAAATTGCCCCCCCTGAGAATTTTTTCAGGAGCCGCCACTGATGCTAAGTAGTTGCAAAGTAGCTAAAAAGTAGTAAGTATTTGCAAAGTTGCTATAATTGTCCATGATGAGATTCGGACATGCAACCTTTGGGTTGCTAGACATTCTCATTATACACCCACTCATCCTCCCAGACCAACCTCCCTCATATCGTTTCTGTCTTAAGTAACATACTTTATCTGTGATTGAAATTCACTGTATAAAAAAGTGTGTACTGCACAATTTTTTTTGTGTGCCTGTCACAAATTTCCAATAAGCAATTTGTGTCTATTTCACAATAATCTGTGATACTGGGTTGGTGGACAAGCTCCAATGGTAGCCGGAGGTGTCAAACTCTCAAGAGATAGCTTAAAAGTAGTAGAAACAAGGAAAACTCTTAATTACAAATTGTCCTGCTGCTGACGCTGCTTAGTGACAAAAACATGGAGCCACAGGCTCCACCAATGATGTTGATGATGCTTCTCTGAAAGCAGGAAACTGACACACATGCCTTGACCTATCACTTATTTCTCAGGAAGAAAGGATTCCACAGGTCAGTGCTCTGACGGCCTGCTAGTGCTACTAGCCCGCACACCATAGAATAGAATTGAATTACTAGAATGCACATTCCCATTCAAGTCAACGTTTCGTGATGCATTGACCGGCAAACTCATGTAATTGCCATGGTCTGAGGGGCTTCTCCAGTTCTAGTCATTCCATTTCTATGCCCCAGCCCACCCCAGCCTCAACATCTCCCCTGGCCTTCTCCTGCCCACCTGAGGCCTTAGCCAGAGGCTTATCACGAACGTCCTCCAGCCACACGGCCACAAATCCCAGCAGATTCCCAGATAAGCCCTGGTGCTTGTAAAAGATGCTTGTAAAAGTAACAATAGAACAACAGCTGAAGAAAGAAATGTGGTATTTCACAATAAGTGAGACATGGAAAGGTTGGGGATTTTGTGGGTCTGAATGGATTTTTGGTTATTTTCTCTGAAATATCGTAGAGTATGTATCTGCCAAGTAGCAGTATTATACAGACATCTGCTTGAAAGCTGTCCCCAAGTTACAGCTTTGAAATATTAGCGGAAAAGGCTGACACAGGAAAAAAATTTTTCAAGATCTAGCTCGGATAAGAGAATGAAACATGGTATTTTCATAAGACCTTTTTGAATAAAAAAGAATGTTGCTTAGGCCTGTGCAATTTTGGTTGAGATTTCAAACCATATTTCAGTGTAATAATAGTATTTCACAGATTGTTGTAACACTGCATCAATCATGTGGTCCTCTGTAGCTCAATTGGTAGAGCATGGCGCTTGTAACGCCAGGGTAGTGGGTTCGATCCCCGGGACCACCCATACGTAAAAATGTATGCGCACATGACTGTAAGTCGCTTTGGATAAAAGCGTCTACTAAATGGCATATTATATTATTATCATTAATTGTTGAAACGTGGTACAGCAACTGCATAGGTCATTTGCCCTATGAATCTGTCTGTCAGACATTGTCTCTGTCTGAACGGCTGCTAAAATTAGATGATCCAGATGTTTTGCCTATTTGTATGGCTTACAGTGCCCTCAGCTAGGTTAGAGTTGGCCATGATGTTACTTTCATTATTCAGGCATCACAAAATCTCCAAAAGATTAACAGACAACTTCACAATGTTTGAAAAGCCCTTGTATAAAGCTTGAGCTCTATCTTTTGATCTCAGTCAAAATGGTACAGCTCTTTCTTCTGACTCTCTTCCTATTTCTTTGACATAATAATATTTAGTTTTATGATATTATTGACAATTTAGTGCTTTAATTTGTTGTACTACAGTAAATCTTCATAAAAAATGTGAATATGTTCCCTCTCTGAATAGAGGCTTGTCTCTGCAGTCTTGGTGGTCATGTACTGGACCAGGAAGTCAAGACAGACATATTCTGAAAAGAGCGGGAAAAGCTTCTGTACCGTAGCTTCCCTCAACTTTTGCCGCCATTCATAACAACAGTGCTCTGTCTCTCGGACACGCTCAGTGGGTCTGTGGAGACATACAGGATGGCTCTGTGTCTTTTGGCAGCTATCTAGCCCAGCCCCACTGTAACGATCCCGGCAGTCTGAGTCGGGTCCTGTCTGGTGACGGGTGTTTCCTGTTCGTAGTCTCCAGTTTCCCGAGGGTTCGGGAACGCTCCGGGGAGCTCTCTTGTTTTCCGCACCTGCATCCCGTCAGCAATCTGCACACCTGGCCCTCATCATCACCCTTTTTTAGGCTCTGGCCAAACATCCAGTTCCTGCCGGATCGTTAGCCATGAACAGTAGGTGTTCTGTGTATCAGTTTAGAGTTTTCTAGCGTGAGTTTTGTTATTTTGTACTTTGTTGAGTTTTTGTGTTCTTACCTCCGTTTTTGTTCCACCTGCAGTCACACGTCCGAACCTTCACCCCACCTCTGCCTGATGGTCGGCGGCTGCCGAGCCATCACTGGACCCAGTACTGCACCCCCAACTACTCAACCACGCCGCCCGCTCTGTCCCTGGATTATTCTGCACCTTTTGTCGTATCAAATAAACCCTCACCTTCGTTCAACTCTCCTTGTCCTGGTCTGCTTTTGGGTTCTGGCTGAGGGAACTGTGACAGAACGATCCGGCCAAATATGAACCCAGCGGACCTGGACTCTGTTCGCCATGCCATTACCCAGCAGGAGAAGATGTTGGGCCATCAGAGCATGGTACTACAGGAGATCGCGTTGTCAGTTCGGAACCTTTCTACCGGCCTGACGGAGGTCCAGAACCAACGCCAGTGTCCGGTGGAGGACTCACTACCGGTTTCACCCATCTCGCCTGCCGCTCCTGAAGTTGTGTCCCTCCGTGAGCCCAAGGTTCCGACGCCGGAGAAATATGAGGGGGAGCTGGGAAGATGCCGTTCCTTCCTTATGCAGTGTGGATTAGTGTTCGATCTACAGCCCTACTCTTATGCCACTGACAAGGCTAGGATAGCCTTTTTGATTGAGTTGCTGCGTGGTCGAGCGCTGGAGTGGGCTTCAGCCGTTTGGGAACGACAGGATCCCTGCATGGCTTCATACCAGGGGTTCACGGCCGAGATGAGGAAGCTCTTCGACCATTCCGTCCGAGGGAGGGACGCAGCTAGGCGTCTGTTTTCTCTTCACCAAGGAACTCGCAGCGTGGCCGACTTCGTGATCGAGTTCAAGACGTTGGCTGTGGAGAGTGGGTGGAACGAGGAGTCTTTGCAAGCGGCCTTTTACCAGGGCCTGTCGGAGCAGCTCAAGGATGAGTTGATCTCCTATCCGGAGCCTAGTGACCTGGACAGCTTGGTAGCCTTGTCTATTCGGGTGGATAATCGAGTCCGAGAGCGAAGGAGGGAGAAGCAATGGGGTCCGTCCAATCGATCAGCTTCTCAGTTCCCAGTCGGGTCGGGTGGTGGACCAGAACACGTCGATCATTCTCCACCACTAAGGATTAGTGGAGAGGATCTCTCTCCCGATTCTGAACCCATGCAAGTGGGGCGGCACGGGTTAACCAAGGAGGAGCGTCAACATAGACGTAAGACCAACTGCTGCCTCTACTGTGGTCGCTCGGGACATTACATCTCCACTTGTTCCCGGCGGTCGTCAAACTGCCCGGCTCGCTAAAGTTGGGAGGACTTTTAGCGAGCCAGTTTCAACCTCTCAGTACCTCTGTCAGACCCCGCTTCCCGGCTACCCTTGTGAACAGGAATCAGAGCTTAGCGCTTAACGCTTTTATCGATTCAGGTGCCGATGGAAGCTTTCTTGATGCCGAGTTGGTGGAACAGCTGGGGCTTTCCAAGGAGCAATTGCCGGAAGCCATTAGGCGACCACTCTGAACGGCAGTAGTCTGGCACGTATCACGATGAGGACTGAACCGGTTAAGATGCGGTTGTCGGGGAATCATTCTGAGATGATTTCATTTTTCATTCTGCCGTCTTCCCATGTTCCTCTGGTCCTTGGATACCCCTGGCTGAAGGAACACAATCCCACGTTCGATTGGGTGACGGGCAAGGTAACGAGTTGGAGCCTTGATTGTCATGCTAACTGTCTCAAGACTGCCTGCCCCCATTCGGTTCCCAGTCAGGTGATTGAGGCTAAACCCCCAGATTTGTCCCTGGTTCCCGAGACATATCACGATTTGGGGAAGTTTTCAGTAAGCAGAAGGCTCTGTCACTTCCTCCCCACCGACCATATGATTGTGCCATCAACCTGGTTCCTGGAGCTGTCTACCCCAAGGGAAGGTTATACAGTATCTCCCGACCTGAACGTGAGGCGTTGGAGACCTACATCAAGGAGTCCCTAGCTGCTGGTCTCGTTCGTCCCTCGTCATCACCCCCTGGGGGCAGGATTCTTCTTTGTGGGTAAGAAGGATGGCTCTCTTCGACCGTGTATTGATTATCGGGGGTTGAATGACATCACGGTCAAGAACAAGTATCCCCTGCCCTTGATGAGTTCTGCCTTCGACTCCTTACAGGGTGCTACTGTGTTCACCAAGCTAGACCTACGCAATGCGTATCACCTGGTCCGGATCAGAGAGGGGGACGAGTGGTTGACGGGTTTCAATACACCGATGGGTCGCTTCGAGTATCAGGTGATGCCGTTTGGACTGACCAATGCTCCAGCGGTATTCCAGAGTATGGTGAACGACGTCCTGAGAGATATGATCGGTCTCTTCGTGTTTGTTTACCTGGATGACATTCTGATCTTCTCGAAGGAACCTTCCGACCACGTCCAGCATGTCCGGCAGGTTCTGCAGCGATTGTTGGAGAATCGCCTGTTCGTGAAGGCCGAGAAGTGCGAGTTTCACGCCCACACTACATCCTTTCTCGGGTACATCATCTCCAGGGGTGAGATTAGGATGGATCAGGAGAAGGTTAGAGCGGTTCTGGAATGGGTCCAGCCCGGTACGAGATTGCAACTCCAGAGATTTTTGGGGTTTGCGAATTTCTACCGCAGATTCATCCGGGATTACAGCCGTGTGGCCGCTCCATTAACTGCCTTGACTTCCAGTATCAGGACCTTCAAGTGGAATCCGGAGGCGGATCGAGCGTTTCTGGATTTGAAGAGGCGATTCACCAACGCACCGATTCTCTCTCAACCGGACACGGCCCGTCAGTTCGTCGTTGAAGTGGACGCGTCTGATGTGGGAGTTGGCGCTATCCTGTCGCAGCGATGCTCCACGGACAGTAAACTCCATCCCTGCGCCTACTACTCTCGTCGCCTTTCGCCTGCAGAGAGGAATTACGATGTGGGTAACCGGGAGCTTCTCGCGGTGAAACTTGCCTTGGAGGAGTGGCGCCACTGGTTGGAGGGGGCGGAGCAACCGTTTATTGTCTGGACTGACCACAAGAATCTTGCTTACGTGCAATCGGCTAAACGTCTCAACTCCCGTCAGGCCAGGTGGGCGTTGTTTTTCGGACGATTCAAGTTTGCCCTGACGTTCCGACCTGGATCTAAGAACGGCAAGGCGGACGCCTTGTCCCGGATGTTCTCCAAGACGGAGGAGAGTGGGTCCAAGACCGAGACTATTCTCCCCCGGAACTGCGTCGTGGGAGCAGTGATGTGGAAGATTGAGGAGGAGGTGCTGGCGGCCCTTCGGACTCAGCCCGGTCCCGGTAACGGTCCACCCGGTCGGTTGTTTGTGCCTGAGTCGGTTCGTCCTGCTGTCCTCAAATGGTCCCACGCCAGCAAGATGGCTTGTCACCCCGGGCGTGGCTCGGACTATGGCGTTTCTTCGCAGACGTTTTTGGTGGCCTGCCATGGCCGAGGATACTCGGGGTTTTGTTGCTGCCTGTCCAGTGTGTGCGCAGAATAAGAGTACCAATCGGCCCAGCTCTGGACTACTTCACCCCCTTCCTATTCCCCGGCGTCCATGGTCGCATCTGGCCCTGGACTTCGTCACGGGGTTGCCCGCTCTGAGGGGAACACGGTCGTTCTGACTATCGTGGACAGATTCAGCAAGTTCGCCCACTTTGTGCCTATTGCCAAGCTTCCCTCTGCCTCGGAGACGTCCGAGATCCTGGTTAGGGAGGTTTTCAGGGTCCACGGTTTGCCCAGTGATATCGTTTCCGACCGTGGCCCTCAGTTTACCTCTGCTGTCTGGAAGTCCTTCTGTTTGGCCATTGGAGCTACTGTCAGTCTCACATCTGGTTTTCACCCCCAATCCAATGGTCAGGCGGAGAGAGCCAACCAGAAGATGGAATCCACGCTACGCTGTCTGGTCTCTTCCAACCCCACCTCCTGGGCCTCTCAGTTGCCTTGGGTTGAGTATGCCCACAATACTCTCCCTACATCTGCCACTGGGATGTCTCCCTTCCAGTGCCTGTATGGCTACCAACCTCCCCTGTTCCCTTCTCAGGAGAAGGAGCTATCAGTGCCTTCTGTTCAGGCTCATATTCGTCGTTGCCACCGGACCTGGCATCGGGCCAGAAAGGCACTCCTTAGAGGTTCGGATCGGTATCAGCTCCAGGCGAATCGTCGCCGGATCCCCGCTCCCACCTATACCATCGGAGATAGGGTTTGGTTGGCCACACGGGATCTTCCGTTACGGACTGAGTCTAGGAAGTTGTTACCGAAGTTCATTGGTCCGTTTGTGGTGGAGAAGGTGATCAATCCGGTGGCAGTTCGACTCAAACTACCGAGGACGCTCAGAGTCCATCCCACCTTTCATGTCTCCTGCCTCAAGCCTGTCTTCCTCAGTCCTCTGTTGCCTCCTCCGCCTCCTCCTCCTCCTCCTCGGATGATCGGAGGTGGTCCTGCCTACACGGTGCGTCGCATCATGGATTCCAGACGGCGGGGCCGGGGTTTCCCAGTATCTCGTGGACTGGGAGGGGTATGGTCCTGAAGAGAGGAGTTGGATTCCGCGGCGACAGGTCCTAGATGCTGACCTCATCAGGGATTTCTACCGCCTCCATCCTGGCGCTCCGGGAGGTCCGCCCGGTGGCGTTCGTCGGAGGGGGGGTACTGTAACGATCCCGGCAGTCTGAGTCGGGTCCTGTCTGGTGACGGGTGTTTCCTGTTCGTAGTCTCCAGTTTCCCGAGGGTTCGGGAACGCTCCGGGGAGCTCTCTTGTTTTCCGCACCTGCATCCCGTCAGCAATCTGCACACCTGGCCCTCATCATCACCCTTTTTAGGCTCTGGCCAAACATCCAGTTCCTGCCGGATCGTTAGCCATGAACAGTAGGTGTTCTGTGTATCAGTTTAGAGTTTTCTAGCGTGAGTTTTGTTATTTTGTACTTTGTTGAGTTTTGTGTTCTTACCTCCGTTTTTGTTCCACCTGCAGTCACACGTCCGGAACCTTCACCCCCACCTCTGCCTGATGGTCGGCGGCTGCCGAGCCATCACTGGACCCAGTACTGCACCCCCAACTACTCAACCACGCCGCCCGCTCTGTCCCTGGATTATTCTGCACCTTTTGTCGTATCAAATAAACCCTCACCTTCGTTCAACTCTCCTTGTCCTGGTCTGCTTTTGGGTTCTGGCTGAGGGAACTGTGACACCCACTCACCCAGCCAGGCAATTTCTTTGGTTGGTTTTCGTGAGGTTTGAGCCTTCTGTGTGATGGGGCTATCCCAGTCACCCAGCCAGTCCATTTCATGCAGGTTCATGAGTTTGTGTGGTCTGAGCCCTCTGGCAGGCCAGGGGCAGCTGCTCTATCCCCAGGGGTCAGGACACCCTTTCAGGGTCACATCCGGGTCACAGGAACAGTTACACTGTGACGAATTAGGCTATTAAGTGCCAGGGATTTATTAGCTGTAGCTCCTCCAGATTATAGGAGGTAATTGATTGGTGTGTGATTTATATTTATCGTTATTGATTCATGCTAAATGATATCTTGCTTTGTGCATTGATAATATGTAAGTATTCCTTACATTTCCCAGCTGAAAGGAAGTTGCCAAGTTAGATGGGCAACGTTTGACACAGAAATGCTATCTATCACCATGTCTTTCAGACTGAGTGAAACCTTTCAGCTGAGGTGCTTCGACAGCAGCTATTACCCTCCAGTGTGAAAGTGTTGCTGTAGAGCAGAGGTGGGAGATGGAACATTCCTCCAGTGACAGCCATGTAAAGACCTCAGACACAGATGAACTGCATGGAAAGGACAATGAGGAGCCTGGGGAGTTACCTGTCTGTGTTTCCTGAAGTACAACCCCATGCCAAGCAGTAAGACAGTTGATTTAGTCGTCTCTCGTTGACTCTGGGGGCTGAGATTAGTGATTTAGAGACCTTTCTGCATTGAAGTCGTGAAGAACTTCTGTGGACGTAAACAGCATAGCTCCACACACCTGCTGATTCTAAACGGAACAAAACGTGTGATATTTATTAGTTATGTAGGGCTTGGGTAAAGACTAAATGTCACTGTTGCATTTTCGTAGATTTTCAAATTCAGTTGAGTCTTCTACAGACGATTTTATGAATCTATGAATGCTCACTGTCTACTGACTAGTCATTAACTGCTGGAGTTGAGTGTTGTTTTCTGAATTTCTTGGACTGTTTTGTAGAGTTTGAACAATAACCAGACAGCTTTGGCAGCAGTATGGCAGTAAGGTTAGGAACAGAACAGCGTTCTCATGGGCCAGAGGGGGCTTATTTGGTTTGAATGTCTCTGTGGAAGAATGTGTCTCTGTTCTCTGTTCTCTCTATGGGCATATTGAGAAGATGGGATGCATGTGGTCAGATTAAATGAGAATGTTCTCCTCAGCTCAGCTCAGCTCTGGAGCTGCCTGTGAAATGTTGGTTGTTGTTGGACGCTGCCAGAGCTAACGTCTCTCTTTCTCCCAGGGAGGAACAGAAAGTATGTGCACGCCACGTGTTGTTCAAGGCTCAGCAAGATACTTGGAGTTCCATGTGTTACTTTGTAACGGTTCTCTGACTAACGGCGTCCGGAGTACCTTGTTTTGATTTAAAATAGGAGGTGATCCAACGGATTCACAGCTTCTTATCCAATAGGACATTGCTAAATCGTTATAGGACAGCGCTAGCCAATACCCTGTGTCGTCTCTGACACCCAATGAATGCACTATAAAGTTCAAAAGAAAACAAAACATTCAAGATATTTGACTTTCTTAGATTATTGCTTTTGCCAGTGTAAACACTAACTCATTATTTAGCCCTGAGGTGGAACATTTTGTAAAGCTTTATGTGTTTGAGTCATTGCCATGGTTTGATCTATGGGGCTTATAGGGAAGCGTCATAGATGAGATGATGGGCATGGGAGGTGTCCTAATGCTGGGCTAATCCAGGACGCATGGGAATGGGAGGTAACATTGAGCTGTTGTCCAGGGGAGCGGTAGTCATCAGAGAGGCAGCAGTGAGGCAGCAATGGGAAGGGAAGAGGCGCAGAAAGCAGACGGTCAGAAGTTCATCCTCAGCAAGAAGGCGGTTGGTTGGTCGTCTAGGTCAGACACAGGCCAGCCAGTGTCCAGCCCATTGGAGGGGCAGCCATGATATCTTCCGTAAAACCCTGTTGATTTTGGAGAGGTCAGTGTGCAGTCAGGCGAGGAAAACATTACCAGGAGCCAAAAAACGAACCCCCGTCTCTACACTCCTCATCCTCTTTCCTCCAGCCTTCCATCCAGACAACCAGACAACATTCTGGATTAGCGAGGTTGGGGGAAGGACTCCTTAGCACACCAAACCACTTCTAATTCCAGTTCCAGAGAAGAGATGAGATATCACTGTTTAGAGCTTCTCTGTCAGGCCAAAGTGAGCTCAGCTGGTCTATGCATGCAAATAAGCCTCACATCCCAGTGCGTGTCTATGGGGAATCCGTGTGGGGGAAAATAAAGCACATGCTGTGTTGTTTTCACATATATTCACATGCAACACTCAGGTTTGGTAGACGGTAGACTGACTGCTTGCTGGCTCCAATCTGTCAGTCTCAATAGGTGTGCCAACTTCCAAATCCTGCACAGGCATCTGTGCTAGCTAGGCACAGTGGCCATAGATTGCCGGCTGGGCATAGCATGGCAACTTTTGTGGCACGTCTGGCCTAGTGTTCTCCCTCCCCTCTGCAGTGGAAGACAGGCAGACCAGACGTGGTTGGTAGAGAATGCCTGTGTGGCTTGTCTCCCTGCCAGGAAGCTAAACTGGTCTATTAGATGATGGCGCTGCCCAGATGAATCCACCGACTCAGTGCCAATTTCAGAATGTAGGACAGAATGTACTGTTTATGTGGACTCAAACTGAGCATCATTTCTCACTCTTATGCAATCTGCTCTCATAAGATGCAGTCTGACAAAGCGATCCAAATGTTGTTTATTGCGGTGTTGTAGTGTTTTTTCAACATATAGTTCATACCCTTGACCGACAGTAACCTTTTCTCTCTGTGTCTCAAAGCTGAGGAGAGAGGGGAAATGGTGCGTGTGTTCAGGAGTGTTCCGGAATGGGGAAAATCGATTCCCAGACAGGCCCGCATTCAGGGCCCAATCCCCTGAATTCCCAGAATCCCCAGGCCCCATTGTGTGTGTGCGTTTGCGTGTGCGTGCGTGCCTGGATGAGTAGGGTCAGGTAGCAGAGAAGGCTGTCATTGTTACTTTAGTCAGAGCTGCTTTTCTTTCAACGAGAGCCCTGGGGAGGCTGGCTGAAGGTTTGCATGCAGCATGCAGCTTGGGTGGCACACAGAGAGCGTGGTAGGAAGTAAAGGAATAACCTAGATCCTTTTGTCATGTTCAGTTGTAGGCCTATTGCTCTTTTTTCAGCCAAGGGTATGAGAATTATACCTCAATTTTGTTACATTCTTTTCTTCTCTTGATTTAGTAATTTGATTTCAAGCAGTCATTTTCTGTTTACCTTTCCCCCATTGGCCAGACAATGTTTTGCTAAGCAGTGGAACAACTTGATGTCCAACTCAGCAATGTATCTTGCTTCCAACCTTAGTGGTGTAGTGTAGACCCTGGTGGTCCTTGTGTCCATTCAAAATACTCAATGGGTGGGCTGAGGGGAACCGTGAGGGACGTGTGTGTGTGTGTGTGTGTGTGCAAGTGTCTCGACTCTATGATGATTGCCCTGGAAACTGAGTTCAGTACATTGTTGCCACTCAGCTGTTGGCTACTTGGGGAGAACATGGGGGGATGGGAGGTGAGGAGAAACGGTTCCAGCTGCATGTAGAGGGATTCTGCGTTGTGCTGTGTCCTGTACGTAGACCTACAGCAGTGTGAAATGGTTGAGACTAGGGCTGTTGCGGTGACCGTATTACCGGTAAGGAGTCATGAAGGCAAAAAAAAAAAAAAAAAAAAAATGAAGGCAGTCAAATTCAACGTGACCGTTTAGTCACGGTAATTAGGCTTCTCCAAGCTCTGATGCTGCTGATTGTCATTAGTAGCCTACCAAACTTGCTAACTGCCTGGTACTCAGCACTCTATTGTCCCTCTTATCACTCTGACATCAATGCAAATGTGTTCAAAAATCTAATCAAACACTTAATTAGAGCCCACGAGCTCATGTTGCGCAACATTTATATAGGCTATGCAATTGCACAAGAAAAGAGAGTGATGGCCTCTACTAAAAAGAGGAGGATCCCATCACCTTCCTATAGGCTAGGCCTACTGTGTTTATTTCTCAACTTTCCTAATATTAAGCACATTGTTTATCTTTACAACCGGTGTATAGCCTACCTGGCTGGCATGAAAATCAACCATGGGAAAAGCGTCCTCCATTCGCTATTTAAGTGCATAGATGACATGTATTTTTTCCCAGCGACCCTGTTTCGAGACATGTGCATGATAATGGTCCATTCTAAATCAAAACAAAGACAAGATTAAATCAAGAATAGTCTGAAGGGTGACAATATTAGCCTATCACTTGTGAATTATATATTATCACTTGTGAATGATGCCCAGCATAAGAAACTGACTTTTTTTTTGGCTACTTTTATTAATCATAGTCGCACACCTCATGTAGCCTAGCCCATAGGCCTATATGTTTGAATAAGGTTTGTATCACAACTAAAGTGGCCAATTAACTTCTTAAAATTAAGCACATTAATCCGCTTTACAAGGGTTTAGAGCCTAACTGGCATACATAAGCAGCGCTTGAGTTTCAAGTTTGGGGAAGATAATTTTCACCATAAAAATGCACCTTTATACTAAAAGCTTAACATGCATAATCACATTTGCAGTCACTTTTGATAATGGTGTTTTCCCGCCAATGGAACAGTTGCGCTTATAGCATACTGTCATGTGCACATTGCTGCGCTTATAATGTGAAGAAATAGCCTAATAGTTGATCAACATTTTAAGTTAAATGTTCTGGTCTGTTGCGTCAGCCACATTGTGTAAAAAATGTTTTTTGATGCTAGTGTTTGTATTAATTTGGGATCTATTGCATCCCACAACTGTCCCAGACTATGTTTGGAATATTTATTTCTCGGACATGTCGTGACATGACTTTAACATTAATCTGAAGACTGTTATTTCATTAATCTGAAGACTTTTATTTCTCTAATCAACTAACTATGTTTAATTGTTACCCGATTAAATTAATCATGTAACAATTAACTCATTAGGATCTGGGGCACCACGAGAGAGTTCTTTAAAGAGTTACCCTCTCGAATTAAACTCTAAAAGGTCTTTACCTATCACATCTATAAACAGTCAACTTATTAATCATAACCTCGTATCATATCATAATTCTGAACAGTCGTAACCTCCTTGCATCTGCAAAAACCCTAGCCTTACTCATGATTCAGTACTACACAAATTGGTTTAATTATTTATTTACTAGCTAATTAAATGTGAACACAGGATAAACATACACACTCTGCACCGGTTATTGACTGGAGAAAACAGGTCCCTAGCGGAATGACAACAACATGGCTGCTAGTTAAAGAAGAGAGGGAGGGACAGAGACACTTAACATTGGTACATTCAGAAACTACTCTCACCTACAGTAACCATATACTTGGCACATGAACCGCCGCCCGCTTTGAGTAAGAAATCATGAATGTATTTACGTGAAATGCCTGGGTTTGCCGGGGATCTCCTGTTGAACAGGGCAGCCTTGGAAATGAGGTTGGGCCTTTTTGCGGCACGCTGGTAAGGCTCTGATTGTTTGAAATGGTTCCAACAGTCTTCTACTGTTGTCCTTCTTCGTAGTTGTCCGGTATCCGGTAACTTGTCTTGTAGTCCTGAACAGAACTACAGAATTGATTTTCCTTCCATTCACTCTTGAAGTTGCTTCTTTGAAGATAGGCTAGCCATTCGCTTTCGAAGATACCTTACTTAGGACAGCTAATCAGCCGTACCAGTGATTGTCCGGGAGGTGAGTTTATTTTCTTCACCTCGTGTTGAGATTCAAAGTTCCAACCATTTTAAATGTGTAGCTGCCGGTTCACCCTTTTCTGCTCTGATGTGTTTTTTCTTAACCCATCATTTATACATTCTGGTCAAAAGGGACGGTTCCGGCAGGCTGGCGCACAATCTGACCTCACTTTGGGCGGCGATTACTCACTCTGCAAAGCTCATGGAAAACAATTATCTCTTATAACTTCTCAAATCACATCCCTCTCTTAACAAAAATACTTTCATCATTTTTCATATTACATGCACAACGCATAGTATGGAAACTTCATACATGTAGTGGGTATACTTTCCAAGTTACAGTATTTCCTTTATAAAAATGTTTATGACATCACAAAATAACAAACAAAATGACCTTAGTGTCCTATAGATTGCCTCTGACCATTCCCCATGTTCTATGTTAGAAATATTGTTCCAGTATTTGTTTTTGAACATGTTAGAGTTTCAGCGGGATAAAGTCTGTTGAAACAAAAAACATTCCTTTGGTGAATCTTGAGAGGGAGAGCCTGGATCGTCTCCCTTGATTTACAACAGGATGTAAGTTGTTAATACCCACTAGTTCTTTCCTCCCCCCTCTACGGGTGAGAGGGGGTCTGATTGAAGTTATTCATTGCAAACTTGATCTGACCTATTTGGATTCTCGTGGACAGAATAGAATAGGTCGACATTTTTACTATGGGGCATAGTAGATTGACATAGGCTAGTGCTTTTGCTGTTCATTAGGCCTACTCATCTTGTTGGCTGACGAAAAGTAAATGTGGACAGTTCTTCGGAATTGGATATGGACGCGGGCAGTTGTGTCCCCGATGTGTCTGTCTTCACTTGTAGCCTGTGAGAAAGACCCGATCACGTGATGGGAGAAGGGCACAACGGCCACTGGTCGCAAAAGGCATGGATTTCTTTAGGGTGAATTACGGCCACAAAGGGGATGCCGCCGTGAAATTCGAGGCATTATCAAGTGCTTGTCAAATTGTGAATGAGAGACTAATAAAGTGTGTACAGCCTGTGCAAAAAACAAGCAAAGCTCATGCCTTTCAAGCAACTTTTTTCAAATCATCATTAGAGTCACATCATGCAGCCTTACAATGTATTAAAAATCTAAACATATACAGTTGAAGTCGGAAGTTTACGTACACCTTAGCCAAATACATTTATACTAAGTTTTTCACAATTCCTGACATTTAATCCTAGTAAAAATTCCCTGTCTTAGGTCAGTTAGGATCACCACTTTATTTTAAGAATGTGAAATGTCAGAATAATAGTAGAGAGAATGATTTATTTCAGCTTTTATTTCTTTCATCACATTCCCAGTGGGTCAGAAGTTTACATACACTCAATTAGTATTTGGTAGCATTGCCTTTAAACTGTTTAACTTGGGTCAAACGTTTCGGGTTGCCTTCCACAAGCTTCCCACAATACGTTGGGTGAATTTTGGCCCATTCCTCCTGACAGAGCTGGTGTAACTGAGTCAGGTTTGTAGGCCTCCTTGCTTGCACACGCTTTTTCAGTTCTGCCCACACATTTTCTATAGGATTGAGGTCAGGGCTTTGTGATGGCCACTCCAATACCTTGACTTTGTTGTCCTTAAGCCATTTTGCCACAACTTTGGAAGTATGCTTGGGGTCATTGTCCATTTGGAAGACCCATTTGCGACCAAGCTTTAACTTCCTGACTGATGTCTTGAGATGTTGCATCAATATATCCACATAATTTTCCTTCCTCATGATGCAATCTATTTTGTGAAGTGCACCAGTCGCTCCTGCAGCAAAGCACCCCCACAGCATGATGCTGCCACCCCCGTGCTTCACGGTTGGGATGGTGTTCTTCGACTTGCAAGCCAACCCCTTTTTCCTCTAAACATAACGATGGTCATTATGGCCAAACAGTTCTATTTTTGTTTCATCAGACCAGAGGACATTTCTCCAAAAAGTACGATCTTTGTCCCTATGTGCAGTTGCAAACCATAGTCTGCCGTTTTTATGGCGTTTTTGGAGCAGTGGCTTCTTCCTTGCTGAGCGGCCTTTCAGGTTATATTGATATAGGACTTGTCTTACTGTGGATATAGATACTTTTATACCTGTTTCCTCCAGCATCTTCACAAGGTTCTTTGCTGTTGTTCTGGGATTGATTTGCACTTTTCGCACCAAAGTACATTAATCTCTAGGAGACAGAACACGTCTCCTTCCTGAGTGGTATGACGGCTGCGTAGTCCCATGGTGTTTATACTTGTGTACTATTGTTTGTACAGATGAACGTGGTACCTTTAGGCATTTGGAAATTGCTCCCAAGGATGAACCAGACTTGTGGAGGTCTACAATGTTTTTTCTGAGGTCTTGGCTGATTTCTTTTGATTTTCCCATGATGTCAAGCAAAGAGGCACTGAGTTTGAAGGTAGGCCTTGAAATACATCCACAGGTACACCTCCAATTGACTCAAATGATGTCAATTAGCCTATCAGAAGCTTCTAAAGCCATGACATCATTTTCTGGAATTTTCCAAGCTGTTTAAACTTAGTGTATGTAAACTTCTGACACACTGGAATTGTGATACAGAGAATTATAAGTGAAATAATATGTCTGTAAACAATTGTTGGAAACATGACTTGTGTCATGCACAAAGTAGATGTCCTAACCGACTTGCCAAAACTATAGTTTGTTAACAAGAACTTTGTGTAGTGGTTGAAAAATGAGTTTTAATGACTCTAAGTGTATGTAAACCTCCGACTTCAACTGTAGCCCAACTTAAGTTACATGAATAACTCTAAATGAAGCATATAGGAGTACCTATTTCTTTGTTAACTGCTCAACACAAAATAGCCGCATGTGTGCACTCCCTCAAATCATTTGGAGAAAACATTTATATTTTATTCAGCTCTGTTCAGTTGTATTCTTCATACTATAAAATAATGCCATGGAATTCTAAGCAAATCTTGTCTGCTAAATGAACTAGTGTAGCCCACAGTCATATGGCATAGCCAGATCAGGGCCTAACATAAGGACAACGCAGAGTATGCTATTCTGTTCTTCTGAAATAGACTACATTTTCTTCATATCATGCTTCTTTAGACCTGTCTAAAATAAATAATGGATTTATTGTGAAGGTGTAGGCTATATGACATGGATTTGTTAGACTTTTTTAAATGTTGATGTTCCAAAGGTCTGCATCAGTGGCTTGTAGGCTATGTGTGGAAGCCAGGAGATACTACATTTGTTTATGTTAATTAACGGTAAATTACTGTGAGACCGACAGTTTTTTGCTTGACAATCACCAGCTGACAAAATTTCGTGACCGCCACAGCCATTTTATCCATGTGACGAAAATGCAGTTAGGGCTTAGGCTACATGTTACATGCAATAGAATCAATGCATCAAATGACAGTAGCATGCTCTGTCTCCCAGTGTGGTGTAATCGAAGCATAAATGAGCAATTATTGCTTTGCAGATGTGTCAGGTCTATGAGGCCATTAGTGCAGAAGTGTGTGTTCAGGAACGTCGGAGGGTAATGCAGCAACACTATTATGTAGTCTAGTGCACTGAAGTGAGCAATGTTTTTCAGTGGGTTTTTAGTGCAGCACTCTCAGAAAAGAAAGCAGTGCAGCCAGAGATATAACTTTAAGCCTTCAAGAGGAAAGAGCATGAGTTAAATGAGAGCTCAGTAACTTGAGGGTTTGTAAGATTGAAATAACATACTGAAGATACTGTAGCTACTGCACGTGTTGGGGTAATAAGATATTTTAATGGCATTCGAGGCAACTATTTTGTTCTGAAAATAGGTTGGGATGGATTTGTTTTAGAAGGGCATAGTTGGCCTCCTGTAGCTCAGTTGGTAGAGCATGGCGCTTGCAACGCCAGGGTTGTGGGTTCGATTCCCACGGGGGGCCAGTATGTCAAATGTATGCACTCACTAACTGTAAGTCGCTCTGGATAAGAGCGTCTGCTAAATGACTAAAAATGTAAAAAATGTAAATAATTGGGGGCATCTGTCTGACCCTGCATCACACAGTGGCTGAGCAGAGGTCTGGGCAGGGCATGGGGTGATGGGGTATAAGGAGACAAGCAGCTAGCTAAGAATAACCCTGGATGCAATTTAAGGCCAAAGGGAAGGGAATACAGGGAATCCGCTCAGAGACACATCCCCCCCCCCATCAATCACCCATTCAGCCATGCACAAGGGCCTCAATTAGTACTAATGCAATCAATATTCCAACAAAATGCTGTCGACCCCCAGAGAGGAAGTGCCTTTGACACAATAGGGCCCTCAGACAGAACATGGACCCGCCGTCCCCAGACCCCCTCCCACCCCCCTTTCCCCCCAAATAGCCCACTCTCCTCCCCACTAACTGACTGTAAACACCCTCTCTGTCCCCTGTCATATCAAATTATGTGACCCTAATGTCCCCATTTCTAAATGATGATTTTTAGAGCTATCAAAGGCAAAACATTGTTGATGGCTTATTGGCTACATTTCTACATCAAAAATATAATTTGAGATTAAAGAAACTGGGCAGCATACAAGTATACTCACAATTGATCAAACAGTCCAGTCAGTGATTACAAAGGATCACTTGCAGCTAATGCTCTGTTCAGTTTCGCAGCTGTTCTCTCTCTCATTTGTATGCTGGGCTGTCTGAGGGTGTTTTGAAATCATGAATTGGTTGATTGGGTCCCCCACTGGGGGGCGGGTTTGACTTCCAGTAGGTTGGTGCGTCTCAGCTGGCGTTTGGTTTGGTTGTAGCTCTGATGTTCAGTCAGTGTTCAGGGGTCAGTACCTCAGGTCTTGGTCCTGTCTCTGGCTCTTTCCTCTCCTCAGCAGACCCTCTGCTCCTTACACACAGAGGACAGGCCAGGCCACCAGCCACCAGTCAGCTCTGCACCAAGCAAGGCTGGGTGGTGCTGGCTCTCCCAACCCTCAACTCTCAGGGGCCTCTGGCTCAGCTGTCTGTCCTCTCTTCTCCTCCATCAAGTCCATAGCAGTCTGCCCCTGCCTGCTTACTATTGACAATGACAGAGCTGCAGACTACATTTTGAAGTTTGGCTGTGTATGGGTGTTCTTATGCATATAAGCTTAATGCAAATGTACAGCACCACAATACAACTCCTGCCAAGGACCTCAACTGTCTCCAGGGTAGCTGGCATGTGAATCCAGTTAGGATGAGAAGTGGCCCATGAAAGAAGTAAGGGAAAACAGAGGCGTTTTGTGTTTGGAGTCATTATCAATCAATCAATCAATTTTATTTTATATAGCCCTTCTTACATCAGCTAATATCTCGAAGTGCTGTACAGAAACCCAGCCTAAAACCCCAAACAGCTAGTAATGCAGGTGTAGAAGCACGGTGGCTAGGAAAAACTCCCTAGAAAGGCGAAAACCTAGGAAGAAACCTAGAGAGGAACCAGGCTATGAGGGGTGGCCAGTCCTCTTCTGGCTGTGCCGGGTGAAGATTATAACAGAACCATGCCAAGATGTTCAAAAATGTTCATAAGTGACAAGCATGGTCAAATAATAATCAGGAATAAATCTCAGTTGGCTTTTCATAGCCGATCATTAAGAGTTGAAAACAGCAGGTCTGGGACAGGTAGGGGTTCCATAACCGCAGGCAGAACAGTTGAAACTGGAATAGAAGCAAGGCCAGGCGGACTGGGGACAGCAAGGAGTCACCACGGCCGGTAGTCCCGACGTATGGTCCTAGGTGCTCAGGTCTCTCAGTTGGCTTTTCATAGCCGATCATTAAGAGTTGAAAACAGCAGGTCTGGGACAGGTAGGGGTTTCGTAACCGCAGGCAGAACAGTTGAAACTGGAATAGCAGCAAGGCCAGGCGGACTGGGGACAGCAAGGTGTCATCATGCCCGGTAGTCCTGACGTATGGTCCTAGGGCTCAGGTTCTCAGAGATTAGTTTGGCATAGTAAACATCACCTCAGCCCTTCCCTTCCTTTCTCCTGGGGAAGTTCAGTCAGCATGTCAACGGGCCAACAGCAGCCAGAGAAGCGCTTATTCAGCACAATCGTACTGTTTATTATTTTTCACACACACAAGCGCGCGTGCGCACACAGACACACACACACACACTGCTCCAGATCTGCAATGTACCATGTCAGAAAAAACACTTCCAGATTATGCCTGCTAGGCCAAGCTAGTTCCTCCAGCACTACAGCATTAAGCTGCCCAAACCTGTTAGTGGCTGCTACTGCACTCAACTCATGTGAGTTTGTTCATATTTCATCAGACGTCAGGACACACCATTAATCCTAAGTGTCCAGTCATATAGGTCAATGAGGTGGACATAGCACTTTTTTGTGGAACGAGTAAGGGAACTAAAGACATGTTTATTGTTATTGAGTGGCAGTAAAGGTCTATTGATGACTTATTTACAGCAGTGGTCCATTGATTAGGCTACTCAGCACAGGCTGTTGTCAAGGCTGTTGTGTCATATAACCTATCCACTCCCTGTGGTGTGACTGTGTGTAGAGTAGGGGTCGACTGACTGACTTCCACAATGGGATCCACCGCAGCCCACTTCGGGGATGGTTACCATGGCAAAAGGCCTGGGGGCGCTGTGCGCATCCATAATGGAAGTAATGTGCAGTGAGACGGGGCGATGGGGGTGAGGGCCTGGGGGCAAGGGGGAGCAGCTGTCCCCCAAGCCAGCCCCCGACCACAAGGGAGAAACATCTGGAAGGCTAACAGCTGCAGGGGGTCCACTCCATGTTAGCTCCACTAGGCTAGTGTAGAGGAGAGACGTGTTGCCTGCAGGGGGACCATGCTCTAGTACTGTACAAATGACAAGAGAGGCTAGCCCCCGCTCTCTATACAGGAGTTTTTGAACTAAAGCCCTTTCCTATCTAGCTTGTCTATGCTTGTCTATGCTTCACTGTTGTCCTTTATTACCAATAACAATTGTTGATCAATAGCAACACTATTGATTAGATACTGTAGGAACTAGGAAGAGTGTTTACCATTATTTTGTGCTCACAGTCACTAGAAGGACAACTCCTTTTGGAAGTAACTTTGCAGAGAGAATAAACTCGGATGCTATTATAAATGGGTCACCATTTCAGCATCACGCATTGCAGACACATGGGAGAGTAAAATCAACATGACATTTCAAGAACACTCACTGTTATGCTGCCTCTACATAGCTCTACAAAAGCAGAGCTTATCATATTATATTAACAGGGCTGTTAAAAACTGTCATCAGCTATTAAAAAAAGCATGAGTTGCAAGCAGTAGGATTACTGGTAGGTGCGGTCAATAGGCCTAAATGTCTCAAATCAGAATTAGGTAAGGTCATAAATAGGGGAATCAGTTTAGGTTATAAAAAGGGGAATCAGTTGAGGTTATAAAAACATAGAGCCAAATGTTTGGTATTGATTAGGCAGCAGTATGGTTGGAATCCATCTCTAAGTCTGACCTTCCGATATTCCCTGTTCGTAGTATTCAGGCATGCTCCAGTTGACTGACAGTAGTGAGAGTAAAGGCTGTGGCAGAGCGAAAGGCCAGAGCACGTGGCGTCCTTCCTCCCCTGAGCCTTGAGCCCTGCATACTGCAGCCTGAGCCAGCCAACTGGCCTAATCTACAGTACCCTGTACGGTCCTCTGTAGGTCAGCTGGTAGAGCACGGCGCTTGTAACGCCAGGGTAGTGGGTTCGATCCCCGGGACCACCCATACGTAAAAATGTAGCGTCTGCTAAATGGCATATTATATTATTATATTATGGGGATGGAGAGGGGCAAAGGGAAGGAGAGGGAAAGGGAGAGAGAAAGAGAGGGTGAGAGAGAAGAAGGGGAGAGAGGGGGAGGATTGGGAAAAGGGGGAGATAAAAGGAGAGAGGAGAGGGAGAGCGAAAGAGAGAGAGAGAGAGAGAGAGAGAGAGAGCACTGCTGTGCTCTGCAACCTCTATCTCCTCTCGTTCCAATGGAAAACATGTGAGAGATGTGCTGCTGCTTTCTGCTAATATGGAGTCACCTCCAAAAGTATTGGCACCCTTGATAAAAATGAGCAAAAAAGTATGTATATAATAAATAAAACAAATACTGAGCTATATTGTATGCTCAATAAAATGGGAAAATTATATACTTTTAAACTAATAGAATTGCTCAGAGAAAGATATTTTGTTTAACAAGTAATAAAATAAATTCTGAAAAAAGATAGTTGTCAGAATTATTGGCATACCTAAAGATTCTTATAAATATTTTTAAAGAGATTCTCTGGTACTTTTGCATACTTTTTAGCTAGTAGTTCTGAAAGTAGCGCTCACAAGCCAAAAGTGGTCACCCGAAAATTTGCTTACCACGTCAGATATGTGCAGATACAGTATGTGCACCACGTCATTGCTCTCAGTCTATCGCTCTGCTGTGTGTGCATCTTGCTAGCTGTCACTCAAATGGAGAGGGGCTAAAGTTGATTGCTGGAACTTGAATTGCTAGGGGGCTGGCCCACATAGGGGAAAATGTAGGGAAAATGTCGCCACACAGCTTCCAGTAAACAGTCACTTTCAAACTAGGGATTTCGTGGCTAATTAAGCTAAAACAGTAATTCTGCTAATCGATTATGCATGTATAAACTACACATTGACACATCCAGCCCAAAGCAGGAGGTTTAAAAAAATACTTGCCAAAGTTCCGGAGCATGTCTTTAAGTAACTGTATTTGGTAACATGAATATCAAATCTCTTTGTCATCCATCCCTTTGTCATCTATCATGGGAAAAGGCAAAGAATTCACAAATGAAAAGAGACAAATGGTTGTTGCCCTTCATAAATCAGGCAATGGGTAAACCGGGTTGTTTGTGTCCTGGATGCTGATTGGCTAAAACAGCCATTCAGACGTGTGTATATCAGAAGATATACCACTGGTATGATGCAAAAATACTTATTTACTGTTCTGCTTATGTTGGTAACCAGTTTATAATAGCAATAAGGCACCTTGGGGGTTTGTGGTATATGGCCAATAAACCACGGCTAAGGGCTGTGTCCAGGCACTCCAATTCGCATCAGTATTTGGATTATATATTTTATAAAGTATTTTTTGCTCATCTTTATCAAGGGTGCCAATACCTTTGGAGGTGACTGTATCTATGATGTGTTTTCTAATTTACACTGACTGACTCAAGTCAAGTGTGACCTTCCCAATCCCACAGGGTAGTGAGAAAGTATGGGAGGATGATCAGAAGATATAGATAGAGATGGATCTGTACCGATTTCACTGAGTTGTTATAATTATGTTACAGCCCATATCCCTATATCACATCACCATTTCATTTGGTCTTGAAGCCATCGCACCCTTTAATATGGTCTCCAAGCAATCTGAGGAAGCCTCCCCAGTGCACACCCACAGCTGAGGCTTGTATAAACAGTGGTGTGGGCTAGTGGCTAGGACAGGGACAGCGTGGGCCACTGTGTAACCCACTCCCTAAGGGCAGGGCAGAGGTCCCATGTGGGCAGGGCAGAGGTAGAGGTCCCATGTGCTTTGGGGTGTGGTGGTAGCAGTGACTAGATTAAGAGTTTTTGGGGTGTGACTGAACCACAGCTCTGCAGAACATCTTGTCACTCTGTTATGTCTGAGCTCAATTGTTTTCAGCCAGTGTCTCTCTCTGTCACTTAACTAGTTAACACTTCCCCAGAGAACTCCCAAACTGGCCTGTCTCAGCTTGAACATGTCTGTGTTCAGATCCAAGAACATCACTGTCAGTCTAAGATGTATGTTACATCCCTTCTCTTTCCAAGGACATGGGAAATGTGTGGTACAGTCACAGTGTATAGAGCGAAAATCATTATGATAAATGCAATATAACTCTTCTCTGTACTAATAAAACTGTTTTTATTTTGCAGGGCAAACATTAATGAAGTGGAGACGGAGGTGGTAGAGATTGAAGTTAAACTAGACAAGGTAAGAAACCTTTGTTTTAATAACCCTTTATCTTTTAGCATTCCTCAGGAAGCCTTTTCAACTAGCCTCTATCCTATTATCCCTGTAGTATAAGCCATATTATAAACTGGGTAGTTTGGGTCCCTGATGCTGATTGGCTGAAACAGCATTTCAGCCGTGTGTATATCAGACAATACCACGGGTATGAACCAGAAATACTTGTTTACTGTTCTATTTACGTTGGTAACCAGTTTATAATAGCAATAAGGCACCTTGGGGGTTGGTGGTATATGGCTAATATACCACGGCTAAGGGCTGTATCCAGGCACTCCGATTCGTGTCGTGCATAAGAACAGCCCTTGGCCATGTTATATTGGACATATACCACACCCCCTTGGGCCTTATTGCTTAACTAAACCACTGTTGTCCTGCTAACTGTTGGCTTCAAGTGCTCAATGGTTTTATTTTGATAGAAAGCATGTGATATATCCATTACAGCATATTTAGGAGTTCATTTTGAGCTTACTGTACATCCTATCTACTACTACACTGATCATGGAATGAGATTACAGGCATATACACTGAGTATACAAAACATTAAGAACACCTGCTCTTTCCATGACATAGACTGATCAGGTGAATCCAGGAGAAAGCTATGATGCCTTATTGATGTCACTTGTTAAATCCACTTCAATCAGTGTAGATGAAGGGGAGGAGACAGGTTAAAGAAGGATTTTTAAGCCTTGAGACAATTGAGACCTGGATTGTGTATGTGTGCCATTCAGAAGGTGAATGGAAAAAAAAGACAAAAGATTTAAGTGCCTTTGAACTGGGTATGTTAGTAGGTACCAGGCGAACCGGTTTGTGTCAAGAACTGCAACGCTGCTGGGTTTTTCACGCTCAACAGTGTCCCGTGTATATCAAGAATGGTCCACTACCCAAAGGACATCCAGCCAACTTGACACAACTGTGGGAAGCATTGGAGTCAACATGGGCCAGCAAACATGGAACGCTTTCGACAACGTGTAGAATCCATGCCCCGATGAATTGAGGCTGTTCTGAGGGCAAAACGGGGGGTGCTACTCAATATTAGGAAGGTGTTCCTAATGTTTCGTATACTCAGTGTACAGGACTGTATATTGCAGGATTAAAGGATGATGTGATAGTAGCTACCAGTTTAAACCTGTTAACCTGCTACAGTACCCAACTGCCTACTAGAGTGCCCCATTTACACACACACACACACACACTGATTAACAAAGTGGCATGTAGCCCTCCTATCTAGACAACCTGAGTAGGACTAGTTGGAGAGTCCTACTACTGTACATTTACACCCATCAGTATAACACTGTATGCTTGTAATGGGATGGCCTGACTTTGTTAAACCACTGAGTACTGGGGCGACTAAAAAGGAAAGCATAATCTCACTCAGTCGACTTGCTTAATGTTTCAGCAGCTCAGGTTTGTGTGGGCTGAACGTGAAGTGGCAAGGCAGGGCAGGGGGGAAAGGGAAGAGGACTGACAACATTAGAATGCATTAGACTGGCTTTCAAAGCATTGGGTTACCCTCTAACGAGGAAGGCTGATGCTTTGTGGTAATGCTCATGATGTCACCAGTCCGTTTGTTCCATTTGATCTTGAATTATGTGAGTTATGTGTCAGTGGAGGTTAGTCTGCTGCTTTACTCTTACTTCACTATCATCACTGTTGGCATCCTGCACTGGGCTGCAAATGAGCATTGACCGTGAAAATGCAGAATGTTTCAGTTTGACATTATGTGAGGGTATACGGCTATTTGGCTCGTCAGATGTCATGATTTGGGTGTTAATATACTGTACATACATACAGGTAACTGACAAAATAATGGAAACACTTGAGTAAAAAAACACTTTAGTAGGCAAGAGCGTTTGGCCAGAAACCGAAAGGTCGCTGGTTTGAATCCCTGAGCCGACTAGGTGAAAAATCTGTCAATGTGTCAAGGCACTTCACCCTAATTGCTCCTGTAAGTTGCTCTGGATAAGAGCGTCTGCTAAATGACTAAAATGTAAATGAGGGAAACAAAGTATATTGAAAGCAGGTGCTTCCACACAGGTACAGTGAGGGAAAAAAGTATTTGATCCCCTGCTGATTTTGTACGTTTGCCCACTGACAAAGAAATGATCAGTCTATAATTTTAATGGTAGGTTTATTTGAACAGTGAGAGACAGAATAACAACAAAGAAATCCAGAAAAACGCATGTAAAAAAATTTATAAATTGATTTGCATTTTAATGAGGGAAATAAGTATTTGACCCCCTCTCAATCAGAAAGATTTCTGGCTCCCAGGTGTCTTTTATACAGGTAACGAGCTGAGATTAGGAGCACACTCTTAAAGGGAGTGCTCCTAATCTCAGCTTGTTACCTGTATAAAAGACACCTGTCCACAGAAGCAATCAATCAGATTCCAAACTCTCCACCATGGCCAAGACCAAAGAGCTCTCCAAGGATGTCAGGGACAAGATTGTAGACCTACACAAGGCTGGAATGGGCTACAAGACTATCGCCAAGCAGCTTGGTGAGAAGGTGACAACAGTTGGTGCGATTATTCGCAAATGTAAGAAACACAAAATAACTGTCAATCTCCCTCGGCCTGGGGCTCCATGCAAGATCTCACCTCGTGGAGTTGCAATGATCATGAGAACGGTGAGGAATCAGCCCAGACCTACACGGGAGGATCTTGTCAATAATCTCAAGGCAGCTGGGACCATAGTCACCAAGAAAACAATTGGTAACACACTACGCCGTGAAGGACTGAAATCCTGCAGCGCCCGCAAGGTCCCCCTAGTCAAGAAAGCACATATACATGGCCGTCTGAAGATTGCCAATGAACATCTGAATGATTCAGAGGAGAACTGGGTGAAAGTGTTGTGGTCAGATGAGACCAAAATCGAACTCTTTGGCATCAACTCAACTCACCGTGTTTGGAGGAGGAGGAATGCTGCCTATGACCCCAAGAACACCATCCCCACTGTCAAACATGGAGGTGGAAACATTATGCTTTGGGGGTGTTTTTCTGCTAAGGGGACAGGACAACTTCACCGCATCAAAGGGACGATGGACGGGGCCATGTACCGTCAAATCTTGGGTGAGAACCTCCTTCCCTTAGCCAGGGCATTGAAAATGGGTCGTGGATGGGTATTCCAGCATGACAATGACCCAAAACACACGGCCTAGGCAACAAAGGAGTGGCTCAAGAAGAAGCACATTAAGGTCCTGGAGTGGCCTAGCCAGTCTCCAGACCTTAATCCCATAGAAAATCTGTGGAGGGAGCTGAAGGTTTGAGTTGCCAAACATCAGGCTCGAAACCTTAATGATTTGGAGAAGATCTGCAAAGAGGAGTGGGACAAAATCCCTCCTGAGATGTGTACAAACCTGGTGGCCAACTACAAGAAACGTCTGACCTCTGTGATTGCCAATGTTACGAACCCCGTGGCTTTAAAAGTCTAGGGTGGATGGAAAAGAGACCCGTAACATAATTCATGCAAATTAGAATCGTGACATGGAAACAGTGAGAACAAAAAATACACCGACAACCAGAAGCTACCGTCAAACATAAAATGTTTATTTTGAACACACGGTAAAGGTTTGGGAAAAAGGTCTGTGCAGGACCCAAGAAATGAAACAATAGTGTAAAAAAAAACTAAACTGATCTTGCCTGCCTCAAGAACTGCTAAGCTACTGCTAACCATACAAAAATTAGTGGGTGGTCCGCTCAGGTCTAACTAATGTTTTTAGACAATGTTCTTCCTACGGGTAATGTATGCCCAAGGGCAACTTGCTAAATCCCCCTTTTCCCAGAAACACACAACATAGTTACCATACAGAGTAACCAACAAATGAGTGAGTACACAAAAAACAGGACACCACAGTATCCATACTCACATACAAAAATAGTATCTTCCAACAAACACAACTGACTGGCTTTTAAAACAATGGGAGGTGTGAGTGAAAAACCAGAAACAGGTGGTGCAATACATTTACATTACATTTTAGTCATTTAGCAGACGCTCTTATCCAGAGCGACTTACAGTTAGTGAGTGCCTACATTTTTTTTTTTTCATACTCGTACCCACAACCCTGGCGTTGCAAACGCCATGCTCTATCAACTGAGCTACATCCCTGCCGGCCATTCCCTCCCCTACCCTGGACGACGCTGGGCCAATTATTCGCCGCCCCATGGGTCTCCCGGTCGCGGCCGGCTACGACAGAGCCTGGATTCGAACCAGGATCTCTAGTGGCACAGCTAGCACTGCAATGCAGTGCCTTAGACCACTGCACCACTCGGGAGACCATACAGAGGAATGTCCACTGATTGGTCCACCTCAGCAATCAGCAGACAAACGGATGTCGGACAGGTGGGACACCCCAACGACCACCAATCAGGAACACAAAGGACACCTGTGATTAGGGCAGAAGGAGAGGAAAAACACAAAAACACACACAGGATACCTGTATCCGTAACAGCCAACAAGGGTTTTGCCACCAAGTACTAAATCATGTTTTGCAGAGGGGTCAAATACTTATTTCCCTCATTAAAATGCAAATCAATTTATAACATTTTTTACATGCATTGTTCTGGATTTTGTTGTTGTTATTCTGTCTCTCACTGTTCAAATAAACCTACCATTAAAATTATAGACTGATCATGTCTTTGTCAGTGGGCAAACGTACAAAATCAGCAGGGGATCAAATACTTTTTTCCCTCACTGTATGATTCCTGAGTTCATTAAGCAATTAACATCCCATAATGCTTAAGGTCACGTAGTGGCCCAACATCCTATTAAGCCACTTTATGTAGGTGTTTCTTTATTTAGGCAGTTACCTGTATGTAGCTTACATCTTTTGGTATTCATTGTTGAATAATAAACATATGTGAGACCATGTATCAAGTGTTATGCCCAAGGGTTTTTCAGGTTATTCATACTGTTTGGGTTTGAATTTGACTCATCCATGTTAACTCTCACCAGAAGCCCAAATCTACTAGTGTACTGTCACAATACACTGAAGGGCATTACTCTACCCCAACATGAACCCAACTGTCAAACCACTAATCCTGCCTCTGTCTGCCTTTTCTTATCCCTCAGTAGGGAAACAGGTGGGACTCTCCTCTCAACAGAAAACACTTGCAGCCCATTCCCAGTTCACTCCCGAGGGATTAGCATGAGAGGATAGGGTTGGTTGTCCAGCCCTGAGTTGAGTCTGGCTAGGAGCTGTGAGGAAATGTCAGTTTGCTTGAGAAGGCCGTCTTGAGAAGGGTGAGAGGGAGAGAGGCTGGCCTTGATTCAGTGTCTTGCGAATGTAGAAAGAAACAACACACATTGTAGTGAACCATACATAGGCTACATGTCAGAAGTTCAGCTGTCAGAAGTTAAACATTGTGACAGGCCTTTGGTGATTTCCTAGGTTCAAGTCTTCCACCTCTCTGTAGATTCCTATGAACTTAGAAATGTGACTTGTCATCTTGCTCTTTATTTGTCAGTGGGTAGATTGTAAGAGCTCTTTCGGCAGTTAGATCCTGTCCAAAATGTCCATGTTGCAACCATAGAGTAGATAAATCAGTCTATAGATGTATCTTTGTGGTTGTAACCAACAAGTCTTTACATTGAAATCCACACTTTTAATTCCCCAGTCCTGGACCGCATTCCCCCCAGTAGTGGCATGTGTGTTAGTTACATGCTTATGTCATGGGGTAACATAACAAGCCACATAGTCCCGTATAGTTCAGTTGGTAGAGCATGGCGCTGTCATCAGGGCAAAGGGTGGCTATTTGAAGAATCTCAAATATAAAATATATTTTGATTTGTTTAACACTTTTTTGGTTACTACATGATTCCATATGTGTTTTTTTCATAGTTTTGATGTCTTCACTATTATTCTACAATGTAGAAAATAGTAAAAAATAAAGAAAAACCCTTGAATGAGTAGGTGTGGCCAAACTTTTGACTGGCACTGTATATCATTTGATGCTCTGTACGCGTACTCTACTTTCCTCTACCTACCTCCACACACTCACTCATTCGCTCCGTCTCTTTCTCTCTCCTCTCCTCCCCTAGTTGGTGAAGCTATGCAGTGGAATGATCGAGGCAGGGAAGGCGTATGTCAGCGCCAACAAACTCTTTGTGAACGGGATCCGGGACCTGTCCCAACAATGCAAGAAGGATGAGATGATCTCGGTGAGGTTCAGTTGGATCCGGAATGCCATATTCCAGAATGTCTAATAAGCTGTCTTCTATGTGTTAGGTTATAGCATCATAACCTTGTTATGCTTATTATTATTATTATTATTATTATTATTGTTATTATTATTATTATTATTATTATTATACTGTATTATGCACTTTCACTATTTACTGGATATTAATCATATACATTACAGCACAACACACCTAGGCATTCGGCAGGTAGCCTAGCGGTTAAGGGCGTTGGATCAGTAACTGAAAAGTCGCTGGTTCGAATCCCGAGCCAACTAGGTGAAAAATCTGTCGATGTGACCTTAAGCAAGGCACTTAACCCTCATTTCTCCTGTAAATTGCTCTGGATAAGAGCATCTGCTAAATGACTAAAATTAAAATGTAATAATATCTAAGTCCATCACATAAAATGTATTCCTACAAAGCACAAACTAGCCTTTTGGTACATATTAAAACACACTTGAATGTCTTGGGGCCAAGCTCTGTTTAGTGCTTAGTCTTGGAAGTAGTACTTTCCTGCTCTCTGACTGTGTGCCTGAGTAAGTCTGTGTGTAAGCCTGATTACTCTACTAATGGATTAATCAGTGTCAGTGGAAGGATCAGGCCTGGAGTGGAGGCTCACGACAGTAGACCTACGTCTTGGTCAGGGTTCCAGGACCAGCGTCTCCAGTACTTTCTCCATAAGAGCTGAGTGTATGCCAGAAGTAGTAGACTCGTTGCCGCCAACATTAAGTGGTATTAAAGGCCTGCTAGTGCTTGGCTCTCCAATGGCTTCACCCTCATGTCTAATTCTTGTTAAATGCTGCTCTTATTTGTATTTTCCATAGAAAAAATGAAGAGTCAGGCCTGCAATTATGTTTCCCTCCTCTCTTAGTCTTGTACAATATGGGGGACAAAATCCATCAGTAAAATTGAAAAATGTTAACTTAATTTTACTATTTGTGTATGTAAATAAATAAATGAAATTATACTTGGCATGGCAGCATTAGCGAAGGGAACAGGATCTCTCTGTCTCTAATCTTGTTAAAAGGCTGTAATACAATATTCTGAAGCTATTGTGTCTTGTTTTCCTTGCAGGAGTGCCTGGAAAAGTGCGGGGAGAGCCTCCAGGAAATAGTCAACTACCACATGGTAAGTCTCTCCACCTCTCTCTCTCTCTCTCTCTCTCTCTCTCTCTCTCTCTCTCTCTCTCTCTCTCTCTCTCTCTCTCTCTCTCTCTCTCTCTCTCTCTCTCTCTCTCTCTCTCTCTCTCTCTCTCTCTCTCTCTCTCTCTCTCTCTCTCTCTCTCTCTCTCTCTCTCTCTCTCTCTCTCTCTCTCTCTCTCTCTCTCTCTCTCTCTCTCCTCTCTCTCTTCTCTCTCTCTCTCCCTCCCTCCCCCTCCTTCTCTCTGTTCCCCAAACTGTACCCACATACTCCAATCCCGATACAGTACTGAAAGTCCATAGAGACCAGGTAGCACTGAGCACAATGATACAGTATCATAACATCTTGAAATGCTAACATGGACAGACATTTACAAGGGTCTCCTATTCCCTTTAACACACGCCTGGGGGGTCAGTCTGACCTGTCTTTAAATGATTCAACATGCAGTAACATTTCATTCACAAATCATTCAATGTCTCTCTTTCTCATTGTTCTCTGTTATTTGATGGCTCTGTCCTGACTCTGTATGTGGTCGTGTAACTATGACCATCTGCCAATCAGCACACTGTCACACTGTCTTAAAGGAGACCCCCAGTAGATCAGAGGGCACGAGAGGTTTGGATATGGCATAGCAGCTGTCTTAGACTCCTTTAGTTGCTTTTGTAATGTGTACAGTCTGGAAAATGTGACAGTGGAGAGATGCAGCCAGTTATTTGACGGGAACGCTGTTACTGTGTAATGTTTGATGAAAACCGTTACACAGGTATTACAGTTAAAATACATGTTTCCTTTACTTGGAGATGTTTTGCAGAAGTTATACCTGTTCAGTTGGCTACACGAGAAGCATCAATGCAGTCACCAATTGCAATAACAACTTTGAATAGAGCAACAGAAAAACCACAGCGTTCACTGTATTTTTGGACATCTGGAGGCTAAGGGAGCATCTCCACAGACCTAGCTCAGACTTAGCTCCTGCCTTGAACCAAAAGCCCTGTAATGTATTGCTGTGTTGTTTCACCATCTCCCTCCAAACTCAGACCCCCTGCTCTCTATAGCTTCTTTGAAGTCCATTAGTCTAAACCCTGGTGCATGTTTGATGTTCCTGTTAGAGGAGCGTGAGCTTCACATTCCTTCTGAGGCCAGGAAAAGGGGCACGATAGCAAATCACCATTGCCTTTTCTATCAGAAGAGAGAGACTATATCTAGAGAGAAAGAGCAGTGTTATAAATGGGAGGTTAATGGGTGAGGTCACTGAGGCCAGAGTGGATTAAGAGTGTAGGAGCAACATGGATGGCCCCGTCTGACCCGGTTTTCATCATGCAGGCCAAGGTGCAATGTGAATCAGAGAAGCCAGCAAAACCTGAATCGGTCAGAGGAGCAGTGAAGTGATGAGTAAAACGGATACAGGTCATCACAGTGCTTGTCCGGGGCTACAGCAAAAATGTTTACTGTTGCGGGTCCTCGAGGACTGGAGTTGGGAAACACAGGTTTACTGTAGGTACACCATTCATATCTTCGCTCTTGGCCTTGTGTAACTGGTAAAGCCAGTAGCATTACTGTCTGTCTGGTAGAGACTGGGGGGTGCTGCCCTTCACCTGGGAGAGAGTGTTGGACAGTCTGATGAACACCCAGCTGGGAGCACCCTTCTCCCTCTCAGTCTCCCCTCCCTCCATCCACTCTTAGTCTCTTCTCCTCACCCTGCTCTGCTCCCTCAGTCTCCCCTCCCTGCTCTCCCTCTCCTCCCCTCTCTATCTCCCATCCCTGCTCCCTCTAGTCCACATGAAAGCCAGCTTGCTGTACATTAGCATTACTGCACTCTTAGAATAAAGGGTTATTTGGCTGTACCCATAGGAGAACCCTTTTTGGTTCCATCAAGAAACCCAAAAGAGTTCTACCTGGAACCAAAAAGGGTTCTCCTATGGGGACAGCCGAATAACCCTTTTAGGTTCTAGATAGCATCTTTTGTTCTAAGAGTGTGGGTCTCAGTGGTGCTCTGTGTTGCTTTGATGTCTTGATTGAGGAGGAGCAGACCTAGGACATAGACAGGATTGATGGTGATACAGTATGTATGGTATGAAAGGAATCCGGGGGAATCTCTCTTTGGTCTTTCACATTATTTGACATATGAAAAATGCTTAAAGCTGCAATATGTAACATTTTGGGGCGACCTGACCAAATTCAAATAGAAATGTAGTTATAGATCTGTCATTCTCATTAAAAGCAAGTCTAAGAAGCGCTATATCTGTTCTAATACTGACCAAAAATATAAACGCAGCATGTAAAGTGTTGGTACCATGTTTCATGAGCTGAAATAAAAGTTCCCTGAATGTTCTATATGCACAAAATGCTTATTTATCTCAAATTTTGTGCACAAATTTGTTTACATCCCTGTTAGTGAGCATTTCTGCTTTGCCAAGATAATCTATCCACCTGATAGGTGTGGCATATCAAGAAGCTGATTAAACAGCATGATCATTACACAGGTGTACCTTGTGCTGGGGACAATAAAAGGCCACTAAAATGTGCAGTTTTGTCTCACAAAACACTGCCACAGATGTCTCAAGTTTTGAGGGAGTGTGCAATTGGTGATGACTGCAGGAATGTCCACCAGAGCTTTTGCCAGAGAATGTAATGTTAATTTCTCTACCATAAGCCACCTCCAACGTCGTTTTAGAGAATTTGGCAGTACGTCTAACCGGCCTCACATCCGCAGTCCACATGTAACCATGCCAGCCCAGAACCTCCACATCCGGCTTCTTCACCTGTGGGATCGTCTGAGACCAGCCACCCGGACTGCTGATGAAACTGAGGAGTATTTCTGTCTGTAAGCCCTTTTGTGGGAAAAAAATCATTCTGATTGGCTGGGCCTAGCTCTCCAGTGGGTGGGCCTGGCTCACAAGTGGGTCGGCCTATGCCCACCCATGGCTGCGCCCCTGCCCAGTGATGTGAAATCCATAGATTAGGGCCTAATTCATTTATTTCAATTGACTGATTTCCTAATATGAACTGTACCTCAGTAAAATTGTTGAAATTGTTGCATGTTGCGTTTATATTTTTGTTCAGTATATGTGCGCTATTTCTATACTTCCCGTTCTTATGTTTTAGTTTTTGCATCTTTTACTTTCGGTTTTGTACACAAGGTTCAAACAGCTTCAAATACAATATTTTTGGTTATTGAAAATATATTTCACAGCGGTTTAGATGGTACAATGATTTTCTGCACTGCTTGTTTTGTCACATAAACTAAAGTTAGGCGAACTACTACTTTTAGCAACCGGGAAATAGCGGAGCGATTTCTGCATATTGCACCTTTATAGTAATGATCTTTACACAGATCACCAGTCAAAGTTGCCATGTCCCCCTTCTGATCTGACGATAAGGGCTTTGCAGTTTTTATCATCTGAAGCATCATTGTAAAACTACTGTAGGTTTTCATCTTTTAGCTACATCTTTGGTTTCTTATCGACAAAGGGGCAGCATTTTGGAAGTGGCCTTTGAGTCTCCATGTGTCCATTCATTTCTTGACTCCAGCAGTGTTGCAAGAGATTAATGAATAAGAAATGATGAGGGGTACATCTGCAGCTTATGACATGCCCTTCAACCCCATATGAAGGGGGTGTGTGTGTGTGTACGTGCGTGTGTGTGTGTGTCTGTGTGTGTGGGTGGAGGGGCATGGCAGCTGCCACTGTGGGCACCCCTCCAGACTACTAAAAGACCCATACAAATGGGACCATTGAGTGCCAACTGCCCCTGTCACAGCCAACTCATTGTGCCCTCATAACCCATATTCATAACCCATATTCACAGTCATACCCATATTCATAACCCATATTCACAGTCATACACATGTGGGTAGAGAGACACATACACATGAAGGAGGCACACATGTCTAAAGGGAGCGCCCTGGCACTCTTCTCTCTCCACTTCCTGCTAATTCAGTTACTATGCCAGGCCAGGATAATCACCACAACAGAACAAACAAGCTAGGTTTGCTTGGAAGTAAGACACAAGCAAGCCAAGTAAAGCTCCCTTCTAAGCTCAGACACTAGGCCTGTTTTTTCTTCTCTGAGGGGTTCACAATATATTTCTCTGTCTTTTAGAACAACAAATCATCAAGGAAAACTGGGCCAATTGTTAAATAGTCACTGTTTCATTCAAGCGTGAAAGGTACATTTGAGTTGTTGATTAATTATTAATGTACTTATGTCTCTCGTAACATCCATTCTTTTAGAAATGGGGTGATGGTACCGATGTGGGAGAGGAAAAGAGAGACTAGGGGAGAGACTGGGGGATGTGAGGGCTTATTGCCAAGTCTTAATGTAATAAAACAGTTACTGAACACTATTTATTTACACACAATCCCTGGATTATCAGCGGGGGGTACAGCATCGTGACCATCCAGAGCTGTGGAGCTGGATGCTGTAGACAAAGCATGAGGATGTGATGGGAAGGATTCCCATTCCAATCCCCATCACATTCCCAGTTAGGATCAGCCAGTAGGGATTCTCTGGATACTAGTCCAGGGCAAGGGAATGGGGTTCTGCTACATTTATATTGGATTCTCTACATTAGTAAAATTCTGAAGTGGAATGCAGGATTCCCATCATATTCCAGTTAGGATCAGCCAGTAGGGATTCTCTGGATACTGGTCCAGGGGAGTGGGATTGTGATACATTTAGATTGGATTCTCTACATTAGTAAAATTCTGAAGTGTGATGCCAAGTTCTGGTCTCTTGTTGATGGATGAGAGGACAGAGTGGGATTCTAGCATTCCACCAATAGCATTCCTGCAACCTTTCCATGCAGAGAGTTAGCTGTAATGCAGTTGATTGGTGATGATGACATGAACATGTATTGGGTTGACATCCATACAAGCATTATACTCCTATTTTCACCTCAACATAGTGTGAATTACACATATAAACAGTAGCCTAAATGTAGGGTAATCTTGCTGGGGGGAATGGGGAGTTTCGGGATCTTTTCCCCACGGCATCTTTCCCCCACGCTTTTCCATGGCATTTCCATTGTTTTGGTCGAGTTCCATTGACCTCTTTACCGCATCTATACAGCATTTCACTACAAAATAGATAAAGCCATCTACTATAAGTACAGTTGGGATCGGATTGCTTGGTGCTGAGTGGATTGGTGATATCTAATCTTTTGATTGCATCAAATATCCCCCTGTCCCAACATGCCTATGTAAGTGCAGTTGTGATCCCATTGTCTATACCCTCATTCTAGAGGTCTACTGTCAGGACATACAGGATATGTGTTTCACATTTCCCTGTTATTCTAGTCCATAGAAACTCTATCCACAACCCCTATTTCTGTCTTGAGAGATGGATCAGTGAACCAGCAGGCAGTCTCTCTCTCTCTTTCCGCAAACAGGGAGCACCTGTGGCATCTTGGCCTAATTAAGGCAAGGTATCTCCAGCCGCTCTGCCTCCACACACACAGGCTGCTGTCACCACAAAGCAGCTCAGGAATGCCACAGGCTGCACAAACCAACCCAACCGCTGAGCCGGGCTGGGCTAGGAAACCCCTCAGCACTTGTCTGTCTCCATAACACACACATGTGCACGCACACACACACACACACGCACGCATGCCTGGAGGCATGTTAACTACAAACCTCTCTACTTAAAACTCTGTGGAATACGTTATCCACCACAAACCTCCCCCAACTATACACCAACACGTCAGACGTACGTCCCATAAGGGTATCTAATCTGGCAAGCCCAATTTACTTATACAGTAGTGTTTATTGCCAGGCCCTGTTGATTGCATTTTGGTTGCCCGTGTGTCTGAAATTTCGCACGAGATTTCAATTCTCACTTGCTGTTTTGTGGCTTATTAACTTGGATCAGGCAAAGCAAATCAATCGACCACACACGGTGAGAGGCAGAGAGACGGAGAGAAAGAGAGAGAAAGACATTGCTGTTTAGTGTTTTCCCTCTGCCTCGCCAAGCTCTGCTGATTTACAGTGACAAAAGGTGGTCGGCGTCCGCCTCCCAACAAGCCGCTTCATCTGAGAGCGAGCCCACAAACCTTTAGAAGGGCCAGAAGCATCAAAGGCAGTACATTTACTGGACACAGTGAGGTGTAACCCTTGGATTAGCATATTTATGGCTGATTGGATGAGGCAGACTCTCGTTGTTAATCAAGAGGGGCGCTGGGTCCTGTCATGGTGGGAGAAAGACTACGCTTCCAAAAGGAAGGACTGTTCTGTTGCCCTTCTCTCTCTTATTCTCTCTCTCTCTCCCAGTCTCTCTCTCTTCCTTTCTCTTTCTCTGTCTATCTATGTCTCTCTCTCTCTCTCTCTCTCTCTCTCATGAATTGCCTTATTTGGACCCAGTGAAGTATATAGAGCAATAAAACTAACTGTGAAAATACACAGCTTATACCTTGTTAATTACACCCGTACACACTTTGTAGCATTGTGGTTACAACTTCTGGTCTTAACTTAACAAAATGACATGTTTTAAATGTGCCGTTTTGGCTCATGGTGGTGTTAGGTTTGCCATGCTGACGTATGAAGTCTTAAAGTCTTAATAAGGTCATCTTCTGACGTCATTGTAATTGTATGTTGATATTAGTTTTTTAGTTATTATTTAACTTTTATTTAACTAGGCAAGTCAGTTAAGAACTAATTATTATCTACAATGACGGCCTACCAAAAGGCAAAAGGCCTCCTGCGGGGACGGGGGCTGGGATTAAAAATTAAAATATAGGACAAAACACACATCACGACAAGAGAGACACCACAGCACTACATAAAGAGAGACCTAAGACAACAACATAGCATGGCTGCAACACCTGACAACACAGCATGGCTGCAACACATGACAACACGTCATGGTAGCAACACATGACAACACAGCATGGTAGCAACACATGACAACACAGCATGGTAGCAACACATGACAACACAGCATGGTAGCAACACATGACAACACAGCATGGCAGCAACACATGACAACATAGCATGGCAGGAACACATGACAACACAGCATGGTAGCAACACATGACAACACAGCATGGTAGCAACACATGACAACACGTCATGGTAGCAACACATGACAACACAGCATGGTAGCAACACATGACAACACAGCATGGCAGCAACACATGACAACACGTCATGGTAGCAACACATGACAACACAGCATGGCAGCAACACATGACAACACAGCATGGTAGCAACACCATATGACATGCCTGATACATGCCTGATACACAGGCATGTTCTTTTCCATGTAATAAGATCAGTCAACGTTCTATTCAATGCATGTGCCATAGCTACAGTACTGTATGTGGTTTCTCTTCAATTGTGATGATTATGTAGTATACACTGATAAAAGAGAGAGTCATATAAAATATGCAACCAATCACGCCCACATTGCCTCATGACTTTAGAATGAGTGATAGGCTGTGTCATGAAAACCCCCCAATGCTATCCTACCATGGTTCAGCATGACGGCAACAGGTTTTGGAACCCTGGGGGTTGAAACATATCCAAAAAGAGAGGCTTTGCTTTGGTCAAGCCACTTTACATGGTCTCCCAAAAATCATCCCAAATCTGCCTTCTAATCCGCACACAGGCAGGCTCCCAGCTACCAATCACTCTGTCCCTAAGTTATAGAGAGGATGGGCCACCATCCACCCTACCTCTGATCTAACCCTGCTAATTGCTAAACATCAACATCAAATTCCATTGTTTTATGGACAAAACCAGAGAAGAACAATGTGCTTGATTGCATGTCTTTTCACCATGTACTGTTCTGTAGCTCTGGTGTAGATTCTGTAGCTGCAGTGCCGTCAAATTTGTACCCAAAGCCTCCTCCCCTCCCTCTCGCTCACTTCCACCCTCCCTCTCTGCCCCAATGACCTATTTTACTGCAGCCGCAGTGTGGCAGAAGCAATCAATGTGAATGTCCTCAGAAGAAGAGAGGAAAGGGGGGGGGTTTGAATGAAGGAGAGGTTTTGTGGTGTGTGTGTGTTCATGTCTGAGTGTGTTTGTGCGCACATTAATGTTATTCATCTCACAATATTTGTATGCATGAAAAGGGTCATCTCAATTTTGTCTTACTGTATTTGCAATTTTGTATTGAATAAAATATAATTAAAGTGTTATAAATGCAGTCCTTTATCGCCCCCTGTTGGTTGAGATCATATTTTATTAAAGGACAATCAACAGCACTGCAAAATCAGAAACCTCTCAGTATCCACATTTGTGGGCACAAAATAAGTTACATACATGCTCAAAACATCTCACTCCACACTCCTAATCAACACATGTTAATGGGAAACTCATTTTGTGTTTCAGATTCTGTTTGATCAAGCCCAGAGATCTGTGAAGCAGCAGTTACACACCTTTGTGAAAGAGTAAGTTTAAGACAGCTTTCTTCCATTGTCTCATACTGTTTCCCCTATATAGCTAGGTAGCTTGAGACCATTTTACACATCCCCACTGCCTCTCCTTGTGTGGACTGGTACCTACCTAGGGGGAAAGAAGCATTTACAGATTTTTGATGTTGGTGCTGTCACGAGTTGCTAAGCCAGAACCCAGAAGCAGACCAGGACAAGGTAAGTTGAAACGAAGGTGAGTGTTTATTTACAAATTCAAGAGTGATGCTGAATAATCCAGGGAACAGAGCGGGCGGCGTTGATTAGTTGTTGGGGGTGCAGTGGTTGATCCCATCCTGGGTCGGCAGCCGCCGACCACCAGGCAGAGGTTGGATGAAGGTTCCGGACGGGTGACTGCAGATGGAACAAAACGGGGGTAAGTAAGCAACAAACCAACAAGGTGCAAAAACAACAAAACTAACGCTAGGCTCTAAGACTGATACTCTGGTAAACCTACTGTTCATGGCTAACGATCCGGCAGGGAATGGATGTTAGGCCAGAGCCTAAGAAGGGTGATGATCAGGACCAGGTGTGCAGATTGCTGATGGGATGCAGGTGCGGAAATCAAGAGAGCTCCCCGGAGCGTTCCAGAACCCTCGGGAAACTGGAGATCACGAACATAAAAACTAGTCCACAGACAGGACCCGACTCAGACTGCCGGGATCGTTACAGTACCCCCCTCCGACGAACGCCACCGGGCGGACTCCCCGGAGCGCCAGGATGGAGGCGGTAGAAGTCACTGATGAGGTCAGCATCTAGGACCTGTCGCCGCGGAATCCAACTCCTCTCTTCAGGACCATACCCCTCCCAGTCCACGAGATACTGGAAACCCCGGCCCCGCCGTCTGGAATCCATGATGCGACGCACCGTGTAGGCAGGACCACCTCCGATCATCCGAGGAGGAGGAGGAGGAGGCGGAGGAGGCAACAGAGGACTGAGGAAAACAGGCTTGAGGCAGGAGACATGAAAGGTGGGATGGACTCTGAGCGTCCTCGGGAGTTTGAGTCGAACTGCCACCGGATTGATCACCTTCTCCACCACAAACGGACCAATGAACTTCGGTAACAACTTCCTAGACTCAGTCCGTAAAGGAAGATCCCGTGTGGCCAACCAGACCCTATCTCCGATGGTGTAGGTGGGAGCGGGGATCCGGCGACGATTCGCCTGGAGCTGATACCGGTCCGAAACTCTAAGGAGTGCTTTTTCTGGCCCGATGCCAGGTCCGGTGGCAACGACGAATATGGACCTGAACAGAAGGCACTGAGAGCTCCTTCTCCTGAGAAGGGAACAAGGGAGGTTGGTAGCCATACAGGCACTGGAAGGGAGACATCCCAGTGGCAGATGTAGGGAGAGTATTGTGGGCATACTCAACCCAAGGCAACTGAGAGACCCAGGAGGTGGGGTTGGAAGAGGCCAGGCAGCGTAGCGTGGATTCCATCTTCTGGTTGGCTCTCGCCGCCTGACCATTAGATTGGGGGTGAAAACCAGATGTGAGACTGACTGTAGCTCCAATGGCCAAACAGAAGGACTTCCAGACAGCAGAGGTAAACTGAGGGCCACGGTCGGAAACGATATCACTGGGCAACCCGTGGACCCTGAAAACCTCCCCTAACCAGGATCTCGGACGTCTCCGAGGCAGAGGGAAGCTTGGCAATTGGCACAAAGTGGGCGAACTTGCTGAATCTGTCCACGATAGTCAGAACGACCGTGTTCCCCTCAGAAGCGGGCAACCCAGTGACAAAGTCCAGGGCCAGATGCGACCATGGTCGCCGGGGAATAGGAAGGGGGTGAAGTAGTCCAGAGCTGGGCCGATTGGTACTCTTATTCTGCGCACACACTGGACAGGCAGCAACATAACCCCGAGTATCCTCGGCCATGGCAGGCCACCAAAAACGTCTGCGAAGAAACGCCATTGTCCGAGCCACGCCAGGGTGACAAGCCATCTTGCTGGCGTGGGACCATTTGAGGACCGCTCTAACCTTCTCCTGGTCCATCCTAATCTCTCCCCTGGAGATGATGTACCCGAGAAAGGATGTCGTGTGGGCGTGAAACTCGCACTTCTCGGCCTTCACGAACAGGCGATTCTCCAACAATCGCTGCAGAACCTGCCGGACATGCTGGACGTGGTCGGAAGGTTCCTTCGAGAAGATCAGAATGTCATCCAGGTAAACAAACACAAAGAGACCGATCATATCTCTCAGGACGTCGTTCACCATACTCTGGAATACCGCTGGAGCATTGGTCAGTCCAAACGGCATCACCTGATACTCAAGTGACCCATCGGTGTATTGAAACCCGTCAACCACTCGTCCCCCTCTCTGATCCGGACCATGTGATACGCATTGCGTAGGTCTAGCTTGGTGAACACCGTAGCACCCTGTAAGGAGTCGAAGGCAGAACTCATCAAGGGCAGGGGATACTTGTTCTTGACCGTGATGTCATTCAACCCCCGATAATCAATACACGGTCGAAGAGAGCCATCCTTCTTACCCACAAAGAAGAATCCTGCCCCCCAGGGGTGATGACGAGGGACGAACGAGACCAGCAGCTAGGGACTCCTTGATGTAGGTCTCCAAAGCCTCACGTTCAGGTCGGGAGATACTGTATAACCTTCCCTTGGGGTAGACAGCTCCAGGGAACAGGTTGATGGCACAATCATATGGTCGGTGGGGAGGGAGTGACAGAGCCTTCTGCTTACTGAAAACTTCCCCCAAATCGTGATATGTCTCGGGAACCAGGGACAAATCTGGGGGTTTAGCCTCAATCACCTGACTGGGAACCGAATGGGGGCAGGCAGTCTTGAGACAGTTAGCATGACAATCAAGGCTCCAACTCGTTACCTTGCCCGTCACCCAATCGAACGTGGGATTGTGTTCCTTCAGCCAGGGGTATCCAAGGACCAGAGGAACATGGGAAGACGGCAGAATGAAGAATGAAATCATCTCAGAATGATTCCCCGACAACCGCATCTTAACCGGTTCAGTCCTCATCGTGATACGTGCCAGACTACTGCCGTCCAGAGTGGTAGCTTCAATGGCTTCCGGCAATTGCTCCTTGGAAAGCCCCAGCTGTTCCACCAACTCGGCATCTAGAAAGCTTCCATCGGCACCTGAATCGATAAAAGCGTTAATCGCTAAGCTCTGATTCCTGTTCATAAGGGTAGCCGGGAAACGGGGTCTGACAGAGGTATTGAGAGGTCGAAACTGGCTCGCTAAAAGTCCTCCCAACTTTAGCGAGCCGCGCAGTTTGACGACCCGACTGGAACCTGAGAAGCTGATCGGTTGGACGGAACCCATTGCTTCTCCCTCCTTCGCTCTCGGACTCGATTATCCACCCGAATAGACAAGGCTACCAAGCTGTCCAGGTCACTAGGCTCGGATAGGAGATCAACTCATCCTTGAGCTGCTCCGACAGACCCTGGTAAAAGGCCGCTTGCAGAGCCTCCTCATTCCACCCACTCTCCACAGCCAACGCCTTGAACTCGATCACGAAGTCGGCCACGCTGCGAGTTCCTTGGCGAAGCGAAAACAGGCGCCTAGCTGCGTCCCTCCCTCGGACGGAATGGTCGAAGAGCTTCCTCATCTCGGCCGTGAACCCCTGGTATGAAGCCATGCAGGGATCCTGTCGTTCCCAAACGGCTGAAGCCCACTCCAGCGCTCGACCACGCAGCAACTCAATCACAAAGGCTATCCTAGCCTTGTCTGTGGCATAAGAGTAGGGCTGTAGATCGAACACTAATCCACACTGCATAAGGAAGGAACGGCATCTTCCCAGCTCCCCCTCATATTTATCCGGCGTCGGAACCTTGGGCTCACGGATGGACACAGCTTCAGAAGCGGCAGGCGAGATGGGTGAAACCGGTAGTGGATCCTCCACCGGACACTTGCGTTGGTTCTGGACCTCCGTCAGACCGGTAGAAAGGTTCCGAACTGACAACGCGATCTCCTGTAGTACCGTGCTATGATGGCCCAACATCTTCTCCTGCTGGGTAATGGCATGGCGAACAGAGTCCAGGTCCGCTGGGTTCATTACTGGCCGGATCGTTCTGTCACGAGTTGCTAAGCCAGAACCCAGAAGCAGACCAGGACAAGGTAAGTTGAAACGAAGGTGAGTGTTTATTTACAAATTCAAGAGTGATGCTGAATAATCCAGGGAACAGAGCGGGCGGCGTTGATTAGTTGTTGGGGGGTGCAGTGGTTGATCCCATCCTGGGTCGGCAGCCGACCACCAGGCAGAGGTTGGATGAAGGTTCCGGACGGGTGACTGCAGATGGAACAAAACGGGGGTAAGTAAGCAACAAACCAACAAGGTGCAAAAACAACAAAACTAACGCTAGGCTCTAAGACTGATACTCTGGTAAACCTACTGTTCATGGCTAACGATCCGGCAGGGAATGGATGTTAGGCCAGAGCCTAAGAAGGGTGATGATCAGGACCAGGTGTGCAGATTGCTGATGGGATGCAGGTGCGGAAATCAAGAGAGCTCCCCGGAGCGTTCCAGAACCCTCGGGAAACTGGAGATCACGAACATAAAAACTAGTCCACAGACAGGACCCGACTCAGACTGCCGGGATCGTTACAGGTGCACCACATCAGAGGTGGGAAGCAGACAAACTATCCAGAGGCTCAGGGCCTTTTACCTGGGAAAGGTCAGGGGTCATGACCCTGCCCTTGTTGTTGTCTTAACTACAACCTCCTGGGAAAACCCCTAGTCTGACAGCAGACTGAACCCACAGTTCAGGGATTTATTACCCACTACCAATAGGAAGGTGAACTGGGGTGGATATGGAACATATATCAAACAAACTTAATTCTCCTTGGTGAATCCTCCAACCACAAACAGTATTGCCATTTTCAACCATGTATTCAACATACCAGTCCTTAGTGAATCTGTCAATCATAATATTATACAGTATTGTCATTTTCAACCATGTAGTCCTCTTAAGGCATCAGCATGCTTCAGTTCGGCTGGCGGCTATCTGAAGTCGGCTAGGTGAACCGAACGAGTGTGCTCGCATATACCCTTAAAAGACCTTCGCTTGAAAAACTAGAAAAAAGCGGCAATAGTACTTTTTGTCAATTTTGAGATGCCGTAGCCTCAAAATAGTCATAATTAATCTAAGCTAACTCAAGAAATATGTCATTCATTTGGAAGTTTTTGCCAAGGAGATCTTAGTCGCGCGATTTTACATCTAAGATGTTTGGTGCAGTATATCTCAATGAAAACATTTGCATGAAAACGAGTCGTCTCTCATTGAATGACAATATTCAATGAGAATCCCTACAGTTGACCAATCACGGACGAAGGGGCGTAGACTTCAGCTGGCCTCAAGAAAAATTTCTGTGCCCGAAAACCCTTACCAAAGTCCAAAACTAACAAAAGCGTCACAAAATGTTGTAATAATATATGCACAAACTCTTCCGACTGGGAAGCAAGCCTTTACTCCTGTTATCTGATCAGGTTCAACTAAAGAAATCACATGAAGTGTCTGTTGTTTCTAGGACCCAATTTCAGTGTCCCAAATTTCTCATTCTCAGGGATGTCCGTAAATTCAAGGAGACCAAGAAGCACTTTGACCGTGTGCGTGAGGACATGGAGATTGCCCAGGTGAAGAACGCCCAGGCCCCCAGGAACAAACCTCACGAGGTGGAGGAGGCCACCGGAACACTCAGCATCACCAGGAAGTGCTTCCGACACCTGGCCCTCGACTACGTACTTCAGGTCAGAGATAGAGAACCGTAACCAGGGACAGTGGTGTAAAATACTTTAAAGTACTACTTAAGTCGTTTTTGGGGGTATCTGTGCTTTACTTTACTATTTATATTTTTGACAACTTTTACTTTTACTTCACTACATTCCTAAAGAAAATATTGTACTTTTTACTCCATACATTTTTCCTGACAACCCAAAGTACTTGTTACATTTTGAATACATAGCAGAACAGGAAAATTGTGAAATTCACGCACTTATCAAGAGAACACGTGGTCATCCCTACTGCCTATGTTCTGGTGGACTAACTAAACACAAATTCATCTTTTGTAAATAATGTCTGAGTGTTGGATTGTGCCCCTGGCTATCCGTAAATGTTTTAAACAAGAAAATGGTGCCATCTGCTTTGCTTAATATAAGGAATTTGAAATGATTTATACTTTTACTTTTGATACTTAAGTATATTTGAAACCAAATACTTTCAGACTTTTACTCAAGTAGTATTTTACTGGGTGACTTTAACTTTTACTTGAGTCATTTTATATTAAGGTATCTATACTTTTACTCAAGTATGACAATTGGATACTTTTTCCACCACTGACAACAGTAATTTAGACAGATGAGATGCCTTTGAATTAGAATAGAGTACCAATTGGATTAGTGAATTCACTGGCAGACCCTTAAAGATGGTGGAACAGTAAGTGTGCCCTTTATATGGGCATTGTTCTCAGTTAGGAAATTGTAGTCACACATTGTAGTTCAGCATGGTTTTAGCTCTGCATGCACACGTTGTCTCCTCTCCACTCAGTCTCTAGACAGCAACTCATTTACATCTGTCTCTAGGAACAGAGAACTGATGTGGTGTGATCGCTGTGGCTCCCTCTGTCTGCATTATGCATTGTGTCCCACGGCACTAACGTCCTCTGCTCTAATTTGTAGTGTATATTTGTGTTTGTGTATGTGTGTGTGAGATCCTGTTTGGTTTTAATTGGCTGAAGGCAGAGAAAGTCACGGTTGTGTCTGGAGATGTATTCTAGTGACCTCTCAAATGTAGCGCAAGATCTAATTTAGGTTTGCATCATTCATTAAGATAGCCAATGAGCTAAATTAATGGGTTTTTTTCTTCTAAAATGCCAACATGATGACCATAATTGGTTCATATAAAGGTCATTACAGTATCATATTGATTTAATGTGATTTTGTTCATAACATACAAAAAAGCTGAGAGACAGGCAGGACTGCAGGACACATGCAGTGCAGCACCCTAGTGTCGTAAATGGTAGGTCACTGTTCTGATAACAGTAAAATGTAACTATTGTCCACAAGAGGGAGATGTTTCAATGCACAGTAGTATCAGATAAGGCTGATTCTGGCTTCATTGTAACATACCAAATTACTCACTGTCACCCACTTCTTTCTCATCCTGCAGATTAACGTCCTGCAAGCCAAGAAGAAGTTTGAGATCCTAGATGCTGTAAGTGCCCTTAACGATCAGATCCATCACCATGGAGTACAGTTCTGTAGAGTGGTTTGTTGTTTAAAAAAAACATAGCAATAATATATTGCTTATATTCCCCTGTCTGTCTCTCTTTCCCCTGCAGATGCTGTCCTTCATGCATGCCCAGTACTCCCTCTTTCAGCAAGGCTACAACCTGCTGGATGATATTGACCCCTACATGAAGAAGCTGGCTGCTGAGGTGAGCGTCACTATCACCCTCACTGTCCCCATCCAGAGCCACAGCCAGCCTACTGCTGTGCTGTTCTGTCAGGCCCTAAGCCCTGGTTCCTGATTGGTATTGGATTGGTTATGATTGAAAATATCGACCCAGGCAGAGTTGCATCACCAATGCTCTGTCTGCTGCTGTGCTGTCTGTTTACATAACAGTGCATTAGCCTTCTAATTTGGCTGTGTGAAACCGGGGACATTATCTGTTGAAAATCCCTGAATGTGCTGGGTGGTAGATGTAGCAGATATACTGTAGTAGTAGAACCATAACAGTGTTAGTCAAAGACTTCAGCAGCATGGTATCCTCTCAGATGGAATATATGTACAGTATGCAGAATAGTGAAACAGACCTGAGTTGATGCTTCATAACACAACATTGACCTCTCACACGTCCTCGGGTTTGGGCGCTGCTAGTTCAAAGTCTTATAGTCCATTTCTGAGCTTCACTCTATCTGACGGCTATGCTTTCATGTTGGAATTGCCAATGCTTAAAATGAAGCGCTTCCATGGATATTCCTTGGCTGAACCTCTTCTCTACTCACACATCTCAGCTATGTGATCAACCTCATCTGAGTGTGTTTTATAAATCTTGTTTCCAGTTGGATCAGTTGGTGATTGATTCGGCCATGGAGAAGAGGGATATGGAACACAAGCACGCCATCATACAGCAGAGGGTAAGCAAGCAGCTATTTCACTCTTTCTGCTTCTCTGGAAGTTGGCCAGGTCTGGGTCAGGGAATCTTGAGTTTGCTAGCCTGGTCCCATATTGTATGTGCCATAGCCATCACTGCTCTATCGTTGCCATGCACGTATGACTTGATAATGATGGAAGAGTTGTAGGGGACCAGGGCTAGGATAGTCTTCTGTGAGTACCCACTGTATATAGCTTCGTTATTGTTATGCAATTTTATTGTGTTATTATTTTTATTTATTTTTTACTTTATTTAGTTAATATTTTCTGAACTGCATGTGACAAATAACATTTGATTTGATTTGATGTCTGTGGTGGGACTAGGCTGGGAGTTTGGCTGTGGTTTAGGAAACACATCAGAGCTTCCTCCAATACTGAGTTCACCACCTGGCTACTGTTATGACTGGGGGATTAGGAAGGAGACTGGTGAGCGTTTGATTAGTCTGCCTCAGAAAGGCCAGTCGTTGGTTTAACCGTGGAATTAAGTGTTTTAAGAGGCTAATCCCAGTGTTGTCTACTGTAAATAAGAATGTTCAGATCTTGTGGTGTATGCTAGGCTAGCTAATCATTGAGATTTGTGGCCCTAACTGTGAGTTTTTGTTGTGCTGACATTTGAAATGTGGGTTCTTTCCATTCAGTACTCATAGGCTGCGTTTACACAGGCAGTCCAATTCTGATCTTTATTTCCACTAATTGGTCTTTTGACCAATTAGATCAGCTCTGAAAAAGAGCTGATATGAAAAGATCTGATGTGATTGGTCAAAACACCAATTAGTGGGGAAAAATATCAGAATTGGGCTGCCTGTGTAAGCGTAGCCATAGTGCCTCTGTTATTTTAGTGCTTTAACTGATAATTTAGGTCTCAGATGCAGGTCCACTGAGCCATGCTACATTTACTGACACAAATGTATCCGTCTGCGTGCTGTCAGTTTGCTGTGAAACTGGCAGCAAACAGACAGATACATTTGGGGCAAGTTGAAATTAGAATATTAAAGATCTGTTTGTGCTATCCTTCCAACTTCTACGACAATGACCATGAGTTGGCAAGTCAGCACAAACAGATCTGTTACCAGGCTAGTCATGTTCTGTTTGTGAATGAATAATCCCTGGCCTGTTGAGTGGGACTTCCTGAGGTCCTCATGATCTCCATACGAATGAGACACTGCAGTCTCCAGTCTCAGGGTACTGAGCCCCAGGAACAATACTTACTTACCTCAGGAAGGATCAGTGGCCATCTGTCCATCCGCCTGCAGACAGCCAAGCAGGCAGCCAGACAGACAGGCAGCCAGGCAGGCAACGCTGGACACCCCACTTACACCAGACCACTGCCTGTAGTCTGGAGACAGACAGAGAAACAGGAGGCGGCAGATTGGATATGGGCCCGGCAGTTTTTTATCTGTTTATGCCTGAAAACCAGTGTATTTTCAGGCAAAACCAGTGTCAAACTAACACAAGTTAGTTGTGTGCGTGTTAGCCTGTGAGCATGATGTCAGCATCTGATCACAAAGAAAATGTAGGCTGTTTTTATAGGGCTGGTCATTTTAAAGAGGAGCTCAAATATCAGGGACACTGGCTTGTAGAGTCAGATTATGAGACACTGGAAGGCCAATAAATAGGATTATAATCTGAGGTACAATGAGGCAGTTGAGATTATTTTATTATCACACCCTCAATTGGTCTGCTATGTCCTCTTGCATGTTATAATGCTGCCCTCTCTCTCTCTCTCTAACCATGCTGCGATCTGCTCTACCAGACCCTCATGCAGGTGAGTACATTTTATACTTCACATGCTTGTTGTCTGCTTCTTGTGAGAGACTGATTGCAGACATACAGCACAGCTCAGAAGTGCCCCTGGAGAAAATTAGCCAACCCCTTTGAAGTTATCTTAAGCACTAGTGTGTGGGGCTGCAGAGGCATACAACAGTACCATGTGAATCATTTATATGAAGCAATCAGATCCTCAGCGCTGACTGCTATAGGCATAGCATAGGATAGTATAGCGAATACAGTCGTTTGTTCTGATGTGGATAGCTCTGTTCTCATTTATTCTCTTCTGTTCAGAAGTGTTCTGCTGAATGATTCTCTGGGTGTTTTGTAGATTCCCTGAGGTAAAGAAAGGTTGAACCTTATTGATGGACTTTTTGACAGATATTTGTTCTTAATCTAATACTATTGGGAAATGTGTTTGTTATCACATCACTTCAAGCATCATCTTCTAGCTCAGCTTTGGCATTTGACAAAATCAGTAGAGGCCTTATTACAACGGGCGCCATTTTGTGTGTTCCCTTCCCCTCCCTGAAGTCATACTCCGCTCTGAACGTGTTAAATATCACAGGGGTTTGTTTGTTCTCATCACATCTGGACATGAGCAATAACCCTTGTGTAAACATACATGGGACAATGGGGCACCTCTGGCATTACCAGCAGAGAGGAGAATACAGTGCTGCCACCAAGTGTGACCGGAGCTCTCTGGTAAACAGAGCAGGGAAAGCCTGTAAATGTCAACCCCCTGAGAGGTCTTATTCACTTCTAACAGTGGGTTTAATGGAGGAACTCTGTCTGGGGCAAGTTTTATGTGTAGTGTGTAACCACCATACATCTCTCCGGCTCTACACTAATGCAGTACCATCACAACATTCTAGGCTACTGTTCCTCTAGCAATAGCTTGTTAATGAATTGGCTAATAATAAATAAATAAAACATTTTGATCATACTAAATAATTACCTTTCAGTACTTTAATATGCAGATTTAAGGAGTCCTGAGGTTGCTAAACAATCTCTTTATATTTTAGGCTATCACAAGCATTAGCAGCTTATTGCAGGATTGTGATTTCAAATACTTAATAGGCTAATTTGTCTGTGAAAGTCGTGGTTAGGGGAATGAGAATGTGGGAGTTATTTTTCACCAGTGTTGTACAGTGTCCACAAACACAGATGGGCTTGGTTCCATGGTAACTGTTTCTCGTGGCAACAGCGTAAGGAGAGCTAAATAAACCAGGTGGGCTCAGGATTAGGGCAGACAAGCTGTTGTGTTGTGGGTGGGGCTGAGGATGAGGCTGAGGGCTGGTAAGGCAAGGTACCAGGTTAGTCAGTGGTAGTCACTGGCTGGCTGCAGACAATAGTGGTGTAGTACAGTGCCTTGCAAAAGTATTCATCCCCCTTGGCGTTTTTCCTATTTTGTTGCAATACAACCTGTAATTTAAATGGATTTTTATTTGGATTTCATGTAATGGACATACACAAAATAGTCCAAATTGGTGAAGTGAAATGAAAAAAATAGCTTGTTTCAAAAAATTCAAAAAAATAAATAACGGAAAAGTGGTGCGTGCATATGTATTCACCCCCTTTGCTATGAAGCCCCTAAATAAGATCTGGTGCAACCAATTACCTTCAGAAGTCACATAATTAGTTAAATAAAGTCCACCTGTGTGCAATCTAAGTGTCACATGATCTGTCACAAGATCTCAGTATATATACACCTGTTCTGAAAGGCCCCAGAGTCTGCAAAACCACTAAGCAAGGGGCACCACCAAGCAAGCGACACCATGAAGACCAAGGAGCTCTCCAAACAGGTCAGGGACAAAGTTGTGGTGAAGTACAGATCAGGGTTGGGTTATAAAAAAAATATCAGAAACTTTGAACATCGCACGGAGCACCATTAAATCCATTATTAAAAAATGGAAAGAATATGGCACCACAACAAACCTGCCAAGAGAGGGCCACCCACCAAAACTCACGGACCAGGCAAGGAGGGCATTAATCAGAGGCAACAAAGAGACCAAAAATAACCCTGAAGGAGCTGCAAAGCTCCACAGCGGAGATTGGGGTATCTGCCATAGGACCACTTTAAGCCGTACACTCCACAGAGCTGGGCTTTACAGAAGAGTGGCCAGAAAAAAGCCTTTGCTTCAAGAAAAAAATAAGCAAACACGTTTGGTGTTCGCCAAAAGGAATGTGGGAGACTCCCCAAACATATGGAAGAAGGTACTCTGGTCAGATGAGACTAAAATTGAGCTTTTTGGCCATCAAGGAAAATGCTATGTCTGGCACAAACCAAACACCTCTCATCACCCCGAGAACACCATCCCCACAGTGAAGCATGGTGGTGGCAGCATCATGCTGTGGGGATGTTTTTCATCGGCAGGGACTGGGAAACTGGTCAGAATTGAAGGAATGATGGATGGTGCTAAATACAGGGAAATTCTTGAGGGAAACCTGTTTCAGTCTTTCAGAGATTTGAGACTGGGACGGAGGTTCACCTTCCAGCAGGACAATGACCCTAAGCATACTGCTAAAGCAACACTCGAGTGGTTTAAGGGGAAACATTTAAATGTCTTGGAATGGCCTAGTCAAAGCCCAGACCTCAATCCAATTGAGAAAATGTGGTATGACTTAAAGATTGCTGTACACCAGTGGAACCCATCCAACTTGAAGGAGCTGGAGCAGTTTTGCCTTGAAGAATGGGCAAAAATCCCAGTGGCTAGATGTGCCAAGCTTATAGAGACATACCCCAATAGACTGGCAGCTGTAATTGCTGCAAAAGGTGGCTCTACAAAGTATTGACTTTTGGGGGGGGGTTGAATAGTTATGCACGCTCAAGTTTTCTTATTTTTTGTCTTATTTCGTGTTTGTTTCACAATAAAAAATATTTTCCATCTTCAAAGTGGTAGGCATGTTGTGTAAATACAATGATACAACCCCCCCCAAAAATCCATTTGAATTCCAGGTTGTAAGGCAACAAAATAGGAAAAATGCCAAGGGGGGTGAATACTTTTGCAAGCCACTGTATGTCACTGCAGACAGACTGGCTAATCAGTGCCACCAACTGTCCTGTCCTGGCCAGGGCCCATGTGGCATAGAGTGAGGGGCATACATGTCTCCCTTCACCAGGTGGATGAGATATCAGGACGTTCCTTCCCAGTCTGTTTAGTTTAGTGTAGTCTACTTTAGTGTGTTGTTGCCTCATTTGAAATGAGCTTTGGCTGATCCTTATCAAAATCTCCATCTTGCAGTATTTATGTATAGTTTTATCAGCTGCATGATATAGGCCACATACACTGCTGTGATTGCTGTTGAGACTGGACCGTTAAATGGCATATGCTGAGGTGAATGAGTACATAGACATTAATAAATAACCGTGGTAAAAAGTCTCAACATATTTCTGTGTAAACTGTCTCAAATAGCATAGGGCAAGACTACACTTACTTAGTAGGCTAAAGTGCGCATTTCATTACCCATTCAGGCGCTAACTGATACTCCTTGATAGTCCTGAAATTCTCTCCCCTTAAGTCCTACTTGGAACAATATCAGAGAGGGGTTTTCCAAGGGAACTTAGCACATACTTAACCAAAGGGATCCTAAGATAGTGCTCATGATGAGAATGACGAGGTTAATATCTTACACATTCACATTTCAGTCAAGCAGAGTCTCTCTCTATCAAATATCCAAGGGAGGGGTAATGGCAGAGTACATCAATAGTGGGCATTGTCTGTCCAGAGGAAAGCCTGTGGAGAGTCTGACACCCATGTAGCTTGGCTCTGACCGATGGAGACCCAGGGCTTTGATATTGGAGAGTGTTGAGGGGTTCCTTCTCAAAATTACATAAATATGTCCTTAGTATGTCCTATAACTTCTTAGAATGGAGAGAAAAACATCATCATAAACCCTCCACAGCTCTGTACTCAGAAGCCTATGACCTCTGCCCTATGACCTCTGCCCTCTGCCCTCTGCTGGAATTAATGGTTTTCACCAGCATGGATTACAACATACATTCTAATCTGGCAATTGATGGGAATTAATATAGTCTCCTTTATTTACTTACCAAATAAAACACAAATGTCCTCCCAGTCCTCCTCCTCCCCAGCTACTGGCATTCAGACAAGGATCAGCTCATATAACCTAAGTTTAGGCTGTTAAGTTACGGGACACAAGAAAGCTCTAAATAAATAAAATGTTAAAGTTAAAGTAGCCTTAAGTGCATTTATTGTAAACCATTTGGTGTCTTTTGGTTTTTAAACATGGTGGCCCACCTGACAACATTTCTAATAAGATGCTCTGTTTCTATTCATGTTGAATTATTTACTGCCAGTCATTTTCCCTCTGCATGATGCCAGATCATTAATAAGGAATGGCCTTTATGGTTCGGTTAGCCTGCATAGAGAAAATATTTTCCCCCTTTTCTTAACATGTGTTGGGTTACTCTAAGGGCATTATGTTTATGGTAAGGATTACAATTCTTAAAGGCTACTGGAAATTGATAAGTGCGTATTTGTGTAGACTAGACTATATGGTAAATGTGCTGTTACTGTTTCCGTAGTGGCTTGCATTTAGTTAGTTTACTCTTTGCTCGGGTAGATGGCAAATAGGCTCATAGCTTCTCAGTGGTGATTGCTTGATTAACTGGGCTGGTTGCCAGATGGAATCCTAGGGACGTGGGTCGGGCTCCACTTCTTGAGCGCTGCAGAACACGCACGGGGTCCGAGTGTTGAGGAGTCGTAAAAGTGTCCAAACAGCACAGCGTGGATTCTGGTGTCACTTTAACAATCTGCCAGTCTTTGGGTCTAGAGCGACTGAAGGCTACTCTGATTTGGAAGTTCGACGTGCCGTGAATAAACTGCCAGCTGTATGATAATAAGCGCTAATCCAAAGACCCACACAGTGACGGCAGCAGGCAGGTGCTATTGTGGAGCGCGCACATGTCTGAATAGGGGAATTATGCACGATGCGGTACTGACAGTCCCAGAATCTATCACTGTTCAGAGGACTTAACTGACGTTTCATTTGTAACTCGATAGAGATGCCTATTCACTGAGCATTTGATTAGATTTCCTAGATTTTCTGTTATATTTTTGTTTGCCTATTTACATGTCCAATGCTGGATCATTTTAAACGTTTGAAAATGAAGATATTTGGAAGGTTGGACCACACTCTGGTGGGTTGAGTTTTATTTTGTAGTCTACTTTACTAATAATTTAGTCACTTCTACATTGTATTGTTTTGATTACATTTGCATTATGTTGCTTTATGGAGAGTTGACCTTTTGTGAAGAGAGGAGACCCATCATTCGAATAGTGATATTTTTGTGTGTCATAAAAATATTACTGTTTTTTAATTGTTGTCATGACTTGGTGGAGTATTGAACAGCATATTAGAAATAGGCTAGTTTATGGTAAACTGCAATACATTGTAAGATCAGACTGTAACAACAAATTGTACAATGCATATTTGTGTATGACAAAAGGAGAGAGATTTAAGAAGTAGTTGTATTATTAAAAAATGGAGTGAATAGTAGTTGATGGCGTGCTGCCCTGCTCAGTGCTGCTAATACCCTGTTATGAAACTCAACCGATCACAGTGTGCCTGATGAGATCTGACTGTGTGCACCATCACTGGCATTCCTTTATCTAGGTCAGCTATGGAGATATTCTTAATCATCCTAAAAGAAAGGGAATACAGATTGGACAGAGTCATCAATCCTTCACTGTTTGTTGCTTTTCATTAGAGAACTCATTATTTAGATGGAGCTTGACCAGGATGGGAAGATTGTGTTTAATAGGCTGTTTGTGTATTTGTCATGAAAAATAACCCAAACTGAAGCGAAATCAATGTTCTGTACCTATTCACCTGTCCATCGGTGGGTGTCACAGGCAAAGTTTCAGGACATCTAATGATTCTAATCTAATACTTAGATTATTTCTTAACATTCGTCTCACAAAGGACCACCATATTTATTCTCTGAGAACTCTTTCATCAAGACTCTATTCACTAATGAGACAATGGTGCCTTGGCAGATGAAGCTTTACCACTGTGATGTAATGTTGTTAATGGGCCCGACAAAACACAGGCACTAAAATTGTTATTTATTTCTGTTGAAGGCATGGTAGCTGTTATGTACATGTTGGTCTGTTTTGTGAGACATGCCTTTATCTCAAGAATGATGCACATCATAGCTACTGCTAACTAAATTAAACCAAATTACTGTCTGACTTGGCACAATGATTCAGCTGAGACTGGAACTAACTGACTGCACTAGGACACTGAACCTCAAGTAGCTGGCTTTCACTGTGTAGTTGGCGTAAATTAAGAATCTGTGAAAAGGGTAGGAGGTAGTCATTTCTCTTCAGCCAGAAGACGCTTACACAACCATTTGCGTCACAGTGAACATCTCAGATGGGAGTTCCTAAAGGGCACAGTTTACACATCACATGCGCACACACGTGATTGTGTTAAAATGACTGCACAATGTATGCATCTTTCTTGGAGGGCTTATATCACATCCTGATCTTATGTGATGTCATAGTTCAACAAAGCGCAGAAGAGACTCCAGTTTAGTGGTTCTCAAACCTCTCCTTTGGAAGCCCTAGACTTTTCACAATGTTGTTTTAGCCCTGAACTAACTCACCTGATTCCATTTATGAAGGGATTGTTGAATAGTTGACTAATTGAATCAGGTGTGCCAGCTCTGGAATCGATCAAACACATGGAACGGCTGGGGTCCCCAACGAGGGGTTTGAGAACCACTGCTCCAGTCACTGTCTCTCTCTAATGCGTTCCCTCACTGACAGTGAAATACCCTCAATTTTTCCTATGTTGAGTGGCAACAGGGTTAACTTGGGGTTCCCTTTGTCTCTCTCAACTCTGACAGGACTTCTCGTATGACGACTCAAAGGTGGAGTTGTTCAACGTGGATGCTCCCAATGGCGTGGTGATGGAGGGGTACCTGTTCAAGAGGGCGAGCAATGCTTTCAAGACCTGGAACAGGTAACTAGATGACTGACAAGTAGCTATCACTAAACCAGCCACACTCTGGCGTCAAATCTATATATGCAGTATGGCAGTAATCCTTTTGATTTGATCTCTAACTTAGCAATGGTATGTTTTGTGGATTTTGTATAGGATTTCTAGACATGCCATAGAGAACTAAAGAAATACTTAGATTATATCTGTAAATATAGTCTATTCACTAGGAAACCAATGGCCATACTTGCTAGCATTGGGTTACCTTGGTTAGAGAGAGACCCCCATTTCCAGTGAGTTCACGTAGTAGGAAATAGTTTAGTGGAGATCTATACTATATACTGCCTGTAGAAACATATCCATTTAACATCCATCTGTTATTCATTTCTTGTTTTTCAGGCGTTGGTTTTCCATCCAGAACAGTCAGCTGGTCTATCAGAAGAAGCTGAAGGCAAGTCCACATAACCACTAGCTACCATCTCTATAGGTCCCTGGGGGGGGAGGTTAAGTGCAACTTTAATGGGTTATAGAGTTGCTCTGAAAGTCACAGTGATCTACATTGGCGAAATGCAACCCTCCCTCATTTAACTCTGACTGCATTAGGGCAGAGGACCATTACAGGATACTCCTCAGAGTCCTGTCCAAAGACTACGATGGATGGCTGTATGTGTTAACCCCATCCTACGCCCTTACATAGACCCGCACATTAATCCATAGTGGGATATAGCCCCGTGTAGCTCAGTTGATAGAGCATGGCGCTTGCAACGCCAGGGTTGTGGGTTCATTTCCCATGGGGGGCCAGTATCAAAAAATGTATGCACTCACTAACTGTAAGTCGCTCTGGATAAGAGCGTCTGCTAAAATGACAAAAAAATGTAAAATATAGAATGTGAGCGTCAGTGTACCCATATGCACATTGGATTAAAAGGGAAAAGGTGCTCAACTTGGAAATCCAAATGACATGTCTTACTTACTCCAGGACACAGTGGACATAATGTTGGTGTGGTGACCTGATTGACTGACCGTGCCTTTTTCACTGTTACTGACCAATAGGATTCCCTGACAGTGGTGGTAGAGGACCTCAGGCTTTGCTCTGTCAAGCCCTGTGAGGACATCGAGAGGAGGTTCTGCTTCGAGGTCGTCTCCCCCACCAAGTATGTTCTTGTTAGTGCCCTTATATTAAGGAATTGACTGTAACTCAATTCACCTTTATTCCAAGGGATTTTTCTTATACATTCATTCAATGTATTGAAATCCCTTGAGGTGAAACTTTAAGAAAATGTCCATTAAGATTTCTTCTGAAGTATTCTCCTTCTTCTAAGAGGGTCAAGGGCTATAGTTTTGTACTGTTGAGAGACTGTGTGCTGTAATATGAGGCTGTCTTTCCATTCTAAAGGAGCTGTATGCTCCAGGCAGAGTCAGAGAAGCTTCGGCTAGCCTGGATCCAAGCAGTGCAGGCCAGCATTGCCTCAGCATACAGGGAGAGCCCAGACTACCATTATGTCGAGGTCAGTTGGTCCATCTATCTAAAACCTAACTGTCAAACAAATGCTAATATTCTCTTCACTTTTTCATCACGACACATAAGCTTATATGCTTGCATGAAGTGATAAAATCAAGACTCTCATGCCTCAGAGAATGATGCTTGCATCTCTTTGTTACGCTCTGTTTACCATGTCTTTTCTCACCACTAGCGTCTGGACAGGACAGCCTCACCGTCTGTCAGCAGTATCGACTCGGCCAGTGAGCCTCGGGAGCGTAGCATGAAGGGGGAGAGTATTCTGCACCGCATCCAGTGTCTCCCAGGCAACGAGTATTGCTGTGACTGTGGCCAGGCCGACCCGCGCTGGGCCTCCATCAACCTGGGCATCCTGCTTTGCATCGAGTGCTCCGGCATCCACAGGTAATGTCTGTTTGTATGGAGGGCAGGGCATCCTGCTTTGGCATTCACAGGCACTGTGTGTCTGGATGGACAGGAGACATCTGGGTCACCTCAGTTTATATAGACCCATGCGGCGGCGCACAATTGGCCCAGCGTTGTCCAGGGTAGGGGAGGGAATGGCCGGCAGGGATGTAGCTCAGTTGGTAGAGCATGGTGTTTGCAACGCCAGGGTTGTGGGTTCGATTCCAGTATAAAAAATAAAAATGTATGCACTAACTGTAAGTCGCTCTGGATAAGAGCGTCTGCTAAATGACTAAAATGTAAAATGTAAATGTAAATATAGAACTTTTTTAATCTAATAAAAGTATACTAGCTAGAATAAGTATAGCTATATATTAGCTAGTATAAATGTAGTATAGCTAGCTTGGCCTGTCGAGAAAGACTACATAAAGGCAAACTACACTGGCCACACATATTGTTGTATGGACTATGGTCTATGCTAGACCTAAACTACTTTTGGTTGTAGATCAATGGATGTATGTAGTAGCAGCAGATTGTAGCATAGGGCGAGGGGTGATTAAGGGGTCACTTGTGACTGTTTCAGACCATGTTTCCTACCATGTGCTGGTCTCTTGGATCTGAGAATATGAAAGAGTCCCAATGGCCAAAAGGGTGCCTTAGCCTTACCATCTGCTTAGCATAGGGCACGTTCTGCCACACCCCCGCTGGGATTACTATGCGGCTAGGCTCCTTAAATCTACTTATTGGATCACGCTGTGTTTGATTGGGAGAGCTTATTGCGTGAGTAGACAAGATGGGAGTTAGACGATAAGCACCACAGCACTGAGACACTTCAAATATAATGCCATCCCTTTAATAGTGAAAGTACGCAATTGTTGACTAACCAGGCCAAATCAAGCAGAAGATTCCTGTCTGATACCTGTCTAATGTCCTTAATTTAATTTAATTTAATTTTTTTCACCTTTATTTAACCAGGTAAGCCAGTTGAGAACAAGTTCTCATTTACAACTGCGACCTGGCCAAGATAAAGCAAAGCAGTGCGATAAAAACAACAACATCACAGAGTTACATATGGAATAAACAAAACGTACAGTCAATAACACAATAGAAAATCTATATACAGTGTGTGCAAATGTAGTAAGTTATGGAGGGAAGGCAATAAATAGGCCATAGTGCAAAATAATTACAATTATAATTTAGTATTAACACTGGAGTGATAGATGTGCAGAGGATTTGCAAATAGAGATACTGGCATGAAAATGAGCAAAATAATTAACTATGTAAATAACAATATGGAGATGAGATAGTTGGGTGGGCTAATTACAACTGATGCTTAAAGATAGTGAGGGAGATAAGTGTCTCCAGCTTCAGAGATTTTTGCAGTTCGTTCCAGTCATTTGCAGTAGAGAACTGGAAGGAATGGCGACCAAAGGAGGTGTTGGCTTTGGGGATGACTAATACTGTAGCGCTAGGGTTGACTCTAGCACTCCATACATCATAGATGCACCCCACTAGAGTATTTGTCAAGCATTAGGCTAGATGGGAAAGTTTCCCTCCATTTATGGTTTACTGCAGAGATGCTGCAATTATCAATGCTTATGTAATCACCACCTCCTCTGGAGCATCTGCTGAATATTCATGATCTGTTTCTCTCAGAGCTCTTCTCACAGTGTTGAGACGAGATCACATGAGGCTTCTCATTAGAATGGAGGAGGGATACACAGAGACACTATCTCACACAGTTTCTTTTTTGGCATGCCGCGCAGCAGTTGCCTGGATACCAAAAGGTTTTGTTGGTGGAGCGGCGATTTGCATGACATTGAGGGCAGCTACTCTGTTTCCCAGGGGATAACGCCTGTGTGATTTGAAACCCCTACTACAGCTATTCAACTGTCATGGAGCTTCCTGTGTTGCTTATTAGGGGAGGCTATTACAAAAAGGCTATTTTTCCTATTACGTCTGCCTTCTTAATGTTGTTATAAGCAAAGCAAGGAAAAAATATGTGCATCATGATGTTAACAACACTAACTTCAAAAGCTTTCTACCCAATAGTAACTATAGCCATGGAACTTGAATACATACAGGATTCAAATGCCATCACTTTAAGACTTTTTGTGTCTCTGTTGCAGGAGTTTGGGTGTTCACTGCTCCAAGGTGCGCTCTCTAACGTTGGACTCATGGGAACCTGAGTTACTAAAGTTAATGTGCGAGCTGGGAAACAGTGTCATCAACCACATCTATGAGGGAGCATGCGTGGAGCAGGGCCTGAAGAAACCAGGGCCCTCAAGTTCCAGGTAAGAACTGCCTCTATGTTATTTTTCTCTTTGAATATTTAGATGATCAATTGTTTATTGGTGGAGACTAGGAATGTCCTCTGAGCTACTGTGTATATATGATGGTAGATGCTAGGGTCATCGTCATCAATCAATGCTATCCATGCTATCCTCTGCAGGCAAGAGAAGGAGGTGTGGATCAAATCTAAGTACGTGGAGAAGAAGTTCCTGAAGAAGTTGGGGGCCACCGAGGTGCTGGTGAATGGCAGGCGAAAGTCAGAGCGCCGGTGGAGTGTGAAGAAGTGCCGGAGACACAACAGTGCCACCACAGTGCCCAAGACCCGACGAAAATACCGCCAGGAGCCGGGCAGTGCCTCCCCTGCTACCCTCTCCTCAGGTACTCTAATTGCTCTTCTGGCACTAGAGAAAGGATACCTTATTTATCTTTGTATCCATATTCCTGATAGTGCTAAACCATAAGCTGACAATGAAAACCCAGTACATAAGACATGTAATATTTAGACATTCCCTCCTTGTGCTTAACAGCAGCTTCAGCTCTAGAGAGGAAGTTCCGACGAGAGTCACTGTTTTGTCCAGATGAGCTGGACAATCTCTTCTCTTACTTCGACACAGGATCTGGGCCTCGTAGTAAGTTACCTACCCATCTAATATACAGACACTACACCCTAAACCACAGAGATACTTGAATCCTCTATGTGGTGTGTAAAGTGAAATAGCTAGCAGCAACAGTGACTAATGTGTCCCTGGTTTGGCTCCTATTGGCCCTGCAGGTCTGAGCAGTGACAGTGGCCTGGGCGGCAGTACAGACGGCAGCACAGACATCCTGGTGTTCGGCTCAGTGGTGGACAGTGTCACAGAGGAGGGTAAGACAAACCCATACCTGTAACTGATGGAATGGAAGACAAAATGCACAACATATAGGTTCAGCCATTGAATTGAGTGCCATTTTCAAAAAACCTGACAATTGATCGCAATCGTCCTTAACTGCCCTTGAGGGGATAAATAAAGTTGTATTGAATCCTAGTTGTCACGGTTGTTTTTCTGGTTTTGTAACTCTGCTGCTTCTGTCTCTCTGCAGAGCGTGAGGTGTCAGAGGGCTCTAGCGGAGAGGCTGAGATGGAGCCGGAGCGTGAGACCCAGTCAGACCCAGAGGATGGGCGTGAGCTCCATCCTGGGGCGCTGCTCTACAAGGCCTCCCAGGCACGCAACCTGCCCATCATGGCCGAGGCGCTGGCCCACGGGGCTGACGTCAACGCCGTCAACGACGAGGATGATGGCAAGAGCCCACTCATACAGGCTGTGATTGGGGTGAGTCATTGTAATAACAGGCAGGCTTGTTCTTAGTACACTGGCAAAGGCAGTCCTTGTCATTCACGATGAATAGTGTGGACGCGCTGGATGCATCTTGCTGAAATATTATTCTTTAGTAGCCTCAACTGACAGAACTGCAACATACATCAATGCATGCATCTATCCATACAGCATGTCTATGCATGATCACAATATTCTAAATATGCACCAAGTATTGGGAGCATATTTAGAGTGTGCAATTTTCTGTCATAATTTTGATACAGTTTACCTTCCGTTAGTCAGCACCTCTACGAAAATGTTTGGGTGTGCGTCAGCTTGTGCTTTTTACTGACCACAATATTCTGTCACATTTTATTGTGCGTTCTTTGGCCACTTGGAGAGAGCCTCATGACTTGTGTGTGTTCCATTCCAGGGCTCTTTGATAGCCTGTGAGTTCCTGCTCCAGAATGCAGCTGACGTCAACCAAAGAGACGCAAGGGGGAGAGGGCCGCTACACCACGCCACATATCTGGGACACACAGGGTGAGTAGGACCGAAGCATAACACGTTCCCGCTTCCTTACTATTGTCAATGGCCTTTTTGAGTCACTAGTGAACATTTTAAAGAATAGTTTTCATGGACAATGGTGTAGCTTGCAAAGCAGAGTATTGTTCAGTTCTTTTTTACATTAATATTGTTCCTCAGGCTAGATGGTATAAATGACAGAGCTGCGGAGTACAGATATTTTAATGCTGATTAGATGTGGGAGCGTTCAGTACATGTTCACGTCTGATCTGTCTCCATGCTGCCCTCTACAGGCAGGTGTGTTTGTTCCTGAAGAGAGGAGCCACGCAGAACGACGGGGACGAGGACGGCCAGGACCCTCTGAGTATCGCTGTGCAGGCAGCCAACGCAGACATCGTCACCTTGTGAGTTTCAGTGGGACACCACCCTGTCCCTCAACGTACTCAGCCTCACCTTCACACAAACCTTTGAAATACATATTATGACCAGGGTTAGCTTGGTAGACTACTGTAGCTCCTCACTTCGGGGAAGTATGAGTGGATCCATCTAACATGTTGTGTTCCATCCCTCCCTCCCTCCCTCTTCCCTTCTCTCCCCCTCTCTTTTTTCCCCAAGGTTGCGTCTGGCCAGAATGAACGAGGAGATGCGGGAGTCGGAGGGACCGTTCGGCCAGCCAGGTCAATACCCCACCAGCAGCCCCACTGAACAGCAGTATAAGAAATGCATACAAGAGTTTATCTGCCTCAACATAGCTGAGTGCTAGAAGTCAGTCACATTACCTAGTCCTGGTCCCGTTCAGGCTTTCCCTTCTGGTGATGGTTGGAGGTGAAGCCAATAGTATACCAGGACTGTGGCAGGACAGGCCTGTTGGGAATCTTGTGCAGGAAGGAACGTTGTCCAAAACACACATTTCTCTACCAGATTCCCCACACGCTGCTGTCCCGCCCAGCTTCATGGTTCTTCTCTAAAAACCTGAATTCTTCTTAAGTGTTCTACCCAGTGCTCTAGACAAAATAGCAGCAAACTAACATCGTTCAAACGAGGCCACACCAGAATATGCCAACTACTATTCCCTCAGGCTTATCAATGGTATATGATGTCAATATTATTAACTCTATCATGATGTCAAACTGTACTGTTGACTTGGACTGATAATGGCAACATTAGTTCAGAGTTAGATCATTTGTCAACAAATGGTTAGGGACCAACTTTATAATCGACTTTATAAGTTCATTTAAATCATCTTTACTATACCATAATGTACCCTACCTATACCCATGTCAAGCAAATTAATTCAGATACTCTATATTCATTTGGAGAGTGGACAGGTGTTTGCTTGTGGTTTTCAAGGTAGGGTAGTGTGCTCCGAACCAAAGACCAGATCAGACCAATATGTTGCACATTACTTTCATCAAGCTACTCTCTACCTGCTCATGTAACAATACCAAATCACTATACGGTAGTCTTGTCAAGGGTATAAAAACAGACCTTCAAGGCCTGTAAGTCGTCTTTATATCTAGTCAGTTATTACAAATGTATGAATTCTGCTCCAGCTGTGTTGTGGCATGAGGTGGTTCTTTAGTACACGCATGTCGTGTGAAAAGGGGCGGGTACTTATGAATTTCATTTAGGTGATTAGACGGGATAACAATGAAGCTAAGTAACAACTGTGATTGAGTGTAGATGATATGTATTATTTATAATTTCATAGATTTTAAAGCAACATTATGCACTTTTCCTACCAACAATGATTTGAATTTAAGTTGGTTACTTTTTGGTATTTTCATTTAGTAGTGTAGGTTTTTACCATAATTTATGATGAACTGCCCAGAGCAATAGTGCAATGATCATTTAAATACAGATACTCTGTATTTTTTGTATTAATTTTATTAATACGATGCAGATGGTATTTTTTTAACTGGATATATTTTGTTAGATTTTATTTTCCTTAGCACTCACACACATAAGGCCAGTTAACCTTTACTGTCATTTCTTCACGTCTCGTCTTGGAAAAGACAACCACAACTCACAATCTTATAATAGAAAACGACTGGGATTTACCTTAAACTGCGATGAGATGGAAGTTTTTTATATAATATGAAAACTCACATGTATTAGGTACAGTATTTGTATATGTTTGTCGAAAATATTGACTTATTATGGTATTATGATGTATCATGGCTATACAGTATTAGATTAGTTCTGGGTTTCTTGGTTAAATAGTGCATGGGTTGCCGTTGCCCAGGTCTTTCAAAGCCATGTTGGTTTTGTTTACTTAATTAATCTGTGTATGTTAATATTTGATATATTGTTAAAAGAAAATAACTGCGTGTGCTGCCAAATCATGAGAACTGTACATAAAAAGACATTGCAGAGGTTAAATCTGTGGTCTATGGTCAAACTGAAACTGAAACTAAATATATTGGATAGAATACCCCATAACATACAGGCATAGTTTCCCATTGACTTCTACAGGCCTATGAGAACAGCAGAGAAAGCTTGGTCCATGCAAACATGCCAGCTTTCCCTCTAGCTCCTCAGAATGCCAACAGTGACCCCCTTCTCTGTAAGCACTGCCTATGTACACACTATACATGCCGTGTGTACATAGTGAGAGGGTGACCACAGTGCCCAGGTTTCCTTTGATACTGTCCAGTGGCTTACTGCCATTTTGAAATAATCTTAAACAGGAAATGTAATTAGTTGTCCTCGCTTCAGGCTAGTAACAACTTATGTTTGGCATTGCGTTTGTGTTGCTTGAGTTTACTTCAAGCCAAAGACCACACAAAGTTCAAGTCATTTGAGGAGAAAATTATAAGGAGTAACAAAGAAGACGAGACCAAGAGTAGTGACTCTAATTAAATATCTGGGGAACAATGTTATGACCAAACAATGCCAATGATTTGCATCAAGCCACTAAAGGTTTACATGTTGTACAGTACAGTGTAATGAGTCAGTGGATTGATTAAACTATAGGTTGACTAGGTGACTGTTCTGCTGGAAATATGCTAAAAACTATTAACACTTAAAACTGCTTGCAACTTTGAACTTCTGTATTTTTGTGTTTCTGACTTAAATCTGTACATTTTCTTTGTATATTGTTAGAGAACACGTGTCTCTGAATATCTTTGTGCAATTTACACTACTGCTACCTTTATGTTCATTTCCTTTTCCTAATGTCTTCTAAAATGAGAAAATACTGAAAATAAATGAAAGATGTGATTCAAAGCCTAACTTCTCCCGCTGCTTCTTGCTTCATTTATTCTGTTCTTTATATAGCACTGTTATAACAGTTTCCCTCTGTCACTACAACTAACCGCATTAACCTGCACTGGCAGTGCACTTATTAGTCAACCCCTGTATGTCCAGGGTGAAGATGTAACAACATGACAACACATTTTCAGAGATTAGAAATGTTGTCCTCTGACATTTAACTCAAGTATGGGTTCAAATGATTTCTATGATCAATCCAGTTTGCCCCTATAACATTAATGATTTACAAAACCCCACTTGTTTCAGCACTTTATGTTTTCAATTTGTCTCATAAATCTATTCTCAACCGTTTATTGAAAGTCCTAACTACTGGCCACTGTAGGTGGTGTGCTGCTTAAAGAAAAGGTTCACGCATTTTGAATGTTATATTGTTTTTGTGCATCTCTGAGTGATGTTCTATTGATTCCCTGGGTAATGTCATGTGTATCTGAGTTATTGGCGTTCAAGTAGGCAGAAATCCGGCCGATATGACGTATCACCATGATAAAGTTGCTCTCACTACACTGGAAGTTAATAGTAATAGGAACTTTTAGATTGTGAAAACTTCTATCATACATTTCAGATTTCAATACTGGCCGATGTCATAACTCGGGAGGATGTCTTCTCTCGAATGAGCCATTGATCATAGACACACACAGGAAGAGATTGGAATGTTATTTTTAATTAGTCAAGCTGAGAATTTCTCAGGGGGTCGAAAGGAGTTCGACTGGCTGTAACCATGGTCACCAGAAAACTAAAGCTTGAGAATTTAGAAATAGAGTGGTGCCTAGACTATGGTTTTGTTCCTCTGCTGATGTGGTATCTAGATTAGAGGCTCTGTTGTTTTTGAAAATCAGTTCAGGTTTTGAACAATCGATTACATGTTTTTTTTTAACAGAAATTCCACATTATTGTATGGTAGGCCTACTGTTATTTACCAGATCAATTTAATGCAATTCTTGATGATAATGTTCTGTTACATTGCTATCCTTTTTCAGGAGACACTACTTACCTGGATATCTTCCGAGAGTTTTCTCACATGGCCTCACACAACCCAGAGAAGCTGAAGCGGAGGAGTGTGCATTTCAGACACTCTTTCAGGTAGCCCACGGAGGGATGAGATGTCTGGGAAGTCATACTTGAAGAGTGCAACAGTCACTTTCCTGACATCATTACAGATTTGCATAGTGAATCTATCCCCCTCATATTCAGAACCTGACTTCACTAATCCTCTTAGATCCTCAACTCATAAATGTTCTTCACAAATGAGAACCACTATTGCCCTCTCCCAAATTGCCCCACTACAGGTATTATCTCTGCTGATAATCCCAATACTGCCTCACACTAAATTACTCCAATCATCTTAGTGGTGAAACCACTTTTGTCAACATGCACTACAGTATATGGGAGATGCCTAGAAATGTTGCCTCTGAAAACATAGGGAGATGCTATCAAGAATAATTGTCACTCTGTTACAAACATCTGTGGATTCTTAGATGATGTTCATGTATTACTTATTTGACAGAAGACGTTGAAGCTTTCAGCAATTGGGAAGCATATTTTGTTGGAGAATGCTGTATGTTACAAATGTGTGAGATGCATATTCTGTTATCAAATCAATTATTTGTTTTGATAACTTTTTGTAATGTAGCCTGTACTTGCTTTATGAGGATTTGCTGGACTTGTCCTCTCTTATTAACCGTGTGACATTGTTTTTAAGTGTTGTTGTTCAATGTTAACTTTAGATAAATCCAAGCACTTAACAGTTTCTTATCCTGTGATCTAGATAGATGTCAGGAGTCTTTAAGCATTATAAGTTTTCTTTGTGTGCTCAGATCAGCTTTATTATTTTGTTCAATGTACCTGTATAGAAGGAATATAAGCATATTATTTACATTGCAAAATGTTTAGTTTTTGTGTATTCTGCTGTGTGTTTAATGCATGCCTTTGGTCCATTTATATTTCTTACACATAAACAAACTTGAATTAAGCAGCAATGCCTCCACACTATAGCCCATAGGCGTGCAGCTCACTTAGGATAAACGGATAGGGTTGTTTACTGTGGATACCATCCAGTTCTTTGAAATGTGTTGTAATGTCAGTATTATTTTTTTTAAATACATTTTGTTTTTATTCTGGAACTATATGGAAGGTGATTTTTTATTTTGACTATGCTGGTATAGTCTTCATATTTTGATAAAATGTAATGTAAAATCTCTTTATATTCATACCACTACAAATTTCAATGCAGATATTGTATATAAACGCTGTAGAGGCAAAATGCTAATATATCTGAAAGGAAAGTTATTTTGTCATGAATATTTTTGGAAGATGTATGCCTCTTGAAGGGTGAAAATAAAGAAAGTCTCTTAAATCTGACAATTTTTTGTTGACACAGTGGTTCATTGCCTGACTGGCAGTTAAACAAATTACACAAGACTGATGTGTCCATATTTCTGAAACTAATTACATTTAAGGCCAGGCGCCACAGGCTGAAATGACATTTTTGCATCTACATATCAATTTTGAGATTTGTTGGAATTTTGGGCCATTAATATTAGTATTTTCAAAAAGTAAACATAAAAATTTCAAAAACTTGATGAAAATGTATATTTTCTTTAGTTCATCATACTACCGTCATCAACATTTTAATGAATTTTAACCACTTAAAATTGACATTCATCAATAATTTCAAAGCTCACTACATTAAATTACACATAATGTAAAAGCCCATTTCATAGAGAATGTTACAAACTGGAATATATTCAGTAACATACTTTGAAGAGATGGTGATTGGTAGTTTACATTCAGTGTACTTACCTTTAACTGCCATTTCCTGAAAAAAAATCTCAGCTTCAGAAGCATCTGCATTCACCAAATTGTGTGTGGTTATCCTTAGATATATTCTCCAGACTTGCCCAGAGGGAATTGTTGATATGTTGTCAATTCTTTATTCTAAATAACATTTATTTTTAAAACATTGCATTTTACGTGCATGTCTTTAGTATTTTACAGATAGAAAGATGAAAAAAGTATTTATCCACAATCTGCTCTGGATAAGTCCGGTCCTGGAGTGTCTTAACAAATTTTACCAAAATATTTAGACTGACTTCATCCAGTGTCCGGAAAAATTGATTTGTGCGATATGCAAATATGCACATATTTAATTAGATATCACCTAATTTGTATATTTTAATAGAATATTTCAGAATTCTTTTTATACCAAAAGGGATTATATTTGTGTCTATATTCAACTGGTAAAAGTATATATAATATAATTCTTGAAAAACATGACCATTGGTTGGCAGCACTCTGATGAGTTTGAGAGTCAGAAGAATGCAGCATAGAAAGACAGTTTGAGATACGAACCATGTTTCCATCCACAGTTTTTATGCCCATAAAGTCATACCATATAAAAAAAATCATGACAGCTGTGATGGAAACTGGAAGTGTCGGTACAATTTTATAAAATGCCGATGGATCATTATTTAGTTCGACATGGTGGGATCTTTTTGTGTCAGTAAAATAAATGATGCGAGAAATGGCAGAAGAAACGCCTTCATGCACATATATTGATATAGCCTAACCATCATATCAAAGTAAACTTGGTGTCACGAGATGATATGTTGTGTGGTCCTCCCACTACGATTCAGGAAAGCATGCAGTTTATTACGCTACAGATGAAATAAGTTATGATGAACTTCACAGGGTGGTGAAAGTACACGGTGATGAGCTAGATGCTTGTCAGTGGGTGCTGTAGGTGGGTGTGGTGCAGGAATCAGGCGCAGGACGCAGAAACTTAGTCCAAAAGACTTTAGTGAATACTCACTCAATACACGAGCCAAAAAGCCCGGAGACGAGAAAATACGCACACAGGCGTAAACCAAAATGTGCACTAACATGTGCGAGACCCCTCCTAAACAGAGGAGGAAAACAACGAAGTACAGATGACCAACAGTAGCGCACAAACACGACAGCAAGGACAATCACACACAACACCTGACAAACACAACGAGAACTTATAGGACACTAATGAGCACTAAACGAAAACAGGTGTACAACATCAAGACAAAACCAAACGAACATCGAAACATACAACGGTGGCAGCTAGTACTCCGGAGACGACGACCGCCGAAGCCTGCCCGAGCAAGGAAGAGAGGCAGCCTCGGCCGAAACCGTGACAATGCTCCTTTCCAATAAATATTGAGGGTCTTAAACTCTTATTCTGGTGACATGATGATCAATGCTTGGCTGCCATTTGACAAATACAAATTCTCTCTCTCTTTTGCCCATAATAATCTCATCATGTAGGCTATACCCGCGCTGTATCTGTGGGCTGTTGTCTAGAGCACACGACCCGCACAGGTAGAGTAATAATAACAACAAAGTCACACCGGTGTTGTGCCAGCATGGGAGGATGTGCCTCCGTGGTTCATATAAAACCGTACATCAGAAAGATTCAGAGCGACAGGAAAGTACTGATGGTCTTCCAGGTATTCGTTGAACCATAGTTACATTCGTAACTTCCGTTCTATTTCATGCCTTTCAGGCCTTCAGTACGGTTGAAAGTATGGATGACTCATACCAACAAGGTCACGAGGAATAGAACCACTAACCTCTGATTAATGTGCCGATGCCACTGGGAGAATGGCAGACCCCATTGTGTGGCAGGATGCGACGTTGACCTTGTAAAATCTTGAGAACGTGCAGGTTGACAACCAGGTATCAGATTAACATATCTCATTCAGGGGGACACCTCTCAGCACAGCCCAGGATATGGCCGACATTTCTGGTATAGTGACATATCACACCCTCTGGAACACGCTGGCCTACACCGTTGTAGGCCTGAGCGATGACATCCACGATCCAGTGTGAAAGCCTCTACTTGCACAATACAAGGCCTTTTGACTTCCCACTGAAGCCCAGGAAAACACCTTGTAAGAATTGGCCGATGAGGTAGTGGCCCCCTGTCGCTTTACCATCAATGCGTAAATGGTTTTCCGGTATGGCTGTGGCATACACCTTTAAGGAAGAGGTAGAGCGACCTGAGTCCAATAGTGACTGAAGGAAGCTCAGTATGACAGGTATGGAGCAAGACACCGGGTTCTCCGCCCTGCTAGAGCTCCATTTGATAAACAGCTTCCAGCAGACATCATCCTGGTTGATAGTGCTCTGGCGTTCTGTAAAGTCTCGATAATAGTCGGATCGCAGCCGATCAGTAGAGGGTCGGGCTCTTCAGAGGCTACAATCATAGCTGTAGTTGGTCTGGGCTGGGATGCCATATCCTGCGGTCCAACTGTGAGAGCAGATCTTGTCTGGGTAGCAGCTGCCATGGTTCTTCCTCCAGAAGACTGAGGAGAGTTGGAAACCTTAGCATTGCTAAGATCAGGGGTGGTCGGAGGGAAAGCATACAGCAGGCCCTGTGGCCATGTGTGGGCTAAGGCATCCATACCCAGGGGGCTGTTTGTCTCTATCAGAGAGAACCAGCGGGAGCAGTGGGATGTTTGCTCTGAGTCGAACAGGTCCATATATGCTGTTCTGAACCGCTGCCATATCATATTCACTACTTGTGGGTGAAGTCTCCATTCCCCCGGGGGCGGTTTCTGTCGCGACAAGAAATCAGCCACCTCGTTCACCTTGCCTGGCAGATGGATGTCTCGTAGGGAGGCCAGTTGTGGTACGGCCCATGTCAGGAGTTGTTGGGCCACCTGTAGGGACCGTACAGACCTACCTCTGATCGCATCAGGACATGTTTGTGTTTGAGAACAGGCAGAAAGTGTTTCAGAGCTAGGTAAACTGTCTGATGTTCTAGCATGTTGATGTGCTCTTTCCTCCAGTGGGGGCACCACTCTCCACGTACAGTCCTGTGTTGCCACACCGCTCCCCAGCATGTTAGTGAAGCATCGGTCATCACTACTTTCTGCCTTGATGCACGCCCATCAGTTGTTGGAATGTCCATACTTTCACCAATGCTTTCAACCGGAATTGTTGCGAAGAAGCAGAATGCTGTCCACGTACTGAGGGGTTATACACGCCCTCATGGTGCGGGAGTTCAAAGTCACACCAATAAAGGTGACCTTTTGGCTTGGTGTGAAGATGCACTTTTCGTTGTTCACGGTAAGACCCAGTGCATTGACGTGGGTCAGTGCTGTGCTCTCGGCTGCACGTTTTTGAGAGGGGGCGCAGATGATCCAGTCGTCGAGGTAAGAAAGGATCTTAATCCCCTGTAGGTGGAGGAAGCTCAGGGCTGCACTCATGCATCTTGTGAAGACTGGAGGAGCCAGGGAGAGGCCGAAGGGTAATACCGCAAACTGGTATGCCTGGCCTTGGAAGGCGAACCGCAGAAAACGTCTGTGTTCATAGGGACGTGAAAGTAAGCGTCCTTTAAGTCCAGGGACGTGAACCATTCCCCTGTGGCAACGGTCTGGAGAACGTCGACCATCCGAAACATATGAAAGGGGAGAACTTTTAGGAAAACATTGAACTCTTTTTAATCCAGAACTGGACGGAAGCCTTAGTCTTTCTTCGAACCCAGGAAATACAGTTGAAGTCGGAAGTTTACATACACTTAGGTTGGAGTCATTAAAACTCGTTTTTCAACCACTCCACAAATGTCTTGTTAACAAACTATAGTTTTGGCAAATCGGTTAGGACATCTACTTTGTGCATGACACAAGTAATTTTTCCAACAATTGTTTACAGACAGATTATTTCACTTATAATTCACTGTATCACAATTCCAGTGGGTCAGAAGTTTACATACACTAAGTTGACTGTGCCTTTAAACAACTTGGAAAATTCCAAAAAATGATGTCATGGCTTTAGAAGCTTCTGATAGGCTAATTGACATCATTTGAGTCAATTGGCGGTGTACCTGTGGATGTATTTCAAGGCCTACCTTCAAACTCAGTGCCTCTTTGCTTGACATCATGGGAAAATCAAAATAAATCAGCCAAGACTTCAGAAGAAAACATTGTAGACCTCCACAAGTCTGGTTCATCCTTGGGAGCAATTTCCAAACGCCTGAAGGTACCACGTTCATCTGTACAAACAATAGTATGCAAGTATAAACACCATGGGACCACGCAGCCATCATACCGCTCAGGAAGGAGATGCGTTCTGTCTCCTAGAGATGGTGATCTTCCAAATGGACAATGACCCCAAGCATACTTCCAAAGTTGTGGCAAAATGGCTTAAGGACAACAAAGTCAAGGTATTGGAGTGGCTATCACAAAGCCCTGACCTCAATCCTATAGAACATTTGTGGGCAGAACTGAAAAAGCGTGTGCGAGCAAAGAGGCCTACAAACCTGACTCAGTTACATCAGCTCTGTCAGGAGGAATGGGCCAAAATTCACCCAATTTATGGTGGGAAGCTTGTGGAAGGCTACCCGAAACGTTTGACCCAAGTTAAACAGTTTAAAGGCAATGCTACCAAATACTAATTGAATGTATGTAAACTTCTGACCCACTGGGAATGTGATGAAAGAAATAAAAGCTAAAATAAATCACTCTCTACTATTATTCTGACATTTCACATTCTTAAAATAAAGTGGTGAACATAACTGACCTAAGACAGGGAATTTTTACTGGGATTAAATGTCAGAAATTATGAAAAACTGAGTTTAAATGTATTTGGCTAAGGTGTATGTAAACTTCCGGCTTCAAAATACATCTTGAGTTCTGATACTTTTACTCTTGTGATCGCGCCCTTCTCCAGGAGAGATGTAATCTCATGGCTGAGGGTGCAAGCTTTCAGGGGGTCTGTGACTGAGGTCATTCTTACCCCTGAGAATGGTGGGGGTTGGCGTCAGAACTGCAGCCTGTACCTTTGTGAGAGGGTCATCACCATGGGTCTAAGGAGTATGATGCCCAGTATGTCAGGGGCTGCTTGTTTTTTCAATTTAGGCTTATTTATGCGAAACCCGCACAAATGGCCGTTGTTTGGTAAGCCAAGCTGACAACACACACTGGCAGCTAGGTTGAGTTGGTAAACTAGCTACCTTGTAGCATGCTAGTAATACCAGGGGAGAGAGATGCCTGGGGGAGGCAGTTTGAATCTCACATTATATAGCTGGCTAGGCTAACAACCTGTTTCAGCATGACAATGCCCGTGTGCACAAAGCAAGGTCCATACAGAAATGGTTTGTCGAGATCGGTGTGGAAAAACTTGAATGGCCTGCACAGAGCCCTGACCTCAACTCCATCGAACACCTTTGGGATGAATTGGAACGCCGACTGGGAGCCAGACCTAATCGCCCAACATCAGTGCCCGACCTCACTAATGCTCTTGTGGCTGAATGGAAGCAAGTCCCCGCAGCAATGTTCCAACATCTAGTGGAAAGCCTTCCCAGAAGAGTGGAGGCTGTTATAGCAGCAAAGGGGGGACCAACTCCATATTAATGCCCATGATTTCATGTAGTGTATCTTTGCAAATCGAAATAAGAGACAAGGTCTGACCTAAGGTTTTATATGAACCCTGGCACATCCTCCCACGCTGTCACATCACCGGCATGACTTTGTTGTTATTATTATTACTCGACCTGCGAGGAGTGTGAGGGATATATGCCGCGTTCAAAACAATTAGGAACTCAGAACTGGGAACCGACTTCCGACTTTAGTGCGTTCACAATAATTGGGAATTCTGAAAAATTTGAGCTCCGACTGGGAAAATCTATTTGAACAGTCATCCAACTCAAACTCGAGAACTCGGGCCTCTTTCTAGAGCAACGACTTTCCAACCTGAAGATCACTGACCTCATGATTTGACCTCGTAATCCATAATTTCAACCATACTGACGGTCTGAAAGGTTTGAAGTAGAACCGACATGTAAATTGCTTTACGCACATACAAAAGATGGACACCTGAGGAACATCAGAGCATGTGCGCAGCGTGTAACAAAGGCGACACCTCGTGCTTTGGCAAATATTTAGAGAAAGATTTGATTTGATTTGATTTGGTCTCTAAAAAATGTTGGCTTGTATTTTGAAGGTTTCGTAATTGCCATACATAGTGACGTCATCATTTGTGCTGCTGGCATAATAATACTAGTGATGGATCATGGTCTGTCCTGCTGTTTTTGGAGTCAGTTTGTCATTTTCTAGCTAGCTAGGTACCTCCAAATTATATGATGTCGTGTGATATCTCCATAGCTAATGTTATTATGATGTCGCGTCAGAGGAGAGATCTCGAGGGGAGATCTTCTGCGTGAAGCTCGCGGTAGCTGCAGCTAGCTAGCACTTCATTGGACCAAAAACAATGTGGCCTGCTATTTTGGGAAAACGATCGGAACTGCAGGACTAAACCAAACACAGGTGACAGGTTTTGCATTATGTTATTTTCCGGTTGTTGACAACCAGTTTTCACTAACAGCTAGCTAGCTATAACGTTAGCTTTCTCCTAAGCTGCCTGGCTGCTGCTTTGTTCCGCAATAACATGGCTGACGCCGCTAGCAGGACAATGATGATACGCTACAGTTTTGCAAATGTAGCTCACTTGGTATGAGTTGTCAAGCTGATTAATTTAAATTGATTTCAACTGTTTGATCTATATCAACAATGTAAGACAACTAGCGAGTTAACACCAGCTGTCACTTTATGGTGATTTCACCGTGTGGTTCAGTTGGTAGAGCATGACGCTTGCAACGCCAGAGTTGTGGGTTCGATTCCCACGGGGGACCAGTATTAAAAATGAATGCACTCACTACTGTAAGTTGCTCTGGATAAGAGCGTCTGCTAAATGACTTAAATGTAAAAATGCAATCATCTCTATTTGCCTCCCATTTTGTGTAGACATGGCTTCCGAGCTCCAGGTGTTCTCCTCTCCCTCAATCTCCTCCAGCGCCTACACTCGCTCCAAGAAACTGAAGGTAGAGAACAGTGTGTGGGATGTGAACAGCCAGGTGGGAGACAACAACAACAACAGTTACTACCAGCAGCAGGTCTCCAGCCAGGGCAATGGAAACACATCCTCCCCCTCTGCATCAAGTTTCAACCCAGCATACAACTTCTCCAACTCCAACCGGGGGTATCCATCAACGGGGGCAGGCTCCCGGGAGCTGACGGTCGTACGGGCGGCAGACAGCACCGGCAGCGTCCGAGGACCCCCTTCCTCTTCATCTTCCTCCTCCTCCACCAGTTGCCTTGTCAAAGATGCTGCATACTCCTCCCAGCCAGGCGACCTATACCAAAAGCAGTACGGTAACAGCGTGAAGAGGAAGAGTGAGGAGGTGGACAGCAGTGACAGTGTTCAGATCCTGGAGGAGCTCTCTGCCCCTGTGCTCTCCAACCGCACAGCCGCTGGTGGGGGAACCACCACAGCCCAGTCCATAGCACATTCCACCTCCACCACAAAGAGTAGTAACTCTCACAGTGAAGGGGACTACCAGCTAGTGCAGCATGAGATCCTGTGCTCTGTGACCAACAGTTATGAGGTGCTGGAGTTTCTAGGGAGAGGTACATTTGGTCAGGTGGCTAAATGCTGGAAGCGTGGCACTAATGAGATTGTGGCCATCAAGATCTTGAAGAATCATCCCTCATATGTCCGGCAAGGTCAAATTGAGGTTAGTGTTGTATCACTAAGCAAAAGTGACTTTCTTGTAAGCTTGAACCAAATCAATAAGGATATCTGGTCAGAGCTTCAATTGAATTTGTCAATTGTAACAATACCATGCATACGTACATTTTGTAAAAGTTTGGGGAGGAGAAATAATAATAATGTAACATCTATCTGCCCTTCTCCACTCTCCAGGTGAGTATCCTGAGCAGACTGAGCACTGAGAATGCTGACGAGTTCAACTTTGTGCGTTCCTACGAGTGTTTCCAACACAAGAACCACACCTGCCTGGTGTTTGAGATGCTGGAGCAGAACCTCTATGACTTCCTGAAACACAGCAAGTTCAGTCCGCTGCTACTCAAGTCCATCCGGCCTGTGCTGCAGCAGGTATGATACAGTACAACATATGCTTTATTATCCATATGGGGAAAATAGTCTTGAACACTTTTTCAGTACTGCTGACTGTATGCAAAATAACACAATACATTTTGCATTACCCACTAGACACATACACTGATACACAATACATATATTGCACGTTACCCATATCATACACATATCGTACAGCCACATACATAATATATAGACTCTCCTATCTAATTATTTGGACAGTGAAGCTACAACTTTTAATTTGGCTCTATACTCCAGTACAGAATGTCACCCATTTATTTTTGAGGATATTTTCATATCTGTTTTACTGTCTAAAAATGAATGCACTTTATGTATCTAGTCCCCCCATTTGAAGGTGTCATAAGTATTTGGACAAGTTCACTTATAGTGTATTATATTTAGTCAGAAGTTTAGTATATGGTCCCATATTCCTAGCACGAAATGACTACATCAAGCTTGTGACTCTACAAACTTGTTGTATGCATTTGCAATTCATCCATAATCATGGTAGCATCCACATTAATGTAGAAGTGTTCAGAAATACATTGTATTCTTATTTACAATATGTGACTCTGAAATGACACTGCATTATTTACTTTTCATTTCTATTGGGCACAACATAATCTGAAACACAACCAAAACAAACAGCAAAAGCATCCACAAGTTTGTAGGCACAAGCTTGATGTAGTCATTGCAAGATAGGAATATGGGACCAAATACTAAACTTTTGACTAAATGTAATACACTATAAGTGAATTTGTCCAAATACTTATGACACCTTCAAATGGGGGGACTAGATATATAAAGTGCATTCAATTCTAAACGGTTAAACAGATATGTATGAAAATACGCTCAAATAAAAGGTGACATTCTGTACTGTGCCTCATATAAAACATTTGATCTCAAATCCAAGATGCTGGAGTATAGAGCCAAATTAAAAGTTTTAGCTTCACTGTCCAAATAAATACGTAGGGGAGTGTATATTTTACACTGCCTCGTGTGTCATCAGGTGGCCACGGCCCTGATGAAGCTGAAGAGCCTAGGTCTGATCCATGCTGACCTGAAGCCAGAGAACATCATGCTGGTAGATCCTCTCAGACAGCCCTACAGGGTCAAGGTCATCGACTTCGGCTCTGCCAGCCACGTCTCCAAGGCAGTGTGTTCCACCTACCTGCAGTCCCGCTACTACCGGTGAGTGTCTGACTGTCTCATGGTGAGGTACAAGCATAGAAATATCATTACTGGAACAAGCAAAGCCCCTCAGACCACTGCAATTTACTTAAATGGGGGATGCTAGTTTTAGCAATTATATTTCTATGGGCACAATCTGGACAAGTCCCAGTAGCCATGGAGGATGTATTGCAGGCTCAGTGTGCTACTATGGACATGTCCAATGGTTTGTGTGTGTTATTTATTATTATTATTACAGGGCGCCAGAGATCATCCTGGGCCTTCCCTTCTGTGAAGCGATCGACATGTGGTCTCTGGGCTGTGTCATTGCTGAACTGTTCTTGGGTTGGCCTCTTTATCCTGGTGCCTCAGAGTATGGTCAGGTCAGCAGCAACTCTTCTACCTTCAGTGAGACAATACACTGTCATCCATCATTGACATGTATTTGTTTCTTTCATTTTGTAGTAATACAGTATTATATTTTATCTAGCATTTTATACAGTATTGTCTTTAATACAATGTGTGTTTGTGCCCTGTCTCTGATTTGCGTTTCCCTTGGCTGCATCAGATCCGGTACATTTCCCAGACCCAGGGCCTGCCTGCTGAGTACCTCCTGAGTGCAGGCACAAAGACCAGCCGCTTCTTCAACAGAGGCCCTGACTCCAGCTACCCCCTCTGGAGGCTCAAGGTACAATATGTGGCAACAGAACATCTCCGGGTTTTTGATATGTGCATATTTTATTCATGAGTGTAGCTAGGCCTATATTATACAGTATTTTTGGTAGCATGTTATTACTAGTTGTAACTAGTTTCCACTTTATTACCATATTATTACCCCCTTATTCTGTGCAGTAATGTAAAGTGCTACTGTACGTAATAGTTTTCTGCTGTATTTTGTTTTTGTCTGTAGACACCTTCAGAGCATGAGGCAGAGCTGGGGATAAAGTCAAAGGAGGCGAGGAAATACATTTTCAACTGTTTGGATGATATGATGCAGGTGAGGGTGAACAGGTTACCATTCATTCTATTAAATCCCTCACTCCTGTCATTGATATCTTAATGTTTTTGTATTATTCTTATAAATTGGTTTGTTTCATATCATAAATGTATTTGATTTCTTCAGAGGAGACTTAATATTTAAATGTTTACATTTTAGTCATTTAGCAGACAATCTTAGCCAGAGAAAGCAACTTTCTGTGTGCTGTTGCAGGTGAACATGACTTGTCTGGTGGGGACTGACGTCCTGGCAGAGAAGGCTGACCGGAGAGAGTTTATTGATCTGCTAAAGAAGATGCTGACGCTGGACGCAGACAAACGCATCACCCCCATGAAGACCCTCAACCACCCCTTCGTCACCATGACACACCTGCTGCACTTCCCTCACAGCTCACAGTAAGTAGAGGATAGTCAGGACTATTGTATTGTGGCATTTATTTCAAATGCAATTTATAGGATGAGTACAAATGGGTTCGTTTCCCACGGGGGGCCAGTATGAAAATGTATGCACTCACTAACTGTAAGTCGCTCAGGATAAGAGCATCTGTGGCGCAGTGGTCTAAGGCACTGCATCGCAGTGCTAGCTGTGCCACTAGAGATCCTGGTTCGAATCCAGGCTCTGTCATAGCCGGCCGCGACCGGGAGACCAATGGGGCGGCGCGCAATTGGCCCAGCGTCGTCCAGGGTAGGGGAGGGAATGGCCTGCAGGGATGTAGCTCAGTTGATAGAGCATGGCGTTTGCAACGCCAGGGTTGTGGGTTTGATTCCCACAGGGGGTATGAAAAAAAAAAAAAAAAAAAAAAAATTGTATGCATTAACTGTAAGTCGCTCTGGATAAGAGCGTCTGCTAAATGACTAAAATGTAAATGACTAAAATGTAAATGTAATCTTGTAAGCTACCTAGGTATAACTAACTAGCTAGCATATTATTGACCTAAAAGGTTAGCTGTGTTAGCCCAGTCGCTATCTTATCCAGGGTCAGTGATACATACTTAGAGCAACCATGTGCTGTCTATCTATGGGAACTGCAATAATTTTGATAGAAACATTGCTAGAATGAATGAAATAAAATGAACCTCATAAAATGTTACCTGAAATGCTAATCTCCTGTAGTCTAATTGTCATCTCCTTATTTTCATCCTGTACCTAAATTACAAGGGTTGGATATGCGCAAAATTGTATATGTTAGCACTTAAAAGGCATGTACAAAATATCAAGTTTCAGGAGAAGACCCAGATGTTTGACAGTGTCGAAGCAACAAAAATGTACACTGCTCAAAAAAGGGAACACTAAAATAACACATCCTAGAACTGAATGAATGAAATAATCTTATTAAATACTTTTTTCTTTACATAGTTGAATGTGCTGACAACAAAATCACACACAAATTATCAATGGAAATCAAATTTATCAACCCATGGAGGTCTGGATTTGTCGTCACCCTCAAAATTAAAGTGGAAAACCACACTACAGGCTGATCCAACTTTGATGTAATGTCCTTAAAACAAGTCAATGAGGCTCAGTAGTGTGTGTGGCCTCCACGTGCCTGTATGACCTCCCTACAACGACTGGGCATGCTCCTGATGAGGTGGCGGATGGTCTCCTGAGGGATCTCCTCCCAGACCTGGACTAAAGCATCCGCCAACTCCTGGACAGTCTGTGGTGCAACGTGGCGTTGGTGGATGGAGCGAGACATGATGTCCCAGATGTGCTCAATTAGATTCAGGTCTGGGGAACGGGCGGTCCATAGCATCAATGCCTTCCTCTTGCAGGAACTGCTGACACACTCCAGCCACATGAGGTCAAGCATTGTCTTGCATTAGGAGGAACCCAGGGCCAACCGCACCAGCATATGGTCTCACAAGGGGTCTGAGGATCTCATATCGATACCTAATGGCAATCAGGCTACCTCTGGCGAGCACATTGAGGGCTGTGCGTCCCCCCAAAGAAATGCCACCCCACACCATGACTGACCCACTGCCAAACCGGTCATGCTGGAGGATGTTGCAGGCAGCAGAACGTTCTCCACGGCGTCTCCAGACTCTGTCACGTCTGTCACGTGCTGTGTGAACCTGCTTTCATCTGTGAAGAGCACAGGGCGCCAGTGGCGAATTTGCCAATCTTGGTGTTCTCTGGCAAATGCCAAACGTCCTGCACGGTGTTGGGCTATAAGCACAACCCCCACCTGTGGACGTCGGGCCCTCATACCACCCTCATGGAGTCTGTTTCTGACCGTTTGAGCAGACACATGCACATTTGTGGCCTGCTGGAGGTCATTTTGCAGGGCTCTGAAAGTGCTCCTCCTTGCACAAAGGCGGAGGTAGCAGTCCTGCTGCTGGGTTGTTGCCCTCCTACAGCCTCCTCCACGTCTCCTGATGTACTGGCCTGTCTCCTGGAGGCGCCTCCATGCTCTGGACACTACGCTGACAGACACAGCAAACCTTCTTGCCACAGCTCGCATTGATGTGCCATCCTGGATGAGCTGCACTACCTGAGCCACTTGTGTGGGTTGGAGACTCCGTCTCATGCTACCACTAGAGTGAAAGCACCGCCAGCATTCAAAAGTGACCAAAACATCAGCCAGGAAGCATAGGAACTGAGAAGTGGTCTGTGGTCACCACCTGCAGAACCATTTCTTTATTGGGGGTGTCTTGCTAATTGCCTATAATTTCCACCTGTTGTCTATTCCATTTGCACAACAGTATGTGAAATGTATTGTCAATCAGTGTTGCTTCCTAAGTGGACAGTTTGATTTCACAGAAGTGTGATTGACTTGGAGTTACATTGTGTTGTTTAAGTGTTCCCTTTATTTTTTTGAGCAGTGTATTACAAAAACAGAGGGCAGGCAAACGACAGGTCAAGGGCAGGCAGAGGTCAGTAATCCATATCAGAGTCCAAAAGTATAGAACGGCAGGCAGTCTTAGGGTCAGGGCAGGCAGAGGTTAATAATCCAGGGTGGTGTGACAAGGTACAGAACGGCAGGCTCAGGGTCAGGGCAGGCAGAATGGTCAAAACCGGGAAAACTAGAAAACAGGAACTGGAGAAAGACAGGAGCAAGGGGAAAAACGCTGGTAGACAAACAGAGAACACAGGTATAAATACACTGGGGATATTGGGGAAGATGGGCGACACCTGGAGTGGGTGGAGACAATCACAAAGACAGGTGAAACAGATCAGGGTGTGACACAAAATCTGGTATATGCTTTGCGTCATATACATTGTCAACTGGTATCATTTTCAGTTGAGAACATACACTGAGTGTATAAAACATTAAGAACACCTTCCTAATATTGAGTTGTACCCCCTCGCCCTTTTGCCCTCAGAACAGCCTCAATTCGTCGGGGCATGGACAAATACGAGGTGTCAAAAGCGTTCCACAGGGATGCTGGCCCATGTTGACTCCAATGCTTCCCACAGTTGTGTCAAGTTGGCTGGATGTCCTTTGGGTGGTGGGCTATTCTTGATACACACGGGAAACTGTTGAGCGTGTAAAACCCAACAGCGTTGCAGTTCTTGAAGCAAACCGTTGTGCCTGACACCTACTACCATACCCTGTTCAAAGGCACTTCAATCTTTTGTCTTGCCCATACACCCTCTGAATGGCACACATAAACAATCCATGTCTCAATCGTCTCAAGGCTTAAAAATCCTTCTTTAACCCGTCCCCTCCCCTTTATCTTCACTGATTTGAAGTGGATTTAACAAGTGACATCAATAAGGGATCATAGCTTTCACCTGGTCAGCCTATGCTATGGAAAGAGAAGGTGTCCTTAATGTTTTGTATACTCAGTGTATAGCTCAACATGTAAACAATATGTGAGTTTAGCTATTCTCTGCTTTAGATGACATACAGTGGGGAGAACAAGTATTTGATACACTGCCGATTTCGCAGGTTTTCCTACTTACAAAGCATGTAGAGGTCTGTAATTTTTATCATAGGTACACTTCAACTGTGAGAGACGGAATCTAAAACAAAAATCCAGAAAATCACAAAAAAATATGATTTTTAAGTAATTAATTTGCATTTTATTGCATGACATAAGTATTTGATCACCTACCAACCAGTAAGAATTCCGTCTCTCACAGACCTGTTAGTTTTTTCTTTAAGAAGCCCTCCTGTTCTCCACTCATTACCTGTATTAACTGCACCTGTTTGAACTCGTTACCTGTATAAAAGACACCTGTCCACACACTCAATCAAACAGACTCCAACCTCTCCACAATGGCCAAGACCAGAGAGCTGTGTAAGGACATCAGGGATAAAATTGTAGACCTGCACAAGGCTGGGATGGGCTACAGGACAATAGGCAAGCAGCTTGGTGAGAAGGCAACAACTGTTGGCGCAATTATTAGAAAATGGAAGAAGTTCAAGATGACGGTCAATCACCCTCGGTCTGGGGCTCCATGCAAGATCTCACCTCGTGGGGCATCAATGATCATGAGGAAGGTGAGGGATCAGCCCAGAACTACACGGCAGGACCTGGTCAATGACCTGAAGAGAGCTGGGACCACAGTCTCAAAGAAAACCATTAGTAACACACTACGCCGTCATGGATTAAAATCCTGCAGCGCACGCAAGGTCCCCCTGCTCAAGCCAGGGCATGTCCAGGCCCGTCTGAAGTTTGCCAATGACCATCTGGATGATCCAGAGAAGGAATGGGAAAAGGTCATGTGGTCTGATGAGACAAAAATAGAGCTTTTTGGTCTAAACTCCACTCGCCGTGTTTGGAGGAAGAAGAAGGATGAGTACAACCCCAAGAACACCATCCCAACAGTGAAGCATGGAGGTGGAAACCTCATTCTTTGGGGATGCTTTTCTGCAAAGGGGACAGGACGACTGCACCGTATTGAGGGGAGGATGGATGGGGCCATGTATCGCGAGATCTTGGCCAACAACCTCCTTCCCTCAGTAAGAGCATTGAAGATGGGTCGTGGCTGGGTCTTCCAGCATGACAACGACCCGAAACACACAGCCAGGGCAACTAAGGAGTGGCTCCGTAAGAAGCATCTCAAGGTCCTGGAGTGGCCTAGCCAGTCTCCAGACCTGATCCCAATAGAAAATCTTTGGAGGGAGCTGAAAGTCCGTATTGCCCAGCGACAGCCCCGAAACCTGAAGGATCTGGAGAAGGTCTGTATGGAGGAGTGGGCCAAAATCCCTGCTGCAGTGTGTGCAAACCTGGTCAAGACCTACAGGAAACGTATGATCTCTGTAATTGCAAACAAAGGTTGCTGTACCAAATATTAAGTTATGCTTTTCTGATGTATCAAATACCTATGTCATGCAATAAAATGCAAATGAATTACTTAAAAATCATACAATGTGATTTTCTGGATTTTTGTTTTAGATTCTGTCTCTCACAGTTGAAGTGTACCTATGATAAATATTACAGACCTCTACATGCTTTGTAAGTAGGAAAACCTGCAAAATCGGCAGTGTATCAAATACTTGTTCTCTCCACCTGTATGCTGAGCACTTGTTGGCTGCTTTTCCTTCACTCTGCGGTCCGACTCATCCCAAACCATCTCAATTGGGTTGAAGTCGGGGGATTGTGGAGGCCAGGTCATCTAATGCAGCACTCCATCACTCTCCTTCTTGGTAAAATAGCCCTTACACAGCCTGGAGGTGTGTTGTGTCATGTCCTGTTGAAAAACGAATGATAGTCCCACTAAGCCCAAACCAGATGGGATGGCATATCACTGCAGAATGCTGTGGTAGCCATGCTGGTTAAGTGTGCCTTGAATAAATCACAGACAGTGTCACCAGCAAAGCACCATCACACCTCCTCCTCCATGCTTTACAGTGGGAAATACTTATGCAGAGATCGTCCGTTCACCTACTCTGCGTCTCACAAAGACACGGCGGTTGGAACCAGAAATCTCACATTTGGACTCATCAGACCAAAGGGACACATTTCCACCGGTCTAATGTCCATTGCTCATGTTTCTTGGTCCAAGCAACTCTCTTCTTCTTATTGGTGTCCTTTAGTAGTGGTTTCTTTGCAGCAATTTGACCATGAAGGCATGATTCACACGGTCTCCTCTGAACAGTTGATGTTGAGATGTGTCTGTTACTTGAACACTGAAGCATTTATTTGGGCTGCAATTTCTGAGGCTGGTAACTCTAATGAACATATCCTCTGCAGCAGAGGTAACTCTGGGTCTTCCATTCCTGTGGTGGTCCTCATGAGAGCCAGTTTCATCATAGCGCTTGATGGTTTTTGCGACTGCACTTGAAGAAACTTTCAAAGTTCTTGTCATTTTCCGTATTGACTGATCTTGATGTCTTAAAGTAATAATTCTATTCAATCGTTTCTATTTGCTTATTTGAGCTGTTCTTGCCATAATATGGACTTGGATTTCAGCTAATGGACTTGGATTTCAGCTAATAGAAATGTGGGTACATTTGTGGACAACATTCTAACTTACTCAACCTTTAAATTAAGTTCTATTTGATTTAATATAACATTTTTTGGCATAGAGCCCTTACACACAATAGCCCAGGATTACGACAGCGTTGCAAATATCCTTGTTTTTCTCTTTTATTATTTTTTTAGGCCTCTCCTCTGTTTACCTTGCTCATTTAGAGTGCCTTGATAATTCTTCTTCTTTTTCAGTGTGAAGTCATGCTTCCAGAACATGGACATATGCAAGCGCAGGGTCAGCGCTTTCGAGAGTGGAAAGAATCTGTTTTCTAGCAACAACACCCCCAGTGCAGCTACAAACCTCACTGTTACATTTAGCAGCCAGCTCAACCAGCACAACCAGGTGAGAAGCTAATACCTTGTATTGTCAGACTTTCTCAGGATGTCCTTTCAGCGCGTAAATAAAGTGTGACATTTCACAACACATAGTGATGAATGGTTGGTTATGTCATGTTATCCCCACCATGTCAGATGGCGTCCACCGGTGGCCAGTCACTGTCAGTGAGCAGCAACGTCCCTCTGCTGAACTACCAGCCGGGCCTGTACCAGCAGGCTACTATCAACATCCCAGGTCTCCCCCAGCAGAGTGTCCCTCTGCAGACCAGACCCACCCAGCTGTGTGGCCAGGCTGAGCCCTTCCAGCAGACTCTCATCGTCTGCCCACCCACCATCCAGGGTGAGCCGAGCAGAGAAGGAACTGTATGGAGCAGGGTTACAGTGTTATAACAATAGTTTGTTTGCCTCTCTTGCTGCACTTGTATGAAGACCAAATTCATGTCGCAGCTAAGTAAATCTGTTGTAATGTGGGAGATAACTTTCAGTAATTCATGTTGCTGTAGCCTTATGTGATGTATTAACACAGGATGATCTGAACTTCATAATGTTGATGTTGCCCAATTGTCCTAAGTTAGCTGTAATGTCTGTAATCTGCTTCTGCAAAGCTGTATATTCATTACATTAACTAATCTACCTCCTTCATTTCTTCGTAGGCCTCCAGACGTCCAGTAAACACTCTGGGTTCCCAGTGAGGATGGATAACTCTGTTCCCATGGTGCCCCAGAACCAGTCCACTCAGCCTCTACATCTCCAGCCTGGAATGCTCACACAGGTACAGTAAGACTGAGTGCTGCATGACCACCAACCCACAACCTGACACCATGTTTGGAATCCAATGAATAACTTGGGTGTATCTCACCAGAATAAAGACAGGATTCTTCACAACGTGTTAAACCTGTTTAACGTCCTCTCCTTTCTTTGGGAATCAATCTCAGACTTTGGTGAAAGGATGTGGCGATCAGGTCTGTCCCCCCTGGCTAGTTATCTAACCCCTACACCCCTCCCTCAAACCTCCTCCCCACCAGGCCTCCTGCAATCCATTGATGGTAGCCACTCTGCACGCCCCTGTGGCAGGAATGGCCCCTCTGTATTCGCTGCCCCTGGGCTGTGGGGCTGGAAGGCCTAGCCTGCTGGATCAGAGCCCCACCATGCTGGTAAAGCACCAACACCACTCCTGCTACCCCCTGTTGCCCCTGTCTCCCCTGTACCCCTTTCTCCCCCTGACACATTTCAGGGGTGTGCAGAGCATGGGACGCATGTGCTGCTGCTTACTATAGTCTGCGCTTTTGCTTGCAGCGTCTCATCTCTCCCTTTCTCTTCCCCTTCCGTTATGATACAGGGACAGCTGAAGTTTCCGGAAGTCTTGCTGTAAATTTGCCCTTCATCACTGCAACCTCGGGAACCTGCTGTTGATTCAAAGTATTAATGCCGTTGCTTTGTCTTGGAATTGTGCAGCAGGCACGAGAAATGCCAGCTTCGATGCTGCCCCTTGATTATCTGTCATGTTTCTCTTAACATATTCCTCTGAGTTCCAGGTCTTAAACCAGTGTTTGAATGGACCTTCTCAGTTCTACAGGACTACCTTCCAGGGCATGTCTGCTTGGCTTGAGAGCATGAACCGTTTTCTTTTCCTGCCAGTTGGAGTTCCCGTTTTAATGGTGTTTTGATTTCAATCCTATTTCCCTCCTCAGCAGTAACTATTGTTCAGGTTATGCTTTGGAAGTCCGAGGAACAGAGACCAGTCATTGGATGTTTTTTTTTCTTCTTCTTCATTGTATCTTTCTCTTCTGAATTTGAGCTTGACTCAGTGGGGGCATGCTGGATGCCTATATCTTTTCATGTGTGACAGTAGGAGACACCGAATCATGTCTGTCTACAAACTGCATGTGCTCGTCATGCACCTGCATTCTGTGGTGGTCTGACTGTCATACTCACATTTAGCACAGCGTTTTTCTATTTCCCTTAAAACAGACTGTTCAACAGTGTCTGTTTTTGTTTTTGTCTGTGCATGTGTGTGTACAGCAGGGCTGGCCAGCAGGGACCCAGCAGATCCTCATCCCCTCCACATGGCAGCAGATGCCAGGCATGGCCCTTCACAACCCCAGCCAGAACCAGACACTGGTCCCTGACTCTCCCATGGGAGCCCCCCTCTCTGGGGGAGACCGCTCAGGACAACAGGCCTCACATCGGAGGTGAGTCCTGCAGTGCTGTCCCTCTGGGCTCAGTCACTAAGGCCATATCACTGACCAAACAGCAGAAAGTTAGAGGAATCGGAGGAAGCCCATTTTATATTTATGCTATTTTCTTGTATCTAGGTTACAGTATGTGGAGACATTAGTTGGTTCAAATAATAACTGCCCACTTATGCCATTGTGTTGTACTGATTCCAATATGCTAGGAAAGCTAATTACAACTTGTTGTGATGCCAGGGGTCGTCATGGCAGCCATTACGATGGCATCACGCAGCAGGACCTTGCACTGGGGCGTCAAGCACCCACGGCCCCCTCCCAAGCAAGATCCCAGCAGGGGAAAAGGTCTAAGGCTCGACATACCGACAGTAGGGCCAGGTAACTTTCAAACCAATGGCCATGTCCCAAAATACACACTTTATTCATTCATACACTTGTATACTGTATGGTTCCCTTCCTCACCATGTATGTGATTTATTTATGTATGTGATTTATTTGAATCAGTGAGAGCTTTATGATTGACCACTTTCAAATCAAAGCAAACTTTTTTTTAAAGTACATTGAAACTCAGTATGCTTTACATTAAAAAGGAGTGTTGCCCCTTTGCAGGCCTGTGTTGTCGCTGGAGCCAGCTGCCTCTGTGGTCTACAATACCCCTCTGCCTGCCTTCAGTAGTGATCCAATCGTCATCTCCGATACTCCCAGCCCTGCTGCCAGCATTATCACCATCCACAGTGACACAGAGGACGAGGATGACAGGAAGTTCCCTGCTGCCAGGTGAGGTCACATCCTGTGTATTCTCATGAAAGCACCTAATGTGTGAATTCATGAGAGAGACTGCTGTTTTATTGAGTAGCTGAAACCAGCACTGTGGATGACCCTGGCTTTCAACCCCTTGTCTTGTGTCTCTCAAGGGGTTGGGTTGAACGCAAAATATGAATATCTGTGTTCTGAAATGAAAATGTGAGTGTTCTTTCTCTTTTCCACAGCTCTGGTGCTAACCAGCGGGCCAATGTGATCAGCTGTGTGACGGTCCACGACTCGCATGACTCTGACTCGTCCATCAGCAGTCCCCTGAGCCCCAAGCACCTTGCCACCAACTCCTCCTCGTCCCAGACCACCTCCAAGTCCCTGGCCATCATCCTGCCCTCAGTGAAGAGTCAGCCTGGGGAGAGCGGGGCCCACAAATCAGGTTAGCACACACCTCCAGGCTAGTGTTTCCCCTACCATTGTAAAGGTGGGGCGGCCTCTAGCTTTGTTGTTTTGGGAACTTTTGTGCATCACCTGCAACTTCTCACACTAAACTATTCTCTCAGCACTAAGTATGTGGTATTTGTTTCTCAGATCAACATGCTAATGTCTCTGGTAAGTCCAAGAAGGGGACAGCTCAGCAGTCCAGCAGGGCAGGAGGGGCCACAACTAGCAGATCTCAACCTCTCAACCTGAGTCAGGTATAAAGCAATATGGTTGACCTCAGTTGTCATGTCTTATTGTTTTTGTTTATCCTCTTTTTATTTCAAGTTTAGTCTCGAGGCAGAAAGTATCTAAATGCGAGTAGCATAATACAATGTGCCATTATATTCCTCCCCAGGTACAGCAGTCTGTGATGTCATCGTCACAAGACAGAACAGGAGGCAACAGCAGCTCCTTGCGTCGTCAGCCCACCTACCCTCCTCCAGTCTCCTCCCACTCCTACCGCCTGCAAGAAGCTGCCTCCATCTTCACCTCTACCCCTAACTTGTACGCCTATCCTGCCTCTGCCGCCCTGGCCTCTGTCTCCCAGGCCGTGGACCAACTCCAAGCCGGGGGCTCTTCTCGACACACCCGGCCCAGCGGGCCCTACTCCTCCCTGGGGCTCCTTCATGCCCAGGGACAGTACCACCACCAGCAGCTGGCGGCCCAGCCTTACCCCGTCCCCCGGTCCAGCGCAGCAGCCTACCAGCTCAGCCAGAGGAAGCTCAGTCAGTACCCCTACCTGTGAGGAATAGAGGCTGCCATAGAAATAGAATCCCATAGAAAAATCATATAATAGAATCCCATAGATTATATTTCTGTGGAAAGAACAGCTATCTAGCCCAGCGGAAGACCAAATGGAGACCAAGATCATAAAGGTGCACCTCTGCACAAGTTTAGCACAGGAACTATTATACTTAAATACCACTGATATTTTTAAATGTGCAATTTAGTAAGGCCTCGTTTTGAATTATTTTAACAGCTTTGTTCGCAATGTCCTGGTTTCAGAGACTGCTTTAAAGTGGTAAATATTTGTTTAAATGAAACACACTTATGTGCAGAAAAGTCCTTAAACATTTCTCCTATGTAAAGCCAGTATTTAGTTTTTTAAATATCTTTGTTTTTAAAATATGAAGCTTATAAAAGCACTAACCATGTGTCCTTCATGTTGTTATCATGGCATTTTATTTCCATGTACTGCAGCTAATCAAATTGTACTAGAATTATAAGACAGTTCCTTTTATTTATTTGCTTTTATCATTATTTTGAATGTGTCTGCATATTGCAAATAACTCTGAACAGAGTTTCTCTGTTTGTGTTTTACGTGTCTGTTTAAAAGAATACAGATAAAATAATGAGTTTGTCGACTAAATGTGTCACCTTATCTGAAACACTCCCCTACACATGTACACTCCTCTACGTATTTATTTAGACAGAGAAGCTAAAACTTTTACTTTGGCTCTATACTCCAGCATTTTGGATTTGAGATCAAATGTTTTATATGAGGCGACAGTACAGAACGTCACCAGGGTATTTTCATACATATGTTTTACTGTTTAGAAATGAATGCACTTTATGTATCTAGTCCTCCCCCCATTTGAAGATATCATAAGTGTATTACATTTAGTCAAGTTTAGTATTTGGTCCCATATTCCTGGCATGCAATGACTACATCAACCTTGAATGCATTTGCAGTTTGTTTTGGTTATGTTGTGCCACCAATAGAAATGAATGGTAAATAATGTATTGTGCCTTTTTTGTCACTTTTATTGTAAATAGAAAGTTTCTGAACAATTCTACATTAATATAGTTGCTACCGTGATTAAGGATAAGCATTAATTAATTGTGAATAATGATGAGTGAAGTTTAGAGGCATAAAATCATACTGTTATTGGTAATTGTGAGAGGTTAGCATGTTTTGGGGGCATTATTTTTGTCCAAATACTTATGACGCCTTCAAATGGGAGGACTAGATATATAAAGTGCTCTCATTTCTAAATGGAAAAACAGATGTATGAAAATACTCAAATAAAGTAACATTCTGTAACTGTCGCCTGATATGTAAAATTGTATCTCAAATCCAAAATGCTAGAGAATAGAGCCATATTAAAAGTTTCAGCTTCACTGTCCAAATAAATACGTAGAGGAGTGTATTTTCTCCAGCATGTCACCGAAGCGCTTGTCAAAGGCCCTTGACTTTAACCAGACTCTGCTCAGATTCCACACACCAATCACATATTCATCTCATCACCACTTTAGGCCTATTGGTAGGCTCCTCTAACATGGTTAAGCTTACTCTTGGACTTAAAAGTGACTTAAAAGTATGTTCAATGGAGAATCTCCACATGCCTCTTAGTCCAGGAATATGTTTACTGTAATCTGGGTCCGGGAAACCGGCCCTGTGTATTTAAGTAATTCTTAAGGATGCATGTGTCTGATGTGGAGTAGCATTTAAGAGGGTGTTTAGTAGGCTGCCTAGGCCTAATAAAAAGTAAATAGTGTTGCTGACGGTTGGGATCTTGTCATGTGGAGTGATGGTGTATGTGAATTTGTTAAATGGGTAAAGTACAAATCCAATTGGTTATCTCACACTAAGTAACCCCAGTCCATTAGACTGCATTGCAAATGGTGATATTCACAGTCAATCTTGAAGTCATTTGGTGAATTGTGTTGAATCTGATGGTGATTCATGACTATATGAATAGCTGTTGGGAATAAGAGTGAATGGTTTTGGTGACATGGTCGTTAATACAATCTTACTATTATAATGTGAAGTGCTACATAGAACACACTTTAATCAATAAAATGTTTTTTAAAAGATGTATATTGTGGACTGTATTATTGCCAACTGGACAATCCCAAATTCCCCCCAAAATACACTATCCATGTAGTCTCAAAATATATTTTTATTTTGATCTGATCAGTGCAAAATACTTTTTGTTGATAAGCAAAGGGCAATGAAAATATAGTATAGAATCTATACTTTCATACAAAACAGCTCTATAGATTGAAGCAGATCATTTTATCTGTGTCCGGTTGGCCCTGGCTGATCCGGCTTGTTCACTTCCTCCCAAATGCAGATCAGATCGGCTAGGAAGGTCTGGATCTGTCAAACAAGAACAGTCAAATAACAGCCATATTAGTTCTTATTTGAACATACTGGTCTAGTGGAAATGCCCTCTGGCTACCAGACGGAGTTGATGAATGAGTAATATAGAGGATTCACAATTTATGCAAATGTATAGTCAATATGATATGATATCCGCTATATATTCTGGCAGATGAAGGAAATCCCTGTGATCAGAGACAGGTAAATTATATATCAGAGCACAATCGCCATATCAGGTCACTAATCATTTCTATCCCTCCCCCATCTATGCCCTATGATGTGCTGTGAGTTCATGAGTAATGAGTCGTGAGTTAACAGTAGGCTAAAGTACCTTCTCCAGCTGCTTAATTGTGTCCTCTGGGGCAACAGGTGATTCCCCAGTGTCTTTCGCCCTCTTGCACACACACTGGTACAGATTGAGAGTGGCCATCTTGATTGTGCCCAACAGCAGTGTCTTCTTGGCAGCTGTGTTCTGAATGTGGGCCCATCTTGACTCCTGTATATCAAGAGATAAATGATCATCCTTTGATCAGACTCTCTTAGTTCCCTTTGAGGACACTCAAGGCTGGTGTCCCGAACACAGACAAAAGGGGATGTTCAGGACTAGCTTTATTAATCTGTGTCTGGGAAACTGTCCCTCAGAGATCAATCACTGTAAAATACACATAGGGAGAGTGATCATCTCATGTCTCACCCAGATCATGCCCTCAGCACGGGCCTTGTCCAGCTGGCTCTGTAGCTGGGCCAGAGTGTTGTTGTAGTGCAGCAGGGTGTCATTGCTCTGCTCTATGAAGCGGGCTAGCTGGGCCCGGGTGTTCTCCGTGCTGTCCTGGTTCTGCTGGGTGGTCCGCACCAAGTCCTCCCGGGTCAGCATCAACGTGTCGTAGCGAGACATCACCTGTCGGGCCTCCTGAAACTGAGACACACAAAAGGAATTCCAAATCAACCCCTAGCCCCTACGGCCTAGGCACTTGTGTAGACCTAGGAGGATTGGACAGGTGTCAGCAATATGGCTACAATATTCCACCTGGCTTATCACAGGGCAAGATGGAGCCACCACCATATTGCTCCAGTCTGGTCAGATACAAGTGGCTAGGTATTGGTTTGTCTGTGAAGGCCAGTCAAATCACACACTACCTCAGAGTTCTTCTAATCCTCAGTATGACCTACCCGTTCACTGGCCTGTACCACTTTATCCAAGTAATGGGGGTATATGGCGTTCTTCTGCACTCGTTTCTCCAGACGGTCCCTCTCTTTGACAAGAGCTTTCGTCTCCTCCTGGAGAGTGACCAGGTCCACCTGCTTCTGATTGGTCAGTTCCCGCTCTCGGCTGGCCTTCCTAACAGCTCGACATCGTTTCACCTCGTTCTCCTGAATGAGATCATGGAAGAGGATGACCAATTCATCTTGAAGTCTGACTGATGGGTAGACTACAGGAGGGGGTCCATTGTTTAGTCTACGAAGTGATGTTCAGAAGCTATGACACTACCTTCAGAAAGTTGTCAAATTTCTGCAGATATTCCTTCATCTGGCCCTCCTTCTCTATGAGCTCATCCTTGCGGATTCTCAGGGCTCTGAGAGTTGACTCAAAATCCTGGAACCCAAACAGAATGTGAAGTGAGACCATATCATACGGGAGGATTGTGTTGTACGATTTTGGCTTATAATTTTATTGCCAGGAGTTGTTTGAGGTACGAGACACATTTCTTGAAATGGATTTCACCTCTCTTTGCAATGTCATAGCATTGTTGACCTCCATGGCCTCCCGTCTCTTCTGCAGGAGACGGGAGGAAGGAGCCAGCATCTCATCTGCTGCGGACGTGGCCTTCCTGTCAAAATGGTCGGTGGAGATTGACTATCTTATTTCTTCTTGACATAACATTATCATTAGCAGAAGGCTCACGGTTTGTGTAGTGAGAGGAAAGTAATACATTCATGGAACAGATAGCAGCTTCTAACATAGGATAAAAAGTTCCTAAAATGTCTAGGTTAAATGTCACATTTTTACTCACAATAGCTGGTCTCGAAGGTTCTCTCCAAAATAACTTTTGAAATAGTCTGACAAATTTACAGACATGTTTATAATCTACTAATAATACTTGTTCATAAATAAGAAAATTGATAATTCAAGGCCTAATGTTATTGTTTTGACTATTTATGTGGGTGGCTTTAGAAAGCCAATGAGTTTCACAGAATCTTGAGTCAGAAAATAACAATGGTCTCATAGCAACTACTACAAATAAAAACAGAATGGACAGAATGATGGTCATAAATGGCCTGTTTTCTGGCAAGCTCCACTCATGGCAAGCTCTAGAAAGTTGTATACGGTAATTTAAAAAGCCTAGTGGAGCACTATTGGCAATCAAGTTAGTGTGCTAAAATTACAAAACATTTTTGGATGCATAAAACATTAGGGTACAGAGTATGGTCAGAGATTGATAATAAATATTTATTGTTTACAAGTAAATCTGGAATACAATGTATAAAGCTTTGTCACATTCTGATAGCATGGGCTTTTCTTTTATACATTTCAATGAGATGACAGGAGCTCAGAGGGATCCAAGTTACGGATGTATTTCCACAGGATATTGTCCTTGAAGCAGGAAAACAATTGATGAATGCATATTATACATATATTACAGAGCTTTGTCAAAGCACGACAAGAGGTAATACGGGATTTCTTAATGACAATTAAGTCATATCCATCTGAAATTGAAGTTAAATAATTAGCATAAACTGAATAAAACATAAGTATTGAACAACTAAAAGTACAACACTGGGAGAATATTGAATATTATTTTAACTGATTGATGTAACTGCTTTGAGAGAAAACTAAAACGCAAACCAACAACAAATAATTAAGTTAATTTCTTACACCAGTCTCAAACATTAAACTGAGATGTTGACAATTGACAAGGGCAAAGTACCCTGTTTTTTACAATCCTGCAAAAACATTGTAAAGAAAACATTTTCCCAACCCCTGATTACAATCAACTCTTTTCTCCACTTTCAGTTACTGGACATATTTTTGTGCAATAACTATCATTTCCATGTTAACAAATTGCAAATGAATCTGTAATGATATCATCAGATATTTAAGAGTTTGTTTCATGTTGCAGTGCAGCATAATAACTGTGCATATTTTTAATAATAATTTGGTGGGTGCTTATATTTGTCCCATTTTACAAATGTACAAGTGCGTATTAATAAGCATGTGTGAACTGGAAATGTGTTTTTTTTGCATATCCCACTCTCCCTGAGACACCCTCGGAGAGTGGGATCACGGCCCGGGTCTGCCATTATCAACAGCGGCCCTGGACCAATTAGGGTTAAGTGCCTTGCTCAAGGGCACAGACAGATTTTTTCACCTTGTTGACTGGGGGATTCAAAACTAGTGACCTTTCAGTTACTGGCCCAACGCTCTAACCGCTAGGCTGCCTGCCACTCTAGCATTTTAGAGATGCTTAAATGCACAATCCCATTTGGAATTATAGATACAAAAGCAAACAAATGGAAAACATACGAGCTATTGCAGCAGGGAGTTAAAACTCCATAATTATCACACATAAGCACTAATTGTCAAGAACAGGACGGATCAGAGAATAATAAACACCTATTAATACTTTACCAGTGTAACCCTTAGTACCCCTTTTACCAAATAGAAAAATTTCAAATAACTGTTCACAAGGGCAGCAAGCACGTTATGTAGTCAGTGAGTATGGAGAATACAGTAGTTACTGTGATTGATGACTTTGTAAAGACCAGTTACTTCCAAGCAACATTGTGGTACGCACGTAGGCTACAACTACATTTGAAATGCCAAGGAAAATATGTGATGTAAATGTATTTAGATTGTTGTGCGAGTTTAACATTTTTACTGTTTGGAGTAAAAATAGGAGGTCCTGCTACAAAATAATAGGTTTGATTGTGTAATCCTCCTTAACTTGGACTACTTCAATAGAGGGGAGAAAAAAATTGAATCTTGTTCGAATTCCTCATATACATACATTTCACAATATAGCATCAAATTAATCATGAAGTTGGCGTAGTGTCTAGCATGCACTGAAAAAGACAAATACATAATCATAGGTGAGATAATGCAACTTGAGTACCACTGTAGACAGTAGGCAGACCCCGGCTATGGTTAATTCTGATGGGATGTTTAGAAGAGGCAGACAGTCCAGAAATGAAGGATGTTTTATGCCTTACTTTAAGAGTCAGTGGAGGAGGCCAGGGCGGGTCAGTCTGCTGGGACTAGGATTTAAACACATAATTGCACACTAAAACATCCCAACATCAGGCTTTTCTTTCCATCAATAAGACAGACCTGTCCTTAGAGCATACTTACCAGAATGCCCTCATTAGAAGGGAAAGGGAAGGTTTTGTAGGACAGTTTGTCTTTAGAGCTTAGAACTCCTCGTGAACATTCCGGGCATAGTCCATGAGCTTGCTGCCAGTGAAGTATTCGCTGTACTTGAGAATCTCCTCCAGTTCCAAGTTGTGGTTCTGGTTCTCGTCGGCCACAGCGATCATCTGCTTAGCCTCGTTCAACGCGTTGTACTCGTTCATCGGGTCCATGTACTCCTGGAGAGCAGAGAGAGCATGAGAAAAAGACGGGGGGAGAAGGAAACAGTGTAAATATGTTATAATTTTTAAAAACATTTTCGGCATGGAAAAACACTTTCAGTGTAAACTTAAACTACTAAAATAATATACAAAGTATGTAGAAAAGATAATGGACCTATATATTTTTTAATAATATCTTTGAGATCTAATGAGCACTAAAATAAAAACTACAGTCGAGGAGAATTGAGAATTCCAAAAACAATTAATTTAGCAGTATTTATTTTTGTTATTATGTTTGAGCAAAAGAACACAGCATTAGCCATGGCAAAATGCATAGAATGGCAGGAACTTTGTGTTATTTGCAGGAAATTTGCTTTTAAAACTGCAAAAGTTGCTTAAGTTTCTCTCAGCTCCATGGAGAAATTTGTAGAATGCAGGAAATTGGCAAAAAAAGAATCTCTACATCGCCAAGATGGGGGCCTCTAAAATGTTCTGTAAAGTTCAGCCACGCCCCCTACCACACCCTTCTAAGCCCCTTTTTTATCCGGAAAAACCCTGCCATCAGGTCCTGCAGTATAACCAGCACACACGGCACCCACCTCTAGTTCCTCCATGGTTACGATGCCGTCATGGTTGCCATCGATGACCTCCTGAAACTCCTTCTTCCTCTCTCGTACCCAGTCATCATCGATGTCCTGAGCCTGCTGGTTCTCCACAGTGCCCATGGGCAGGGAGATGAACTCAGACAGAGTCAGCTTCTTGTTACCATCCTGGTCTGTAAAAACAACACAAAATACACATCACACTAAAATAGCATTATAGTAACACTTTTCATGATTGATCATGATCATCCAAAACTTATGTATTCATTCTGCATATTTGTCTTCAACCTTTAATTCATTCTCATACTCTATCACTTATACTAAAACGTATAGCATTATACATAGAAACAATAAACTGAATTCAAATCAAAACTAATTTGAGCGAGTAGAGTAGAACGTACCTAGGTCGCGAACAATCTCCTTGACCATGTATTTGAGCATTCCTTTGCTGTGCTCTGGGTGCAGGAAGGAGAGGAACTCTTCCTCGTTCAGCAGCTGGTCGGCTGGGGGGTTATCAGCCTGGAACCAGCGGTCCTTCAGATTCTCCAGCACCTCCTGGGCTGCAAAGAGACAGTAAATACAAGCATTACTGGCAGAGTTAGGGGAAATAGGCTACTATCAGGGGTGTGATCAGGACAACATCGAAAATTAGAAAGAAAACTGATATTGGTTTGGGGGGGGTAGGTCAGTTTCAATGATATTATGAACAGAATACAGTCAAGAAAAGCCAGAATTCCTGATTTATCAGTAGAAATGCATGGACTACAACTAAAGTAGTGTGGTGCAGATTGTATTGTTGTGGATTAACTTACTCTCCTCGTCCACCTTCAGTTCTTCACTGTTCTTTATCTTGTCAGCCATCTCCTTCTTGTTGAATCCTTTGCTGGCCAGAAACTTTACCCGGTATTCATCCCATGTCACATGGCCTATGAGGAGAATATAACGGTTTAGGGACTGGCGCTAGACTGTGTAGGAAGGATTTTGAGGCAGTTTTGGGAAACAGTGCTGTCATGTCATCAGGTCTGAGATGTATTGTGGCCCACACATATCAGGTCTGAGGCCTTACAGTAGGACATCAGTGTTGATAACAAACGCATTGCTCTCAATCAATAGGTCACCATCATGGCTATGTATCAGGGTGGTATTCATTAGGCCACAGCTACAGAAAATGAAAACGATTGGTTATTGTTGGACAAGTCCAGGTAGTCCCTCCTTGTTTCACTCTGTTTTCTTCCGTTTTGGTGCCTAATGAATAAGACCCAGATAAGAATGTCCTCTCGCTTACCATCTCCATCTGGGTCCACAGCATGGAAGCTCATCTTGTTCTCTCTCACAGCCTCCTGGAAGTGTTCCTCTGTCTTCTCCACGATCCAGCGCTGCATCTCCTTGGCACTGACGCTCTTATCATTATTAATGTCCACCCTAAGGACGAAAGCCTAGTGTTGAGACCTTGTCGATCTACAGTTTTACATTTAGGTAATTTAGCTAGAAGACGCTCTTATCCACAGCGACTTTCAAAACACAAACACTCAAATGGAGTATCAAGTTCAAGTAGTTTATTAAAATCCACTATCATATATCTGCTTCAGCCCCAAACCCAGATCATTTTGGATAGTTTTGTAACTGAGTAAGATGCAACCTTAGCTCAAAATATGCTTTCAAAGGTTTCAGCTTTCATGCTTTTCCAACACAGTCATTCCTTTGCCATATAGGGTCAAAATAATGGAACGGTAGTGAGGATTTGTCAAGGAACCTGGACGTTTGGCAAGGGTGACAAGTAGGATTAAAATATCTGGACTGTTTCGCTTCAACAGTATTTATAAATCAGCCTCCTAGCTTTTACTACATGGCACCTAGCTTACCCAGTATGGGGTAGATAAGGCCAGATATTTACTTAGACTGCTGTGGTTGACCTATTAGATGCACGCACTTCTTCATTCTCAGGAACACTGCTTTGTTTATCATAACAGATAGCCTAGCCTCACTTGTTTAAAATAGGAACCTGACCATGAACGGTGTACACATTAACTGGATGTGTATAGGCTACATAGACATGGTCCAAACTCCCAACTAAGAAATGTGGATTTATCATATTACAACCTTGCATCTACACACCATTTCACAATTTGACCTACACAAAAGTCAGCTGAAAATAGTGGAAAAAAAGACAGACACTCCACAAAGCTAAAACTGGGTCAACATTAGGTGAATGTACTCAACTCAGAGAGTATGTACATGACTCATGAGTCATGAAATTGAAAGCCAGTCATCCCCACTTACTTGCTGAAGATGTCAATGAGCTTGTTCCTGTTCCTCTTGGGCTCAGAGTCCTCTTCAAACTCCTCCATCTCCTTACCCAGGAACACCTCCTGATGGAAGTCCTTGTTGATATGACCGTCCATCTCCAGCTTCATCCCGTTCAGATGGTCTGGGGGAAGGATCTCATTCTCCTCTTTATTGGTGGGGTTGTTCTTGTCCTTCAGGGATGACATGTTAGCTGGCCGGGCATGGACGTCCATGGTGTTGTGGAGCAGGCAGATCAGGGCCATGGACACAGCCAGAAGGTGTCTGCACCAAGCCGTCCTCCAGTAGTTAGCCATGGCTTCTTCCAAGTTCAGTGTCCTTGCTTGCGCACGGACTGATGAATACACCTGTCTACACAACAACACTGGGTAAGGTGGCTAGCTTCATCACGGACTTTAATAGTGTTGTTCTTGGCTAGCTAGTCATAACGAGGACAGCAATCATTTTTGCCACCCGCACTGCATGGTCGAAGCGGGAGAAGAAGAGAAGCTCAATCGGAGTCCATCAAAACATCCAAATGGTCTAAACCATTAAATTATGAGACGGGGTGAAATCAAAAGTTGTGCCTATTTTTAAAGATAAATATTGATCATTACTAGCTCTAACACTTTTAATTCATTAGTGGGAGATGGTGCCTACATACACCATAGACACACACAGAAGTAATCTTAGACAGATCCAGCTCAGAGGCCCAGATCATGAGCTCCATCAGCAGCAGATTTGAATGTAGAATGGAAAATTACTGTGATTATGCAACAAATGGAGCCCATGTATCTAGATACATTTCGAATATTTCTGAAACGGAAAGATGCACATTAGGGATGTAACAATTCACTGATAGGCATCGGTCCCCGGTTTAAATGTTTATGATACTAGTGCATCAGTCCGAGTGAGCCCAACCCGATCCAAATTAAGCAAGCATCGGTCAGAAAACGGATTAAAACGTTAAGAATCGCCGCTCAGTAATGTTTTTTACTCATTGTTTTATTCCGAAAATATATCTTATCTGTTGCGTCTGAATTGATGCGTCCAGCTCAGTAGCCTACCAAACTTTTATGCATGTAACTGCCTATGACTGTCAGATAACAACAGTGCGGGAGACACAGCTGCTCGCGCCAACAAGAGGTAGGCCTATCCTAGAGGACTAAACCCCATGGTGAAGGAAGTTTCTAATGAACTTCAACAGCTGGAGCCGATACCAGGCTTTGTGGAGTCTAGCTCTGACTACATCGAGTCGCCCAAGGCTAATACTTCAAAAAATTTAAATTATGCAACGCCCACCTTGTAATTTTAAATACCATTACCGACTGATGCCATCTTAGAGCAACAGCAATGAGCAAACAGTCATTGGTTGTATTTAATTAACATTTCTTGAAAAAGTATGGATTTCAGCAAACAAAGAAAGGCACGCAACTACAGAGGACAAATATACAAGGTTAGCGTTTCATAATTTACATTTTTTAAAGTATTGATCTTGGGCAAATCGATGTAGTCAGAGCTAGATTACACAAAGCCTGGTCTCGGCTCCATGCTGTTGGTGAAGTTCATCATAAACTTCCTTTACCATGGAGTGGAGTTTAGTCTGCAAGGCCTATCCCTGTTCTAGGCTATTCGTACATCTGCACCTTCAGATGCGTGTAAAATGGCTTTTGCAATGTATAGCTTTGCATAGGCTTTATTAGTAAAGCATAGACTTTATTAGTTGAGTGAAAACCAATGTAATTTGCTAGTTCGTTGTTACCAAATGCGCTGTAGAGAATGGTGTTTTACCGGAGTGGACACACAACTCACATCCAACTGCTGATTGGGGTTTTTAAATCGATCAGATTTTATTTAGATTGTTCAGGTTCACCATAATAACTGGTTTTGGTAGCTTTAGTGTAAACATCAGTGTATTTGGTCATTTCTACATGAACAGGGTAATTTCATCAAGAACAGCAATACTTTTTTGGAGTTACTCATGGCCATATTTGTCGGAGCGTGAGAAGCTTGGTGCGTGTAAGGCTTACCAACCCAATGATCTAATACGATCGTTCAAGTTGAATAACATAATATTTGTTTCAATTTCTAAATGTTCTGGTTCACTTGTAAAATTGAAAAATAGAAACTGAGTTAACATTTTTCAACCCTCTACAATTAAGATTTTGATATTGTTTTTCAAATTTACCTTGTGTCGTTTGAAAAATCAACATTGAAATATTGGTGCGAGTGTTCAAGTGGACGCTACTATTACAGTGCGCAGGGAGAGACACTACTCATCCAAAGTGGTAAATGAATGGGGTCCTTTGGATGAGAAATATCTCACACACACAGGACAGCAGGTAAAGGCGAGTGCTGTGAGTCATGGCCTGTGGCCCTTTGGAGGCGAGGCGAGGCCTGCATGCACGTACAGTGGCTCTGCCCCACCTGTTTAGCTTTTTTTTTTAAATACATTTTTTTTGTTTAAATCACTAAAAAGAAAAAATAATGTGCCTGTTTTGCATGTTATTTTGGCATTAATAGGTGTCACATATCAGTTTGCAAACAATGTAAAAAAACAACAACATTGGAGTTAATAAAACTGCATACAAACATGGTCTCTTTTTTGCTTTCTTGAGTATGGCAGCTCCAAAATGCAGGTGTTTCAGCCTAGCTCAGTGCTTTCTGTGGTGGAGGGGCAGCCAGCGTAAAATACAGAGCGTAGGGGTTGGTAATGTTCTCTAGTTGCGCCTTGATTGGCTCAGTGTTCTGTTACTCATGGGGACACTACGTCACCGCAAAATCTACAGGGAGAGCTAGAATGTTCAAACCCCCTTGGGTGCTGCCATAGAGTTACATTAGAAGTGCCCATCCAAGAAGGCTCAAGGTCATTGGCTACAGATAAAATGACGTCAACTCACGTTATATCTACCGTAGCTTTGACTGGACTGATCATGTCAACATCATACTTGCAAAATCTTAGCTAGCAAGCTAGACAAGCAGTCATCATCCTGAATCATGTCTACAATCTACTGGCATATCATTTTCAATCCTTGTCATATGAAGAGAAATTATAGATAAAAACGTATCATGCTCACCGGCCATTGGACATTAAACAATGAGTGGTTTTGAAGGAATCAGGGGCTAACTGCAAGCGTTGCAAGGCAATCACTATTTAGCTTCCCCTGCCTGCTATTCGGTGGAAAGGGTGTGTGGTCCAAGTCTGGGTTTAAGGATCTCTTTTCCAAGCTTAAAAAAAGAATCAATATTCACACGCAACACCATGGGCCAGAAAAGGTTCAATATATTGACCATGCTGTCAATCCAGGATGACTTCTGCCGCGTTCAAAACAACTAGAAACTCGGAAATCTCTGACTTCAATAAGTTCAAGACAACTGGGAACTCGGGAAAAAACGAGCTCCGACTGGGAAAATATATTTTGAATGGTCAACCAACTCGGAATTCCAAGTCGGGAACTCAGGCCTCTTTCTAGAGCGCCGACCTGAAGATCACTGATGTCATGATTCATGATCCAATTTGTAAGTCGCTCTGGATAAGAGCGTCTGCTAAATGATGTAAATGTAATGATTCGACCTTGTTTTTTTCCAGAGTTTCCAGTTGTCTTGAAAGCACCATCAATCCAGACAATACCAGACTTTGATGACAAAGTTCCATGACAAAATTTGCCCACAAGGACCGCCGCACCACCTTCCTGTTCAAATGAGCACAGCACAACAGTGAGTCCAAAAATGTATTGTATGCTGCTGCATAAATGATGTAATATGCCAGGGAGATACAGTGGGGAGAACAAGTATTTGATACACTGCCGATTTTGCAGGTTTTCCTACTTACAAAGCATGTAGAGGTCTGTCATTTTTATCATAGGTACACTTCAACTGTGAGAGACGGAATCTAAAACAAAAATACAGAAAATCACATTGTATGATTTTTAAGTAATTAATTTGCATTTTATTGCATGACATAAGTATTTGATACATCAGAAAAGCAGAACTTAATATTTGGTACAGAAACCTTTGTTTGCAATTACAGAGATCATACGTTTCCTGTAGGTCTTGATCAGGTTTGCACACACTGCAGCATGGATTTTGGCCCACTCCTCCATACAGACCTTCTCCAGATCCTTCAGGTTTCAGGGCTGTCGCTGGGCAATACAGAATTTCAGCTCCCTCCACAAAGATTTTCTATTGGGTTCAGGTTTGGAGACTGGCTAGGCCACTCCAGGACCTTGAGATGCTTCTTACGGAGCCACTCCTTAGTTGCCCTGGCTGTGTGTTTCAGGTCGTTGTCATGCTGGAAGACCCAGCCACGACCCACCTTCAATGCTCTTACTGAGGGAAGGAGGTTGTTGGCCAAGATCTTGCGATACATGGCCCCATCCATCCTCCCCTCAATACGGTGCAGTCGTCCTGTCCCCTTTGCAGAAAAGCATCCCCGAAGAATGCTGTTTACACCTCCATGCTTCACGGTTGGGATGGTGTTCTTGGGGTTGTACTCATCCTTCTTCTTCCTCCAAACACGGCGAGTGGAGTGTAGACCAAAAAGCTCTATTTTTGTCTCATCAGACCACATGACCTTATCCCATTCCTCCTCTGGATCATCCTGATGGTCATTGGCAAACTTCAGACGGGCCTGGACATGCGCTGGCTTGAGCAGGTGGACCTTGAGTGCGCTGCAGGATTTTAATACATGACGGCATAGTGTGTTACTAATGGTTTTCTTTGAGACTGTGGTCCCAGCTCTCTTCAGGTCATTGACCAGGTCCTGCCGTGTAGTTCTGGGCTGATTCCTCATGATCATTGATGCCCCACGAGGTGAGATCTTGCATGGAGCCCCAGACCGAGGGTGATTGACCGTCATCTTGAACTTCTTCCATTTTCTAATAATTGCGCCAACAGTTGTTGCCTTCTCACCAAGCTGCTTGCCTATTGTCCTGTAGCCCATCCCAGCCTTGTGCAGGTCTACAATTTTATCCCTGATGTCCTTACACAGCTCTCTGGTCTTGGCCATTGTGGAGAGGTTGGAGTCTGTTTGATTGAGTGTGTGGACAGGTGTCTTTTATACAGGTAACGAGTTCAAACAGGTGCAGTTAATACAGGTAATGAGTGGAGAACAGGAGGGCTTCTTAAAGAAAAACGAACAGGTCTGTGAGAGCCGGAATTCTTACTGGTTGGTAGGTGATCAAATACTTATGTCATGCAATAAAATGCAAATTAATTACTTAAAAATCATACAATGTGATTTTCTGGATTTTTGTTTTAGATTCCGTCTCTCACAGTTGAAGTGTACCTATGATAAAAATTACAGACCTCTACATGCTTTGTAAGTAGGAAAACCTGCAAATTCGGCAGTGTATCAAATACTTGTTCTCCCCACTGTATGTATACTGTAGCTAAGAAAGTAATACTAAGTGTATGTTGTGTAGTAAGCTGTTAGTAGCCCATGTGCCTCACCCTAATCATTTGGTCCCCTTCCCCCTCATAACTTAGCCTACTGTTCGGACTTGGTGGTGCACATGTTTGGTGGTGCACATGTTGGTGGTGCACATACCCTGTTTTAGAGAAATGTCATCAAATGTTGTAAGAGCATTCATTGTCTGCTTATTTGTCCCCTTTATTTATCCTACGGTTCGGACTTGGTGTACAGGGAGAACACTGTAAGAACAGCCCATGTTCTGAATTCTGTCGCTGTACATTTCAAAAGTGCTGAACAAATAGTTATATTGACTACATCCGTCCTAGCTCGCTCATTAATGTCTTAATCGAAATTACGGATTGCCTCTTATCTGCTCATCGTTCCCTTATGCTATAGTTGGTACATCTCAATTGTCAGTAGAAACCACATTTGTTTAAGCAAGTCAACCATATCAGTTATGTTTTGTTTTTTTAAGGCAGTAAATGAGGCTGAATGAACTGTTTTGCTGCCAGACAAGGCTCCGCTGATAGCCAGGTGTAGTGGTGGTAAGGATTCACTTCATGGTGCTGAAAAAGAGAGCTCTGCTGTTGGGACAGCTTATGTAGGCCCTAACAGTTTGTGGGCACCGTTTGCAACCGTTATAGTGTAATTAATGTATTGTTTAGTGTTGTGTAGTTGCTTTGCTGGCTTGCATCAACAAACAAAAAAATATGTTGCGTTTGCCCCACCCAGATTTACATGCTAAAATCGCCACTGTGCACGTATAACAGGCGTCACTGCACACACACACCAAGTTCCCCCTGCAACTTCATAATATACTCTATTAAAATGGCCATGATGCGATATGAGCACACCCAAATGAAGAAACTCTTTGCACTGTCACTGACTGTGAAGAGACCTGGGACTGAGCTCCTTTCAGTCTGCTCTCCGAATTCGCTACAACGTTCTGCTGCCTAACCTAGGCAAACACCTTGCATAACCTACAGTAGCTTAGAAAGTCTAACAGCTAGGCCTATATGACGAAAGGGACGTTCAGAATAGGGGGGGGGAACAAAAAAATCTGTGAGTAATGGCAATGACCTTATCCATGGTGCTTTACTAACAGTATTTCATCCTAATGATTGTAGGCTAATTATCTTTAGAGATTAGATCAATGATCATAGGCTATAGAAATAATCACTGATCTAACATGACACGGTTGCCTAGCGTAAAATCTCCTTTCACGCATCCATCGGTGAGGTCTTCAAGGATGGTAGGAATGAAGGATACATAGGTTATCCCAAAACAGGGGCATCGTCTCCATTATAGGCTATGCATTTGTCTCTGCTATACTGCTAATGGCTACTTGTTCAACTTAGTGGCTAGTGTCTACTCTAGACCTGTAATAGGTTATAATAATGGACATTCAAATTGCTGTCTCAAACAACGCTTTATCCGACCCCATGCCTCGTCCATCACAGGGGTTCGGGGGTAGCCTGTGAGCCCGACAGGGACACGCAATCTGTGCATTAGCCTACATTCACAAGATAATAAGGCCTATGAGGCTACTTCATTGGAAGTGTACATAAAACATAATGTCATTATGCAATGATTTGTAAGTTAACCTTCTGTTTCGACATATAGTGCATTCGGAAAGTATTCAGACCCCTTGACTTTTTCCACATTTTGTTATGTTACAGCCCTATTCTAAAATTGATTTAAATTGTATTGTATTTTTTTCATCAGTCTACACACAATACCCCATAATGACAAAGCAAAAACTATTTTTTTGAAATTCTTGCAAATAAAAAAATAAAAGATAGCTTATTGACATAAGTATTCAGACCCTTTGCTTTGAGACTCGAAATCGAGTTCAGGTGCATCCTGTTTCCATTGATCATCCTTGAGATGTTTCTACAACTCGATTGGAGTCCACCTGTGGTAAATTCAATTGATGGGACATGTTTTGGAAAGGCACACACCTGTCTATATAAAAGGTCAAACAGTTGACAGTGCATGTCAGAGCAAAAACCAAGCTACGGGGGTCAAAGGAATTGTCCGTAGAGCTCCGAGACAGGATTGTGTCGAGGCACAGATCCGGGGAAGGGTACCAAAAAATGTCTGCAGCATTGAATGTCCCCAAGAACACAGTGGCCTCCATCATTCTTCAATGGAAGACGTTTGGAACCACCAAGACTCTTCCTAGAGCTGGCCGCCGAGCCAAACTGAACAATCGGGGAGAAGGGCCTTGGTCAGGGAGGTGACCAAGAACCCAATGGTCACTCTGAAAGAGCTCCAGAGTTCCTCTGTGGAGATGGGATAACATTCCAGATGGACAACCATCTCTGCAGAACTCCACCAATCAGGCCTTTTACGGTAGTGTGGCCAGACGGAAGCCACTCCTCAGTAAAAGGCACATGACAGCCCGCTTGGAGTTTGCCAAAAGGCACCTAAAGGCCTCTAAGACCATGAGAAACAAGATTCTCTGGTCTGATGAAACCAAGATTGAACTATTTGGCCTGAATGCGACCCGTCACGTCTGGAGGAAACCTGGCACCATCCCTACAGTGAAGCATGGTGGTGGCAGCATCATGCTGTGGGGATGTTTTTCCAGCGGCAGGGACTGAGAGACTAGTCAGGATTGAGGGAAAGATTAACGAAGCAAAGTACAGAGAGATCCTTGATGAAAACCTGCTCCAGAGCGCTCAGGACCTCAGACTGGAGCGAAGGTTCACCTTCCAACAGAACAACAACCCCAAGCACACAGCCAAGACAAAGCAGGAGTGGCTTCGGGACAAGTCTCTGAATGTCCTTGAGTGGCCCAGCCAGAGGCCGGACTTGAACCCGATCGAACATCTCTGGAGAGACCTGAAAATAGCTGTGCAGCGATGCTCCCCATCCAACCTGACAGAGCTTGAGAGGATCTGCAGAGAAGAATGGGAGAAACTCTCCAAATACAGGTGTGCCAAGCTTGTAGCGTCATACCCAAGAAGACTCAAGGCTGTAATCGCTGCCAAAGGTGCTTCAACAAAGTACTGACAAGAATTTCTACAAAACGTTTTGCTTTGTCATTATGGGTTAGTGTGTGTAGATTGATGAGGGGAAAAAAACTATTTAATCAATTTTAGAATAAGGCCTAGCCTAATGTAACAACATGTGGAAAGAGTAAAGGGGTCTGAATACTTTCCGAATGCAATGTATAGGCTAGGCCTAGCTGTTAGACTCTCTATGCAAGGTGTTGGCATACGCAGGGGATTGAGGATAACATTGTATCAAATTCAAAGGGCAGCCTGCAGGGACTGATGCGTGCAACTCCATGTCTTCGCAGTCTGTGACAGTACCAAGAGAGTTAACTCCATTCGGTGTCCTGACAAAGCACCATGGCTGTTAGAATGGTACAGCATTGGCCTCCCGAGTGGCGCAGTGGTCTAAGGCATTCTACCAGCCATGTGGTGTGTTGTCAGGACACCGAATGGAGTTAACTCTTGGTACTGTCACAGACTGCGAAGACATGGAGTTGCGCGCATCAGTCCCTGCAGGCTGCCCTTCGAATTTGCTACTAGAGACCCTGTGCCACTAGAGATCCTGTTTCGAGTCCAGGCTCTGTCGCAGCCGGCCGCGACCGGGAGACCCATGGGGCGGCGCACAATTGGCCCAGCGTCGTCCAGGTTAGGGGAGGGTTTGGCCGGCAGGGATGTTCTTGTCCCATCGTGCACTAGCGACTCCTGTGGCAGGCCGGGCGCACGCTGACACGGTCGCCAGGTGTACGGCGTTTCCTCCGACACATTGGTGTGGCTGGCTTCCGGGTTAAGCGGGCATTGTGTCAAGAAGCAGTTCGGCTCGGTTGGGTTGTGTTTCGACTCTCCCGAGTCCGTACGGGAGTTGCAGCAATGGGACAAGACTGTAACTACCATTTGGATACCACGAAAGTAGGGAGAAGGGGGTAAAAATATATATTTTAAAAAATAAAACAAAGAATGGTACAGTATTGCTTTGGGGATATCTGGTGTTTGTGTGTGTGAGAGAGAGACTGCCTCCAAGGACCACATTAAATGCACCACTTTATTTGATAGCGTAGGCAACACTAATCCACCCCGCAGTGAAGTGGTAGAGTCCAGTTGAACCACACTCACAAATCATCCCGTTTTCCCAGCCACACCAATATTTAAAACGCTCCTTTTTCAGCCAATTAAAAATAAATGAGAATGTTAAAATATATATATATATATACATTTAAAACAGTTTATTATTCAATTTCAAATTAGTGGATCAGAAAATGTAGAACTTGAGAAATTGAAACTAATATTCTATTATTCAATTTGAACAAGTGTATTAGACTGATAAGCGTTACACTGACCAAGCTCTCTAAAATTCCAAATGGTCTAAACCATTTGCTTTTGGAATGGGGTAAAATTCAAAGTTGCATTATATAAAAAAGGTGCAAAACACAGAAATCGCACCGCCATTTCCTGGTTGCTAAAATTCTAACAGTTCACCTAATTTCAGTTTATGTGACAAAACAAGCAATGTAAAAGGGTAGAGAATCATTGTACCATCTAAACTGCTGTAAAATATATTTTCAATAACCGAAAATAATGTATTTTCAGCTGTTTGAAGCTGGTGTACAAAACCAAAAGTAAGAGAAGCAAAAAACCTAAACTTAAAAATGGGAAGCATAGAAAGTGCACATAGATCACTTCTACCGTGTCTTAGAATTGCTTTCAATTAAAATGACAGATATAGAACTCCCATTTCTATGTGAATTTGGTCGGGTTGCCCAAAAAGTTACATATTGCAGCTTAAAACATGATACCTTTTACATTTTTTTCCAAGAAAATTGTTATTTCCTCCATCAGTACATTGGAGTTTAGCCATCTGGAGGATTAAATTGGAATTGTAACCAAAATGTTACCCTTTCCTCAGGAACCAAACGGAAACAAAAAGAGAAAAAGTAACGAAACGGGGATGGTCCAACCTGAATTTGTGCTATAGAAACTCTCGTTTTCATTGCAAAACATTTTAGTTTGGAGTAAACAGTTTCTGTTGCGAAACCACACGTTTTGCAACGGAATCCGACTAATGAATACACCCCAGCATAGCTAACAAGCCAGCTAACGTTTGCTGATGACAGGACAAGGCTGGACGACCTACCTGGTGTTGGGCTCCAACGACAAAATCTGGAACGTTGCTCAAAAGAAATGACAGTTAATTGAAGAGATAACGCGCTAGCTAGCTAGCCCACCTAGCAATGGCAAGAATGCATCGTCGTACGAGCAAAACCAAACTGTTTGCTAGGTTATATTTCCTGAAAACGTGGCTACTCCAAAGTTCACGCAGAAGTAAACACCTCACTCTAGCTACCGAATCAATCCACATACACAGCTAATGTTTGATTAGGTAAATTGGAGAATTTCTACTTTCAGGAAACAAGCTGCCACTCACGTCGTGTGGACACAGCATGCGTCATCACGTTGCCGTACAGATTTTTTTAAACCGAAGATTATAGTTATACTGACAAGATACATGTCTCTCCGCCCTAACAATGGGAGTCGTTGTCTACAAAGCGGCACGGAAGGATGTCTAGCTCCCGCCTATCCTGGTGGATACATCTCATTATTGTAATCCTTTAAAAAATATTCGATGAGGGTTGTTGACGTCAACCGCCTGTATTCAATGGAGAGGGAGCAATAACACTATACATAGCTATATTATGACATTTTAAATGTGTCTATTCCTTTAAATCGTGTGTCATTTTTACTCTAATTGACCTCAATAAAAAAACTCCCTGCTTGTCGGCGAAACAACGATCAAACGCCACCTGCTGGAGGGAGACAGATTTCTCGCCTATTTGGCCTCTCTTCTTCTCTGTTGTCACTCAGTTGGTGGTTTCGTCCTTCCTGATGAAATTGGTGGGGTTCGTTTTTGTATTGCTCGGTGCCCTGGGGGATTGAGTTTGCTCACGACCATTCTACAGAGAATTATCCACGCATCAGGGGAACCGAGCGTTGCCCTGTCCACCCAAATAGCGCTTGAAAACCACCAATCTGCAGTAGACTGACCACTAGCGGGGGCGTTGGGAATTGTCACATTTAAAGCCACACTGTGGGATGTGCAAGTTGGTCACTAACAAAATGTAAACTAATGCACCCCATGACATTTTCACATGCAAATAATACTTGATATCTATGAATCTGTAATGCTCAAGTTAGGAGGGCTACAATACTGATTTTAGAGGTACGAATGGGTTGTGCACTTTTTTTTTTTTTACTTCACCTCTGGGTGGCACTGTGCACGAAAGTATTATTTCTCCACAAAACCTAAGTGATGAGGCTCCATATCATCACCTCCAAGGTACAGTATCTTTAACTGTAACTAGGCTATGCAGATTTTATTTAGGCAAACTTTGAATCCATTCTTTGGGGTCTCAGTGGTTGATAAGAAATTCGGGGAAATGTTATTTTTGAAAATATGTTTTATTGGTAGGGTACACATATTTTGCAGATGTTATCGCGAAATGCTTATTTTCCTAGCTCCAACAGTGCAGTAATACCTAACAATTCAAAACAATACACGCAAATCCCCAAAATGTAAAGAAAGGAAAAAATAAATATTAAAATATTAAACAAGCAATAAAATGACATGATCAGTTCCCAGGTAGAATCCTTAGTCGCTAAATACATTTTTGGACTTGTAAATTAAAGGTAGAATTAGCGATATGACATATCTACAGAAAGTAAACAGCATAGTGGGTCCATTTCCGCAACAACTAAGAGCGTTGAAACGTGAAGCTCAACTACTCCGCTGTTTTGGTGTCCAGGCTACCAAGCTGTGAACAGCGTGAAGCGAACCCGTGCACATGCTCAGATACTGTGTGTGACTATGTGAGAGCGACGTCTCACATCTCGCTCATCTCATTATCTGCAGTGCTGCTCGTGGCAACATCATTTAGCTGAGTCTACCTTTAATGATATACAGTGTGCTCCAAATGTATTGGGACAGTGACACATTTATTGTTGTTTTGGCTATGTACTCCAGGATTTTGGATTTCAAATGATACAATGACTATGAGATTAAAGTGTAGACTATCAGCTTTAATTGCATTCATATCGGGTGAACTGTTTAAAAATTACAGTACTTTTTGTACATAGTCCTTCCATTTTAGGGTACCAAAAGTATTGGGACAAATTCACTTATATGTTTATTAAAGTTCTAAAAACGTTCTCATTCAGCATTATTAATGATTCATTTAGGATTATCCATAATCATGGTAACATCCACAATAATGTAGAGGTGTTTAGAACCATATAAAAGTGACTCCAAAATCACACAATACATGATTTACCATTCATTTCTATTGGGCATAAAATTATCTGAAACCCAACCAAAACAAACAGCAAATGCATCCAACAAATTTGTCAGAAGCTTGGAGTCATTGTGTGCTATGAATATGAGACCAAATACTTAACCTTTTACTACTTTAATACACATTTAAGTGAATTTGTCCCAATACTTTTGTCCCCCTAAAATGGAGGGACTATGTACAAAAAGTGCTTAATTTCTAGATGGTTCACCCGATATGGATGAAAATACCCTCAAATTAAAGCTGACAGTCTGCGCTTTAACCTCATAGTATGATTGTATCATTTCAAATCCAAAGTGCTGGAGTACAGAGCCAAAACACCAACAAATGTGTCACTGTCCCAATACTTTTGGAGCTCACTGTATACCCATTGATTCTTGAAGAATGTAACTTATAAATGCCTAATGAGCTTAGTTCAACTGTCATACCCCAACAGAACCCAACATTTAAGCTTGTTTTACTCCAATATTTGTAAACAATGTAAATGTAAACAAACACTGTAGGCCTATAGCCTCAAAACATGGTTAAAACTATAATTTTGAGATCATGGATGTTCAGTCCTTGCATCCATACCCCTGTCTACAAATTTTAGAGTGGTTACATTTCTCCAGGCCCATCCCTCAGCTTTTTACCAAAACTGAGGCAGGGTATCTGATTGTTTCAATCAAGGATTCTAGCTTTAATGCATGTACTGTAGGTATGTGTGAATCCCATGCTTGAGATTAATTTGTTTGAAATGAAAACATTTCTGCTCTTGGCATAAAAAGATACATTTCTTTTGTAAACATTTAACATTGCTCTCAAGAGAATCATTCCTTTTTTGAACTGGTCTCCACATACATTTGTTTGAAAAAGGGATCAGCATCAAGAGATTTACTATAAACCATGTCTTACTCTTTATATACTGTATTTGTTTATGTAGCAATCAAATGTAAGTGAGGAACAATACATCCCAGAACATTCCAGAAAGGCTATTCTATGAGGCGACTCCTTGTAAAAGCAGATCCTATTTAAACACTTATTAAAAACATGAGAACAAGTACATGAAGCCTATGTGCCCCCCACCACATGGGACAGTCAGATTTGGCAATTTGTCAAACAACAGATTCCACAAGGTACGTATATAAATTCCTCAATATGATTTGGATCCAAACACAGAGCTACACTGAGGTAACATTGAACTAAAAAGACAGGCAGACAGACACTCAAATACACACATACACACACACACACACACACACACACACACACACACACACACACACACACACACACACACACACACACACACACACACACACACACACACACACACACACACACACACACACACACACACACACACAGTAGTTTGTCTGCCAAAGAACCTCCCCAGTTTTCTAAAAAGGAGTCAAGCATTTCATATATGAGATAAAACAGAGACTGAACAAACCAGTGGGGTTGCCAATTCACTGATGAGAAAAGTAGAGGCAGCTAGGGGAAGGAAGAAGAGAGAGTGAGAGAGAGAGAGAGGGAGGGAGGGAGGGAGGGAGGGAGAGTGAGTGATGATAAAACTCCACTGTGAGCCCTTCTGTAAGCTCAGTCACATAGAGAGAGCAACAGAGAAGGAGAGAGAGAGCGAGAGAGTGTGTGTAACGGAGCAAGAAAGAAACAGGGACCTACCACACACACTGACACACACACAGACAGACAAACAGGGCTCTCTGAGGTGAAATTGCACATGTTTTTGTCACCCCAGAGCAGACGGACTGGGTTGATGAATGAGCAGTAGTGAGTTATGTACAGCTGGGTGTACTGGACAGCAGAGACTGTGTTGCTAATACTCCTCAAAGGGTTTTTTACACCACTTTGAAGTTTTCTCTCTGGAGCTGCTGCTGCGGGGGACCAATTTTATACCCTTTAAGGAGAAAAGAAGAAGGAAGGCCAAAGGCTGAGAAAACTGGACCATCTCCAACTTCTTTAATTCTCTGTCTACTCCTGTGGGAACCACGTGTGAGGAGGACTGAGGGATTGAATGCCAAGCAGTATTCTCTGAAGAAAATCCCAACTATTATGGGACTTCCACTTCACCCAACTATCGAAATACTATGAGGAAGATCCATTGCTCAGTGTGAGAGAAAGAGCAAGAAAGAGGGTGATAGAGAACTCTACCATCCACTTCTACCCAAGGGTTCCCTCCCTCCCCCAGCTTCAAACACCCCTCTTCTCCACCTCGCTCTCCTTTGCCCCCTGCATCCCCCTCCTCCCCCCCACAGAGCAGAAAGCGTGAAAAATCTCACTAATGGGTTTATTTGCTGTCAGATCTGTGCCGATCTGTCATTCCCTGGGACCACATTTCATAGTTGAGTAAGCCGCCTGGCTTTCTGGCTAGAGTTAGCTGTGCTCCAGCAACACACTGCTGTCTGGCTCAAAGATCATCAGGAAGAGAGCAGCAGCAGCAGCAGGCAGCCAAACCAGGAGTCCTTCAGCCCTCAGAGTTGTTGCGGTCCAATCATCTTGGTTGGGGTCCTTGCATTTTTGCAATCGGGCAATAACTTTATTCTTCCCAATCGTTGGACAGTTTGGACAGACCACTGGGCCAGTTGATCAAAGACGCTTCCTCAGACTGTTTCAGGGACCTTTGGGTTGATTTAGTGTGTGTTGAAAATGTGGTGTGGGCCGCTGGCCGTGCTGGCTGCGGTGTTCTGGACCCAGTGTGTCCTGCTGGAAGGGGTGGATGCCAAGAAGGAGAGGAAGAGGCCGCAGGAGACCCCCCCACAGCACACAGAGGCGTACAACACTACCCTCTCCAACAGCGAAGAGGTCGGCGGGAGCACCAAGGTAATGCTTGATTTGAAACTCACAAAAATGTGGTTTTGAAGTCACCAGCGGCTGCCTCCAGCCTCTTCTCTGCTTTGTTGATCTGCTGGTGTATTTCAAACTTTATGGCTGAAATGTGTATATTTGTTCTATTCCTACGAGTGCTGAACATCAGAAGAATGGTTCTGATTAGTATGTGGAATATGTTATTAACTTTATTAGCGGTTTTGGATTGTGACTTTTAATTTTGATTGCCTGATCTGATGATTATCAACAGTACAAACCTCATAGAAAATAAAATTGCGGTAGTGCTACCTAAATTCAAACAACGTGTTAAATCATCTGATTGCATTCTCTTAACCTTGGAATCTATTCTGAGACATATACTTGAGATGATAATTAACTTGTTAAATTATGGATCGCAATGACTGGCTATGGCAGGTAACATGCTCTGACAGCCTTATCTGGACTTGATTCAGGCTTTATGAATGTATAATTCATGTCAAAGTGTTTTATAGAGAGAATGAGTGTAGTGGTGTAGTGGCAATAGCCTGCATAGAAGAGGTTTGCCCTACTGGGTCAAGCCTGAGAAAGTGAGTTGTGTCTGAAATGTGTGCAAACCTAAATGGATGACTTCCTGAAGAATGTGTGGAATGTGGGATGATCAATGCACCAATTAGTCCTCACTATGGGGGGCTAACACCGATTTCCCAGCCTATCAGATTTAAGGATTGTTTATTGACAAATCAGGGCTCAAGAGGGTTTGAATCAAGGTGAATTAGTGATAGTTACAGTTAAGTACATTCTCTAAATGTGTAGCCAAATTATAGTATTTATTTAAATATAAAATATGGACAGTAATTTGATGGTTTGAAAGGCTTAACGAATTGGCAAACAGATAGAATGGTTTATTTTTACACCAAAGTACAATATGAAAAAGGTGTAGTAAAAGTTGTTTTTTGTTGAAAATACACCATGTGGTACTTGGGTAAACCCAAAATGCTCCGTTGCCACTGATTCATACATCTACTTTTCATTTATGTTTCCATGTCCAAAAACAGCATTTTACCTTTCATATTTTTTATTTATTGGTTTATTGCTGGTATTGCATATTTCCAGGAGTTTCCAATGAGGTATTTGTTTTGCCTTGAGCCCACCCATTGTGTTGGCATTCTCAAATAACCCTCACTGCCCTATCCGCTCAATGCCAGCCCTTCCTCCCAGTCCAAGCTCTACCAGGTTGCCTCTGCTCTGTTGGTTGGTTAGCCTTTGACTTTTATTTGCCATAGATAGAGTGAGGATTTGTTTCTGTATTCTCAAGAAGAAGAACACATTATTCAGCCCTAGCCTGTCTCATTGTGATCTGGCTGTGTTTATTTGACTTGGTTTGCCCTGTAAAAGCAGAAGGCTATGAAGGATGACCTTGTGTCAACCCCCAGGTTGCTGAAGACTGAGGACTTCTGCACCCCACTAGGATATCTGTTTTGTTCTCTCTCCTATCTATCTAACCGAGCCCAGGGTGTCTCTGTCTCCATAGCCCCCCGCTGCCCCCCTCCATCTCCCCCAATGGTCCAGCAACAGGCCACAGGCAGACTGCCATGATGTAATTCCTGGGAAAGTTAGGTGGGTAGATATTTAAAGGGCTTTGGCAGTACTGTTCCCAGCCCATTGATGCTGTCATTCACAGGGCCAGTCTGACTCCGCTGTGTCTGGGACATCCGATAGGGGCGGTGCGGCCCCGAAAAACTGGGGCAGCGTGCCGTGTAAGCCCCTCACAAAGCCCTATAGAAAGGGTCCTGAAAGAGGACACCTCTACAAGGATTAGCCCCCTGTGCCCCCCTCACTTACATTCTTTTCATCTTGTCTCCCACAATCTGAGGGTAATGACATAATCACTCCTAAGACCCTATGTTATGCCAGATAGTGTCTCGGCCAAATACTGTCACCTCTAGTTGAGGACCCTGGGGTTTAGACTTTACATCTAAGGTTAAAGAGTGGAGATGTTCAAGGTTAGACAATGCAACAAGACTCATTTAGGCTACAGAAGACTCATTTAGGCTACAGAACTTGAGCACGTCTTATTGTAACGTGGTCTCAGGGCAATTCATATAAGTCTGTATGTAAATCTGTGACACTCCATTTAGTATGATAAGTTACTTTACGTTTACGTTACTTTACGTTAGGTTACATAATGAATGGAATATCGGTCGTACAATATCATATGAGTTAGAGGATGTATAGTATCATACATCTTACCTGATCGTACAGTAGCATATGAATTGAATGATGTGCCTTATCATACTACTTGGAGGACGTATAGTATTACACGTCTTTATCTGATACCAGGTTGCTTGTTGCGCTGTAACAACAAAGGAGAATTACTGGGAGAATTTATGTTGGCGTTTAGGGGAACTAATGACAAAGGTTAGGAGAACTAAAACGACAAAGGTGAGGTGAATTTACGTTTAGAACAAGGGTTAGGGGAAAGGTTAGCTAAAATGCTACAGTTGTCCCTGACAATACTCAAAAATGCAACCTTTGGAATGCTAGAGTGTACCTTTGGATTCTAGAGTGTTGCGGATTATGCCTACCCATCCTCGCCGACCAACCTCCCTACATTTGTTTCTGTCTTAAGTAACTAGACCATCAGTAGGTATCATATGTCTTGGGCATGCTCAGAAATACGTAAAGTATATTTCCTATGGCTCTGAGGCCAGGCTGCTTATTGTGCATTTTGTATCGACAATGCAACAGCAAAATGGAATGCTATATCATCCAGAGTTCACTGAAAATGTATCCAGTAAAAAAACGAATAATATCTACTATGCCAGCTGAAAGCAGTGCTTGGTAACTTTATTTCATGATGGAATCTTAGTTTGTTCAAGTTTTATCACTTAATCCTCACACCTGTAGGGGAGAGTGGGGTAAGTTGAGCCTATCTTTACATTCAGTATCACTCAGTCAAGGGAAATATAGTATTCTTGCTAACAAAGATATCTACATATATTTCAGGATGTGGTGTATCCCTGGAAATAATCATAATTCATATAAACGTTACAGTTTTGAAAAAATAGCTTGTCCAAAAAAATGGGTCTCTTGGCACAACTTACTTCAGGTATGGGGTAAATTGAGCTGCGGGACAGGGTCAATTAAGCATTTTTACATTTTACATTTTAGTCATTTAGCAGACGCTCTTATCCAGAGCGACTTACAGGAGCAATTAGGGTTAAGTGCCTTGCTCAAGGGCACATTTACGTCATTTAGCAGACGCTCTTATCCAGAGCGACTCACCAATTGGTGCGTTCACCCTATAGCCAGTGGGATAACCACTTTACAATTTTTTTTGGGGGGGGGATTACTTTATCCTATCCCAGGTGTTCCTTAAAGAGGTGGGGTTTCAAATGTCTCCGGAAGGTGGTGAGTGAAGCCGGAGGACAGGGTAAGTTAAGCCACCTAGAACATTTCTGTACTGAATGAAATATTTCCACTACCTTTTTAAAACCATGCCTATCTTTATTTCCCAAACACAATTCAACACAATCACAATGGATTTTTTTGGTCTTTTAATCATTTTAAGGATCTTTTAACACAGGTTTAACACCTAATACACACTTTGTACTTTTTAAACACTTTTAACACAGGCCCTGTTGTTACTTCATATACCAGCAATAATGCCTTGCGTTACGAATGGGAAGAAAACACTTACATTTGCTCGACCATTGGCTCAACTTATACCAAGGCAAACATTTAGACTATATTAGCACACACAGCTACAAGGATGCATTTTCATGCTAGGTTTAGGACCTTATATTGAAGCTTATAGAGACCCCAACCGATGTATAGAACAATCTTAAAATGATCTACTTTAGTTTAGATGAAACCTCTTACAAAATTAATTCATTTGACTTGGTGAAAATCTGTTTTTTGGACCTAACTTGCTTACCACTTTTTCCATGTGGTTTCTTCCTTCACAGACTTCATGAAATTATGATCTCTTCCTAAATGTTTGGTCAAATGATTAATTTTGTGTATGGTTTCCTAGAAACGAGTTTGGCTCAACTTACCCCTTTGGCTCAACTTGCCCCACTCTCCCCTACCTGTAATGTTTTGGAGAAAACAACCTCTATTAAAGTTATGTTGGCAGGAGAACACCAGCTTGTATCTTCAAACAAGCCAAACAGTTTATACATTTGCATGTTTTTCTTTTTGCTCATGCTGTGGAAAGTCTTCTTATGATGGCATTCATTTTGTATCTGGCACAACCCCAGTGAGAGCTGTTGGCAGGGTGCAGCAGACCACATTCCATCAGATATTTTCCATTTGAAATTGATCACAATTGAGGTGTGGAGTGGTGTACTTTGTGAAATTTGGTGAACTGATACAAAGCAGTAACCTTTTGTTCCAAGCAGTCTTTTTTTGCGCAAAAATCAACATTATGTCCGCTAAAATCACTGACAGCACTACACATTTTTTTATTCTACCCTTCTTTCTGGGCATGTGTCAAAGTAATAACATAGATGGGTCATGATTCACAGTCCAATCTATCATGTTTTCACTGACTAGCACCATAAATACACTGTGAGGGCAGAACTACGGGAACAATATATCAATTAGCCAATTATTTCACTTCTTTCCAAAGTGCAGTGAAATCTGTCAGCGTTGAGTAGCAAAGGGCTCAGTCAGTGATGGCAGTAATTGAGGCAGTCAAATCAAACACACCTAGCGTGTTGAGTAATGGCTAAGCAGTGCCCTGGGGGAGGGCTTGAGTTTCCCCTCTCTCATCTCAACACCATGATTAATGAAGGGGTGTGTGGGACCGTTTGGATCGCCCCACACACAGGGGACCGGACCTGTCACCCACAGGAAACGCTAGGCCCACTGACACAGTGGGTGCACACACACAGACATAGGCTACACACACACACACACACACACACACACACACACACACACACACACACACACACACACACACACACACACACACACACACCTCATCTCTCACACTGGTAAAGGAGGTATAGCTGACTCAGCTTGCCCATCACCATATCCAACCACAAGATTGGACACAGTGAGACCAAGCATCCCATAGTGAGAGTATGACTCATATCTTATGGGATTTTTGGTTTTATTACACGTCTTAATGACCATTGTTTACTTACACATTGCACAATCGATTTATGCACTCATTGAAATCCTGACAGACAGCGATAATAATAATAAGCAGCCCTTTGTCATTATATCTGAAATCTACAAATAAAATAAACTGTTAGGATGATATTCCCCTTGCGCTCTGTTTTGGGTGCCAGAAATCTTTTTTTATTTTTTTTATTTTTTACATATTATGCAAAGAGGTCCTGTTTTATTTGGATTACCTCTCATTTTAATAACTTCTAATTGATGCCAGATTTATAGAAATCCCTTAATCTTGCCTGATACGTATCATGTGCTGGTCATGTTCCTCTACCTCAGATTCACATTGGACTGGAGTCTTGAAAACGACATGATTTCACCGCTACCAGAGGCTTTGAGTATATTCTCTTCTGAGTAAAGAATAATATGGGGGTGTATAAACCTACTGCAGTCCAAATTATTGTTAAAATGTTGGCAATCCTTGAATCGGTTTCAGAGCCATTGTTGTTTGTAGCAAGAGTTATGTCTTTCTGTTTTGCTGTGATATTTACATCAGACTTACATTTGATGGGTGTTGACGCCAGGGAGAATTTGGCATGTATTCAAATTTGCCTTTCAGATGAACGATATATTTTTTTTTTCCTCTGATATTTTGTGCTTTTCTACTTACAACATGTTTTTAATACCTCATAAAGTAAGTGAGCACAGTACTTACACAATAAAAGTGCTTAAACCAAACAGAAATTAAGACTCTGCACTTATGTGGCAGAGTGGAACCACAAATGGAGGCTATGGAGCAGATAAAAGAAGAGAAGATCTCATGAGTATCTACAGTATCTTCCTGGGGCATTCCACAGTGGATAAAACCATGGAGCATAATTCAGACCTGGGTTCAAATATTATTTGAAATCTTTTAAATTACTTTGAGTGTTTAGCCTGCCTAGAGTGCCTGGTGGGGTTGATTTGCATAATTGGGACTTTTCTATTGGTTCCATTGCAAGTTCAATCAAGCACAGAACGTTTTTCAGAGCTTTGTGATTTCTGTGTGTAAATTAAAAGTGCTCTACAAATGAAGTGTATCAAATAATATTTGAACCCAGGTCTGGCAAAACTGTTCAGTTTTCAGCTTGATATGGAAGTGGAGCCAGAGTCATTTTTAATGGATCCTCTTACCTACCACAGATACAGAGGGAAAAGAGCCACCATTTGAGCAATTTGAAGACTATAATTTGAACACAAAGCAGGTGTGACAGCAATCAGACTCTCTTCAGCTTTCGTGACTAAAGCACAGTTATTATTCCCTAGGAGATTTCATAAATACATTTGATTGCTTTAGTAGCTCTTACATGTCTTCACTGGAAAGGAATGCACATTCAATGTTTGCATAAATATCTATGGCATGTTGACACTGCAGCAGTTGTTTTGTGGAAAGAAGGAAAATATGATATGAAGACTACACCATAGGAATATGTGTACGTGCAGCATACCCACAAAAACTGTGACTTGAAACTGGCTTGATCCTTTACAGTCATATCATTTGATAATTTGATAGCACTCTAGAGATGAAAATGGTGTGTATATTTAATGTGGTTAATATGCATAGGCCTACGCTTTTCTCATATACTCAACAACTTTTATGTGACATATCTACAAAGTTAAAGTGCAGCGTTCATGCAGGGTGCACCAGTTGCGCCGGTTGCATGTCTAACCATATTTAGCGTTGTGGTGGTAAATCCTCTGTCTATGAGGTGCATCGGGGGAGAACTGTGCTGGATGGTTAGATGCGTGACGTGAGGAAGCATGCAGGTTCCCCCTAGCCCAGCCCTACTGGAGCCTGGGGATCCCTGCCTCCCAGGATGTGATAGGTCCTACCTCAGTTAGCCTCCTCCACGCATGGATGACTGCAAAAGGACTACACCGACATAAAAACAAGGGATTAGGGACGCCTCTCCATCATCCTATCCCACGTCAAACGAAATATGCACCTGTTCACAAAACATGCAAGAAACATTAGACATAATCTTACAAGCTTATTTTTTGGTGTGGCTGGTGCACCCTGCTCTCACATTTACATTTGTTTGGTAAAAACAGTAGGATAAAAACACATGTAGGTAGAGTCCATTCCATTCTGGTTTTTTTCTCCATTTATTTTAAGAGCTTTGTCACAACAGACCAGTCAGTTAACATTACAATATATTGTTTGCTATACTGGTATGTCTACAGAGGAGGTGGCAATGTTTCTTTTTCAAAAGGATTCAGAAACGGCCTGCTATGTGGAGTGCTGTTCTGGTTGAGGATCTATTGCAGCCAAAGAGACAAGTTTTAACAGTTGTGTATGTGGCTGAATTCCAAAATACACCCTATTCCCTACATAGTGTACTACTTTTGACCAGCTCTGGTCATTTGGAACGCACAATGTGTTTTTGATGGCATGCTGCCCCTGGGACATATTTCCCTCCCTTTATTGCTTCAAATAAAATTATATTCTACCTAATTTCACCGAACTACATCACAAACATACGTAAAGAGATGCATGCAAAGGGATTATTCATCACCACTCGGGCAACTGTTTCCTGAATGATCATGGCTATAATGAAGCACTAATTCAGCTGGTAAATAACATACAGTAGGTAGGCTATTACATATTTGCAACCTTACATGCAATGTTCAACAACATAGTGTTGCAAAAGTGTCATGATATTGTACATCATGCATACAAACTGTGATGTTCATCGTATATTGTGGTCACATATTTGTAAGCAAAGTTCATTGCAGTATAAGGATCGGGGTCTGTAGCAACATGAATAGAGCCCCCACCGATGAGCCAAACAAACAGTGTTTGATGTTCTGAGGAATACCTTTAGTTTGACACCTTAAGAATGTCTGACACATTTTCCAAATCACCACTGGAGTGGTGTGCTCTCACAGCTGTTGAAAGACACGGCCATTGGATGGCACTCATACAACAGCCGGGATCAAAGGGAAGTTCAGATTGATACCTGTATCTATCCTCTGTTCACTTTGTTCATGTGCTGTACGTGCTGATATAAAGGTATGTGAGTCAGAACATAGTTTATTTTGCACCACACTCAATAGGAACTAGATTAAACATACAGTTTTTCAATTTCGTCATGCAATATGATTTTAATTTCTCTGTGTCTGAGGTGCATTGAATCATAATTTCTTGCAAGATGTGGGAAGCATCACCACCTATCACTATTGGATGTCATGGTAGCGAAAATATTATGTCCAGCTGAGCAATGTACAGCACTGCAGGTCAATGAAAGTGAGAAATGTGTGTCTATACTAGAAGGATAAAAGACTTGAATAGATTTTAAAATCCTCATGACTTAATGTTTTATTGTTGCACTCCTGACACCAAATAGCAATTATCATGATGTGTTACACACTGTTTTAAAGTGTCAAAAAGTGATTTGCTCCATCTTGCAGTTCGAATAACAGTTATAATTATATTGGTTACAGGCCAACTTCCTAAAATATCAAAAATCCTTTCGGGCACGGTTTTACGTGTTTAATTACAATGGCGTGTGTTAACAATATAAGATGATAACAAGCAGAAAGAGAGGCCTCCTGTCCTGGCAGTGCTATGCTGACTTTTTTTTATTATTATGCAGGGAATAGCTACAGTAGCATATATAATTATAAGTTGCATGTGTGGGCTGACTTGAGTTGGTCTAAAAACATCTGACATACAGTATGATGATCTATGTATGACATCAATGTGAGAGGAGAGGTGCAGTTCTTTTGAGAACTGCAGGATGAACCGTCAAGCGTAGGGTTAAGGTCCTTGTTATGTGTTTCACCTGCTGTCAATGTTCAGTGTGCATCACTTCAATCAAACAGAGTTGTCAGAGAGGGTCCTCAGTGATTATTGTCAGTGTTTAAATCAAAAGTGTAGTTTAGGAATAGAGTTGTAGGCAGCTCTTTCAGATTTTTTCACCATCTCAAACTCAAATTATTTTTCCTATGAGCTTTTAAGGTTGGTATGAAAGTGAGAAGTATACTTAGAGATTATTCCTATGCAGCATGAACTGTAGAAAGAAAAAGTTCAGTATAACCAATTAAATGGCCCGGGCAGTGTTGCAATGATATGGAAAAGATGTGGTGGGTTATGCAATAACAGTATTTTTGGCTTGACAAAATCTGTCTGCCTTTTATCTGTCTCCAGGCTTTAAAAACACAACAAAAACCCACAGACATCCAACATGCAGGAGGCGCTGTGTTACTTAACTTGTTTATTTTGTCTGCTGTCACAAGAAAAGAGAGAAGACGGAGAGAAAAAACAAACCCAAAATATGAAACCTTCTTTTATCCCAGTATATTGTAGACAAGACAAACAAGCGGTTAGTTTGTTGCTGTTGAACAGAACAAGAGGCGAGTCTATCTTTCTGTCAAGAACAGGGGGCATGTTAGTTTTGCAGATAAGGGATCTGTGTCCTCCTGCCAAACCTAAATAAATACAATTTCAGACAGCTCACCTCCCTGGCACGTCCTAATCTCCTCTTCTATCTCCACCACAGTCACTTGACGTTTGGGAGGAAGAAGAAGGTCTTTGCTTTGGGGAGGATTCAAGGCATTTTGTGGTTATTGGAATTCATACTTTTCACCCAAATGAAATAACGTCAGCCAGGGTGGGTTATGGTTAGAATTATTTGGTGGCAGAGGCCTGTCATTTTGATAAATGAGATATGTGAGGGTGTTTTTCTTCAACAAAAGGATAACATCACCACACATCCATAATCCCTGCATGTCAATCAAAGGTCTACAGTCATCACCACTAGCATAAGGGCGTTTTCACTTAGAAATCATGAATGTTCATGCACTTTAACATCTTCAACAGCCTCTGTTGACTTTTATGGTATGTCACCATATCTATTATTGTGTTCATCAAGGTCATTTCGGTAATTTCCTTCCTGTTATAGCTTACTGTATGTACATTTTCAATTGCATGCCAAAAAAACGTTGAATTGCTGGTATGTTTGTAGCTAGGTATAGGTGAAAGTGTTGTTGGATATTTAGAAATCTTGTCATAGGCTAATTGGTCACTGAAATACCTCATGGATAGAGTCATTTTTCAGGGAGTCCTGAATGCACAGTATGCTCATGGAAATGTTTGTGTTGAAAAAATCACTTCAGAAGTCTTCTTTATTTTCATGTGACCCTATTAGGCAAATAAGAATTGACGTGGCACCTGAGTGAATTATCTGGAGAGAAAGAACAAGCAAAAAAGGAAAGTCTTGGAGAGAAAAAGTGACTGAACATAATTGGCAAAGTGAAAGATACAACACAAAAAGCCTTATTCCCTCTCTCTGGAATGGCAGTAGATCGGCAAGGAGAGACAGGGAGAGAGAGAGAAAGAAAGAAAAAGAGTTCACTTAATAATGTGACCTGCCTTGATGTCTGGCACCATTTAATAGTATCTTAAGGCAAGATTTTCCAATGGTTGGTAAGCAGAAATTATGACTCATTGGATTCAGTTACATAGTTACAATACTTTGCATTGTGTGCCAGTGGACGAAATGATTCCAGACTGAAATATCTGATGAATCTTGCAATTAGCACTGTTCTCCTTAAAGAGCCATTGTGATTGAGGAATATGAACACAGTGCAACAGTTTGGGACTAGCTTGATTGTAAGTACATTCTGGCAGCACCCTTTATCCCACTTTATTTTACTGGGCACTTGTTCAATGCTCACCATCAATCAGCCAGGTTTATGTAAGTACACCTGGCTCTCCTTGATGTATCATTGATTCATAGTAGGCCTGTCTTTGTTGCAAAATCAGACCTCTAAAGTGGTTTAATATTGAGAGTTCAAACATGTCCCATACCATCTTCTGTGTAGATCTAGCTATGCCGTCTATTTGAATGAAAAATGTCTTATGGGTTTCTCTGTCTCATGTATCCTGTAGAATCCTGACAACCAGAGAGTGGATCCCCTGGGATCATGGATGGACTTTGTGAAACGACCCGTAGGCAACTTCCCTGGGAAGTGTCGCAAACGCAAAAGGCCACTGGTAAATATAACAATGGCTTCAGGAGTGGTTCAAATAAGCTAGCTGATCAAGCACTGGTCCGTTCATTACATTGGTCACGAAGCATCTAGTAAGATACATAAGTAGAATATTGGTCGTTCAAATACTGAAACAAGTTTCGGTTTCAAATCGTGTGTACAGCAGTGTTGGCTGCTGAGGGGAGGATGGCTCATAATAATGGCTGGAATGGAGTCAATGGAGTGGTATCAACCACATGGAAACCACATGTTTGATGTGGTTGATACCACTCCATTGACTCCATTCCAGCCATTATTATGAGCCTTCCTCCCCTCAGCAGCCTCCACTGGTGTACAGTAGATTATCTTCTTATTCATATGATCCTATATTATTATGTAATGTGTTATAATTTCGTGGTCTCTGTCAGCCCGGGCCACCAGGTCCTCCTGGCCCCCCAGGCCCCCAGGGACCTCCTGGATCCCCCGGGGCAGAGGTCACCCAGGAAGTCCTCCTCCAGGAGTTCAAGGAGATGATAAAAGGTGACATCATATAAAGTCCTAAAATGTCATATAAAGACACAATTTGATAAAGTCTGATCTGGTCCTTCGCTGTGTATAAGAGGACTCATTGATTTCAAGACATTGGTGTTTGATTGTTACTACTGATGGATCATTGTCTCAGTGAAGGCTGAAGTAGTTCATTAGTACCTGACCATCCACGGTAGATATCGGGTCAGCAAGCTCACTACTCTATCAGTGTACTGTAGTGCCAGAGAACGTTTTTCCTATAGTTTAAAGTCAAGTCCATATTCTTGTCATCTTTCTAGTTGAGATTATCTCATATTCCTTCTGTGTTTTAATCAGAAGCTACAGAGAGGAGAGCTGCTGCAGTGGACAGGCAGACCAGTACCAGTCCTAGTCAGATACCCACGGTCCTCATCTCCCTGGAAGGAATGCCCTCTTACAGGAGGATAGAGGAAGCCTTCCACTGTAAACTCAAAGGACCTGTGGTTATCGACAAGAAGACACTGATGGAGTTACAGAACTTTCAGACGGTATGTTTTGGAGGAACAATTGAGAAGTTTGTAAAGAATCTAGAAGTTTGGGAAGTATTTGGTCACCCCCTTGACCATCTTCTTTATCCTCTTGTCTTACTCTTAACCATTCAGTACACAATATCAAGCCCATATTAATATTCACAATCAGGTTTCTTTCTGTTTTCTTTCTTTTAGCTGTGTTTGAATATTGGGTTTGAAGATTTAACCAGCAATGATTCTGCGTGATGTATAATTATGAAGCCAGGAATCCTTAGGGAACACCCATCCCTAGAGTCTGACAAAGCTGTACGAGGCTGGAGCTTAGACTGGCTCCTTAGTCCTTAGTCAAAAAATGCAATGCTCCACATCACTTTCTGGGTCGGCATACAAAAGGCACTCTGTCTGTGACTTGGAATATGGCATGGAGAGGACAAATTTAGACACTGTTTAAATTAGCATGCTGTAGTGGAAGAACTATGTACAAGGACATTCTGAGGCGGGAGGTTAAAGGGGAAATCAGCAGTTGTTACATCAATTTTTGGACGTATAAATGAATTATATGTACCCATTGATTCTTGAAGAATATAACTTATACAATTCGTCATGAGCTTAGTTTAACTGTCGTACCCCATCAGAACCCAAAATATAAGCTTGTTTTACTCCAATGTTTGTTAACAAAGTAAATGTAAACAAACACTGTATAGCCTCAAAAGATGGTTAAAACTATAACTTTGATATCATGGATGGTCAGTCCTTGCATCCATAGCTTTGTCTATGAATTTGAGAGTGATTACATTTCTCCAGCCCCATCCCTCAGCATTTTACCAAAACAGTGGCAGGGAAACACTTTGTTATTGTTTCAACTGCTGATTGGCCCTTTAAGAGTAGACATATACCAAGTTTAAAAAATGTCAGTTGGAAAAGTTCGGATTGATTGCTCGGGTGTTTACTTTGGCAAACGTACTGATATCAATTGAGCCCAAATTTGAGATGTAAAACTTCTATTCGTCAGTCATTGTATAACTCCATTCTGCAAGTCACATTGTATTACTCCTTCCAGCCTCTTGCCAAAGGTGCCTTTCTCAGAGGGACAGGAATGGACCAATCCACAGGACGATTCACGGCTCCCGTCACAGGGATCTACCAGTTCTCTGCTAATGTTCATATCGGTAGGGAATGCTTCTCTACTATAAGGAAATCTAATTAACTGGGAATCATCTTGGGAAATATATTGATTTGGAAGTTGGAATTAAATATCGAGACAATGAATGAGGGCCCATTTATACAGACATTTTTCTAAAATATTGTATCTTTTCAGAGGACTCTGTGACCTTTTATTCAGAGAGGTGTTTCTGAGATGGATAATTTATGACCTCAGAGTAACTCTGTTTTCTCCCTGAAGACCACAACGAGGTGAAAAGGAGTAAGAGTCAGCTGAGAGCCAGGGACAATGTGCGAGTGCTGATCTGCATCGAATCCCTGTGCCATCGATATACGTGAGTACCATCAGTCTCAGTCGGTAATGCATTCATAAAGCCTTTATAACAGCTATAATACACAATGTAACATTTGTCATAAGCTGTCATAAGTCGTTTTAAATAGTTATGAGTAACGGCATAAGATGTAATTAAACTAGTTTTAATGGGTGTTACAGATAACTGTTCATCCTGTTGTCATATGCTCTAATGTCAACTGTTAATAACAACTGCTATTACACAGTCTGCATGACAACTTATGCCATATGTTATTACATGCTAAATAAGAGTCTACATACCATGCGTTATAAACAGGGTGTTATGTCATTTACCAACCTCTGTGTCACATTATTACATTTCATGGAATGATTGGTCACAATTTTTTTTACATTTTAGTCATTTAGCAGACGCTTTTATCCAGAGCGACTTACAGTTAGTGAGTGCATACATTTTTTATTTTTTTTATTTTTTTCATATTGGCCCCCCGTGGGAATCTTACCCACAACCCTGGCGTTGCAAGCGCCATGCTCTACCAACTGAGCTACACGGGGCCATGTCATATGCCCTTAATATAATGTTCAAAGACACCTTAAGTAAAGTGACATTAATTTGAAGTGTTATAAAACAGTTATGAATGTGCTTAGACTACAGAATGAGTTGAAACTATCATAAAACTTTACCATTCAAAGGATCTCCAACAAACATTGGCAAATGGGAGCACAGATGTACTTAGGATTTTCTTTATTTTGACAACGAGACAATAAACTGCTCTTAGTTGTACAAATTGGACCATGTCCAGATATAAAAAAGGACACATTATAATACCATTAACTTGCCAAAAAAACATAAAAATGTTAAAACGAAATGGAATCAAATAGAATTTTACAACAAAATCAAGGATTTGTGACAGCAAATAATGTGAATAATAATGACACAGGTAGGTTGAGTTAAATAACATTTATTAAGATGAAAAGGTAATTGTGCAAGTAACATAGGATGTAAATGTGTAATGTGCTAAAGAGTAATTTTTTGAATTACACCTGTAGCTAGTGAAGTTAGCTAGCTAGCGCTAGCAGATAGCTAACGTTAGCTAGATAGCTAAAGCCATCCATCAGTCGCGAACCGTGGCTATTGGACCTTGCCTTTCAGCGTGGGAAAAAATCTTCCAAAATGTTGTACCAAACTAAATAATCAAGAACATTCAATGTTGTCTTGGTAAGCAACTTCAGTGTATATTTGGCCTTGTGTTTTAGGTTATTGTCCTGCTGAAAGGTGAATTTGTCTCCCAGTGTCTGTTGGAAAGCAGACTGAACCAGGTTTTCCTCTAGGATTTTGCCTATGCTTAGCTCTATTACGTTTCTTTTTATCCTAAAAAACTCCCTAGTCCTTTCCCTTTGACAAGCATACCCATAACATGATGCAGCCACCACCATGCTTGAAAATATGAAAAGTGGTACTCAGTGATGTGTTGTGTTGGATTTGCCCAAAACATAACGCTTTGTATTCAGGACATAAAGTTAATTTATTTGCCAAATGTTTTGCAGTTTTACTTTAGTGCCTTATTGCAAACAGGATGCATGTTTTGGAATATTTTTTATTCTGTACAGGCTTCCTTCCTTTCACTCTGTAATTTAGGTTAGTATTCTGGAGTAACTACAATGTTGTTGATCCATCCTCAGTTTTCTCCTATAACAGCCATTAAACTCTGTAACTGTTTTAAAGTCACCATTGGCCTCATGGTGAAATCCATGTGCGGATTCCTTCATCTCCGGCAACTGAGTTAGGAAAGAAACATGTTTGTAGTGACTGGGTGTATTGATACACCATCCAAAGTGTAATTAGTAACTTCACCATACTCAAAGGGATATTCAATGACAGCTTTTTTTATTTTTACCCATCTACCAATAGGTGCCCTTCTTTGCGAGGCATTGGAAAACATCGTTGGTCTTTGTGGTTGAATCTGTGTTTGAAATTCACTGCTCAAATGAAGGACCTTACAGATAATTGTATGTGTGGTTTACAGAAATGAGGTAGTCACACAACAATCATGTTAAATATTATTATTGCAGTACATGCAACTTATTATGTGACTTGTTAAGCACATTTTTACTCATGAACTTATTTAGGCTTGCCATAACATAATTAAGTTGAATACTTAATGACTCAAGACATTTCAGCTTTCATTTGTAAACATTTGTAAAAACATAATTCCAATTTGACATTATGGGGTATTGTGTGTAGGCTAGTGACACAAAAGCTCAATTTAATCCATTTAAAATTCAGGCTGTAACACAACAAAATGTGGAAAAAGTCAAGCGGTGTGAATACTTTCTGAAGGCACTGTAGCTATCATTGTTACTGTAGCCTGCACATCTTCCTTTTTTCACAGCTGTCGCAAATCCTGTTGTGCCCCAGCAACCTTGATTTTGTTGTATAATTCTATTTGCTTCAAAATGTTTGTGTTTTTTGACAAGTTGTTTTTATTATAATGTATACTGAACAAAAATATAAACGCAATTTATAGTGTTGGTCCCATGTTTCATGAGCTGAAATTAAAGATCCCAGAAATGTTCCTTTCGCACAAAAAGCTTATTCCTCACAAATTTTGTGTAAAAGTTGTTTACATCCCTGTTAGTGAGGATTTCTCATTTGCCAAGATTATCCATATACAGTGGGGAAAAAAAGTATTTAGTCAGCCACCAATTGTGCAAGTTCTCCCACTTAAAAAGATGAGAGAGTCCTGTAATTTTCATCATAGGTACACGTCAACTATGACAGACAAAATGAGATTTTTTTTCTCCAGAAAATCACATTGTAGGATTTTTAATGAATTTATTTGCAAATTATGGTGGAAAATAAGTATTTGGTCAATAACAAAAGTTTCTCAATACTTTGTTATATACCCTTTGTTGGCAATGACACAGGTCAAACGTTTTCTGGAAGTCTTCACAAGGTTTTCACACACTGTTGCTGGTATTTTGGCCCATTCCTCCATGCAGATCTCCTCTAGAGCAGTGATGTTTTGGGGCTGTCGCTGGGCAACACAGACTTTAAACTCCCTCCAAAGATTTTCTATGGGGTTGAGATCTGGAGACTGGCTAGGCCACTCCAGGACCTTGAAATGCTTCTTACGAAGCCACTCCTTCGTTGCCCGGGCGGTGTGTTTGGGATCATTGTCATGCTGAAAGACCCAGCCACGTTTCATCTTCAATGCCCTTGCTGATGGAAGGAGGTTTTCACTCAAAATCTCACGATACATGGCCCCATTCATTCTTTCCTTTACACGGATCAGTCGTCCTGGTCCCTTTGCAGAAAAACAGCCCCAAAGCATGATGTTTCCACCCCCATGCTTCACAGTAGGTATGGTGTTCTTTGGATGCAACTCAGCATTCTTTGTCCTCCAAACACGACGAGTTGAGTTTTTACCAAAAAGTTATATTTTGGTTTCATCTGACCAAATGACATTCTCCCAATCCTCTTCTGGATCATCCAAATGCACTCTAGCAAACTTCAGATGGGCCTGGACATGTACTGGCTTAAGCAGGGGGACACGTCTGGCACTGCAGGATTTGAGTCTCTGGCGGCGTAGTGTGTTACTGATGGTAGGCTTTGTTACTTTGGTCCCAGCTCTCTGCAGGTCATTCACTAGGTCCCCCCGTGTGGTTCTGGGCTTTTTGCTCACCGTTCTTGTGATCATTTTGACCCCACGGGGTGAGATCTTGCGTGGAGCCCCAGATCGAGGGAGATTATCAGTGGTCTTGTATGTCTTCCATTTCCTAATAATTGCTCCCACAGTTGATTTCTTCAAACCAAGCTGCTTACCTATTGCAGATTCAGTCTTCCCAGCCTGGTGCAGGTCTACAATTTTGTTTCTGGTGTCCTTTGACAGCTCTTTGGTCTTGGCCATAGTGGAGTTTGGAGTGTGACTGTTTGAGGTTGTGGACAGGTGCCATTAATACAGGTAACGAGTGGAGGACAGAGGAGCCTCTTAAAGAAGAAGTTACAGGTCTGTGAGAGCCAGAAATCTTGCTTGTTTGTAGGTGACCAAATACTTATTTTCCACCATAATTTGCAAATAAATTCATTAAAAATCCTACAATGTGATTTTCTGGATTTTTTTCCCTCAATTTGTCTGTCATAGTTGACGTGTACCTATGATGAAAATTACAGGCCTCTCTCATCTTTTTAAGTGGGAGAACTTGCACAATTGGTGGCTGACTAAATACTTTTTTCCCCCACTGTACCTGGTATGGCATATCAAGAAGCTGATTCAAAAGCATGATCATTACACAGGTGCACCTTGTACTGGGGACAATAAAAGGCCACTCTAAAATGTGCAGTTTTGTCAAACAACACAATGCCACATATGTCTCAAATTTCGAGGGAGCGTGCAATTGACATGCTGACTACAGGAATGTCCACCAGAGCTGTTGCCAGAGAATGTCATGTTAATTTCTGTACCATAAGCCCCCTCCAACGTCATTTAGAGATTTTGGCAGGACGTCCAACCGGCCTCACAACCGCAGACCACATGTATGGCGTTGTGTGGGCGAGCGGTTTCCTGATGTCAACATTGTAAACAGAGTGCCCCATGGTGGCGGTGGGGTTATGGTATTGGCAGGCATAAGCTACGGACAACGAACACAATTGCATTTTATCAATGGCAATTTGAATGCACAGAGATACCGTGATGAGATCCCGAGGCCTATTGTCGTGCCATTCATCCGCCACCGTCACCTCATGTTTCAGCATGAAAACGCACGACCCCATGTCACAAGGATCTGCACACAATTCCTGGAAGCTGAAAATGTCCCAGTTCTTCCATGGCCTGCATACTCACCAGACATGACACCCATTGAGCTTTATGAATGCATTCATAAGGACACCTGCAGTGAAGTGTTACTGTCTCAGTCTATTGATCATCTACCATTCATCAACAAATCAGTTTGATGAAGTTTGAAAAGGCCTTCAATATCTAGTCACCCTATGAAATACCACTCCACAATTGTTCACCATATGACCATATGGTTTTGATTTGTTCTGGCTTTTGCAACATACTTGGAGTGTAGTAAAAAAAAATACCCTGACAAACAAAACAATATCAAAACTATTTTTGCTTTATCCCCAAAAGAGTTAGCTAATCCATTCTATTGTCTGCCAGGGCAGCCTTTTTTGTTGTGTTGTTGAGGCTCTATAGTGACAGCAGTCATTGAATCCATGCGTGATAATCAGAGTTTAATGCCAGTTTTATGAGCTGTTAAACAAGTTGTCTGTTATATGTTGTGTGGAACAAGTTAGGTATTTCCTGTGTAAATGTGAAGGATGTCTTTAAACGAAATGTCCTCTCACTCCTTCCCATGGTCCCTTTCGCCTCCAAATCGTTCTAGACTCGCCTTTGACACCTGAGAAAACCTGCTGCTGCTTCCAACACCACAGGCCAGGAGTGGTGCCTATTTGTCAATTTGTTGCCTATTGAATACGACACTGAATAGAGAAATTCCCTTTTTGGGATGTGTGAAGGATGAATTTTACACACTCATTTGTAAATACCAGAGTATTACACACCCATTTTCGGTGATATGAGTATTGTTGTTCACATATTTTGGCCATTTCTGTTTATATAAAGTAAGCAAAATCTGAAATGTTGAAACGAACGGTAACCTAGATTTCCTCCATATGTACAGGCCAACAACCTTGCTTCGCAACCTGGTAATATGAAAGAAATGTATAAATAATATTGTTATCTGAAAAAGTGGCCTCATTTTTTTTGCCTTTCCACCCCAAAGCCTCCAGCCTGTCTCGCTCTCCCACACATGAAAATGCAGAGAATGTGAAATGAGGCTCATTGCAATGGTAGTTAAAGTGAAGACAAACATGATTGATTCACCATAAAAATGTTGCGTTTTCCACTAAACAGGAGCCAGTGGTCTCAGCAAGAGTTATACGACTAGACTCCACGCCTGCTATATTACATATTACTCTCTGCACTGCAGACTTCATTAAAGACTCACTATAATGATTATGATGATTCAAGACTTAAAATGAAGCAATGACATGTTTATTTAATGTGTAAAAAAAACACATTTTTCATGAAGTATCATGCAATTAGATGATTTTGTTTCAGAACGTGTTAGGTGTGTATAGATGAAATAAAGTTATTTTGAACAAGTGAAGATCAGGAAAAAAGATTATGATTCATTAACATTCATTGTTTGTTTTCTTCTTCATTGCAGGTCATTAGAGATGATTGTTGGATTGGAAAGTAACAGCAAGATCTTCACAGTGTATGTGCAAGGCTTGCTGAAGCTACAGGTAGGCTTGTATTTATCAAACCTCTCTCACCGTGAAGATTCTCCAATAGGGTTAAGCTGAATATAGAGTAAGCTATTGCCAAAAAAGCCTTTAAGAAGGGTTGAGAAGTAGAATTACTATTGTATAATGGGTTGTAATATCACTATATCAAAACAAAGTCATCATATTCTTGTATTTAAAATGTTATTGTATCTCCTCAGGTTGGACAGTACACCTCAATATTTGTGGACAATGGAGCTGGGGCATCCATCATAATACAGAATGGCTCTGACTTCATGGGCATGTTGCTGGGTGTATAGCCTCATGTCCTTCCCTTGGGGCTGGGAGTACACCTTACCTCTTCCCATTGGACACCAGGGCCCTGGCTACGCAAGGCATCTGTGTCTAATTGGACTACTAACAGACGCTATCGGCCTATCACCATCCATGGAGGAGAAAGGACAGTTTTGAAAGCTTTAGGACTGTGTCTCTCCACAGACACCATGAAAGCAAGCACTCCCATGGGCCAAGAAAAACATTAAGTACAGTCCAACAGACAATCTTAATAGACAAGACTTCAAATCACTCAATGAAAATATTTTATTTGAAAGGTTTTTATCATCTGATGTCAATTTATTCATTTGTATGGCAGTAAGTAAGTACAGTACATGGACCTGTAAGTGTGTATATACACTGGATGATGCAAAGATGCTCAGTATGCATTGTATAGGTGTCAAACGTTTCAGCTAGGGTTGAAAAATTCCAGAAAATTAAAGAAAATCCAACCAGGATTTTTTGTAAACCAGGAAACCCTATTCTCAACAAAGTGACCTGTACTGTATGCTATATCTAGGGGGACTGTGTGTGTCTCATGTGGAGGCTACAGCCCACTGAACAAAATAGAGGAAACATTGGCCTCTGTATAATCTCCCGTTGGCAGAATCTGCGTGTAGACCGAGAGAATCTGCCAGAACTGAATGGGATGTGTGAGAGCAGCATTAGTTCCGGTTTTGGGGTTTTTGTCACTGGTTATTTTGACTTATCAGGATTGGGCGAAGGCGGTGCTTCAACTGCTTCGCCTCGAGTGCTTCATGCTTTGGCTAAGAGTTTCCTTTTGTGAGGGTGGAGACTTTTTTGCCGGAACTCTCAATTTTTAACACGTATGAACACAGAAGTTAATCACGCAGCTGACCAAATTTACCCAAGATTTTACTTCTGTGTTAATAGAGATTCGCTTCTGTATGGAACTATTTTGTAGGATTCAAACCCAAACTAAGCAATGTGGTTAGAGAATTTAAATGAAATGCAAGTGTGTTGGCCATTCTGTTTTATACTGATGTATTTAATATACAGTGTTTCCAAGTTCCGCTAATGCCAAATTATATAACTGCCATGGTCAAGCAGAAAAGATGTTGCCTATTGTTTTATAAAATGCCAGTTGTTTCAGCAAAAGAGACTTATCATGTTATCTATTCAATTAGAAAATACTCACATATAGATTTTTGTGTTGTGTATATCTATAAAATGTTTTGCCATTTAGTTGATGACGTTTTCTGTAAATTATTATAATATTTAATTAATACACATTGTTAAGAATTTAATTTGGATGCACATTGAGTTTATGTTCAAATGTAACCATAAATGGATATTCATATATTTTCTCACCCTAGGGATCAATTTACAGTATATATAACGTTTCAAGACTACCACAGATTGGAGTACCATTATGTTTTATACTAATTTGCTTTTTAATAACTAATACAGTATGATATATTGTAATGAGATCAAAATTAAACTATGGTAAAATATTATGTTATTTCTGTGTTTACTAAATACATGTGAGTGCTGCAAAAAGCTTGACATCTACACTGAGTGTACAGAACATCTTCCTAATATTGAGTTGCATCCCCTTTTGCCCTCAGAACAGCCTCAATTCGTCGGGGGGATGGACTCTACAATGTGTCTAAAACATTCCACAGGGATGCTGGCCCATGTTGACTCTAATGCTTTCCACAGTTGTGTCAAGTTGGCTGGATGTCCTTTGGGTGGTGGACCATTCTTGATTCACACAGGAAACTGTTGAGAGTGAAAAACCCAGCAGCATTGCAGTTCTTGACAAACTCAAACCGGTGCACCTGGCACCTACTACCATACCCTGTTCAAAGGCACTTAAATATTTTGTCTTGCACATTCATCCTCTGAATGGCACACATACACATTCCATGTCTCAATTGTCTCAAGACTTACAAATCCTTCTTTAACTTGTCAAATCCCCTTCATCTACACAGATTGAAGTGGATTTGACAAGTGACATCAATAAGGGATCATAGCTTTCACCTGGATTCACCTGGTCAGTCTATGTCATGGAAAGACAGGTGTTCCTAATGTTTTGTACACTCAGTGTATATTGGAGAAGACTACAAGTATCATCAATCAATGCTTTTTACAGAGAGGATTGCGAGCAATTTTACCGCCCAGTTGTTGGGCCTCGACCAGTCATATAATGGAGTTATAATGCGGTTCTATATATTTTTTGGGATATATATATCTTGGGTGGTCTGTGTATCACAAGGCCCTAATAAGCAGCTTTTAGGCTCCATTGCACAAATGTCGGTCCAGCCACTTGTATGAGCTTGTTAGCATCAAGTCATGAATGCCTTAATAAGAGAGCTCTGCTCATGGAAGCATTGTTGAGCCCAAAGTGCCACACACTGTACCCACACACACCAAACACAAAGACTTTACCTACACCAGTCAAACTACAACAGTAATCTGCTGATCCAAGGGAAAGCCCTTTTAATTCAATTTCGGCTGCATCTAAAGCCTGGATTTGGACTACACCAGACCCTTCTACTAGTATCTATATTGCATGTGTTTATTGAGTTAGACTAACAACTAACCTGTCATTTCTTATACAGGTGAATCAGACATGACTTTTAGTGTGTTTGGGGCAGGAATGAAGACTGGATCGGTATACAAATGAGTTACCGTATTTAAAATGATGTCATGAGAGGGAGGGACAATTCCCAAAACTCATACATCTCTTAACTACCATACCATATAGTTACAAGAAATGGGGCGAGAGAAAGGCACACTATTTCAACACTGCATTTCCTCCTATCTTATTGCTTGAGAATTGAGTGCCATGCCAGGCACATACTTGAGAGTTTTGATTGTCTTATGTTTTCCTAAATATGTTTAACCTCTTAAGGATCAGACCCTTTTTTTCAATTTTTGCCTAAAATGACATACCCAAATCTAACTGCCTATAGCTCAGGACCTGAAGCAAGGATATGCATATTCTTGATACCATTTGAAAGGAAACACTTTGAAGTTTGTGTAAATGTGAAATGAATGTAGAAGAATATAACACATTAGATCTGGTAAAAGATAATACAAACAAAAAAAACATGCGTTTTCAAAAAAGGATTTTGAAATGCAAGAGAAAGGCCACAATATAATATTGCAGTTTAGGCGCAATTTAGATTTGGCCATTAGATGACAGCAGTGTGTGTGCAAAGTTTCAGATTGTTCCAGTGAAGCATTGCAATACTGGACTATTTTGTATCAAGTCTGCCCAAATGTGCTGAATTGGTCAATTGATACATTTTCAAGTACATAACTATTGAGAAAATACAAAAATGATATGGTAATACAAAATGTAATATTACACACTCCCAGGAATGTCATACACGATGGATCATTAGCTTATACACTAACTTTCACACATCTAGATGGCTGGGCGGGGTGTGTGTGGAGCCAGAGACTGCAGGGATTCAAAATGTAGAACCCAGTTCCTACATTTGAATATAAAAATTGATTTTATCAAACAAGACTACGCTACATTTTATCTCTGGGAACCTTAGGATGACAAATCAGAGCAATATTACTGAATGTAAGTACATTATTTACCTTCAGAGGTGAATGTATCAAATCAGTTGCCGTGATTAGTTTTTTGTTGTTGTGCACTCTCCTCAAACAATAGCATGGTGCAGTTAGATTAACAAGAATTTAAGCTTTAAGACATGTCTATGTCCTGGAAAGTTTGCTGTTACTTACAACAGTCATGCTAATCACATTAGCGCATGTTAGCTCAACCATCCCGTATACGGGACACCGATCCCGTAGAGGTTAATGACAGCTTTGTGAGCATGCTGCAACTCATTCTCTGTCCTGGCATCTAACACACACACACAAACACACACACGCACACACACACAGACACACACACACGCGCACGCACACACACACACACACACACACGAAGGAGCCTGCCTGCCAAAGTGGTTGCAAAACCACGTCTTCGACTGAGACTCCCTGACAGGAATTTCCCATCGCCCCATTATCAGCATCAGACGAGCTGAGTGATCGCAATTACATCTGCCCAAATGCTAAGAGCAACCGTTTTTCCTCCTTTTCCACCTCCTATCCTATCCCAGAGAGGAGATGTTGGGTTTATGAATGGGCCCATTGTGAACTTGGGAGGTTTCTGTCTTTCTGTCTGGCTGGTTCAGGGTTATGTAAACAAGCCCATATAGCTTTAATGAGGCTTTAATTAGCTAGCAGGATTCCTCCCTGTTTAGAAACTTACTGGGGTCTGTGGGGTGATGGTGTGATGGCTTTAGCAGAGTAACTCCTATGGTGGGCAGTGATCCACCCCAAAAGACTATGGCAGCTTGTGACAATGGTTACCTACTAGTGTGCCAAGTGCCAATGCAACATTACCAGTATTTTGCATTATTGTCTCTGCATTGGACACTGTGTTAACAAACTGTGTTAACAAACCTCCAAACGAGCTTCAATGCCATACAACACTCCTTCAGTAGCCTCCAACTGCTCTTAAACACTAGTAAAACTAAATGCATGCTCTTCAATCGAACGCTGCTGGAACCCGCCCACCCGACTAGAATCACTACTCTCGACTGGTCTGACCTAGAGAATGTGGACAACTACAAATACCTAGGTGTCTGGTTAGACTGTAAACTCTCCTTCCAGACTCACATTAAGCAGTGGTCCTCTGTAGCTCAGCTGGTAGAGCACGGCGCTTGTAACGCTAAGGTAGTGGGTTCGATCCCCGGGACCACCCATACACAAAAAAATAAAAATAATAAAAATAAATGTATGCACGCATGACTGTAAGTCGCTTTGGATAAAAGCGTCTGCTAAATGGCATATTATATTATATATTATAAGCATCTCCAATCCAAAGTTAAATCTAGAATCGGCTTCCTATTTCGCAAACAAAGCCTCCTTCACTCATGCTGCCAAACATGCCCTCGTAAAACTGACTATCCTACCGATCCTTGACTTCGGTGATGTCATTTACAAAATAGCCTCCAACACTCTACTCAGCAAATTGGATGTAATCTATCACAGTGCCATCCGTTATGTCACCAAAGCCCCATATACTACCCACCACTGTGACCTGTACGCTCTTGTTGGCTGGTCCTCACTACATATTCGTCGCCAAACCCACTGGCTCCAGGCCATCTATAAATCACTGCTAGGCAAATCCCCGCCTTATCTTAGCTCATTGGTCACCATAGCAACACCCACCCGTAGTATGCGCTCCAGCAGGTATATCTCACTGGTCATCCCCAAAGCCAACACCGCCTTTGGCCGCCATTCCTTCCAGTTCTCTGCTGACTGGAACGAATTGCAAAAATCTCTGAAGCTGCAAAGATTTGCACTTTGGCCTATTTATTGCCTTACCTCCATAACTTGCTACATTTGCACACACTCTCTGTATATCTTCTGTTGTATTTTTGACTTTATGTTTTGTTTTACCCCATATGTAACTCTGTGTTGTTGTTTTTATCGCACTGCTTTGCTTTATCTTGGCCAGGTCGCAGTTGTAAATGAGAACTTGTTCTCAACTGGCTTACCTGGTTAAATAAAGGTTAAATAAAAGAAAATAAAAATAAAAAAATTGAATAAGTCAAGACAGGGTTTGCAGAGTCATGAGTGGTTTATTCGGCTTCTTGGCACAAAGAAAAATGACAATGCACATCATTTCAGTTACTTATTCAGGTCTTATCTGGTGAAGCAGCTAGCCTTTTTAGACACGGGTTGATATTTATTGGGATGAATTCTGCCCTGGAGGCATTGTTAAGCGATTTTGCCATGTCGTAAAAATTCATGAAAACAAACATTTGCATTTGGTATGAATTGCTTTTGGTATTAATTTAAGGTTAGGGTCAGACATAATGTTAGCAGTGTGGTTAATGTTAGGGTTTAGGTTAGGTTTAAAATCAAATGTTATGACTTTGTGACTGTGCCAGCTAGTGACCACTCTGCAGAGCTGCCTCCAGTACATGAGTCATCCCAATAAATGCCAGCCTGCTTTTTAGACAGGGTGCTTCCTCTGTTCTCCCTTCATTGTAACAAGCAATGCAGTAAAACATTTTTCTCCCAATCATACAATACAGATGGGAATGTTTCAAAAACTAGATTGCAGCTGAACAATGCAGAGGGGACGTTATTTGGATGAGAGGTGGCTTTCTGGCTCTCTCTCCTATTTGTCAGCACTTCCAAACAAGGCTACCTGCAGAGAGTAGAGCAGACAGAGTATGTGTCCCAAATGTCATCCGCTTCTCTACATATTGCACTACTTTTACCCTTGGACCATGGTCAAAAGTAGTGCACTATAAAGGGACACAGCCAGAGAGACTGTCTCTCCCTTGGAGACGCACGCCAAGCTCCTGTATATTAGGTTTTGCACATGCTTTGCATTTTTTCACAGCAACCCAAGTTACTCCAAACAGTTAGTCAGTCCAATACTCACTGATACCTAGGCAGGGTACTCTAAACTACAGGAGGCTGCTGAGGGGAAGACGGCTCATGATAATGTCCGGAACGGCGCAAATGGAATGGCATCAAACACAAGGAAACCATGTGTTTGATGGAAAACACTGCACACTGCTGTTCATGCTCCCAAGTGATTTTATTTATAACATCGTAGGTCTTCATCAGGCATCCATACCCCAGATGGGGGTGGAGGGTTGTATATATAGGGGTAGTACTCAATGACATCACTTCCTGAAACAGGAGGTAAAAATAAATAACATAGGTTCACAATATTAACATTCAATGTATCAAAATATATGATCATACAAAAGGAATGTGATCAATATTTTCAGTAATATATACACACACAATGTTCAGTTAGGATAAAATGGATTCAAGTCAAACTCCTCGTTAAGGCCAAGAGGAGACAGTGTGTTGAGCCTGTGGATCCAGAAAGATTCCTCTCAATGTCCCCTCCCCTGCGTGACATCTTGACCATTTCCATTCCAATGTATCTCAGAGAACTAATAGGATTTCCAGCTTGTACAAAATTAACAGCAACCTGATTTTTTGTCTCACCTGTCAGTATATTGCTGCGGTGCTTACTGATCCGGGTCTTAAGGCTTCCACGGGTTTTCCCTATGTAATGATGTATTTGATACTATTCCACTAATTCCGCTCCAGCCATTACCATGAGCCCGTCCTCCCCAATTAAGGTGCCACCAACCTCCTGTGCTCTAAGCGCAACTGTTGCTATGATACCAGCTTGGTATCTCAGTCGTTTCTCTTGTCTCTCTGTAGGAAAATAAAGGTGAAAGAAAATGCAATGGAGGGGTCATGTGTGGCATTCCTTAAACTTTTCTACTATCTCTCTCTTTCCCCGTCATTTATTTATTTCTCTTTAGTTGGGCGAGCAGGTATATTATCCCCTAGTCAAAGCTGACATTACGACATGCAGCTCAGTGAAGATTTGGAATGAGCAAAGTACACAGCCAGTGAGCAACGCTAGATTTTCCTATAAATTGTGCTCTGCATGCAAAAGCAGGGGTTGTTCTTCAGACCTGGAGGCTCCAGGAAAGCATCCACACCTTACCAGGAGAAGTGAGAGATGTTTTTCCGCTAACAGCACCTAACCCATCTGTCTGTCCATATCAGTCCATGTACAGTGTTAGACAGAAACACTGTATGTGTTGGTCATTTATTTACAGTAACCATAGCTCCTAGATAGATATACAGTTGAAGTCAGAAGTTTACATACACCTTAGCCAAATACATTTAATCCTAGTAAAAATTCCCTGTCTTAGGTCAGTTATGATCACCACTTTATTTTAAGAATGTGAAATGTCAGAATAATTGTAGAGAGAATTATTTATTTAAGCTTTTATTTCTTTCATCACATTCCCAGTGGGTCAGAAGTTTACATACACTCAATTAGTATTTGGTAGCATTGCCTTTAAATTGTTTAACTTGGATCAAAAGTTTCAGGTAGCCTTCCACAAGCTTCTCACAATAAGTTGGGTGAATTTTGGCCCATTCCTCCTGACAGAGCTGGTGTAACTGAGTCAGGTTTGTAGGCCTCCTTGCTCGCACACGCTTTTTCAGTTCTGCCCACAAATGTTCTATAGGTTTGAGGTCAGGGCTTTGTGATGGCCACTCCAATACCTTGACTTTGTTGTCCTTAAGCTATTTGCCACAACTTTGGAAGTATGCTTGGGGTCATTGTCGATTTGGAAGACCCATTTGCGACCAAGCTTTGACTTCCTGACTGATGTCTTGAGATGTTGCTTCAATATATCCACGTAATTTTCCTTCCTCATGATGCCATATATTTTGTGACGTGCACCAGTCCCTCCTGCAGCAAAGCACCCCCACAGCAAGCCTACCCCTTTTTCCTCCAAACATAACATTGGTCATTATGGCCAAACAGTTCTATTTTTGTTTCATCAGACCAGAGGACATTTCTCCAAAAAGTATGATCTTTGTTCCCATGTGCAGTTGCAAACCGTAGTCTGGCTTTTTTATGGCGGTTTTGGAGCAGTGGCTTTTTCCTTGCTGAGCGGCCTTTCAGGTTATGTCGATATAGGACTAGTTTTACTGTGGATATAGATACTTTTGTACCTGTTTCCTCCAGCATCTTCACAAGGGCCTTTACTGTTGTTCTGGGATTTATTTGCACCAAAGTACGTTAACCTCCAGGAGACGCGTCTCCTTCCTGAGCGGTATGACGGCCTAGTGGTCCCAAGGTGTTTATACTTGCGTACTATTGTTCGTACAGATGAACGTGTTACCTTCAGGCATTTGGGAATTGCTCCCAAGGATGAACCAGACTTGTGGAGGTCTACAATTTTTTTCTGAGGTCTTGGCTGATTCTTTTGATTTTCCCATGATGTCAAGCAAAGAGGCACTGAGTTTGAATGTAGGCCTTGAAATACATCCACAGGTACACCTCCAATTGACTCAAATTATGTCAATTAGCCTATCAGAAGCTTCTAAAGCCATGACATTTTCTGGAATTTTCCAAGCTGTTTAAAGGCACAGTCAACTTAGTGTATGTAAACTTCTGACCCACTGGAACTGTGATTTATAAGTGAAATAATCTGTCTGTACAATTGTTGGAAAAATTACTTGTGTCATGCACAAAGTAGATGTCCTAACTGACTTGCCAAAACTATAGTTTGTTAACAAGACATTTGTGGAGTGGTGTATGTAAACTTCTGACTTCAACTGTAGATACCTCGCCTAGGTTACACTTATTTTCCCAGTCTGTCAAAGAAACCTACCCAACTAACGGCAAGTTCATTATCATTAGTTATTGTCCTTTGCTTTTGCAAAGGTTTCTGTGGCTTAGTAGGGGAAATACTGGTAATTGAATCTGGTCACTCATACCTGCAACATTTTTGCCAACTGCACACTCATCCCCTCCCTGATATAGTCAATTCAAACTATCCATCCTATCGGTCATATCTTCATTTAGCTAATCTGTTTTACATCTGCCTTTCTGAGGAAATGTTTTCTTTATGAGCAGATGGCAAAAATAGAGTAATTTTCTGTCATTTTATTCTCAAATTACACAGCTGTCAAGTACATTTATAGTTTCGTACATTCACACACGACTCCACAGTGGAGCTTGTTATTGTCACGTTGTATGATGATTAGAAGACAGGCACAGGAATACGTATTAGGGTTTTATTTACTTCTGACCCAACACAAGGTACGTCATGAAAAACAACGGGGACGAAGCCCAAAATTAACATATATATATATATATATATATATATATCACAGGGATGTAACCCAAACAAAAGAGCGAGGTGTAAACCTCTAAATAAAACAAGGGATGAGACCCGTAATAACAAGGCATAATACTTGGTATGTAAACTGTAATACAATGTACTCACGAGACCAACGGACATAGCACAATAATCGACAAGGACAATGAGGAACAAAGGGCACATTTATAAACATACTAATCAGAGGGAATGGGAACCAGGTGTGCTTAATGAGACAAGATAGTCCGGGGTTGGTGGTAATGAACCAGGTCAGTGACGCCTAGAAGGCCGGTGATGTAGACCTCCGGAGCTGGTGAACGGAATGCGCAGCAGTACCAGGGGGATCCGTGACAGTTATGTTCCATCTGTGCCTTTTTCTGGCCTTCCCACATCGAATTATCTTCAGTCTCCTTATATCTTTTCAAACGCAACATCAGATGATTCAGCTAAAGATGCCACTACTAAGCAATCTCGAGATCATCCCCATCTGTATTGTAAGACATTACAACAGCACAACAAACCAAGCCATCCATCCCAGCTCCCAGCTTCTCTACACTACAGTTCTGGGTTTAACTCTGCCACTACTATCCACAAGTTGTGTAAGGACACAAAGCCAAATATATTACAGAAGCACAACAAAACAAGGCAATTTGTCCCCAGCTCTCTTAACCCAGGTTGAGACAAGGCTCCTGTCCTGGGTTTAGGCTGGAGATGGTGGACGATGTCATAATGACACAGAGAGTGTGTTTCAGAACATTACCATAATTATCCTCCTACCCTCCATCTCATCTGTCTGACATGGATCTGTCAGTGACATTGGTTGTTTGTCCTGATGCCCACCTCCTTGGGGAGTGGAAGGGGATGGTGGGGGATGTTTGGATCCTCCTAGACTGGAGTTGGAAAGGTTGCCTTGAGGAGCCCATGGGAGAGCTAGAGGCCCGTACTGACTGGAGCCATTGGTGAGATTGGTATCGTGTTAATGGGGGCCAAGGCTCCAAGACACACAACGGGAAAAACCATAAGAGCCAATGGAATGTAGAGCTCCTTGAATCAATGTCAGAATTAGAGACAATTGCAGCCACAGCACACAGCCATGAGACAATGTGCCCTGTTTGGAACTTGGCTGGGCTGAGTTTTTGTTCACCCTCACTCAGTGTGTGTGTTTGTGTGTGTGTGTGTGTGTTTATATGTGCGTGCGTGCATGTGTGGTGTACTTGTGTGCCTGGCACCAGCTGATTACCTCATTCGACAGTGCCACTAAGCTATGTCGTAATGAAAAACATGTCAAGCATCTTCACTGGTCTGATTATGACTAGACAGGGAATAGAACTAAAAAGGCTAAATCTCCCCCTCATTACGTCTCCCTTGACTGATAAGGGATGTAGAGGGGCTGGGGGTAGAGAGGCTGGGACTGAGACTTGGGTAGGGGGTTGGTATGGGGGCTGGGAATAGGGAGTGGGACTGGGGTAGCGGTAGAGATGGGCTGGTGTGGATGGAAGTGTCCTGGTCTGGACCTTGTCTGGACCAAGATGAGTTTACAGACACAGTGATAATCCCTGGCCATGAAAAACAGACATGGTAGCATAGGTGCTCCCCCAGCAAACAGGGGACGTTCTCAGGACATTAGGCAACGTTCCCATTAGGTCCCTTTTATGGTTGTGGCAAGACGTTATCCCACTGTTCTGAGAACGTTCTAGAAACATTAAAACAAGACTTTCACCTCAGTACCATAAAGGGACGTTCAGTACAGGTCCCGGTTTGTTCGAAGTAAAACGTTATAATAAAGTATTTTGATGTCCACTAGTGAACGTTACTAATAGGTTCCTAATTGGTTCTGATAGGATGTTATTCTTGGGACATTCAATGACTGCAAGGGGACATTTCAGACAGGTCCTGGATTGTTACAGACAGAATGTTACAAAAAGGTCTTAAAATGACCATTAGGGAACATTACAAATAGGACCATACAATGAGGGAAAAAAGTATTTGATCCCCTGCTGATTTTGTACGTTTGCCCACTGACAAAGACATGATCAGTCTATAATTTTAATGGTAGGTTTATTTGAACAGTGAGAGACAGCAAAAAAATCCAGAAAAACGCATGTCAAAAATGTTATAAATTGATTTGCATTTTAATGAGGGAAATAAGTATTTGACCCCTCTGCAAAACACGACTTAGTACTTGGTGGCAAAACCCTTGTTGGCAATCACAGAGGTCAGACGTTTCTTGTAGTTGGCCACCAGGTTTGCACACATCTCAGGAGGGATTTTGTCCCACTCCTCTTTGCAGATCTTCTCCAAGTCATTAAGGTTTCGAGGCTGACGTTTGGCAACTCGAACCATCAACTCCCTCCACAGATTTTCTATGGGATTAAGGTCTGGAGACTGGCTAGGCCACTCCAGGACCTTAATGTGCTTCTTCTTGAGCCACTCCTTTGTTGCCTTGGCCATGTGTTTTGGGTCATTGTCATGCTGGAATACCCATCTACGACCCATTTTCAATGCCCTGGCTGAGGGAAGGAGGTTCTCACCCAAGATTTGACGGTACATGGCCCCGTCCATCGTCCCTTTGATGCGGTGAAGTTGTCCTGTCCCCTTAGCAGAAAAACACCCCGAAAGCATAATGTTTCCACCTCCATGTTTGATGGTGGGGATGGTGTTCTTGGGGTCATAGGCAGCATTCCTCCTATTCCAAACACGGCGAGTTGAGTTGATGCCAAAGAGCTCGATTTTGGTCTCATCTGACCACAACACTTTCACCCAGTTCTCCTCTGAATCATTCAGATGTTCATTGGCAAATTTCAGATGGGCCTGTATATGTGCTTTCTTGAGCAGGGGGACCTTGCGGGCGCTGCAGGATTTCAGTCCTTCACGGCGTAGTGTGTTACCAATTGTTTTATTGGTGACTATGGTCCCAGCTGCCTTGAGATCATTGACAAGATCCTACTGTGTAGTTCTGGGCTGATTCCTCACTGTTCTCATGATCATTTCAACTCCACGAGGTGAAATCTTGCATGGAGTCCCAGGCCGATGGAGATTGACAGGTCTTTTGTGTTTCTTACATTTGCGAATAATCACACCAACTGTTGTCACCTTCTCACCAAGCTGCTTGGCGATGGTCTTGTAGCCCATTCCAGCCTTGTGTAGGTCTACAATCTTGTCCCTGACATCCCCCTGACATCCTTGGAGAGCTCTTTGGTCTTGGCCATGGTGGAGAGTTTGGAATCTGATTGATTGATTGCTTCTGTGGACAGGTGTATTTTATACAGGTAACAAGCTGAGACTAGGAGCACTCCCTTTAAGAGTGTGCTCCTAATCTCAGCTCGTTACCTGTATAAAAGACACCTGGGAGCCACAAATCTTTCTGATTGAGAGGGGGTCAAATACTTATTTCCCTCATTAAAATGCAAATCAATTTATAACGTGTTTTTCTGGATTTTTTTGTTGTTATTCTGTCTCTCACTGTTCAAATAAACCTACCATTAAAATGATAGACTGATCATGTCTTTGTCAGTGGGCAAACGTACAAAATCAGCAGGGGATCAAATACTTTTTTCCCTCACTGTATTTGGTTCTGACTAGGGATTAACATGGGTAACCAGGATCCCGTGACTGTCCTGGGAACACTCTTTACAATTCCCGAAAAAATTAAATTAAATGACAAGACCCGGAAAATTACAAACAAAATTCCCAATGTCGCACTAATGCAATTCCACAAAATACACAACAGCAGATTAGCAAAAAATAAAATAGCACAATATCCAAACATGTTGTTGGATGGAAGCTTCTAGCCTAGCCTATTTACTACACACAAAGTTGCCATAAATTCAAAGCACACGCATAATTGACAGACTGCACACACGACCCGAATGCAGTTAATAAACCCTACAGGAAACCCCTACAGTATAGCCTATAAAATAACGTTTTCCTCTTTGAGCTGTCATTGTGACTCTTCAGAGAGTCACAAATTTGATAGGCCTATGCACAATTCACTACATATGCATCTCTGTCACAGCCATGAAGTCTGTTAACAATTCAGAGAGGCAAGAGGGAAAAATCCGACCTTCTCCTGTCCTAGAGCCTAGGCAATTTTCCTATCCAGTCCCAATCCCACTGAAACCCAAAATCCTGACGCCTGTCTTGCATGAAAATTTTGTAATCCATAGGTTGCATTATCAAAGCACATCCCATGCATGTCAAAATACCGCTGTAACATTTCCCACTCTTCTCTGTGCTGTCTCGTACTTGCTGCCCATATGAGAGCTTCAGTAGAGAATGTGAGAATAGATATGGATATCTTTAACAGAGTTGGTCCCCATTAAGATACAATACCAGTCAAAGGTTTGGACACACCTACTCATTCAAGGGTTTTTCTTTATTTTTACTATTTTTTACATTGTACTGTAGAATAATAGTGAAGACATCAAAACTATGAAATAACATTTATGGAATCATGTAGTAAACAACAAAGTGTTAAACAAATCAAAATATATGTTATATTTGAGATTCTTCAAAAAGCCACCCTTTGCCTTGATGACAGCTTTGCACACTCTTGGCATTCTCCCAACCAGCTTCACCTGGAATGCTTTTCCAACAGTCTTGAAGGAGTTCCCACATATGCTGAGCACTTGCTGGCTGCTTTTCCTTCACTCTGCCGTCCGAATCATCCCTAACCATCTCAATTAGGTTGAGGTCGGAGGATTGTGGAGACCAGGTCATCTGATGACCAGGTCACTCCTGAGTGGCGCAGTGGTCTAAGGCACTGCATCGCAGTGCTAACTGTGCCACTAGAGATCCTGGTTCGAATCCAGGCTCTGTCGCAGCCGGCCGCGACCGGGAGACTCATGGGTGGCGCACAATTGGCCCAGCGTCGTCCAGGGTAGGGGAATGGCCGGCAGGGATGTAGCTCAGTTGATAGAGCATGGCGTTTGCAACGCCAGGGTTGTGGGTTCGATTCCCACGGGGGGCCAGTATAAAAAAAAAAATATATATATGTGTAAGTCGCTCTGGATAAGAGCGTCTGCTAAATGACTAAAATGTAAATGTAAATCTGATGCAGCACTCCATGTGATGGGTGATTTGAAGGAGTCAGGCGCAGGAGGGTAAATCACAGAAAAACAGGGGAAAATAACCGGCGATATAAAATACAAGGAGCTCCACCGAGCTTCACTATCCTCACAATAAACAATCACACAAACACAAGGGGGCAGAGGGAACACTTATCCATGTACTGATGAGGGGATATGAACCATGTGTGTAATAAACAAGACAAAACAAATGGAATGATAAGATGAGGAGCGGCAGTGGCTAGAAGGCCGGTGATGACGAACGCCGAAGCCTGCCCGAACAAGGAGAGGAGGCAGCCTCGGAGGAAGTCGTGACACTCCATCACTCTTCTTCTTGGTCAAATAGCCCTTACACAGCCTGGAGGTGTGTTGGGTCATTGTCCTGTTGAAAACCAAATTATAGTCCCACTAAGTCCAAACCAGATGGGATGGCGTATCGCTGCAGAATGTTGTGGTAGCCATGCTGGTTAAGTGTGCCTTGAATTCTAAGTCAATCACAGGCAGTGTCACCAGCAAAGCACCCCCACACCATAACACCTCCTCCTCCATGCTTTACGATGGGAACTACACATGCGGAGATCGTCCGTTCACCCACACCGTGTCTAACAAAGACACGGCGGTTGGAACAAAAAATCTCTAATTTGGACTCCAGACCAAAGGACAAATTTCCACCGGTCTAATGTCCATTGCTCGTGTTTCTTAGCCCAAGCAGGTCTCTTCTTCTTATTGTTGTCCTTTAGTAGTGGTTTCTTTACAGCAATTCGACCATGAAGGCCTAATTCACACAGTCCCCTCTGAACAGTTGATGTTGAGATGTGTCTGTTACTTGAACTCTGTGAAGCATTATTTCTGAGGCTGGTAACTCTAATGAACATATCCTCTGCAGCAGAGGTAACTCTGGGTCTTCCATTCCTGTGGCGCTTGATGGTTTTTGCAACTGCACTTAAAGAAACTTTAAAAGTTCTTGAAATGTTCCGTATTGACTGACCTTCATGTCTTAAGGTAATGATGGACTGTCGTTTCTCTTTGCTTATTTGAGCTGTTCTTGCCATAATATGGACTTTGTTTTTTTACCAAATACGGCTATCTTCTGTATACCCCCCTACCTTGTCACAACACAACTGATTGGCTCAAACGCATTAAGAAGGAAAGAAATTCCACAAATTAACTTTTAAGAAGGCACACCTGTTAATTGAAATGCATTCCAGGTGACTACATCATGAAGCTGGTTGAGAGAATGCCAAGCGTGTGCAAAGCTGTCATCAAGGCAAAGGGTGGCTATTTGAAGAATCTCAAATATAAAATATATTTTGATTTGTTAAAACACTTTTTTGGTTACTACATGATTCCATATGTGTTATTACATAGTTTTGATGTCTTCACTATTATTCTACAATGTAAAAAATTTTAACATTTAAGACAAACCCTTGAATGCGTAGGTATGTCCAAACTTTTGACTGGTAGTGTACTTTGATATTTAAACTATTTCTACTCTCCCTGCATGTTAGCCATGAGCTGGTCCGCTATCTGTAGGCCTATAATCATCAACTCAATTTAGCCAAATATAGGAGATATTCTGTCATTCGTTGAAGGAGGTTATCTAGCAAGCTTAGCAACTTTGGTCATTTGACTTTTCTTTAACTGCCGTTACAAAGTTTGTATGATTCATCAACGCTATACTCCACGATTTACCATGGAGTTGAGAGGAGACTAGTGTGGGCAGACTGGAGCTCAGACGTCAGATAAAATTACGTTTTATAAAAAAATACGACATTCTTCTGTGTAATTGCAGGCTATTCTTTAGGTGCGGAAATCAGTCGTTTTTGATAAAAACATATTTTTATGTGACGTCGGAACACCAGGCGCCCACACTAGTCAGCGCTCAACTCCATCATAAATCGTGGAGTTGAGTTTAGTCGGCTATGTCGAGGCTATGTCAAAGATAGTTACTTTATCATTACTAAGTATCAGTTTAATTTGCTCTGACATCTTTACATAGTGGCGCAGCGCCTTCCTATTTAGGGAGAACCCTGGCAGAGTGACCATATCTTATTTTTAAACACTTTAATTTGATTTTGATTTATTAGGATCCCCACTAGCCGACGCCAATGGAGACAGCTAATCTTACTGAGGTCCGACAAATGACAAAAAATATATTACAGACAAAATACTTAACAATTTACATACATTTAAAAACATTAACATGTAGTGTGTGTGTGTGCATCTATCAGTTACACATACATGTCAGTATATACACATAACAAGTAGGTCACATGGAGGAGAGGCGTTGTGCCGTGTGGTGTTGCTTTATTTGTTTTTTGAAACCAGTTTTGCTTTTCACTTGCGCTATATAAGATGGAAGGGTGTTCCATGCACTCATGGCTCTGTATAATACTGTATGTTTCCTTGAATTTGTTCTGGACCTGGGGACTGTGAAAAAATGTCTGCTGGGGTAAGTGTGTGTGTCAGTGCTGTGTGTAAGTTGACTATGCAAACAATTTGGAATTTCAAACACATTAATGTTTCTTATAAAAACAAGAAGTGATGCAGTCAGTCTTTCCTCAACTCTTAGCCAAGACAGACTGGCATGCATAGTATTAATATTAGCCCTCTGATTACAATGAAGAGCAAGAAATGCTGCTCTGTTCTGGGTCAGCTGCAGCTTAACTAAGTCTTTCTTGCAGCACTTGACCATATGACTAGACAATAATCAAGATAAGGTAAAGCTAGAGCCTGCAGGACTTGCTTTGTGGAGTGTGCTGTCAAAAAAGCAGAGCATCTCTTTATTACAGACAGACCTCTCCCCATCTTTACAACCATTGAAGGTATATGTTTTGACCATGACAGTTTACAATCTAAGGTGACACCAAGTAATTTAGTCTCCTCAACTTGTTCAACAGCCACACTATTCATTACCAGATTCAGCTGAGGTCGAGAATATAGGGAATGATTTGTACCAAATACAATGCTCTTAGTTTTAGAGATGTTCAGGACCAGTTTATTACTGGCCACCCATTCCAAACAGACTGCAACTCTTTATTATGGGTTTCAGTGACTTCATTAGCTGTGGTTGCTGATGCGTACATGGTTGAATCATCAGTGTACATGACACACTTGCTTTGTTTAATGCTAGTGGCAGGTCATTGATAAAAATAGAAAAGAGTAGAGGGCCTAAAGAGCTGCCCTGCGGCACTTTCAATTTTTGCGGTATTTCCGGTACTCTCTGGATAAATATGAATTATTCCTGGTATTGAAACTTGGTAGATAGTTCTGACATAAAGTTGTCCTCAAAGACCACAAGGAGATGTTTTAGACAGGACATTCAGCAAACACAAGGGGACGACCAGTACAGGTCCTGGTTCACTACTGTCAGTATGGTACAATAAGGTCTTTGAATGACCATTAGGGAACGACCCTGTTTGGCTTTGACAGGACGTTCTCCTCATGTCATTCAACGACCAAACAAGGATGTTCCATACAGGTCCTAGTTTGCTTAAGCCAGGATGTTGGGTCATGATTCCCAAGGGGAACTCTCAGGACATAAATGTTTCTAGTCCCAAGGGAACGTTCTCTGGGGGACCTTTGTCTTCTTCCCTGTAAGTTACCAGGATGTTATTGAGGACCATGTGAGGACATCTTTAAGCCGTTTTCAGGACATTTATTTTACCAGTCGTCAGGACATCGCATGATGGTCCTCTGGGAACATTCTCTAGGGGAGCTTTGTCTAGTTCCCTGTACGTTTCCAGGACGTCGTTGAGGACCATGACAGGACGTTTTTAAGACCTTCTCAGTACATTTGTTTTATAAGTAAGTAATGGAATGGAATTGGGGGTTTTAGTTAAGTGGGACAATGACACTTTTATAGGACTGACTTTTTGATATGACCTTCACACGGGCTTTGAACTGAACGCTGATCTTTCTGCAGCGCCACAAAATCTGTAGCGTTCTCAGAAGTCCCCTACACATTTATTACCTATAATGCATCTCTGCACTTAGCAAAATAGTGCCATCGGCACTGCTATTTCAGTCATCAGTTAATCTGACTATTCTCTCATCATTATTACAGCAATTTTCGGTTTTTCTGTATAGTTGTCTAATGTTGGTGGGGTATATTACTCTGTTTTAATGTTACTCCTGAATCACTATGATAAATTAAATTGTAACAGAACTGAGATTAGATTGCAAAGTGTAGCAATACAGGTGAGCTCAGGTATTGACAGTCATGGTGGTGTAGCAGGAAGATTGGGACCAAGATTGCAACCATGAACCAAGGTTGTGAGTTCAAATCAAAGGTGAGGACATGTTGAATAATAATTACTGTACAAATGAACATTCACAATGTAATCATGTACGTCAAATATGTAAGTTGAAAACACTATGTTAAGAGCTGTGTGTGGGTGTCCCTAACCTTGCCAACATGGCAAAGAGCAGTGAATGGATCAGTGGTTCACCAATCAGGGCCTTGATGGAATCAGTAACAAGGGGTCCTTGCCCACTGGTTGAATCAATGTCATTTCAATGAAATTACATTGAACCAACGTGGAATAGGCAATTAATTGATGTCTGTGCCCAGTAGGTGGGGGGATGTCCCTGGAACAAACTAGGAACTAGACAAAACCATGACACGACTATAGGTGACCGTTCCGTGGATGTCCTTGCGACTCATTTCTGTCTGCCACTGGTCATTTATGTCTTTGTCTGGCATCCCATACTATGTTAGATAGTACCTATATTGGGCCAATTTTATATTATATTTTTGGTGAAAACGACTTACAGAATCCCTGAGCAGCTACAGGGAAGAGAGCAAAAGTGAGTGAAAGTTATATGAGCTGCCACTACACGTTGCCACTACACTGCTCCACAAAGTTCACTGTCAATAATCCAACTAGAGTTCTTCTTCTCCAGTTGGTGATGGAATGTGGAGTGGGCTTGGCGTGGCTTTGTACAGCCTTCATGCCATCTCCCTCAACCCGCCATCACTCACTCCTCTCCTTGTTACCGTGTTAATAAACTGCAAACGGTAAACCTGGCAACACCCTGCCTCGTAAAAATGTGTGAGCGCCATCCATTCCTCCTCAGGTTTGGTTTTGGGTCGGGGGAAAGGCGTACCTATGCTAGGTGATGACGGGGCTTCTGGCCAGCCAGGCGCTCCCTCTAATGGGATGGGAGAAGGAATGGAGAGATGGAGATGGAGGGGTGGATGGATGGAGGAGGAATCTGAATCTAGTCCCCAGGGAGCTCCCATCATGCTGGGCCTAGAGTAGGACAAGAACAGTGTTGTGTTCACTAGGCACGAAACGGAAGAAAATGGGCTGAAACAGGGAGGTACTATCTGAACTTGTTTTCCATTGCACAAAATGTTGATACGTTGCCCAAATGAATACCACCATTTTTCACTCTAGTCCAGAGGGGGTAATGATCCAGCAATAGTATTTCAGTCCTAAAAATCAAAGCTGTCATGATTGTGTATACTGTATATCCAACCTGAGTCTGATCTAGCCTCATAAATGCCTTAGCTGCTCTACCATCCATTTGTACATGTCTAATCCCATGCATCAGGAGTCACTTTCGGAGACGCTGTAATCTTTCAGAAGCTTTTAGTTGAAATCCTGTTGACAGTGTTATTCGAAATACCCATGTGATTATTCTGTTCGTAGCGGTTTACATACAGTATCTCAGCGAGGTTGGCTAAAACATGGGCTCTAGTGCGATAGGGTGTGGGATGAGTCCTTGGATATAAATCGATGTATTTATATGAAAAATACTGTCTAGATCTCTTGGCAGGCTGATTAAAACATTTATACAAAATATAATATTTGTGGACATAACTCTCCTGGCTTGAGACAGGTTTACAGTCTCATGCTGGCAGAATGAATTCCTGAAATAAACTTTCCAGACCCTGGGAGTGAAAACAACTCCCTTTCTTTTGTGAGCGAGGAGCAAGAGACTGGCCTCAGCCCGATATTCATCAGTAGGGATAACCTTTGACCCGGGAATCATATGACGCTGAGTGCTGGAGATCCTTGTGCAGCCAGACAGTCTGACTGGCTGTGGCGGGCGGGCGGCATCTCTCCCTAACACTTTCTCTCTCTTTCTTTCTCCCTGGCCCTCTCCCTCTCCCTCTCTCTCTTTCCCCTTCTCTCTATCTCTCTCTCTCTATCTCTCTCTCTCTCTCTCTCTCTCTCTCTCTCTCTCTCTCTCTCTCTCTCTCTCTCTCTCTCTCTCCCCCCCCCCTCTCTCTCTCTCTCTATTTTTTTGCTCACTTAGTTTACAGCACTCTGATCTACGTAGCTCCCATATGCTAAAGCAGTCTGAACCCTAGCAGGAGAAACCAAGCTTCTGTCTGTCTCCCCACAATCACCCCCATCGTTGAGATGATGTGTCCCCTATAAAGATGATGTGTCGCCTATAAAGATGATGTGTCCTCTACACAGATGATGTGTCCCCTATACAGATGATGTGTCCCCTATAAACAGACAAGACAGACAAGACACTGGGCTCTTAGCGCTCCTGGCAATTACCATTAGGTAGGCTATGACAGAGGTATTCCACACCGTCCAAAGGCTGAAGCAGCTGCTGACAAGTCTCTCTCTCCCCGCGTCTTCTACTCCAGACCAGTCTACAGGGATGCTGTTGTTGTGACACTGGTGTTCAGATAAGAGATTCCTACCTAGGCCCAGCCGTAGCTCAGGAGAAAGACATCCAGCATATGCAGTCCATTGCCACAGCCGCTGTATGTGCCATGAGTCTGGCAAGCAAGACTACTCTCAGGCTTTGGACCTCTCAAGACCTTTCTGCACGTCTCATTCCGCTTACAGGAAGAGGCAGCCTTGCCCATACATATACAACCCTGTTCATTTCCCAACCTACCTGGCACCCATAAAGCCATCATTAATCAGAGTTTGAGGCATTTCACTCAGGTGAATCATAGTAAGGAACAGAGAGCCGTGCCAAGGAGGTCCTGGGGATGAGCGATGTGGGGACGAGTTGTGGTGAGGTACTTGGAACAGGCGGAGGGGAACGTGAGGTGACATGTTCTGCTGGTATAGGAGGAGATGGGAGTGCTCCTGTAATGAGTGCTTTGTGAGATATAATGGTATGGACAGCTAGGTCCGCCTCCTGCTCATGTTTCCCCACTCACTCAGCTCCCAGGGGAGAAACAGCAACAAGAACAATGCTGAAACATGTCAAGCAGACTTGTAAAAGGGTGAGAGGGAGACCTGAGAACACTCTCATTTAACGTTGTGTTGTGTTGCACATAGAACATAGATGCAGTACAAAACCGTATTAATGTGATAACTTTATTAAGGTCAATGTCTATGTGACCAAGGTCTCCTGCGCATCACAAGATTGTGTTAGCCTGCTGAGTTAAAGGCATTATCTTGGAGCACTAACACAAGTCTTCAGGTGTCAGGCAAGGTTACTAGTCATATGAGTTTGATTTACAGAACCACCTCTGTTACATCTATTCATCTTGTAGTAAACATATCATGTAGCAATTCAGTGTAGTTTACAGCTGTCTAGACTGACTGTAAATGCTTCTTGTACAGTAATTCACACCACTCTGCTTCCCCCTGATATGAATTACCCTAGAAAACATCTGTGAGGTTCAAGAGACACAGTTGGCTTTGATACTGACGTTGCTTTTGATTCCCAGCCATGCCAAAGGCTGTAACATGCAGTACAGTACAGTAGAGCATAGAGTTAGAGAGAGAGAGAGTGAGGGAGCGAGCGAGAGAGAGCGAGACAGAGAGAGAGAGAGAGAGAGGGAGAGAGCGAGATAGAGAAAGAGAGCGAGAGAGAGAGAGAGAGCGAGAGAGAGCGAGAGAGAGCGAGAGAGAGAGCAAGAGCGCGAGCGAGAGTGAGAGAGCGAGAGAGAGAGAGAGCGAGATTGAGAGAGCGAGAGAGAGAGAGCGAGAGAGCGAGAGAGAGAGAGAGCGAGAGAGAGAGGGTATGGCTAACAGCTGTGTGCTCCTGTCTCGGGACAACTGGCTCTGACAACATTTCCTTGGATATTCTCACATACTGTGTCTTTATTTCCAGTGGTCAAGCTGCTGCTGCTGGATCCGTGTGTAGCGCTCGGCGCGCGCCGTGGATAAATGCTGCTTTGTCAGAGTTTTTCCCCTCTGCGCTGAGCAGCTGTCCTGTCCACAGCCTCTTAGTCTTATAGGATTCAACGGCTCAGCAAGCTAAGCACATGCAATGGGCACAGTAGTAGTAACACCAAAACGAAGGTGAATGTTTAGACTGGTTTTCTTTATACTACTTAGAAAAATATACACCAAAAGACACACCAGCATTTCTAATATGGGCATAGGCCACCCAGCAAAATATGCATTGTAACAACAAAGGAGAATTACAGGGAGAATTTACGTTGGTGATAAGGTGAATTAAAGACAAATGTTAGAATAATTTACGTGAAAGGTTAGGGGAACTAAAACAACAAAGGTTAGGTGAATTTACGTAGCCGGTTAGGGGAATTGGGTTAAGTTTAGAATAAAGGTTAGGGGAAGGGTTAGCTAAATTGCTACACTTGTCCCCGACTCGACCCAAACACGCAAAATACGTGTTGAGGCCAGACTGGAGATACAGAGTGAGGGAAAGAGAGTGAGACTCACAGAGAGAGAGAGAGAGAGAGAGAGAGAGAGAGAGAGAGAGAGAGAAGAGAGCGAGAGAGAGAGAGAGACAGGGAGCGAGACAGACAGACAGAGAGAGCGAGAGACTCAGAGAGAGAGAGAGATATGCGTCAACAGCAACCTTGGGAAAATCCTCTGCATTATCATTAACAGCAGACTAGTTCATTTCCTCAGTGAAAACAATGTACTGAGCAAATGTCAAATTGGCTTTTTACCAAATTACCGTACGACAGACCACGTATTCACCCTGCACACCCTAATTGACAAACAAACAAACCAAAACAAAGGCAAAGTCTTCTCATGCTTTGTTGATTTCAAAAAAGCTTTTGACTCAATTTGGCATGAGGGTCTGCTATACAAATTGATGGAAAGTGGGGTTGGGGGAAAAACATACGACATTATAAAATCCATGTACACAAACAACAAGTGTGCGGTTAAAATTGGCAAAAAACACACACATTTCTTTCCACAGGGCCGTGGGGTGAGACAGGGATGCAGTTTAAGCCCCACCCTCTTCAACATATATATCAACGAATTGGCGAGGGCACTAGAACAGTCTGCAGCACCCGGCCTCACCCTACTAGAATCTGAAGTCAAATGTCTTCTGTTTGCTGACGATCTGGTGCTTCTGTCACCAACCAAGGAGGGCCTACAGCAGCACCTAGATCTTCTGCATAGATTCTGTCAGACCTGGGCCCTGACAGTAAATCTCAGTAAGACAAAAATAATGGTGTTCCAAAAAGGTCCAGTTGCCAGGACCACAAATACAAATTCCATCTAGACACCGTTGCCCTAGAGCACACAAAAAACTATACATACCTCGGCCTAAACATCAGCGCCACAGGTAACTTCCACAAAGCTGTGAACGATCTGAGAGACAAGGCAAGAAGGGCCTTCTATGCCATCAAAAGGAACATAAAATTTGACATACCAATTAGGATCTGGCTAAAAATACTTGAATCAGTTATATAACCCATTGCCCTTTATGGTTCTGAGGTCTGGGGTCCGCTCACCAACCAAGAATTCACAAAATGGGACAAACACCAAATTGAGACTCTGCATGCAGAATTCTGCAAAAACATCCTCCGTGTACAACGTAAAACACCAAATAATGCATGCAGAGCAGAATTAGGCCAATACCCGCTAATTATCAAAATCCAGAAAAGAGCCGTTAAATTCTATAACCACTTAAAAGGAAGCGATTCCCAAACCTTCCATAACAAAGCCATCACCTACAGAGAGATGAACTTGGAGAAGAGTCCCCTAAGTAAGCTTGTCCTGGGGCTCTGTTCACAAACACAAACAGACCCCACACAGCCCCAGGACAACAACAACAACAACACAACTAGACCCAACCAAATCATGAGAAAACAAAAAGAGAATTACTTGACACATTGGAAAGAACAAACAAAAAAACAGAGCAAACTAGAATGCTATTTGGCCCTAAACAGAGAGTACACAGTGGCAGAATACTTGACCACTGTGACTGACCCAAACTTAAGGAAAGCTTTGACTATGTACAGACTCAGTGAGCATAGCCTTGCTATTGAGAAAGGCCGCCGTAGGCAGACCTGGCTCTCAAGAGAAGACAGGCTATGTGCACACTGCCCACAAAATGAGGTGGAAACTGAGCTGCACTTCCTAACCTCCTGCCAAATGTATGACCATATTAGAGACACATATTTCCCTCAGATTACAGCGATCCACAAAGAATTCGAAAACAAACCCAATTTTGATAAACTCCCTTATCTACTGGGTGAAAAACCACAGTGTGCCATCACAGCTGCAAGATTTGTGACCTGTTGCCACAAGAAAAGGGCAACCAGTGAAGAACAAACACCATTGTAAATACAACCCATATTTATGTTTATTTATTTTCCCATTTGTACTTTAACTATTTGCACATTGTTACAACACTGTACATAATATGACATTTGAAATGTCTTTATTCTTTTGAAACTTCTGAGTGTAATGTTTACTGTTAATATTTATTGTTTATTTCACTTTTGTTTACTATCTACTTCACTTGCTTTGGCAATGTTAACACACGTTTCCCATGCCAATAAAGCCCTTAAATTGAAATTGAAATTGAAATTGAAATTGAATTGAGAGAGAGAGAGAGAAAGAGAGAGAGAGAGAGAGAGAGAGAGAGAGAGAGAGAGAGAGAGAGAGAGAGAGAGAGAGAGAGAGAGAGAGAGAGAGAGAGAGAGAGAGAGAGAGAGAGAGAGAGAGAGAGAGAGACTCATAGAGAGAGAGCGAGAGACAGGGGCACCAGGGGTCAGAGAAGCAGCCGCCTTGCCTCTCTCCTTGCCTCTCAGTGACTGATTAAATGCATGAGTGCCCCTGAGGTTGGAGCCAGGGAAAAGAAGCCCAGAGAGAGCGTGTTACTAATAAGGACTTGACTATTACCTGGACTGACAGCCAGAGAATGGGAGGAGAGGAGCTGGCTCCAGAGCACTCAGTCAGCCAGAAAGCTCCCAAACTGCGGGGCTAACGCAGGTCAAGTGATTTGGCGCCTTGGGTGTATTAAAGCTATTTACAAGAGTCCAAAGGATTTACGGCTACTCCTTGTAACGGCCTGCTATATTATACGACCTGGCACTAGGTGGTCGTGTTTTCTGATCCACTCAAACAATATGTAAGGCCAATAAAAAATGTTTCCTTTATGTTTGTCTGTGTGTTGTGTTTGGTTTTTGTTGTGTTGTGGGAGAGAGGGTTGTCTTTTTATTAGTGGCTCCTAGGGCCTTGACCAATTATAAACTCTCTCTCATACACGCACACACATTCCCTTGTTATTCTCCAATAGTATGCCTACTCTTAACAGTAGCTGATTCAATATGGTGTGGAAGTGATCATAGTAGTGGTGGGGGTAGTAGAAGGAAATGTTGTATGTAAGGTATGTAACAAAACATTTTGTGACTTTTGGCATGTCTACAGTCAAGTCTCCAAACGCCTTCTGAAGACATAGGTCTACTCAATCACACAGAGCATCTCTTCATCTCCATCATTAATCTCTTTCTATTTCATTTGATTAGAACAACTATTGTTGAACAGCCAAAACACCAGATAATGTTTACACAGAAACAAACTGAAGGCCTGTCTTCTTGCCTAGTTGCCACACATCAGGTCAACCAATACTCAGTCAAACCTTTACTGTCATCTAGTGGAGAGCAGTGGAAGGTGCATGGAGATACTTCTAATCTACCCCATTCATGCAAGGGGAAATTACTAGGGTTAGGGTTATGGCTAGGGTTAGGGATATGACTAGGGTTATCCACCGGGATGTGGACATGAAGTTAGGGTTATGGTTAGGGTTATCAGCTGGGATATGGAAATGAAGTTAGGGTTAGGGTTATGGGTACGGTTAGGGTTAGGGTTCAGCCGGGGTGTGGACATGAAGCTAGGGTTAGGGTTATGGCTAGGGTTATCAAACGGGATGTGGAAAGGAAGTTAGTGTTAGGGTTAGGGTTATGGCTAGGGTTAAGGTTTTGGGTTATGGACAGTCATGTCCCCTTAGTAGCACCCATTCATGCACAGAAGGGGCAAACACTCCAGATCAGAATATACTGAAGCAGTTAGTATACAAACCACTTCTCAACTGATGATACATTTCCAGTATTCAGCACACATCTGCACCCAGCCAGGTAATAGGTTCTTGTAAAATGCCTCTACTAAACAGACTCTAATCAATTATTAATGGTTGCCCTATGATCATGTCAAACCAATCAATGATGCAACTATGCAGATAATTAATAAAATATCAAAATAGACCCCAGAAACACAGACATATACAGACCCAGACACTATGAAACTGTACGTCTAAAAATGTAATTAGTGAGAGATAAAAATTACATTACAGTCGAATGATTCACATCAATCATATGCTATAATTAAACAGAGACACATACACCTCCAGGGGGATAAACACAGTGGATGCGTCCAAAATAGGACCATGTTCCCTATATAGTACACTAGTTTATAATAATAATTTGGTGGGTGCTTATATTTGTCCTGTTTCACACATGTACAAGTGTGTGTTATACGCACGTGTGAAATGGAAATGTATTTTTTGCATATCCCAATTCACCCTGAGACACCCTCAGAGAGAGTGGGGTCATAGCCAGCCATTATCAACAGTGACCCTGGATGATTTAGGGTTATGTGCCTTGCTCAAGGGCACATCAACTAGCTAGAATTCATAACATATCATACGTTTTGCAAATTTGTAACATATTGTATGTTTTGCAAATTCGTAACATATAGAGGGGGTTGGACACATTTCAGTTGAATGCATTCAGTTGTACAACTGACTAGGTATCCCCCTTTCCCTACTACAAATTGTAATTCTTAACATATCATACGAAATGAGTGATTTACATCCACAAATTAATACATACCAGTGGAGGCTCCTCAGAGGAGGACGGGACGGACCATCCTCCTCAGTGAATTTCATAAAAATAAAAATAGTGAAACATTAAAAAATTTATAATTTTTTAGATACAACTATACTAAATATATTCACATGCACCAAATTATTGATTAAAACACAATGTTTTGCAATGGTCTACAGTAGCCTTAGCAGCACACTGTAGGGTAGCACCTTCTGTCATCCTCTGGGTTCATTGACTTCAATACAAAACCTAGGAGGCTCATGGTTCTCACCCCCTTCCATAGACTTACACAGTAATTATGACAACTTCCAGAGGACGTCCTCCAACCTATCAGAGCTCTTGCAGCATGAACTGACATGTTGTCCACCCAATCAAAGGATCAGATAATTAATCTAGTACTGTCATAAGCTACAGTACAGCTAGCTAGCACTGCAGTGCATAACATGTGGTGAATAGTTGACTCAAAGAGAGAGAAAGACAATAGTTGAACAGTTTTGAACTAATTAATTTATTTCATAATTAAGAAGAAGCAAGAGAGAGAGAGAAAGAAAGAGAGAGAGAGAAAGAGAGAGAGAGCTATATTTGGTTGTATTTTCTTTTACTTTCACTTTCACTTAGCAAGCAAATTCAGCTAGCTAGTTTAGCCTACTCAATCACCTTGCTCAAACAGAGAGGGATGCTATGTTAGCTAGCTGGCTATGGATATCCAACACTGGAACTCTTCCATGTCAAGGTAAGCTTTTGGTTTTATGAATGTATTGCCACCTGGGCCCGCCGGTGCAACTGCTAAACTGCTTTCTGACTGTACACTGTACTGCATGATTGTAGTGGGTTTACTAACGCGTTAGTTCTAGTAGTTCTAGTTGACTATGACGTGACAACGATGTAGGCTGTGTGTAGCTGTTAGCGGTCATGATATGAAGGTTTGGCTTGGAAAGGTTTTTTGCCTGGTCACAGACAGTTGATGTGTTGTGCACTGAAGTCCACAAGCTAAGGGAAAAGGTGAGAGGAGGAGAATAGTTGCGAGAAGGAATTATACACTGCTCAAAAAAATAAAGGGAACACTTAAACAACACAATGTAACTCCAAGTCAATCACACTTCTGTGAAATCAAACTGTCCACTTAGGAAGCAACACTGATTGACAATAATTTTCACATGCTGTTGTGCAAATGGAATAAACAACAGGTGGAAATTATAGGCAATTAGCAAGACACCCCCAATAAAGGACTGGTTTTGCAGGTGGTGACCACAGACCACTTCTCAGTTCCTATGCTTCCTGGCTGATGCTTCCTGGCTGATGTCACTTTTGAATGCTGGCGGTGCGTTCACTCTAGAGGTAGCATGAGACGGAGTCTACAACCCACACAAGTGGCTCAGGTAGTGCAGCTCATCCAGGATGGCACATCAATGCGAGCTGTGGCAAGACGGTTTGCTGTGTCTGTCAGCGTAGTGTCCAGAGCATGGAGGCGCTACCAGGAGACAGGCCAGTACATCAGGAGACGTGGAGGAGGCCGTAGGAGGGCAACAACCTAGCAGCAGGACTGCTACCTCCGCCTTTGTGCAAGGAGGAGCAGGAGGAGCACTGCCAGAGCCCTGCAAAATGAACTCCAGCAGGCCACAAATGTGCATGTGTCTGCTCAAACGGTCAGAAACAGACTCCATGAGGGTGGTATGAGGGCCCGACGTCCACAGGTGGGGGTTGTGCTTACAGCCCAACACCGTGCAGGACGTTTGGCATTTGCCAGAGAACACCAAGATTGGCAAATTCGCCACTGGCGCCCTGTGCTCTTCACAGATGAAAGCAGGTTCACACAGAGCACATGTGACAGACGTGACAGAGTCTGGAGACGCTGTGGAGAACGTTCTGCTGCCTGCAACATCCTCCAGCATGACCGGTTTGGCGTTGGGTCAGTCATGGTGTGGGGTGGCATTTCTTTGGGGGGCCGCACAGCCCTCCATGTGCTCGCCAGAGGTAGCCTGACTGCCATTAGGTACCGAGATGAGATCCTCAGACCCCTTGTGAGACCATATGCTGGTGCGGTTGGTCCTGGGTTCCTCCTAATGCAAGACAATGCTAGACCTCATGTGGCTGGAGTGTGTAAGCAGTTCCTGCAAGAGGAAGGCATTGATGCTATGGACTGGCCCGCCCGTTCCCCAGACCTGAATCCAATTGAGCACATCTGGGACATCATGTCTCGCTCCATCCACCAACGCCACGTAGCACCACAGACTGTCCAGGAGTTGGCGGATGCTTTAGTCCAAGTCTGGGAGGAGATCCCTCAGGAGACCATCCGCCACCTCATCAGGAGCATGCCCAGGCATTGTAGGGAGGTCATACAGGCACGTGGAGGCCACACACACTACTGAGCCTCATTTTGACTTGTTTGAAGGACATTACATCAAAGTTGGATCAGCCTGTAGTGTGGTTTTCCACTTTAATTTTGAGGGTGACTCCAAATCCAGACCTCCATGGGTTGATAAATTTGATTTCCATTGATAATTTTTGTGTGATTTGTTGTCAGCACATTCAACTATGTAAAGAAAAAAGTATTTAATAAGATTATTTCATTCATTCAGATCTAGGATGTGTTATTTTAGTGTTTCCTTTATTTTTTTGGAGCAGTGTATATACAACGAGCAAAGTGATCAAGCTGTTGTTATGTGGCTTCGATGAAAGTGAACTGTGTTTGCGTGTGATCAGGGGTGTATTCATTCCGTCAATCCGGTTGATTTTGTCCAATAGAACCTTTAATTTGCAACTGTTGGACTAATGATTGCACCCTAGATCAGCTAGATGCAGGCAACTGTGTGCAAGGCGGTATTGAATGTGTAACTGTCTATCACCTTGATTACTCAAAATCTTCTCGACCTGTGCACCTACGTTGTAAACTTTCATTCATAGGCTAGGTTGTAGCAACCTCATGATGGGTACAGTGAAAATTATAGTATCGTGTAGTAGCCTAAACCTATCAATGTTACATTGAGCTGGGTGAATGGAATATGAATGACAGTCATCCAATATGCTATAATTGAAATAAGGCCATGCTCATAAAAAAAATATCATCCTCCCTCATCTTAAACGGCAACGACCGCCACTAATACATACAGTACCATAGGAAACGTAACATATCATACTAAATGGAGTGTCTCGGATTTACTTACAGAATATTACGAAATGCTCTGAGACCAGGTTGGGCTGGTATACAGGGTCTGTTAGAAGTAGTTGTTAGCACTGTTAAAGGTAGCTTAGGGGCAAGCGTCTGAAGTGTGCCTGTGATCTGCAAAGGGATTGAAGACAGAAATACAGAGATACAACATACTATGCAGGGACATTCAGGTGTGCCTCATAGCTATATCCAGATGTTTCCAGAAGGGTCACTCCTGCTTGAGCAAATTACCATATCACAAAGTTGGCTCATGTTACACATCTCTTTATCCCTTCATCTCTCCACCCTTCCATCTGTCCATCCCTCCACACTCCATCCCTGCTCCATTGAGGCCTGATATGCGCTTATCCCTCCATACTTATCTATGCGATGAAATACAGCATGTGAACAGTGACTCAAAGTATATTGTGCCTGCTCGTCTCTCTAAAATCAGAGCAAGGTAATCGCCTTCAAGTGGGAGAGAGGTGTTGGGTAATCTCATTAATGGTGCGGGTGGGAACAATATGCTGTCAACTAATAAGCCAACCTGTGTGGGCCCATCAGGGTTGAGGCTTCGTATGATGGCAATATACTGTAAGTGAATGGCATTTTGTTTTGGCTTTGAAATAACGAGCGTTTTATTTCATTTACCCGTGTCCTGGTTTGCAGTAGGCTTATCTTTAGACTCCCTGCTGTTTTTTTAAGGATCTATAGGGATAAGCACATTATAAACACGGGTTTGGAATATTGCTTTTGAATATGATGAGGACGATGAAATACCTTGGATTTATAAAGATCCGCAAATGAAGCACTTACTGTAACTGTGTTTGAAATGTATTAAATTGGATGATGTACACCACAGTCAACTATTGCTTCATGACCTTTGACCATAGAGTTTGGCAGGATTTTCATTTATAATAATAATATGCCATTTAGCAGACGCTTTTATCCAAAGCGACTTACAGTCATGCGTGCATACATTTGTGTATGGGTGGTCCCGGGGATCGAACCCACTACCTTGGCATTACAAGCGCCGTGCTCTACCAGCTGAGCTACAGAGGATCAAATTTGCAAAGGAATGTTTAGAGAGAAGTTGCAGAAGTGATTGAGATTGTGAGCTAAAACATAGACAAAGACAAAGTCAGAATACTATATACTCTGAGACTACATGAAAGGGATTTGGTTGTACTCCAGCCGCAAATCCATAAACACCTGTTTATCTCTCGGTCAACAGTCATGCACGAGCGCACACACACACACGCACTTACGCACTCGTGTACACACACGCGCGCACACATGCTAGCACGCACACACACGTACACACACACACACAGTGTTGCTCAGAGTCCAGTACAACAGTACATACACGTTTTGAGGACAGAAAGGGGCTAGAGGAACAAGGCTCCTCCCTGCGAGTTTGTGAAAACATTCCAGCAACGTGAGCGAGCCAGAGAGTTTGAAACCCAAGAACCTGGCCCTTCTCTCGCTCTCTCTCTCTCTCTCTCTCGCTCTCTCTCTCTCTCTCTCTCTCTCTCTCTCTCTCTCGCTCTCTCTCTCTCTCTCTCTCTCTCTCTCTCTCTCTCTCTCTCTCTCTCTCTCTCTCTCTCTCTCTTTCTCTCTCTCTCTCTCTCTCTCTCTCTCTCTCTCTCTCTCTCTCTCTCTCTCTCTCTCTCGCTCTCTCTCTCTCTCTCTCTCTCTCTCTCTCTCTCTTTCTCTCTCTCTCTCTCTCTCTCTCTCTCTCTCTCTCTCTCTCTCTCTCTCTCTCTCTCTCTCTCTCTCTCTCTCTCTCTCTCTCTCTCTCTCTCTCTCTCTATCTGTCCCACACCTCCACACACACACACACTCCCACACACACTCCCACACACAGGGACACACACAGGCTTACACACACACACACACACACACTTCTACACACAGTTATTCACGAACACTCACACTCTGTAGGAAACCAACCATAAGAAGACCACAAGGAGACCCAACCAGACCAAGGAAGGAGGGAGACCGGACCAGACCAGACAGAAGGAAGTATTTTTGTTACCTGGACTGACGGACAGGACGCCCAGACTGTCCCTTGGATCTATCAACCATGACAACGGTTGTCCCCTTCCTCCTCTCCTTAGCCTTAGTCCTCACCAACGGTCAGTATTACTACCAGGGTCTCATGGATTATCTGGAGAACAGATTCCTTGCCATTGAGGTAAGAGACAAACTCCTAAACAACCATTTTACACTGCACAACTCCACCTAAAGTGGTGCAGGAAAAGTTATAGGCAAGGAACAAGAATCAAATCAATGACACAACTATGGTGAATCAAGTTTTATTTTTGAATGCTAGTGAGACAACATTTTTCTGAACGAACAGTAAACAACAGTTAGAGTGAAATCAAGGACTAAAAATCGAGGTCATGTGTTGGGCTTTAGCTCTGACATTCTGCAAAACTTTACTTTGCACTCAGTGTCTGCCTGCAAGGTTTCTTTTCATATCTTAATGTGTTGACTAAAGCAATCCAATTAATACAATCTCTGTTCGACTCATCAACTTCTCTGGCTAAGGCCCTTAGAGAATATCAGTGGCTGTGAGCTGTCGTATCTGTGCCTGAGTACTTATATTCTCATTGCCCTTCTCAGAATACACACTAAGCAGTGTGAGACTCTTCATTAGGATCAAAGATAACAACACATTGATAATGAAAACAATAGGAACATTTGCAGAAATTACTGACAAAAAACAATAATGGCGAAATCATTTTCTTTAGAATAAGCGAGAACATGTATCAACAAAAGTGTGCCTTGCAATTTCTCTAGGCCAAATTAAAATGCTGTCTGAGGCACTGTACAGTATTTATTTTGTCAAATATGATATGCCAGGTTTGTGGGAGTGTGTTCTACTCCTCATATATTGCAGCTATTCTATGATCTGTCTTCAATGATTATGCCAAGTTTGCTTACAGTATATGCTGAGTGTGATGAAGTGTCCAAGAAGTGGAATAAATATGCAGCTCCATGCTTTCTGCTGTAGGACTACAGTATTATTAGCTACAGTAATCAAGTCATTTCTATGAAATGTAATTTAAATGGTAATGTTTCCATTAAAAGTTCATGCACCAATCTATCCATTCATTATGACCATGTAATGTAACTTGTTAGTTTCCTCTTTTGAGGCATTATCTAATATAGCACTCCAAAAATTGGGAAAATAGTGTGAGAATACAAATAACATTTGCTCGTTATTACTTTTCATTCTCAATCTCTCTCGATTACATGATCCATTGCCGTAACCGTACTCTACGAGGGTGTCTGAAGGGGAGTGGGATATGCAAAAAACACATTTCCATTTCACACCACACACTTGTACAGGTTACACACTTATACAGTATAAGCTACAGTATATATAAGCACCCCCTATTTGACCTTTTGTCAATCTTACGATGAGTCAACCTCTATTGTTCACTGCCACTGAACCAGATCACTGAACAACATTGTGATAATAAACAAAACGTATTTCTTCTTGTGAGGTTTTGATGGTGGAATTGATGTTGATGGGTGCTGATACTTTTTTCCACAGTACATGATCATGAGGAACCTGGTTTGACCCAGGTTCAAACACCAACACCTGATACAGTTTTCTCAGAACTCTGCCCATGGTGTTGTCCTTGTGAATAAGACGTGTGTGATTGGAATGAACTAGAGTCTGATACTAGGACAATTACATTCACCCAACATTACAGTAGTGCTTAATCATGGGTCACACACCAAATCAACGTCCTTGATAACACATTATGTTCCCCCAGGATCGTATGCTCATATGGCACGAGCAGTCTAACCGCTACAACACTGAGCTGCGGGACTTCAAGAAGCAGACTGCCGAGTTTATAAAGGGAATAAACCAGGACCATGGTACCCTGCGCCAAGACCTGGAGGGGACAGGGGTACGAGTGGACCGCGTGGAGAGAGAGATGGACTACATCGAAACCCAAAACCCCGCTAGGCCCTGTGTGAACCAGGCAGACAGAATGGTGGATGTGGACCTGGAGGTGAAGGAGAGGAAGAAAGGGGGAGAGGAGGAAGATGGGTACTCCAGAGTCTTGGGTGAGTAGAGAGAGGAGCAGTGTATGGGGAGTTGGGGGAGTGTGAGGCGTAGAGCTCTGACTTCCTGTACAGGATGTCTGCCTTTGATCTAGTGCCTTCGTTTCCCTGCCTGACAGAGACTTGGCTATGGAGCATGGTTACAGTATTTTTAGTCTTGCACCAAGCTCTTTACCACTCTTGGCAGTTGGTGTCCTCCCCTGAAAACCCATTCCACAGGAAAATAGGCAACAAACACAGATTTGTTTCAAGTCATGTTTTTGCAATTTAGAGCTACATTTTGAATCAGTAGGTAGGCTAGTCATAAATTTAATTTTCGTAGAGAGTTATCGCTAGTTGGCTATGAGTCATTTATTTCAGGGGGGAACCAGTCTCCTATTTGTACCGCATGGACACGGGTAGTCTGTCTTTACTACCTACAACGTGACTCACAGCGGGTTGGTACAAATAATGTTGTGATTCAAAGTTCTATTTCACAGACAGTAGGTTCATTTAGTCAACTGCATAACGTCATGTAAAACACAGAGCAAACAGACCTCTCACTAAGAGTTTCAGCATCTGCATAACCCTCCTCAGTGATCAGGGGGTTCAGTAAGACATTAACATAACAAAAAAGGTTTATAAAAGGTTTAGAAGTAGTTTATAAACCATTAATTATTAGTTTATAAATCTCAAATAAACAGTTTTTACCAGGAGCTCTTACTCTACCTGAAAGGGGGAACCGGATACTGACCTCAGGTCAGTTGCAATACTTTGAAAGTCCATATTCAAGGAGTGTTCCATGCATACAGAACAGTACCCCCCCATTGTCAACGATTTAGACTCACTCTATCCAGATTGAGAGGAAGTCTCTTTGTTGTCTTGAGAGCTCCAATTTACTTTTTATCAGCAAAAGGCTCTTGAAAGAAAATACCACTTTACTATACTTCAGCATATCTGTGCGTCACTCATCTTTCCCAATTTCCATAGCACAATGTAGCTGTTTCTTCCACTTCCCTTTGATTGTGTTAAGTTCATTTTAATTTGGACTGCATTGGAATAGCCTGCTGCAGCCTTCGGGGTAAATTATGTGCCCTGCATGTTGAAGTAGACATCAAAACATGTCTCAGGTGGGCAAGGACATTGCAGAGGCATGCTAATGCAACAGGAGAAGGAAATGTGAACTGGAAGCCTGGATGCTAACCAACTTGGCTTCAGAGCATTTAGTATTATTCTGAAAGTAAATCCGAGACACTCCATTTAGAATGATATGTAATGTTTCGTATGGTATGTATTCATTTTTGAATGTACATCACCCGTTTCGTATGATATGTTACGAAATACAATTTGTATTATATGTTACGAATTTGCAAAACGTACAATACTATATGTTACGAATTTGCAAAACGTATGATATTTAACTAATTCTAGCTAGGTGGCTAATGTTAGCTAGCTGGCTAGGGGTTAGGGTTAAGATTAGGGTTAAGTTTAGGAGTTAGGTTAAAGGGTTAAGATTAGGGTTAGGGTTAGGGGAAGGGTTAGCTAAATGGGTTAAGGTTAGGGTTAGGGGAAGGGTTAGCTAATATGCTAAGTAGTTGCAAAGTAGCTAAGAAGTAGTAAGTAGTTGAAAAGTTGCTAAAATTGTCCGTGATGAGATTCGAACTTGAAACCTTTGGGTTGCTAGATGTTCGCGTTAAAAGTAACCATATGTCTTATGTAGCCATACCAAACGTAACATATCATACTAATTTGAGTGTCCCGGATTTACATTTACTATGTTTCATCTAGTCTATGAGACCAGATTGACCAGCCTAGAACTCCTCTTTGATTTTCAAAACTACAAATAGACCATTAACATTTATAATAGTAATATCTTATCTGTTATAATAATGATCTGTTGTCATTTTATACAGTATACTGTATACAAACGTCTTAATAATTACCCGATTTTTCATTACATCTGACAATGTTATTATGACCACTCATGAAAATGGCTTTTCACAATACCATCTCCATTTCTCTATCAACAGATTGTATGGACATCATCTCCAGCATCAGAGCCATGAAGATCCTGAAGAGGATGGGCAGCCCCAAAGGCATTTGGACTAAAGACGCCAGGTCCTCTAAGGTCTACATCTTCAACGGCACGGCAGAGGACACCCTGTACCAGTTCAGTTCTGTTCTAGACTTCTCAGCCTCCCCAGGAGTAGCCAACAGCAGGCCCATCAGACTGCCCTCTCTGTGGAGTGGCACCGGTGCTGCTGTCTATAACGGCTATGCCTACTACGTGATGGAGGGGGCCGATGAGCTCCAGGTGATTAAGTATGACCTGGCAAATGGCACGGTGACAGACAGTGCTGTGTTCCCAGTGGAAGTGGCAGACCATAGACCCGTCTACAGCCTCAACCCAGAGACTGCCTTGGACCTGGCTGCCGATGAGGAAGGCCTCTGGGCCCTGTACACTACCAGGGAAAGTGAGTCCATCAACCTGGCTAAGATGGACCCAGACAGCCTGGATATCGAGCAGATGTGGGATACACAGTGTCCCCGGGAGAATGCGGAGGCAGCCTTCGTGGTCTGTGGGACGGTCTATGTGGTCTACAACACCAGGGTGCCTAGTCGCTCTCGTGTTCAGTGTGTGTTTGACGTGAACGATATGGTGACCAGTGAGGAGGCTCCGCTACTGTATTTCCCCAGGAGGTATGGAGTCCACGCCAGCCTTAAGTACAACCCTCAGGAGAAACAGATCTATGCTTGGGACGATGGCTACCAGATCCTTTACAAACTGTCCATGAAGAGGAAGCTAATGGTTTAAGTGGATGGACTAGTGGGCATTTTAGTCAAATTACATTTTAGTCCGCGAAATGGCCGGAAAACATTATAATATGAAGACTATCACTGGAGGCATACAGTGCCTAGCAAAAGTATTCAACCCCCTTGCCGTTTTTCCTATTTTGTTGCGTTACAACCTGTAATTTAAATTGATTTTTATTTGGATTTCATGTAATGGACATACACAAAATAGTCCAAATTGGTGAAGTGAAACGCAAAAAATAAATAACTTGTTTCAAAGAATTCTAAAATATAAATAACGGAAAGTGGTGCGTGCATATGTATTCACCCCCTTTGCTCTGAAGCCCCTAAATAAGATCTGGTGCAACCAATTACCTTCAGAAGTCACATAATTAGTTAAATAAAGTCCACCTGTGTGCAATCTAAGTGTCACATGATCTGTCACATGATCTCAGTTTATATACACCTGTTCTGAAAGGCCCCAGAGTCTGCCACACCACTAAGCAAGGGGCACCACCAAGCAAGCAGCACCATGAAGACCAAGGAGCTCTCCAAACAGGTCAGGGACAAAGTTGTGGAGAAGTACAGATCAGGGTTGGGTTATAAAAAATTATCAGAAACTTTGAACATCCCACGGAGCACCATTAAATCCATCATAAAAAAATGGAAAGAATATGGCACCACAACAAACCTGCCAAGAGAGGGCCGCCCACCAAAACTCACAGACCAGGCAAGGAGGGCATTAATCAGAGAGGGAACAAAGAGACCAAAGATAACCCTGAAGGAGCTGCAAAGCTCCACAGCGGAAATTGGAGTATCTGTCCATAGGACCACTTTAAGCCGTACACTCGACAGAGCTGGGCTTTACGGAAGAGTGGCCAGAAAAAATCCATTGCTTAAAGACAAAAATAAGCAAAGACGTTTGGTGTTCGCCAAAAGGCATGTGGGAGACTCCCCAAACATATGGAAGAAGGAACTCTGGTCAGATGAGACTAAAATTGAGATTTTGGCCATCAAGGAAAACGCTATGTCTGGTGCAAACCCAACACCTCTCATCACCCCGAGAACACCATCCCCACAGTGAAGCATGGTGGTGGCAGCATCATGCTGTGGGGATGTTTTTCATTGTCAGGGACTGGGAAATTGAAGGAATGATGTATGGCGCTAAATACAGGGAAATTCTTGAGGGAAACCTGTTTCAGTCTTCCAGAGATTTGAGACTGGGACGGAGGTTCACCTTCCAGCAGGACAATGACCCTAAGCATACTGCTAAAGCAACACTCGAGTGGTTTAAGGGGAAACATTTAAATGTCTTGGAAAGGCCTAGTCAAAGCCCAACCTCAATCCAATTGAGAATCTGTGGTATGACTTAAAGATTGCTGTACACCAGCGGAACCCATCCAACTTGAAGGAGCTGGAGCAGTTTTGCCTTGAAGAATGGGCAAAAATCCCAATGGCTAGATGTGCCAAGCTTTTAGAGACATACCCCAAGAGACTTGCAGCTGTAATTGCTGCAAAAGGTGGCTTTACAAAGTATTGACTTTGGGGGGGTGAATAGTTATGCACGCTCAAGTTTTCTGTTTTTTGTCTTATTTCTTGTTTGTTTCACACCAAAAAATATTTTTTAAATATCAATTTTAATTCCAGGTTGTAAGGCAACAAAATAGGAAAAATGCCAAGGGGGGTGAATACTTTCGCAAGCCACTGTAGATTCGTTCTTTGGTACCACTCACCCCACTGTCCATACGGTATATTGTCTCTACAGTAAAATGTGCCTCTGTATTTTTAACTTGAAATAATGCATTGAATTACTGTACTGTAGGTGCCCGTTATCAAACATATTATTGCTATCCCAGTTTGATATAAAGTTTATGTTGAATGGAGCTCTGATTTAGATTGGAATTGTAATATGGCTGCAACAACTGGATTTATTAGGGGCAGAGATCAGAAACTGTGTATTGAATGCCTTGATGGAATATATGCCCCAGCTCTCATCATGACTTAATTCGGCTATTTGCATTCCACTTGTTTTAGTTATGGCAATTTACTCTTCCCTGCTGCTTGTTCCTTTGTTGTTCACTTTGAGATACGTAGTCGTGAAAATGACAGCCTCCGGCTAAATTATAAATTCATCTGCACAATTAGAGAAAAATATAATGTCACAAAAACTTTCCAGATGAGAAATCTTACATAAATACAAAAATATATATGATGTGTGCCACCATAATTCATCATAATTCATCATAAATCTTTGAATGTAACTTTGCACCACCATAATTCATAACTTCTGTTTTCCGTTCTTGCAAAATAAATTAGAATTTAATAAAAATGTAAATACATCAACAAATAATTATTTTTTGTTCAGTTTATTACACATTGGACCTCATATTATGAGTCGTTAACAATTCAGGATTTAAAAGGAAACAAAAATAAATAAACCCTAACTGAACTTTTGCATTTGGCTTCAATTACAAGAACAGTTGTCAAAACAGTTATATTACAAGTACAAATCTTCAATACAAAATTGGAAAGTCAGTGCAATCCATGACGAATGGAAAGGACACAAGATCATATTGAGAAACACAACGATAATAATAATAGTGGACAACGGTATTTAAAACAGTCCATAAACTGAGGCTAAATTGATATAACATGATATTATTACATACTATGGAAACAAACACACTAGTCTATATTGTCAGAACATAAGATCATCATCATCATTAAACACACTACTGAAACAGAGGAAGAACAAAAACTACAGTCAGTTATTTCATCAATTTTTGTCAAATAGAAACAAACTTTGAGTCAAATATCAGGAGTCTAAAAGAAATGGCATAAATCTAATCAGAAATGTAACCAACAAGTGTATACCTACTGTATATATGTGAGAAAACATAAAACCATCATTTTTTAAATAAACTGGAGTGAGTCAGATATGAGGAGTCTACCAGTAATGAAAGGAGGAATCTTATCAGAATTGTAACCAGTAAATATAGTATGCGAGGAACCTGAACAATCACATTGTGAAGAAAGACATAATAACGGTGTGAGGGAATCCAACAAGTGACTCATTGTATTGTGTCTCATAGACCTACCAACTGCTAATTAGAGAAAGGTCAATGACTCACTGCAAGACATTGGCCTGCGACTATCTCTTGACTAGCTTCCCCCACACTATCTGTCTGTATCTCTGTCTGTCTGTTTTGTCTGCCTCCCATACTAAATGAGGTAAACACCTGCTCTCTCTAGAAGGAAGGAAATGGCTAAAACAGTGATCTAATGTGTGTATGTTAAATACATTTGTTCACTTTTACCATGCTTCTTCCGTATCCTCTCTGTTTGATTTATACCATCTTCAAACATGCTTCTGCTCCACAGCTGTGGTCAGGCGGAAGCCACATTGTCATCTGGATGGCCATTCCAGAATGTACTATCATTGAGTCACTATAACCTCTTTGATTAAAAAACAACTACTACTACCAAACCTCAGTGCCAAAGTTCTGTAGATAGAATGCATGGAGAAAGAGTTCAAACAACTACTTCTACAAAACCTCAGTGCCAAAGTTCTGTTGACAGAATGCATTAATTTAGAGGCTTCTGTTTAGGGCACTCAAGGGCTTAAATTAGAAGAAGGTGGATGCTACTTAAAAATGCTCCTTACATTCTGTAAACAACACCCACTTCCTGATACCCACAATACCAACCTGTTTCTCTATGTGCTTTCAAATATGTGCTTGCCAATTAGTAAAATAATCAAAACGCTGTCATGGTCAACATAAAACAACATTAATGAAGATTCCTGATTTCTATTACATCTTACATAACACATATGGGTCAAACAAGAACCCTTCTAATCAAATTGGTATCTTTAATTTACAATCTGTAGAAACTATGAGAATAGAAAGGTTCAGAACTTTTGTGACACATCACAGCACAGTTGAAAAATATATGGCAAATAGAAATCAAAACTGGATGGTCTTCAGAGATAGATGGGAGGGGTTGAGGGTAGCTGAAGAATGGGACTAAAAACAAACAAAAGATAACTATTGTAAAATATACTGTGTTCGTAAAATGTATATAGTAAGTATAAGCTGAAAGTAGAAGCCTAAGTGTTGTTGTCCATTAGTTTACTCCAATTAGGGGAGGGGTGGTAGGGTTAGAGAAAACACTACCACCACTACCAAAATATATATATGGGGGATTGGAAATGATACAGACAATTACATTGATGGAAAATAAATAAATACATTGGTAGCCCATGTTTGGTTGCACAAGATATTATTAAAAACAATTTGTAATCCCTGCTGTATTTTCTCTAATAATTGAAACAATACATTTACTACATAGCGCAGAATATAATAAGTTTCACTGGAAAGAAAACATCAATAATATATAACATATGCCATTTAGCAGACACTTTAATCCAAAGCGACTTACAGTCATGCATGCATACATTTTACGAATGGGTGGCCTGGGAATTTCAATGACTGACATTACTTTCATAATATTTGTTACAGAACAAATTATAGTCTACCTTTGCTTAAAACACATTTGGCACCAAAAACTATACACCAATCAGGTTGTTTTTTTTCGTCTCTTTGATACACATTTGGCTATTGCGATGACATCAATTAGGTTGTACTCATAGTATCACAATGTGAAAAGAAAGACTAAATAACCATTATAATCAAACCAATATTATTTTTTACCTTTTTATATATCTATCCGATTTCCAGCAGTACAACCGTTAGACAAACAGTAGAAGAAGTAGCTACATGACTGCCTACATGTAAAAGCTGACTTATTGGATTTTGTTGAAGCATTGGGAATAGTGTTCAATAATGCAAATCATATGTTTGGATTCAGATCAAGCTCCTCAACAATATTCAATAAACTAGTCCTTGTATAAAGAGTAGATTCAAAGTCACCCCATTACAAATCACTCCAGTATCCATGGTGCCTCTGGCTCATGACAGAGAAGAAAATATCGAATTAATAGTTGATTTTTGGTCCATCGAGGGTCATATTCTCATATTCTGGAGAAGAGGTCTGGATGCTGCAGGATAAGGAAGACTACCAAAACACAACAATACTAGTTCTATATCTACTTTGTATTCTGGTGGGAAATACAAACTTTACCAGAGAGAGGACTGTGCTGAACAGTTCAAAACAACAGAAGACAATGAGAAGGTGCTGAAGAAGTGCAATACGTTCAGCTGAGAGAGGAAAACTATGGGGACAGGAGTAATGAGAATACACTTCGATGGAAGAGGTAAGAGCACCAAGACTATCTAGGAGGAAACGAAGAGAGAGGTAAGGGTGGTTTGGAGTCTGTGGGCTATTTAACTCTTTGTTGTTCCATAGAAAGACACTCAGGAGGTGCTATGCTCCAACATTGTTGCAATGTGCTCATATTGTGTGTTGCACATATTTGTTGATTCTATGAACCTCTATAAACTCGATGAACACTGTTTGCCTGGTTAAAACCACCCCTTTATGTTCTGTTCATTACTCCTGAAAATGTAATGGTTTATGTCGAGAAGATATACAACATAGCTACTATTTTCAAAAGGGGTCGTTGCCTTGTTGGGCTTGGTTACTATGACAATTAATGTTTGGTGAAAGAACTACACATTTGATTGTGTCACAATGTTTTTTTTTTGTTACTGCCGCACAACAGGAGATAGTAAAGGGCAGAGGGCTTTAGATATTCCTTAGTTCCGTCCACTGTCCTTAATTTCCTATCTTACCCCATATCCTTCAGTTCTCTCTCTCTCTCTGGGAAACTTCAACTGCTTTCACAGTGTGATTTCAAAGTGGAGCCTCTCATCAAAGAGCTCTGCAGTGCTGAGCAGAAACTTCAGTGTGTTTAGACCAAGTCTCTGTGGGATCACTGTGATCACATTCCATTAGCCTCAACCCAAAGATAGATACACTGGAAAACAGCAGTCTGCTGTTCCACTCAGACAACAATCTTCCCCTTTGGGGACTCACTTGAAAAGCTCAGCTCAGGATAAAACCAAACCAAATCCCGCAAGTACTGGGTCTGACTCCAGATCAGTAATTCTAATGTTGATTTTTTTTAAACAATGTTACTTTCACAAACAACTTACGATGCTGATCCAGGATCAGGTCTTGGGACTGGGAGCACTCTGTGGCTACACTTGAGGAAGAGTGAAGACTGAGAGAGAGACTGAGTGGGGTTATGTTTCTCCTTAGGCTCAGGCAGACAGAACAGACAGGAAGTAGGATCAGTAGGAGAGATAGAAGAGCCCCAAACCAAACCTGGGCCGTTCCACTAGGGTCACATGTGGTTTTGCTCAGGGGCTAGCAGGACGCCTGGGGGAGGGACAGGAGCCCTGGCTGTCAAAACTGGCCGTCCGCGTTTTCCACTGCAGTACACAGACAGACACACACAGGCAGACACAGACACAGAAACACACACACACACACACTTTAGTTAGAACGTAGATATTACACTGTTACAATATCTGACATTGACTTGATCCTACTATATACAATATTCATGTCTACCAGGGGCACAACTGTGGTTTTAGAAGTGGGGGGGACATAACTTATTATTATTTTTTAATTATTTTTATCCAGTCGGATAAATACTCCAAACAGCCTACCCGACCGCTCGGAGGTATCCGTATGGTCCTAAAGCACACCGTTGCCTCGTTTTGTATCACATTCCAATGATAAAACTGGGGGGAAAATGTCCCCCCCGTCCCCAGTGAAAGTTGCGCCCCTGATGTCTACACATTATTCTTCACACACTGCAACATGCTGTATGAACTAACCTCTTTCTCTGATTTCTTGGCCTCCAGTAGGGAGTGCCAGTGTGCAATGGGCTTGCGTGGGTACGCCAGCATCTCGTTCCAGTGGCCCTTGCCAAGCCCCTCAGCACTGCACCCAACACGGTTCACACCAATGATCTCATTGTGACCAACCCTGCAGGGGCCAGACAACACACACAACATCACACAACGTCAACACAACATTACAGCTAATCCTGCTCTTCAGACACACTACATTACAAAAATGCAGGGTTGATTTTATAGCTGCATTTGTATTACATGCAGTGGTGTAAATGGAGAAAATTTTTATTCTGGGAACCCACCAATGTAAAATCGTGGAATTCACCTCAAATAAACTAATTTGGCAAAATGATTTCACCCCATCTCCAACGCTTATTACATACATTTTGTTATCAGAGGATACCGTTGCAAGATGTAAAGTGAAAGGGAGAGGTGAGGTGATAATTTCGCGGTTGTAGTTCATGTGAATAGAGCTGAGTCATCTGGGTGGTTAAAAGGATACATTTCCATATCTCTTTGAGAGATTATGTCTGAAATGTAAATGTGATGAAGAAAGGGTTCGTGCTCAACAACTGCAAATGATAATGGCATCAACAAAGTCCTCTCTGGATTGGCTCAGACCAATGGTGATGTTTGTTCTTCCTCATCATAATCCCTACATCCACAACATAATCCTGGATCAAAGGGATTGACTAGTAAACAAAACAAGGAAACCTGATAGCCACAGTAGACTCGTTCTGCCAGTTAGCAGCACACACGTGTGCTAATAAAGACTAGCACCCCTGCACCTATTTACCCAGCCACGTTTGTTGATAAAGACTACCCTCAGAGCATCCCTTCAGCCAGCGAAGTGAATGTCCTGACTCCTGACCTTTTCTTTCTCTTTGTTGTGCCGTTTTTTATTTATTTTAAGACAATATGCAGAGTGCTCTATTCGAGGGGGCGTATTGTGCAAACTGCACAGATACAGAACATTCCTCTGAGAGAAGCGTCTGAGTTAAATGTTTTGACAATGCTTCAGTGGACGTAAAACTGAGTTAAATCAAACATAGTCTCTCTTGACAGACTTCCCACCAAGTAGCAGGACAGTATGCACGGCAGATTTGTATCTGGGTGCCAATATTTTCTTTCAACCTGTACATACAAGTCATAGTCCATGACTGAGATGTGCAGGCTGACGTGGTCCATGCTGTCTGGGGGGATGTCGAAGATGATGGCCTCGTTGTACGTGGGGTTCAGAGTGTTCTTCTTGATGGTCGTCTTCTTCTTTTTCAAACGCCTCCCGTCACAGATGAGAGACACTTTGACATAGGGATCTGCCAATGAGAGAAAGGAAAGGTATAAGGTGCTTATCATGATCTAAATTATATATTCTATAGCTACATTATCTTGAGATTAATCTTGGAACCCAGAATCAAATTTCCTGCAAACAGTCTGTCACGAGAGACATCCTGAGAGAATAAGATGACAAGTTTGTCTTTACATGCTTGGATCTTAGTCTCTGTTAGTGTGATTTGCGATAGAGATAGTATACATCTACCCCTAGAACACTTGACATGCATTCATTTTCTCAGCATTTGAGAATAGAATGCTATTCTAATTAGGCCTAGAGTGACCTCACCTTAACTCAAACACATCCATTTTGATGCAGCAGCTGCAGCGATCAATTTCATTTCCCAATTTCATTTCCCATGTGCACTACCTAAACCTAAATATAACAATAACATCCTTGAAAATGTCTGGAATAATTCTCTGTACATTAAATATTGATGAGTCAACACCTCAAGTATTCAAAGGGGAGGAAGTGAAGGCATTTGACAGAGCGCTTTAATGGGATAAAGTGAAACATATCGTCGTGGTGAATACTGATTTCAATCTTCATCCGTCAGCTCCTATGATCCATTATACCAGTATATTAGTCAGATGTAAGCTGCCCTCGATACATACACAACAATAGAAGGAGGGCTTGCTTTGCAACCAAATATGCTTCAGGGTACCATTGATTAGCCATGGTTTACTGCACACAGATCCAGTTCTATTCAGCAACAACTGGGAGACATTTAAATCCTCTGAGGAGGGATGTTAAACTTGTCAAATGTAAATAAAGATGAGAGGAAAATAATAACATGCCTTATTTTGGTTTGAATAAACACTGCCGATTCATGACATTTAACTCACAGTGAATGTCACTTTAATTCCCAAGCAAACATATCTCCTCTAATGATATCTGGTTATTGATAATATATATGGAATATGGAACAGCAGACTGTTAGGCTGTGTCCCAAATGGCACCCTATTCCCTACATAGTGCACTACCTTTGAATAGAGCCCTGTACAGTATACAGGGTAAAGGGTGCCATTTGGGACGCAAACTTACATAACAATGAACACCGCCTGAAACCTCATAGAAATAAGCTGCTGCAGATGACATCTTCTTATTGCTATTGATGAATATGAATAGATACCAACATAACTAGAAGCAGTAGAGAGGACTTCCCTTTGTTTGCTGTTTTTATTTGACATTTTATGTGACTGTATCTATAATTTCATATGTAACAGCCAGGGTAGGGTGTATTTGTACTTTGAGTCATTACGACAAACAAGGAGTCACACACATGCACGTAGACATGGATGCACTCGCGCACACACACACACATGCGCACACACACATACCTACCTGAGTATCCTGTGATATCCATGGCCTTGAGGTTCCTGCACTTGATGACGGTGAGAGTGAGTCGTCCTGCAGTGGGCAGGTAGCATAGTGAGAACATGATCTCTCCCAGGTCCACACTCTCCTGTTGGAACAAACAGAGAATAAAACTGATGTGACACACGCACAGCACTAGAAGGATTCCTTCAGGCTCTACTGACGCAAGGGCAAAAACACTGGGATGGAAATGGATTGTAAAGCCAATGTCATTCCAAAATCCCTCAAGAGCTGTATTTGTGTGAAGCCTGCAATCGCACACAGAACTGACTATCAGGCTAACGCTCAAGAAGTTATAGTGAAAAATCTGCAGGACAGTGACAAATGGGCAATCTATGGCCCTCCTGTGGAGTTAAGCATCTAAAGATATACAATATTGAAAATTACAGTGGGTTACAGGAAACAAAGCTAATGGGGAGGTAATGTGGAGACTGCAGTAATGTTCTCAAATCAGTTAGCTTAGGCATTGACCCCTTGCCCTCTCTGTCTGAAGGCAATATTACCTGTTATTAATGCATCCTCTCTGTAAAAAAGTATTACTTTTCACGTCATCAGTGCAGCGTTGTAGCCAAAGGGCAAGGGTTAAAGCGGTGGTTGGGTGTGGTGCGAAGGCACGGGCAAGGGCTGCAAGTGTCAATGTTATTGGGGAAAATGCACAAATCAGGGTTTGAGCCAGGATTAGGGTTCAGATTTAAGATATGGCTATGGCTCAGGTCAGATTGTTTTTGAGTTCTGAAGCAATACAACCACATCCCTTCAATTCCTATGAGTTTCTAGTCAGTCACTATCATTTATCACTATATCACCACAGGATGAAGCAGTGGAAACAGTAGGCCTACCTATACATTTCTATTATGTATCACAGACATTGATTCATCTCCCTCTAACCGGCCAATGATTAGTAAGCAATCCCTCCAGAAATAGTTTGTATGGATCAAACATGCTCTAAGACACTGCCCGATGTCAATCATTATTTGTCTCCTCCCTTCTCCCAGCCAGCCCCCTCTAGACTCTTTATCTTCCTAATGACAGTGGGTTGGTGTTATTGATGCATTCCCCCTTGATCTATTAACTGAGTAAAGCTGCCAGCTGGTACTCTTCTCCACACAACCCCCCTCCGCCCAGCTTTGGGGTTCTCAGCTCTATTCATTAGCCAGCAAAACATTTACATTTGTAAACAGTACTTTCATCCAGCCCAAGGCTCAGGCTCATGTTACAGGTAAATGCTCCTAAACCCCATATTAATGAAACAATTCATGAGAGATTTAGAACCCCCCTTGTCTCTGCATACTGCATACTTTATCATAATAATAAGCCATTTAGCAGACGCTTTTATCCAAAGCGACTTACAGTCATGCGTGCATAATTTTTTTTGTGTATGGGTGGTCCCGGGGATCGAACCCACTACCTTGGCATTACAAGCGCCGTGCTATACCAGCTGAGCTACAGAGGACCAGCAATTGCCTACAAGATGGCGAACTAGGGAGTTTTGGCAGTGAGTCATTTCCTTGTTCAATAAAAATGTGTGTGCTGAGCAACGAGGCAACTGCTTTGTGCCACTTTAGCAATAACTACTAAATTATTGAGCGGCGCCTCCTAAGGCAGCTGAAGTTCAACAATACGGGCCACAGAAAATACTCTGACTGAAGTGCCAAAATGATGAAGTCTCCAATAGAATCCAAACTGATGCCAACGACATAGTGCCCTACTGCACTTAGCACATCAACACATCCTCAAAACACCATCAAAAAAGGAACACAGTAGAAAATAATGACCACTTCAGTATGTCGTTGGAAGGCTCCAATTTTTAGCCCAGACAGTTTCATGACTTTTGCGATGATTACTTTTTATGCCTTTAAAATATAATTACTGTCATTTCATATGATGAGAATAAGGTCTTACTTTAACAAAGGATTTATGACACACTGAACATTTTTTCAACTTTTTTTCTGGGGGGCATAATGATTTGAATGAGGTTATTATAACTGGTTACACACGTAAAAACAATGTTAAATCTAGGCTGGTCCCAGATCTGTTTGTGCTGTCTTGCCAACTCATATGGACTTTGTCATGCCAAACAATGACCATAGGAGTTGGCAAGACAGCACAAACAGATCTGGGACCAGGCTATGTTAACTCTGCTTTAAGTGAGGGACAAACAGGCAGATGTTCTTACAGTTGTGGTGTACTGAATGTCCCTCCAAATGTCTGTCTCCCTGGAGAGGTCTGACGTCTCAACGAGGTTATCCACCACCACCTCCCCAATCATATCGTGTCTGGAGAACCTGTCAAAGTCAAACACACTCATGTGGAGCTTCCTAACAGCCAACTCATCATAAGGCACGGGGAACTGGAAGGACTCGTCGAACGTGGGGTTAAGCGTCTTCCGGTGGACTCGCGTCTGGAACTTCTTGCGATCAGGGAGAAGATAGATTTTGACGTAGGGGTCGGAGCTGCCGCACAGGTCCTTGGCGGGCAGGTCGAAGGCCTTGAGGATGTTGACCAGGAGGGCCTCGTTTTCATAATCGTACTTCAGGGAGAAGTTGATCTTCCCACAGTTCTTGGCGTTGCTGTTCTTGGCTGACTCATCAGTGTCCAGGGTCTTCTGTCTGTAGAGCTCAGGTTTGATGCGTCCAATGCTGGTGGGCTGCTCGTCCTCGTCCAAATAGTCGTTGCCAAGGTCCAGGCTGATCGACTGCATCTGTCTGGGCAGGTGCCTTTTGAATGAGCTGTGCCTGCAGAGACAGAGGAGAGAGAGAGGGAAAAATATGAGAACCTTATAAAACCATGCAGTCGGTAGTAGCAAAGGGCAGTGTATACAGTGGGGAAAAAAAATATTTAGTCAGCCACCAATTGTGCAAGTTCTCCCACTTAAAAAGACGAGAGAGGCCTGTAATTTTCATCATAGGTACACGTCAACTATGACAGACAAATTGAGAAAAAAATATCCAGAAAATCACATTGTAGGATTTTTTGTGAATTTATTTGCAAATTATGGTGGAAAATAAGTATTTGGTCACCTACAAACAAGCAAGATTTCTGTCTCTCACAGACCTGTAATTTCTTCTTTAAGAGGCTCCTCTGTCCTCCACTCGTTACCTGTATTAATGGCACCTGTTTTAACTTGTTATCAGTATAAAAGACACCTGTCCACAACCTCAAACAGTCACACTCCAAACTCCACTATGGCCAAGACCAAAGAGCTGTCAAAGGACACCAGAAACAAAATTGTAGACCTGCACCAGCCTGGGAAGACTGAATCTGCAATAGGTAAGCAGCTTGGTTTGAAGAAATCAACTGTGGGAGAAATTATTAGGAAATGGTAGACATACAAGACCACTGATAATCTCCCTCGATCTGGGGCTCCACGCAAGGGCTGTTTTTCTGCAAAGGGACCAGGACGACTGATCCGTGTAAAGGAAAGAATGAATGGGGCCATGTATCGTGAGATGTTGAGTGAAAACCTCCTTCCATCAGCAAGGGCATTGAAGATGAAACGTGGCTGGGTCTTTCAGCATGACAATGATCCTAAACACACCGCCCGGGCAACGAAGGAGTGGCTTCGTAAGAAGCATTTCAAGGTCCTGGAGTGGCCTAGCCAGTCTCCAGATCTCAACCCCATAGAAAATCTTTGGAGGGAGTTGAAAGTCTGTGTTGCCCAGCGACAGCCGCAAAACATCACTGCTCTAGAGGAGATCTGCATGGAGGAATGGGCCAAAATACCAGCAACAGTGTGTGAAAACCTTGTGAAGACTTACAGAAAACGTTTGACCTGTGTCATTGCCAACAAAGGGTATATAACAAAGTATTGAGAAACTTTTGTTATTGACCAAATACTTATTTTCCACCATAATTTGCAAATAAAATCATAAAAAATCCTACAATGTGATTTTCTGGATTTTTTTCCTCATTTTGTCTGTCATAGTTGACGTGTACCTATGATGAAAATTACAGGCCTCTCTCATCTTTTTAAGTGGGAGAACTTGCACAATTGGTGGCTGACTAAATACTTTTTTTCCCCCACTGCACAAAGGCAGAGACAGAGGAGAAGAGGGAGAAATATACACAGCTTCATTACGATATCTGGAGAAGTCAGACGATGTCTGTTTGTAGAATTGTGCTTGATTGCCCAGCAGGTGAATTCAATCCCAAGTGGTTTTGAATCTTAATAGTGTTTCTGCAACCTATAACCGTATGGTCCTCGATTCAATTTATTTTAGTAGTACAAATAGTCCTCATCTTAGGGTCTGTTATTCAATACGGGTATGGGGTCTTTCAAGACAACAGAACATAAATATGATGTTATTGAAAAACAATTTGAGGTACATCCAATAATCAGACCCCCCATTGGAGTTGTGACTCTGTGGAATAATAGCTGTGGGATTGTTTTACTGGTGTTTTTCCCCCCACTTTTAAGTGTATTCCATTACTTCTCATGAAGTGGTCTGGAGATATGAATTACCTTATTTTAAATGAACAGCACCAAATGGCTCACAGGCAGAAAGTATATGGGCTTGGGAGGACCAAAACAAAATGAAACTTAATTGCCTTTTTGCACTGTGATAATCATGCAGAAACTGTATTTTTAAATATCTGTGGAATAACAAATTGGATTCAGATAAAAAAATGAATTACTAATTTTCTTAGCGCAGTTATTAGGAGATTTGTGAGGTCCCTATGAGGATTCTTTATAACTGACTATTGATATTTCTGCTGACTACCAGACCCACTCAGTTTTCTGTTTGTATGTTAGCGTGTCTGTGTATGTGTGTGTGTGTGTGTGTGTGTGTGTGTGTGTGATTGTTTGTGTGTGTGTGTATGAGTGTGTGAGTGTGTGTGTGAGTGTGTGTGTGTGAGTGTTTGTGTGTGCGGCTGTGGAATACTCAAGTGGATTCAGGTAGATTAAAAGAAAATGTTCTATCTTTGTTGCCATTGTGTGAATATTTGGCCTGTACTGTCTCTGTGTAAATGTCAGGTTCCTATGAGGGTTGCCAATTCCTTTATAACTGACAATTGATATTTCTGCTAGCTAACAGAGCCATTCAGTTTTCTGACCATGCCACTGTGTGTGTGTGTTCGTGTCTATGGCATGTGTGTGTGCTGACCTGGTGGAGGAAGCAGGCTCAGTGGCCTGCCGCTGCATGCGCTGAGTACGCCTCATAAAATGCTCCCTCATTGAGAGCTGCACCTCCGCAGGGATGTCAGGTGACGTGTGGCTTATCTTCACAGCAGCCTCCAGGAAACCCATGGAACCCATCGGGTCCTTCACCTTCTCCGTTGCCATGGTGACCGGTGACTTCTGCTGGTTGGGGCTTGGGAGAAACTGGTGCTGGTGGTGGGGCTGAGGAGGCTGGATGTGGAGGTGGAAGGGGGGGCAGTCGTCTGGGGGACCGCAGGCCGGGGTCAGGGCTGCAGAGCTGGAGGAAAGGGCCGCTGCCGCCTTGTTCCGCCAGTAAGGCACCCAGCACAGCTTCCAGGAGGCGAAGGCACAGAGAGTCAACAGGAAAAGGCCGCACACCACAAACACGCCGAGGAGGAGGCCAAAAGTGACATCTGGAGCACACCCGCAGGGACCATCACACAGTATGTACAAACAGATGGTGAGAAGAGAATCAGAATCAATTAGATTGAAATACAAAATATGGAACAGTAGATTAGTATGGCACAGTGCTGCATCACATTAACACAGTAGATTGGTATTGCTGTATCAGTGGCAATGAAACACTGACGGCCAGAAAGGTGGACAGCAAAATATTTACTGTCCAACCTGTTTTCGGAAGATTAATGATCATATTATTTACATTTTAGTCATTTAGCAGACGCTCTTATCCAGAGCGACTTACAGTTAGTGAGTGCATACATTATTTTTTTACGTTTTCATACCCCCCGTGGGAATCGAACCCACAATCCTGGCGTTGCAAACACCATGCTTTACCAACTGAGCTAAATCCCTGCCGGCCATTCCCTCCCCTACCCTGGACGACGCTGCGCCGCCCCATGGGTCTCCCGGTCGCGGCCGGCTATGACAGAGCCTGGATTATATATTTGTCTTCATTGATGTATGGATGTGTGTGCTGAATACATTACATTTACATTTTAGTCATTTAGCAGACGCTCTTATAAAAGCTCATCCTTAGAAATGGACTCCGCATGAGGGGAAAAAGCGCCACTGTCCACCCCAGCACCTTTGTTATTGTTTTTGTTTTGTGAACGAAACAGAGGTGAGGTGTGTCGAGCAGTGTGGTCAAAAAAATTGCAGTACATATTCTGCTGTTCTATCACGTGTGTAATGATGTCAGAGGGGGAAAAACTGTGTTCGTTGTTTGCTGTAACTTCTTTGTTGTTGTAATATCCCAAACGGATGTTGCTGATTCACCATTAAGGATTCCAGCTTTAAAGCAGTAAAAAGATAAGTAACACACACACCCGCGCGCACACACACACAGACACACACACACACACACACAGACACACACACACACACACACAAATAGTTGTTATCGCAGTAGCACACACTTTGTTAGACTTGCAACTAGGAGTTAAAAAGTAATTACAGTTAACTCTGATAAATTATAAATATGCATATCAACTATTTCAATAGCAACAAAGACTCTTGGGATAACTGCCGCAGTGTCAAAAGCTCTCTCTGGAGATAGTTGCATCAATGAATGGGGTGTGTTTCTAGCCTGTCTGTATGTGTGTGGGTGTTAAGATGAGAGGGGTGTGGAGTGGGCTTGGAACAGCCCAAGTCATTTATTTTTCAATATTATGAATATGCTTTCTGGAAGAACAAATGGGATCCAAAGACCTGGAAAGCCACCGAGAATGCTGACAGGCAGCACCAAGCAAACATTAATATGAATTGAAAAGGTATAAAAAAAACACCACATTGTTGGCTTCACCCAGTGTTATACAGTAAATATATTCTTGATGCAACGTAATTATCTATCTCCACCTGATACTTGCCAACGTTTCCATACTTCCACAGTGGAAAATTGACTTTTATTTATTTGGTTATGCTGCAGCATTCGTTCTTTGCCGCTGCAGTCCTGATTACTCTGATTTATCTGCAATAATTCACACTGAACAGTCCCTGAGCATCTTCAGGCTTGCTAAGTGTATTCTGACTCCAATCTCAACATAATTCCCAACTGTTAGATAGATAAGACGACCTGCTCCGAGGCAGATTCAATTTGTTCCTTTTAGAAATGTAGCTGGCTCAACTGTTTCTCAGTTTAATGGACAAATATGAGTATATGTTAAACAATATTACTGCAGAATATTTGTTTGTTCAACAATTACATTATAGCCTATGATAGAATATTTAAACAGGAAGATATGTAAGTGGTTCAAATGAAACATAGATGGAATATCAGCATGGATTCTTCTTTTTCTACATTTGATCCTTTCAGAATCCTTTCACACTCTACATCAAATTCACTCTAAGACAGTGATATTGTAGTATTATTAGATATAATGCGATGTCTTTATGCATGCATTACATTTTCTAGAGTACAGCTGTAACTTTCAAATGTCCTCAGATAAAAACGGATCATTTTTACTCAAATGAAAACTCTCATGTTCAGAACTATCCATCAAATCATTTTTTAAATTGGGTGTCCAGTACGGAGCGCTTTGGGCTTATCCAAGATGGAGACCGGATTTCCAAGACTGGGGGAATTGTGCCTCTGCTCCGAGGGGATTTCAACATTATCCCCAGCCATGACTTCTCCTTGTCAACTACCATTCCTCACAGTTCTGCACAAAGGACAGTGTTGACCAACCTATCACTGGCACATGTTTCATTTACTGTAATGAAAAATGAGAAGATACAGTATAATATGCCATTTAGCAGACGCTTTTATCCAAAGCAACTTACAGTCATGCGTGCATACATTTTTTTGTGTATGGGTGGTCCCGGGGATCAAACCCACTACCCTGGCGTTACAAGCGTCGTGCTCTACCAGCTGAGCTACAGAAGACCACGTAGATTGATGGTTTATGTAGGCTATCTGAAGTGAGCATAAGAGCATAGAATGGATATTTTATGTCGCTGAAATGGTCTATGATAGCTCAGAAGAATTTTCCCAAGATGTGTAACCACCGATAACGTTTAACACATTACCAATTGGTTGTTAAAGGGATACTACAGGATTTTGGCAATCCTTTATCTACTTCCCCAGACTCATATGAACTTATGGATACCATTTTTATGTCTCTGTGTCCAGTATGAAGGAAGTTAGAGGTAGTTTCGCGAGCCAATGCTAGCATGCTAGCAGAGACCCATAGTCTTCCAGTCATTGTGCTGACACTAGTTAGTATCCCTTTAATTATCCTAAGCACATATTCATTTCCCAATATGACAGCATAACCATACATTGAATCATTGGAACATGGAACCAAATCTTGCTTGCACTGATAGTCTGTCACAAGAGACTTCCTCACATTAGATCGTTGACATACAGTTATCAGAGCTCTATTTGCTCTACATCTAGTGCTGTCCACACTAGAGACAGTGGGCAGTGAAGTTCTATTTGCTCTCTGTGTGATGCAATGTACACACTAGACAGTGCTGCAGCTGTAGATATGGGGCAGTGGGGCCAAGGCCCCTTGGGGGCTGTTCATAGACAGACAGACAGACAGACTGGTGGTGACAGACAGACAGACAGACAGACAAACAGGCAGTGGCTGCATCCCAAATGGCATCCTATTCCCAATACAGTGCAATACTTTTAACCAGACCTATGGACTCTGGTCAAAAGTAGGACACTATATAGGGATTAGGGCGCCATTTTGGGAGGTCCACAGAGTATTGGTGTCAGGGGCTGATGTGGATGCGGTGTTGGAGTCAGGCGCAGGACACAGAAGCTTAGTTGATCCGACTTTAATAGTCACAGGAGCAAAATACAAATACAACGGGCCTCAACAAACAGGAGGCGAGCGAATACGCAAAACAGTGTGTAAAGTGCGAAAAGCACTAACAACAAGAAAACAAATAACCTACACCAACGGACAGGCGTACAACAACACACAACTACAAACAAAACCAAAGGAAACTTATAGGTGACATAATCAATACGAGATATGGAACAGGTGCACTAATCAGACAAGACCAAACAAACATAGATAACATCAAACGGTAGCAGCTAGTACTCCGGGGACGACGAACGCCGAAGCCTGCCCGAACAAGGAGGAGGAGCAGTCTCGGCGGAATTCGTGACAATTGGTTACTCCAAGAGGGGTGCTGGGCCCAACCACACTGAGACAGACAGATAGACAGACAGACAGACAGCGTGGGAATGGACTGACCTCAGGATTTAAAACATTATTAATGATCACATCCCCCCAAGACGAATTAGGAATTGTTCAGGACGTCTTCTCATGACAGAACCGGTCAGCTCAGGCTACTCAATCGATACTCTCAGAGGTTGATACGACTGTGTGAAGATCTCCTTCAGGTGTGGATTTAGAAAGGTGAAGAACAAAAGATTGAGGTATGATGCAGTGATAAATGATTGACTACTGCTGTTTTAATTCATTTTATTTTCATTTTAGTCATTTAGCAGACGCTCTTATCCAGAGCGACTTACAGTTAGTGAGTGCATACATTTTTCATACTGGCCCCCCGTGGGAAACGAACCCACAACCCTGGCGTTGCAAGCACCATGCTCTACCAACTGAGCTACAGGGGACTGCATAGCATCTGTGCTTTATTTCTAAGCCAGCTGGAGTACTCCCAATGGATTTGGCCCTTTTACACATTTTGAGAGAGTTTAAACGTCAATATGGTGTCTTGCCTTATTTGCTCTCTCTGGGCCAATATTTTTTGATTCATTACATTACACCATGATGTAAATGAGAAAGGTCCAACCACAGTAAATACTAATGACAGCTAGTGCAGTAGTGGTACATGTTGCTGTGAGTCGACCCTTATATTTCCACAACATCAAGCCATGTGTTTGAGCCTACAAAGGCTTTGTATCAAAAGACTGCTTGAAAGAATATGTTATGTTTCTGGATTTATAATTGAAAAAAAGGATTCATAATTTAAATGTATTCATATTGTTTTGTCTTGAAAGCTCAGAAGCTCCAACATACAATTATATCAACATCAAGCTCAACGCTGGCACCAGAATGCCCAGTAAAAAGCTATACTGTAAAGTAGCCTATTTCAATATAAGGACAATGGAAGATGAAAAGGGCTGACTGAGAACTCAGCCAATAGAGAGCTACCAAGCTAGGCCTTGGCTGGAGCATATGCAGCCTTTCAGAATGGCCCACTAATTTAATTAAGCATTGTTTTGAAGCAGAGTCAGAGAGAAAACGGAAGCACTGGGGGTTTTCACTTCAAGTGCCTTCAAAATCGAACCGGGTTTCCATAGAAACCTAGTCATTAGACAGATGCATGCACTCTCTCTCCTGGCTGTTATGAATCGACTCACCTCTCCAGCAAAAACAAAAGAGCTCTTTGCACAGTGCTAATGGCACGATGCAAGAGATACCAAATACACTGCTTGCAGTGCACAACATGAGTTGTATTGTATTAGTAATGATGTATTAGAACTTGTTTTACACATGTTGCAGTCCACAATGCAACAAGGACAGTGTTTAATGATAAGCCAAGGTTGACCTTTTGGATTTCAATCTTTCAAGAGCCTTAATTAGCCGTGGTGATCAAATTAATTAAAATGTTTGGGGTGTATTGCTCCGCTCACTTTCTGCAAAGGGAAATCTCTGAGGAAGGTGGGAGCAGCGGTGCTATCCCTGCCCTGTGCCACTCATTTACTACTCAAGGCTCTCCCTCCAACAACACATCGCCATGACAGCTGATGTTTCCCTGGAAAGGAGAGGGGAGCCACAGCAACGGAGAGTGGCTCAGAGTCACGCTGCTATCAAAGAGAGGGGCGTTCAGGTGAGCTGTAATATCACATCTCCTCGACATCCCACTAGGCACAGACTAGTGATGCATGGGTTGACTCATAACCCGCTGCCGGGAGGGTGAGTTTAGGGTCATGAAATATTGCGTGGATGAAGGGCGGGTGGGTGGCGGGCAGGTTGATTAAAGAGAAAACAATACCTTAAAAAATCCATAAATATATAATTATTGTGCAATTTATATCTATAGGCTACACTGAGGTTTTTCTTTTATTATTTTAGGCTATCTGGAATTGGTGCATTGGTGCATAAGCCTGAACTTTAGGGCCTAACTGTAAGCACGCCAAGCGCGCCAAATAGCCTACAGGCCAATCCCCAAATGCTTTTGGGAATGGCAGAAAAGGTTCTTGTCGATCCACAGAGGCAAAAAGGACAATGTCGGAGTTTAATTAAATAAGAGAAATGGAGAGTTGAAAATAAAGAGTGGAGAGGCCCAGAAAAGTAGCCTAATGTTTGGGAAAGATTTGGTGAAGTGGTGAAAGAGGATGATAGCAGTGCCGGCTATGTAATGTGTGATGATCATGAGGCGCTATACAAGTTCCACAGTCACAAGATGGTTACTTCAAATAGGCTTTTGGCGCGTCAGGGGAACTGTAGCCTACTGTTCAGGTGCGCAAAATGGAAACTGAAATCTGGACACTGACTGTAGGTCTATAACCTCTCACAGTCTTAATATTAACTCCTGCAGAATTAAGCATTTCTTGCAGTAAAATGATACACCAAATGTAGGCAAACTTTTGACTCGGGAATGCGAGTGGAGAAATATGATTTATTTCTATCAGCATCTTGAGAGAATGCCAATGCCCAGTTAGATATTGTCTATAGAGGTTCTGTCTTTATCAGCATCATAAAAGGTGATAGTATTTCAACCACATAAAATATGCATCCAAGCCAAAACTGAAATCTTATCAGAAACATGTTGGGTAGCTTTGTACTTCCTTACAACCGGTCAAACTGATGTCATTTTGAAATTTTGCACAGAAAAGATTTCCAGTTTTTTTTTTTTTTATTGCCTGAAAGTACCTAAAAGTATTTTCTTTGCGAAAGAAGCAGAGATGACAGAGAAAACTTTACTGATGTCAGCTTACACGGAACAAAAATATAAATGCAACATGCAACAATTTCAAAGATTTTACTGAGTTACAGTTCATATAAGGAAATCAGTCAATTGAAATAAATGCATTAGGCCCTAATCTATGGATTTCACATGACTGGGAATACAGATATGCATCTGTTGGTCACAGATACCTTTAAAAAAAAGGTAGGGGAGGGGATCAAAAAACCAGCCAGTACCTGGTGTGACCACAATTTGCCTCATGCAGCTCGACACATCTCCTTTGCATAGAGTTGATCAGGCTGTTGATTGTGGCTTGTGGAATCTTGTCCCACTCCTCTTCAAAGTTGCTGGATATGGTCAGGAACTGGAACATGCTGTCGTACACATTAAGACGAGGGGTGGTGGTGCGTGTCTATTTGTCAATAACAGCTGTTGCGTGATGTCTAATATTAAAGAGGTCTCGAGGTATTGCTCACCTGAGGTAGAGTACCAGATGATAAACTGTAGACCACACTATCTACCAAGAGAGTTTTCATCTATATTTTTTGTAACCGTCTATTTACCACCACAAACCGATGCTGGCACTAAGACCGCACTCAACGAGCTGTATAAGGCCATAAGCAAACAAGAAAATGCACATCCAGAAGCGGCGCTCCTAGTGGTCGGGGACTTTAATGCAGGCAAACTTATATCCGTTTTACCTAATTTCTACCAGCATGTCACATGTCCAACCAGAGGAAAAAAAACTCTAGACCACCTTTACTCCACACACAGAGACGCATACAAAGCTCTCCCTCGCCCTCCATTTGGTAAATCTGACCATATATATATCCTCCTGATTCCTGCTTACAAGCAAAAACTAAAGCAGGAAGTACCAGAGACTCGCTCAATACGGAAGTGGTCAGATGACGTGGATGCTACGCTACAGGACTGTTTTGCTAGCACAGACTGGAATATGTTCCGGGATTCATCAAATGGCATTGAGGAGTATACCACCTCAGTCACCGACTTCATCAATAAGTGCATCGACGACGTCCGTCAGTGACCGTATGTACATATCCCAACCAGAATCCATGGATTACAAGCAACATCCGCACCGAGCTAAAGGCTAGAGCTGCCACTTCCAAGGAGCGGGACACTAATCCGGGTGCTTATAAGAAATCCCGCTATGCCCTCAGACGAACCATCAAACAGGCAAAGCGTCAATACAGGACTAAGATTGAATCGTACTACACCGGCTCTGACGCTCGTCGGATGTGGCAGGGCTTGCAAACTATTATGGACTACAAAGGGAAACCCAGCCGCGAGCTGCCCAGTGATGCAAGCCTACCAGACAAGCTAAATGCCTTTTATGTTCGCTTCGAGGCAAGCAACACTGAAGCGTGTATGAGAGCACCAGCTGTTCCGGACGACTGTGTGATCATGCTCTCCGTAGCCGATGTGAGCAAGACCTTTAAACAGGTCAACATTCACAAAGCCGTGGGGCCAGACAGATTACCAGGATGTGTACTCAGAGCATGCGCGGACCAACTGGTAAGTGTCTTCACTGACATTTTCAACCTCTCCATGACCGAGTCTGTAATACCTACATGTTTCAAGCAGACCACCATAGTCCCTGTGCCCAAGAAAGCGAAGATAATCTGTCTAAATGACTACCACCCCGTAGCACACGTCGGTAGCCATGAAGTGCTTTGAAAGGCTGGTCATGGCTCACATCAACACCATCATCCCGGAAACCCTAGACCCACTCCAATTCGCATACAGATCCACAGATGACTAAACACCTCCCTCTGCAACTGGATCCTGGACTTCCTGACAGGCTGTCCCCAGGTGGTAAGGGTAGGCAACAACACATCTGCCAAGCTGATCCTCAACATGGGTGCCCCTCAGGGGTGCGTGCTTAGTCCCCTCCTGTACTCCATGTTCACCCACGACTGTGTGGCCAAGCACGACTCCAACACCATCATTAAGTTTGCTGACCACTCAACAGTGGTAGGGAGGTCAGAGACGTGGCAGTGTGTTGCCAGGACAACAACTTCTCCTTCAACGTGGGCAAGACAAAGGAGATGATCATGGACTACAGGAAAAGAAGGGCCGAAGACGCCCCCACTCACATCGACAGGGCTCTAGTGGAGCGGGTGGAGAGCTTCAAGTTCCTTGGTGTCCACATCACCAACAAACTATCATGGTCCAAACACACCAAGACAGTCGTGAAGAGGGCACGACAACACCCTTTCCCCCTCAGGAGACTGAAAATATTTGGCATGGGTCCCCAGATCCTCAAAAAGTTATACAGCTGCACCTTCGAGAGCATCCTGACCGGTTGCATCCCCTCCTGGTATGGCAACTGCTCAGCATCCGACCGTAAGGCGCTACAGAGGGTAATGCGTACGGCCCAGTACATCACTGGGGCCAAGCTTCCTGCCATCCAGGACCTATATACTAGGCGGTGTCAGAGGAAGGCCCAAAAAATGGTTGAAGACTCCAGTCACCCAAGTCATAGGCTGTTCTCTCTGCTACCGCATGGCAAGCGGTACCAGGGCGCCAAGTCTAGGTCCAAAAGGCTCCTTAACAGCTTCTACCCCCAACCATAAGACAGCTGAACAATTAATCAAATGGCCAGCCGGACTATTGACCCCCCCCCCCTTTATTTTTACACTGCTGTTACTCGCTGTTTATCTATGCATAGTCACTTTACCCCTATCTACATGTACACATTTCCTCAACTAACCTGTACCCCCGCACATTGACTCGGTACCGTTACTCCCTGTATATAACCTCTGTATTGTTATTTAATTTTTTACTTTTATTTAATTTTTTACTTTAGTTTATTTAGTAAATATTTTCTGAACTCTATTTCTTGAACTGCATTGTTGGTTAAGGGCTTGTAAGTAAGCATTTCACGGTAAGGTCTACACCTGTCGTATTCACATGAGACAAATAAAATGTGATTTGATCCAGAGCATCCCAAACATGCTCAATGGGTGACATGTCTGGTGAGTGTGTAGGCCTATACAATCAAGTTGGAGGCGGCAATGGTAGAGAAATGAACATTCAATTATTTTGCAACAGTTCTGGTGGACATTCTTTTAGTCAGCATGCCATTTGCATGCTCCCTCAAAACTTGAGACATATGTGGCATTGTGTTGTGTGACAAAACTGCACATTTTAGAGTGGCCTTTTATTGTCCCCAGCACAAGGTGCACCTGAGTAATGATCATGCTGTTTAATCAGCTTATTGATATGCCACACCTCTGAGGTGGATGGATAATCTTGGCAAAGGAGAAATGCTCACTAACAGGGATGTAAACAAATTTGAGCCCAACATTCAAGAGAAATACGCTTTTTGTGAGTCTGGAAAATTTCTGGGATCTTTTATTTCAGCTCATGAAACATGGGACCAACACTTTACATGTTGCGTTTATATTTTTGTTCTGTATAGATTGAAGCACTCATTCTATCGATGTATGACATTATTCTGGTGAGCAAGGGTTTATTTAGTCTTCTAGGGCAGGGTTTCCCAAACTCGGTCCTGGGGCCCCCCCTGGGTGCACATTTGGTTTTTGCACTAGCACTACACAGCTGATTCAAATAACCAACTCATCATCAAGCTTTGATTACTTAAATAAGCTGTGAAGTGCTAGGGCTAAAACCAAAATGTGCAACATACAGTATAACAACAGAAGAGAAGCTGCATGTAGGTCTATCTAATTATAGACAAGTTGACTGACAAATAGCCTACCAACATTTCGGAAATTATCAGGCAAAAAAAAATATCCTGCACCCCATGTCAAAACATTGTTCAGCAGTCTGGCTGTAGCCTACAGCGCATTGTCTATATAAGCAGGTTAAAGCCAATTTATGCTTGATCTGTCAATGTGGTCCAGAGTCTCCCAGCAATGCCGAGCGCCTCCCAAAGTTTGTAACAATGTGGAGGGCTCTGCATAGCTCCACTTTGACATGATTGGTTGACGGTAGGGGGGCGGTACATCCTGTTTAAACACAAACTCACTTCCTTGACAACAAACATGGATAACTTTGACAAAAGGCTATCAGAACAAGTTCATAAATAAAAAAACATATTTATGATACCTTGTATCTGGATTTCAAAGACACAAAAATTAGTTTGAACTCCTGGAAAGACATCAGGGAGGTAATGGGGATAGAAGGACGCTTGATTGTTGCACATTCAACAAATCTGACATAACAAAGTGGATATTTGTCAAATCCATTATGATTGATGTACAGGCCCACAATGTGCTTACTAAAATCCAATTTGGTTATTTGGCTGTTTTCGCTGAATAACATTTAAGAGTTTACCCTTTTCAGGTTTAGAAAAAGTGACTGCTAAATGCTAACTTCTGATCGCATAAGCTGGTAGCATAGCTAGCATACAGAAATCGTTGGTAGTCAAAGTATTTTTTAACTGTAATGCAGTTGATTGGTTAAGATGATGACATGAACATGTATTGGGGTTGACATCCATACAAGCGTTATACTCCGATTTCTACCTCAACATAGTGTGAATTACACATATAAACAATAGGCTAAATGTAGGGTAATTTTACTGGGGGGAATGGGGAGATTCTGGATGGAGATCCAGGTGGGAAAACGGTGCAGCCTTTTTAAGCACCGGGAAACGGACCCCAACATCTCAGAAGGGGTAAGGTCTTTTAATTTAGCCAGTTGCTTGTAATTAGCTCGATGGCTATAGCGATTAGCCCTGAATCACTATGAGTGGTGCGGTGCAGACCAATGTATTGGATGCGGTATGATGCGGATGGGTTATTAGCAATTGCGGGCGGGTGCAGGTGAACAAACAGCTGACCCATGCACCACTAGCACAGACATCAATTTAACGTCTATTCCATGTTGGTTCAATGTAATCTCATTGAAATTACATGGAAACAACGTTGATTCAACCAGTATGTGCCCAGTTGGATGGCTCTTTTGTTGGGATATGAGCCCAACCATTTCATTGCTTTGAAGTTTAGACAAGCATAAGGCATGAAACCCTAATATTACTGTCAAAATGTACAATTTAGATGTGCAACTGTTGCATTCCCAAACTCCCCTAGTGAAATTGGCTTTGAAATTGAAAACTCAGTCTTTTCCACTGGGGAATCTGGTTTTCACACAATTTCAAAGTTCACAAGAAATGCAAATATGTTAAAACACAGTACAACATGATAAAAAGATCACAGCATTTGTATAGTATACTAGTATAATTGAAGAGTAGTATACACAGCCAACTACAAGAAGATTAAAGGTAGGGTTCCCATCTCCCTGTTACCTCCTTTACTTCTAAGTATTGTAAAGCACACCCTCCCAGACATGCAACAATGGGCTCTCAATGGTGGCTTCTCTTTCTCCTCTCCCTCAGGGGGTGAAATAATGTGTTCTGATCTGGATGCTGCAGCATCTGGGCCATTTTTAGATAGCTGCATTTCATGTCTTTCTTTCTTTTCTTCTTTCTTCCTCGCTGCAATCTGAAATCCTCTAATCCTCTGCATCCCTAAATTCTTAAGGTCCACAGCATGCTAGGAAGAGGAGGGTTAGGTTCCAGCATGTCTGCCTGCTTGTCTGCCTGCCTGCCTGCCTGCCTATCTGTCTGTCTGTCTGTCTGTCTGTCTGCCTGCCTGCCTGCCTGCTTGCCATAGGTGTGTGTGTATGTCCAGTAAATCTGCCTTCCTGCTAGAGGTGTGAGGAGTAAATGAGAATGGATTATGGGAAAGAAGGTAAGATACCCTCACAGTAACATTCTCACACTGAGCTGGGGTGAGGTCTAATATTAGATAATGGTGTTATTTAGGGTTGGGGCTAGATGGAATCCATAGTAGCAGTATACCTGAATGTCGTGTGGAGGAAATGGGATGGGATTATGGAAAGGAAATGTAAGACATCCTCCCTCACAGTAAAACATTAATTAATAAAACATTCTTCCCACACCATGTTGTCTCCGTGCTGCTGTGCTGTTTGTTGCTAATTGGCTACCTGCCAAACGTTTCGTTTTTTACTTTTAATAACGGTTGAATCAAAACTCTGCATTTAACACATTTACCAACGTCATAGGTTTTTCCTCGCTCTACTATTTTCCTTCAACGTTTTCACCTCGGACGCTTTATCTGGATATGGTTCTGCAGAACGCTATGCCATCTAATTGCAGTCGCTGTACTCATAATATACAGGAGAACTATCACCTTACGGTGAGGATAGCCAAATTGCAAGCCCAGATTCAGATGCAATCAGTAGTCAAGGGCAATTTAAGTGTAGGAAAGGATGAAACAGCGTCGGTGCCACCAGTAAATACAGTTAGTAGTATAAATCCTCCCCGCAGCCGGACAATTTTCTCAAGGCTTCTGGAAAGAAATGCTGTCGGCATGCTCAACCAGTGTCGCTCATTCAGCAGACAGAAACTTTCATCCGGTTCTCCCCATTAAGCAACGAGTCGGAGTCAGAGGCCAAGCCTTCTCAGGTCTCTCCTCCACCCGTTACGGGGTCTGAGCCGCCGAAGCCTCCCACCATTAGCTCTGACAAATTGGTAACCCTAGTCATTGGCGACTCCATTACCCGCAATATTAGACTTAAAAAGATTCATCCAGTGATCATACACTGTTTACCAGGGGGCAGGGCTACCGACGTAAAGGCTAATCTGAAGAGGGTACTAGCTAAGGCTAAAACTGGCGAGTGTAGGGATATTGTTATCCACGTCGGCATCAATGATGTTAGGATGAAACACCAAACGCAACATAGCTTCAGCATGTAAATTAGCTAGAAAGATGTGTTGGCATTGAGTAATTGTCTCTGGCCCTCTCCCAGTTAGGGGGAGGCATGCAGGGATGAGCTCTACAGCAGAGTCCCACAACTCAATTGCTGGTTGAAAACTGTTTTCTGCCCCTCCCAAAATATATAATTTTTAGATAATTGGCCCTCTTTCTGGGACTCACCCACAAGCAGGACCAAGCCTGGCCTGCTGAGGGGTGACAGACATCATCCTAGCTGGAGGGGTTCTCTCATATTAGCTTAGTGGAGTCTGCCACTAGCACAGTCAGTGTAGATAGCTCAGCTATCCCCATTGAGACTTTGTCTGTGCCTCGATCTATGTTGGGCAAAACTAAACATGGCGGTGTTCGCCTTAGCAATCTCACTGGAGTAAAGACCTCTTCCATTGCTGTCATTATTGAAAGAGATTGTGATATCTTTCATCTCTTCAGTAGGTCCTATGATTGAGTATAGTCTGGCCAAGGGGTGCGAAGGTGAACGGCAAGGCACTGGAGCGACGAACCGCCCTTGCTGTCTCTGCCTGGCCAGCTCCCTTCTCTCCACTGGGATTCTCTGCCTCTGAACCTATTAGGGGGGCTAAACAATTTGAGGGGTAATATATATAATATATATAAAGTTCTTTGTTTCTGGCCATTTTGAGCCTGTAATCGAACCCACAATTGCTGATGCTCCAGATACTCAACTAGTCTCAAGAAGGCCAGTTTTATTGCTTCTTTAATCAGCACAACAGTTTTCAGCTGTGCTAACATAATTGCAAAAGGGTTTTCTAATGATCAATTAGCCTTTTAAAATGATAAACTTGGATTAGCAAACACAACGTGCCATTGGAACACAGGACTGATGGTTGCTGAATATGGGCCTCTGTACACCTATGTAGACATTCCATTAAAAATCTGCCGTTTCCAGCTACAATAGCCATTTACAACATTAACAATGTCTACACTGTATTTCTGATCAATTTTATGTTATTTTAATGGACAAAAAATTTGCTTTTCGAAAGACAAGGACATTTCTAAGTGACCAAAAACTTTTGAACGGTAGTGTATATACATATCCATTTAAATTACAGTTTGTAATGCAACAAAATAGGAAAAACGCCAAGGGGGATGAATACTTTTGCAAGGCACTGTATTTGACCCTGCTGGTCATCTATAAACGTTTGAACATCTTGAAGAACAATCTGGCCTTAATGGCCATGTACTCTTTTAATCTCCACCCAGCACAGCCAGAAGAGGAATGGCCACCCTTCAGAGCCTGGTTCCTCTCTAGGATTCTTCCTATGTTCCTGCCTTTCTAGGGAGTTTTTCCTAACCACCGTGCTTCTACATCTGCATTTCTTGCTGTTTGGGGTTTTAGGCTGGGTTTCTGTATAGCACTTTGTGACATCTGCTGATGTAAAAAGGGCTTTATAAATACATTTGATTTGATTTGATCACATTTTATTTTAGAAACTTTCAGGGCCCAGTTCCAACATCTCCAAATCATACAGCAAATGAGGGCGTTTTTGTTGTTACCATAAAAGGGTGTTTTCCAGGCGGGGTTGTAACGCTCATTCACGAGCGCACAAATATAATATGGCTCTGATTAATCAATGAAGTTGCCCACACAAATCCTAGAATCTCCACGTACACAATATATGCAATTTAGCAGACGCTTTTATCCAAAGCTACTTACAGTCATGGGTGCATACATTTTATGTATAGGTGATCCCGGGAATCAAACCCACTACTGTGGCATTACAAGCACCTTGCTCTACCAACTGCGCTACAAAGGAGCACAACAATTTAGTGAGACATTTACGCACAATTGATAAATGAGGCCCCTGGTCCTATCAGGCAATTAGACTGCCTAGTGACCAGGAGCCTCTATCTCTGACAAACAGCCTTTAGTGTGCCAGCCAGGCCCTCTTAACCGGTTGCCAGGATTCTCCAGCTCCTCTCCAGGGGCCTCATTTATCAACCATGTGTCAATTTCTCACTAAATTCTGGCGTACGTGGAGATTCTAGGATTTGCATGTGCAACAAATTATTGGAATTTATTAAACTGTCGCGCGCAACGTATACACATTTTCATTGATAAATCAGAGCTATACTATTTTTGTGCGTTAATGAACGAGTGTTACAACCCCGCCTGGAAAATGGCCACCTTTATGGTAGCAAAAACACCCTAATTTGCTTGATTTGGAGATGTTGGAACTGGACCTTGACAGTTTCTAAAAGAAAGCACAATGGCAAATTTGCTCACATTTCTGTAGAGGTGTGGGCAGAATGTTTTAATCTGCCAAATACTGGCAGCGTATTCTGTAATATTGATTGACTATTCAAACAATTTAAAAGTAAATGCTACAGCCCACACCTCTATGTAAAAGATGAATTGTTGTTTAATATTTTGTTTATCAATAGATGATCGTGTTTCTCCTGCCTTGGTATATGCTCTGAGATTAAATATGCTATTATGTTGCGCTCCTATCGCACAGAAATACAATAGCTTCACGCATCCTTGAAAACTATTTATCAGAAACCAAATAATTTTTTCAGGATCTCCACTAATTAAAACTAAAATGACTGCCAAACACACACAATCAGGGACACTGATTTAATGAACTCCATCCAACCCACTCCAATTAATAGCCAAAACACAGTACACCACAGTACACCTCACCACAACCCAGTGTGTGAATGTTACTGTGAGAGAGGATGTCTTACAATCGTTTCTTTTTTTGTAAAGATTTATTTTAACAATACAAAACATACACATACAAACGACAGCATCAACATTTTAGAATATTTGCATGAGAATCTGTCACCAATTGGATGGAAACCTAGCTTATGTCCTGCCTTGGTGAGATTAAATAGGCTATGATGTTGCGCTCCTATCGCACAGCAATACTGTAGCCTACACATACTGTCAAATATTTAAATAGGCTACCGGTCTATTTACTTTCAAGCATGCTTGGCTATTGAATGAGTGACGGATAAATGGTAGCCTAATATTTGTTGTGTAGAGGGAATAAATCAGTCATGTCAGAAAAGGAGAGACATGCCCTGCAATATGATTTTGATTTAGGCCAATATAATAAAAGTAAAAGAAACATACAGGTAACGGCCAAAATAAAGGAAACACCGATATAAAGTGTCTTAATGGGGTGTTGGACCACCACGAGCCAGAACAGCTTTAATGCACCTTGCCATAGATTCTACAAGTGTCTGGAACTCTATTGGAGGGATGCGACACCATTCTTGCATGAGAGATTCCATCATTTGGTGTTTTGTTGATGGTGGTGGAAAACGCTGTCTCAGGCACCGCTCCAGAATCTACCATAAGTGTTCAATTGGGTTGAGATCTGGTGACTGAGACGGCCATGGCATATCAAAGCAAATCAAATCAAATGTTATTTGCCACATGCACCGAATACAACAGCTGTAGACATTACCGTGAAATGCTTACTTACAGCCCTTAACCAACAATGCATTAATTTTTTAATAAAAAAGTAAAATAAAACAACAACATAAAAGTGTTGAGAAAAAAAGAGCAGAAGTAAAATAAAATAAAATAACAGTAGGGAGGCTATATATACAGGGGGGTACCGGTGCAGAGTCAATGTGCGGGGGCACCGGCTAGTTGAGGTAGTTGAGGTAATATGTACATGTGGGTAGAGTTAAAGTGACTATGCATAAATAATTAACAGAGTAGCAGCAGCATAAAAATATGGGGTGGGGGTGGGGGGCAGTGCAAATAGTCCAGGTAGCCATGATTAGCTGTTCAGGAGTCTTATGGCTTGGGGGTAGAAGCTGTTGAGAAGCCTTTTGGACCTAGACTTGGCGCTCCGGTACCGCTTGCCGTGCGGTAGCAGAGAGAACAGTCTATGACTAGGGTGGCTGGAGTCTTTGACAATTTTGAGGGCCTTCCTCTGACACCGCCTGGTATAGAGATCCTGGATGGCAGGAAGCTTGGCCCCAGTGTAGTACTGGGCCGTACGCACTACCTTCTGTAGTGCCTTGCGGTCGGAGGCCGAGCAGTTGCCATACCAGGCGGTGATGCAACCAGTCAGGATGCTCTCGATGGTGCAGCTGTAGAACATTTTGAGGATCTGAGGACCCATGCCAAATCTTTTCAGTCTCCTGAGGGGGAATAGGCTTTGTCGTGCCCTCTTCACGACTGTCTTGGTGTGTTTGGACCATGATAGTTCGTTGGTGATGTGGACACCAAGGAACTTGAAGCTCTCAACCTGTTCCACTACAGCCCTGTCGATGAGAATGGGGGCGTGCTCAGTCCTCTTTTTTTCCCTATATGGTTTACATCGTTTCCATGCTCATCAAACCATTCAGTGACCTCTCGTGCCCTGTGGATGGGGGCATTGTCATCCTATGGGGGCATAGCCATGGGAGCCAAAATAATGGCCAAAATAATGGCCTGCCCAGCATTTTTATACATGACCCTAATCATGATGGGATGTTAATTGCTTAATAAACTCAGGACCCACACCTGTGTGGAAGCACCTGCTTTCAATATACTGTATCGCTCATTTACTCAAGTGTTTCCATTATTTTGGCAGTTACTTGTATTAGGCTACATGCTGCTATGCGATCTTCTTACCAACGGCAAATGCATCTGTTTTATCATTAGGCCTATGTTTTAATGTTTGTATTATCCTAGCGTTATTAGAATTCCTGTGCATCAAACACCTCCATTTCCCCAAAGAAAAAATATTTGCAATACAATTAATCAACCACTAGAAGTTGTGCGTACGTATGGTTTTAAAAGTGCGTGGAGATACGCACACTTTCCCGTCAAGTTCAAAATGTATAAATACCAACCTTTGCAGGAAAACTGGTGCACACAAGGTTTAGAGTATTTTTTGGGGTGCACGAACCTTTGATAAATAAGGCCCCAGCTCTCTCTCACAGGTACACACAGAGAGGAAGGCACTGAAGTCCTTCCATGGATGGATGTTCTGTATTTAAAGATGCAAGCTTGTTTACAGTGCAGTGTTTTCATTACATCTTACTCTACTCAGTCTCCAGCTACCAGAGAACCCTGGCTACCTGCCAATCTCAAACCCAACTCGGACAATCCTTCCTGCCAGCACTAGGCCACTTTTTTATCACGTAGTGCAGGGATCATCAACTAGATTCAGCCGCGGGCTGAATAATTTGTAGACTTCAAATTGACTGCAAGAAGCCCAAACAGATATAATATTTGACTAAAACATAATAATTTCAAACCTTGCTTACTTTTGTATACAATCACATTTTACATTTGAGTCATTTAGCAGACGCTCTTATCCAGAGCGACTTACAGTTAGTGAGTGCATACATTATTTTTTCACGTCTCTCTGTTATGCATGGGAATACTTGGGAACAGATTTACAAAATAAAAATAATTTCCTGGTGTTTGTACAGTCTGCTATGACCCCAACCCCCCCAAAAAAAATAATGGGGGGCTCAGAAAACTTGGGGCCACCCGTAGTGGGTTAGGAAAAATACAGATTATTCCATATTCCTATGTCTCTTCTCTCCACTACTGAAAGCAACCCCCCTACTCTTCCCAGTCTCCAGCTAGTAGAGAACACTCCATACCTGCCCAGCTCAGACCTTGGACCAGCCACTCAGCCTCTCTGGAGGCACTAGGCCAAGCCCTTACAGGCCTTAACGCCTGACCAGCTCTTGCAGTATGTTGGCTTTCCTCCTGCCTGCCTCCTGTCTCTCTGCTTCCTGTCCTGCATACAGCCTCCAGCTCTGCCCTGTGTCCAACCCTGTCACAGAGTGGACTGTCCTAAATACACTCCCCTACGTATTTATTTGGACAGTGAAGCTAAAACTTTGAAATAGGCTCTATACTCCAGCATTTGGGATTTGAGATCAAATGTTTCAAATAAGGCGACAGTACAGAATGTAACTTTTTATTTTAGGGTATTTTCATACATATCTGCTTTACTGTTTAGAAATGACAGCACTTTATGTATCTAGTCCTAAGTATTTGGACAAATTCCCTTATATGTGTATTAACAACATGGTCTCAGGGCAATTCGTATTATTCTGTACTTAAATCTGTGACACTCCATTTAGTATGATATGTTACGTTACGTTAGGTTACATAATTAATGGAATAGCGGTTGTACAATATCATACACCTTGTAGAGTCCATGCCCCAATGAATTGAGGCTGTTCTGAGGGCAAAAGGGGGTGCAACTTAATATTAGGAAGGTGTTCCTAATGTTTTGTACACTCAGTGTACAGTATGTCTTTCTCTGAGACCAGTGTTGCTTGTTGCGTGGTAACAGCAAAGGAGAATTATGGGGGAAATTTAAGTTGATGGTAAGGTGAACTAACAACAAAGGTTAGGATCGTTTACGTGAAAGGTTAGGGGAACTAGAATGACAAAGGTTCTGTGAACTTACGTAGCAGGCGGTGTCAGAGGAAGGCCCTCAAAATTGTCAAAGACTCCAGCCACCCTAGTCATAGACTGTTCTCTCTGCTACCGCACGGCAAGCGGTACCGGAGTGCCAAGTCTAGGTCCAAAAGACTTCTCAACAGCTTCTACCCCCAAGCCATTAGACTCCTGAACAGCTACAGTGGGGAAAAAATATTTAGTCAGCCACCAATTGTGCAAGTTCTCCCACTTAAAAAGATGAGAGAGGCCTGTAATTTTCATCATAGGTACACGTCAACTATGACAGACAAATTGAGAAGAAAAAAATCCAGAAAATCACATTGTAGGATTTTTAATGAATTTATTTGCAAATTATGGTGGAAAATAAGTATTTGGTCACCTACAAACAAGCAAGATTTCTGGCTCTCACAGACCTGTAACTTCTTCTTTAAGAGGCTCCTCTGTCCTCCACTCGTTACCTGTATTAATGGCACCTGTTTGAACTTGTTATCAGTATAAAAGACACCTGTCCACAACCTCAAACAGTCACACTCCAAACTCCACTATGGCCAAGACCAAAGAGCTGTCAAAGGACACCAGAAACAAAATTGTAGACCTGCACCAGGCTGGGAAGACTGAATATGCAATAGGTAAGCAGCTTGGTTTGAAGAAATCAACTGTGGGAGCAATTATTAGGAAATGGAAGACATACAAGACCACTGATAATCTCCCTCGATCTGGGGCTCCACGCAAGATCTCACCCCGTGGGGTCAAAATGATCACAAGAACGGTGAGCAAAAATCCCAGAACCACACGGGGGGACCTAGTGAATGACCTGCAGAAAGCTGGGACCAAAGTAACAAAGCCTACCATCAGTAACACACTATGCCGCCAGGGACTCAAATCCTGCAGTGCCAGACGTGTCCCCCTGCTTAAGCCAGTACATGTCCAGGCCCGTCTGAAGTTTGCTAGAGTGCATTAGAATGTCATATGGTCAGTTGAAACCAAAATATAACTTTTTGGTAAAAACTCAACTCGTCGTGTTTGGAGGAGTTGCATCCAAAGAACACCATACCTACTGTGAAGCATGGGGGTGGAAACATCATGCTTTGGGGCTGTTTTTCTGCAAAGGGACCAGGACGACTGATCCGTGTAAAGGAAAGAATGAATGGGGCCATGTATCGTGAGATTTGGAGTGAAAACCTCCTTCCATCAGCAAGGGCATTGAAGATGAAACGTGGCTGGGTCTTTCAGCATGACAATGATCCCAAACACACCACCCGGGCAACGAAGGAGTGGCTTCGTAAGAAGCATTTCAAGGTCCTGGAGTGGCCTAGCCAGTCTCCAGATCTCAAACCCGTAGAAAATCTTTGGAGGGAGTTGAATGTCCGTGTTGCCCAGCGACAGCCCCAAAACATCACTGCTCTAGAGGAGATCTGCATGGAGGAATGGGCCAAAATACCAGCCACAGTGTGTGAAAACCTTGTGAAGACTTACAGAAAACGTTTGACCTGTGTCATTGCCAACAAAGGGTATATAACAAAGTATTGAGAAACTTTTGTTATTGACCAAATACTTATTTTCCACCATAATTTGCAAATAAATTCATAAAAAATCCTACAATGTGATTTTCAGGATTTGTTTTTCTCATTTTGTCTGTCATAGTTGACGTGTACCTATGATGAAAATTACAGGCCTCTCTCATCTTTTTAAGTGGGAGAACTTGCACAATTGGTGGCTGACTAAATACTTTTTTCCCCCACTGTAATCATGGCTATCCGGACTATTTGCACTGCCCCCCCCACCCCATCTTTTTACGCTGCTGCTACTCTGTTAATTATTTATGCATAGTCACTTTAACTCTACCCACATGTACATATTACTTCAACTACCTCAACTAGCCGGTTGACTCTGCACCGGTACCCCCCTGTATATATAGCCTCCCTACTGTTATTTTATTTTACTTCTGCTCTTTTTTTCTCAACACTTTTTTGTTGTTTTATTTTACTTTTTTATTAAAAATAAATGCACTGTTGGTTAAGGGCTGTAAGTAAGCATTTCACTGTAATGTCTGCACCTGTTGTATTCGGCGCATGTGGCCAATAAAATAAGATTTGATTTGATTTGAATTGAGTTAAGTTTAGAATAAGGGTTAAGGGAAGGGTTATTTAAAATGCTACAGTTGTTCCCGATTTGACTCGAACATGCACCATTTGGATTGCTAGACGGTCGCCGATTACGCCTGCCCATCCTTCTCGACCAACCTCCCTACTTTAATTTCTATTAGTAGATATTATACGTCTTGGAGGTGCTCAGAAATACGTGAAGTATGTTTCGTATGGCTCTGAGGCCAGTCTGGTATTAAAGTAGACAAAAGTGTAGTATTTGGTCCCATATTCCTAGCACGCAATGACTACATCAAGCTTGTGACTCTAGAAACTTCCTGGATGCATTTGCAGTTTGTTTTAGTTGCGTTTCAGATTATGTTGCGCCCAATAGAAATTAATGGTGTATTATATGTATTATAAAACATGTATAGGGCGGCAGGTAGATTAGCGGTTAGAATGTTGGGACAGTCAATGAAAGGTCACTGGTTCGATTCCCCGAGCCGACAAGGTGAAAAATGTGTCGATTTGTGTCCTTGAGCAAGGCACTTAACTCTAATTGCTCCTGTAAATTAGTCTGGCTAAGAGTGTCTGCTAAATGACATAAAATGTGTACATGTAAATTCGACACCCTGCTTTCACAAGGACAATAAACTGACAATGATATCCCTCTGGTCATGTCTACTTCATATTGAATTCATAATGCCTATTATTCAGAGGCGCAAATATGTTGTTTTTGAAATAATTATGTGTATTATAAATAATAGGCTATCTTGTGCATTTTCAGTGTCCAAATGGAAAGAGAATGAGGGGGCCTGTGCCAATCGGCATGCCAACCCTGCTTTTATTCCTCACTTTTATCTCCAGGGCCCAGTTTCTCCAAAGTTATCTGATCGGATTTCGGCAATCGGATAGGATTAAATGCATAGAAATGGAATGAATAGAATGGGCGTCCCCATTCAAGTCAATGATGCCATGTTCTAGTCATTCTATTTCTATGCATTTTATCCTATACGATTGCCGAAATTCTCTGTGAGGAAATGTTAACTCCTGACACATTCTGCATAACATCAACATATGAGAAGACCATGACTGATTATACAGTATGGGAGTATCATGACTTAGCCTCGTTGAATCCCAGCCCCTCCTGTTAACCGCTCACTCACTCACTCACTCATTCACTCACTCACTCACTCACTCACTCACTCACTCACTCATTCACTCACTCACTCACGCCACTCCATTTAGTATGATATGTTATTTTACGTTAGGCTACATTACATTGACTAGATGTAAGATAGTAAATGTAAATCCGGGACACTCAAATTAGAATGATACTGTATGTTACGTTTGGTATGAACAGTAGGTTATTAAGGCAAAAACGAAAGAAGAGTGATTGGTCGGGTTGGATGAATGGAGGGGTGGGCATACAATGCAAATGTCTAGCAACCCAAAGGTTTCATGTTCCAATCTCATTACAGAAAACTTCAGCTAATTCGGAACTACTTACTACTTTTTAGATACTTTGCAACTACTTAGTATGTTAGCTAACCCTTCCCCTAAACCTAACCTTAACCCTTTAAACAGCTCCTAACCCTAACCTTAACCCCTAACCTAACGTAGCATATAAAATAAAATAAAATAAAATAAAATTTTATTGGTCACATGCGCCGAATTCAACAGGTGCAGACATTACAGTGAAATGCTTACTTACAGCCCTTAACCAACAGTGCATTTATTTTTAACAAACAAAGTAAAAATAAAACAACAACAAAAAAAGTGTTGAGAAAAAAAAGAGCAGAAGTAAAATAAAATAACAGTAGGGAGGCTATAAATACAGGGGGGTACCGGTGCAGAGTCAATGTGCGGGGGCACCGGCTAGTTGAGGTAGTTGAAGTAATATGTACATGTGGGTAGAGTTAAAGTGACTATGCATAAATAATTAACAGAGTAGCAGCAGCGTAAAGGATGGGGTGGGGGGGCAGTGCAAATAGTCCAGGTAGCCATGATTAGCTGTTCAGGAGTCTTATGGCTTGGGGGTAGAAGCTGTTGAGAAGTCTTTTGGACCTAGACTTGGCACTCCGGTACCGCTTGCCGTGCGGTAGCAGAGAGAACAGTCTATGACTAGGGTGGCTGGAGTCTTTGACAATTTTGAGGGCCTTCCTCTGACACCGCCTGGTATAGAGGTCCTGGATGGCAGGAAGCTTGGCCCCAGTGATGTACTGGGCCCTACGCACTACCCTCTGTAGTGCCTTGCGGTCGGAGGCCAAGCAGTTGCCATACCAGGCGGTGATGCAACCAGTCAGGATGCTCTCGTTGGTGCAGCTGTAGAATTTTTTGAGGATCTGAGGACCCATGCCAAATCTTTTCAGTCTCTGAGGGGGAATAGGCTTTGTCGTGCCCTCTTCACGACTGTCTTGGTGTGTTTGGACCATGATAGTTCGTTGGTGATGTGGACACCAAGGAACTTGAAGCTCTCAACCTGTTCCACTACAGCCCCGTTGATGAGAATGGGGGCGTGCTCAGTCCTCTTTTGCATATCATACTAAAGCAGTTGAATGTAGCATATCATACTATAGCAGTCAAATGTAGCATATCATACTAAAGCAGTTGAACGTAATATATCAGACTAAACGTGTCAAATGTGGATGCATTAAGATGAGAGCATGTGGTGCACTAGACTAGTTAAAATGCTCTCAGTATAGCGTTGCGATGATTGACACTGGCCGTGATCAACGGCTGTGGGCGAGGCTACTCAAAGTTTAGTTTCAGGTCATGGGCTTTCTGCTTCCTCTCACTGTCTCTTTAGGTTTCAACCTCCCACACTGCATATTGGTCCACTGCAGAGTTTAACATAGGAGTAGCCTACTTACTCATTTTGATCAAGAGTGTTTCATGTTCAGTCTAAATATATTCAACAGGACCAGTCATGATCAGTTTGTGATTCTGACACTTGACAACCTTCATGTGCCTCCTCCTTGACAGCTTATATCCATTTTTCTAACTTATATTCAAGGGCACAAAAGAAGTCCATAGAAATCCTTAAGGGTTTAAAAACTCATAACGGTCGTTGAATAAGCCAGTAGCCACTACTCCAAACTGCTGATAAATATTGTTTTCTACAGTGGTGTAAAAGGGTTTGTTATCTTTCCACTTGCACCTGCAGAAATATGTTTTCAGTGTTTATGTATTCCTATTGGTTGGTTCAATAAGGTGTACTGTCATTGGCTACGCTTGCAGATAGAGGGAGATTGCGAATGCCAATTCTTCCCAGTCTGATAATTCTATGCAAGCGGTAGGTCCCGTTCGGAGATACTGTATTCTGTTTACAATGTGTACACTATGTACATTTCCTGATGTATATGTGTACAGTACCCGTTAGATACTGTGATGTGCTTTTGTATATTATTGCTGTACGAACGAGTTAGCTAGCATGCTCTAAATGTAATGGTCGTATTAGCTCCCTGCTAATACAGAGTTACAGATTAATGATATCTACAGCCATCAACAACATCGAGCCTTGCACATCTAATGTGCCGCTGGCAGGCATTCCTTTCTTTATTACACAACGCAAGAGAGTTAACGATGACATCTGTTACAGTGGCTCAGGCCTTGATGTAATCTGACATTGGGCTTCTGCCATGAAACACAACGTCCAGCCAGCATACGGAGATGATGTTGATGCATCATCATTATGAGTCTCTGAACAGATGCTTGACAATGTGAGGCCACGGAGGTCGGAGTCAGAGGGCAACTTCATCATGATGCATTAAGGGTGAAAATGAGCTAGAGGAATGGCTACCATCACCATCCAGCCTTTCATCATGAAGAGGAAGTGTTCCTACTGAAACCTTGTATCATCCAGAAGGCCATGTTTGACAGCTTCAGCACTGCATCCACAGATTGTATCTCCAAGAGGCCATTGGAAACTGTGGAAAGCCGTACCACAAGCATCTCCCACATTACTCAGTCTCTCCCTTGCTACCCTGGCCATTTGGTTTATGACGTTTATTGCTCCATTGTGCATCACTATTCACACAACGAGCTGCCTCACTTGGGCTTTTTTTACAGGCAAGCCTTGGAGAGACATTTTAACAAGAAGTTGTAAAATGTGCAGCATGAAGAAAAAAAAGACCATCCATCCCTCTGTTTTCTTCCTCAGAAAAAGGAGAGAGAGAAAGCGAGAGAAAGAGAGAGGGTGTGTGAGAGAGAAGAGAAATAGACAAAAGAGAATAGACCCCTGCGGTCATCCTGATCAACCACAATCATGTCACGGCTGCTGCCTGCCTGCACACACGGCGCCAGCCTCTTGCCTGCTTGCCCACCTCGTACAGCACCGGGTCCAGTCTTTGGCAGGACTCAACAGAAAACTGATAAGGCAGGAAAGGATTTGTTTAGTTTAGGCTCCCTCCTACTGCTGTATACTGCTGGGGACAGAGTGACGGGCAGCCTGGAACAGCACCGTAGGAACAGGTGAAGGGACGTGGGGGACCCAGAGATAGAACAGTCTTATCTCTATGGGGAATCAACGTCTACCACAGAGATGCATTCATGACTCTTCACTGAATGCCCAGCCAGCCACAAACAATCTAAAGCAATTTGAGGTTGGCTGAAAAATTCTTTATAGACACAATCCACTGCCAACGCCAGATCCTCTGCCAATAAATACCAATGGCTAATACAATTCATATCAGTTTTTATACTGAACAAAAATACAAACTCAACATGCAACAATTTCAACGATTTTACTGAGTTACAGTTCATATAAGGAAATCAATCAATTTAAATAAGTTAATTAGGCCCTAGTCTGGATTTCACATGACTGGGCAGGGGCACAGCCATGGGTGGGCCTGGGAGCGCATAGGCCCACCCACTGGGGAGCCAGGCCCAGCCAATCAGAATGAGCTTTTCCCCACAAAAGGGCTTTATTACAGACATAACTTCTCCTCAGTTTCATCAGCTGTCCGGGTGACTGGTCTCAGACGATCCCGCAGGTGAAGAAGCCGGATGTGGAGGTCCTGGGTTGGCATGCTTACACGTGGTCTGCGGTTGTGAGGCCGGTTGGACGTACTGCCATATTCTCTAAAACGGCATTTATGGTAGAGAAATTAACATTCAATTTTCTGGCAACAGCTCTGGTGGACATCCATGCAGTCAGCATGCCAATTGCACGCTCCCTCGAAACTTGAGACATCTGTGGCATTGTGTTGTGTGACAAAACTGCACATTTAGAGTGGCCTTTTATTGTCCCCAGCACAAGGTGCACCTGTGTAATGATCATGCTGTTTAATCAGCTTCTTGATATGCCACACCTCTGAGGTGGATGGATTATCTTGGCAATGGAGAAATGCTCTCTGACAGGCATGGAAACAAATGTGTGCACCAAATTTCAGATAAAGAAGCTTTCTGTGTGTATGGACAATTTCTGGGATCTTTTATTTCAGCTCATGAAACATGGGACCAACACTTTACATGTTGCGTTTATATTTTTGATCAGTATAGTTATAAGTACCTTACTCCACTAATTTCTACATCCTAATGCACAGTGAACTACATAATGATGTTCTGTCCAATTCATGTTGTACATGTGATAGCTACAGATGAAAGCAAGCAAAGAGCACCCTGGTGTGTCTCTCACATTTGCTTGGCAGCAGACCGGGAGCGTTAATCAATGTGACAGAGCCCTGATCCGTCCACTGAGGCTTGATAATGAAACCCATGCACGGCTCATGTGTCCACAGAGAACATGGGGTAACTACCTGATGGGAGTAAACGCCAGCAGACACCTGTGACTCACCTGACTCTCTACTGCACATTTCCTGCTACGCAGCTAAACATGTGCCCCTGCTACAGTACTATTGTACAGGACCACTGACTACGTAGTTATGGATACACAATAGATACATTATAAAACACAAGAGATATTTACTCTGCAGTTATATAGATCAAAATACTGTAAATACAAGAGATATACAGAAGTTACATAGATACAAGAGACAGAAAATAAGTCAAGATTTTGGCTAATTTACCCTAGCTGCAAAGATTCAACAATCATTTGAAGCTAAGGTGTGAAAAAAGATGCGGCCAAAAAGTGTGGCAGTAGAAAATCATTCTTATCAAATATTTACATAGTGCTTCATAAATGATACAGAAGAGAAACAGACACTATTAGAAAGAAAAAGTCAGACTTGTTTCACAGCCGAGAAGACACTGATTTGACACTGGTGAGATAGAAATAGTGACAAAACCTAACAACAAATAAGAAGAGAGGAGTCTGTCCCCACATAAAAGGATCAGAAGATAGCCCCCACTTTGAAGAGGCAAACACACACAAACACACACACTGTGCCACACGCATACACAATTTAATTATGCAACAATAATGAACTTGAGCCATTCAGCAAACAAAAGCCAGAGGTGTGCCATCCATCCGCCTGCCTCGAAGACCAAAGCATCACACAGATAAGACAGGGCTCGGCTCTCGCTCTCTCCTCTCATCCCCCAAAAACGGACAACCTGTTTCCCACACAGCCATACCATCAGAGAAAACCACCTGGAGAAATCAAAGATCAAAAGAAAGAAATAACTCAAAGAAACTGATTTTCACCAACTCATCCAATATAAAGTGACAGCTTGCCTTGTACTCACCGGTGACTGGCTCTCTCACTATGTTTCCCTGTTCCCTCTCTCTTTCACGCTCTCTGCTTCACTCACTCCCTCTCTCTCACTCTCTCTCTCCTCTCGATCCTCTCCCTCGCTAGCTCCTAGACAGAATGAGCTTCCACTGCACTCAGAACCCGTTTCTATGGCACTACGAGGCGAGAGCAAGCCTGTCAGCAGGATATTGTACCATAGCAAATGTCTAGGGACAGATCCCTCCTCACTCAGTCCAGAGCAGTTACAGCCGCTTCATAAATAGCCTCTCCGCTAAATCCTGTTGTGATCAACCCCCCCACCCCTACCCAAAGCCACTTCATTTTGCTTTCACATAGTGGTGTGACCAGTTTCTGACAGCAGGAAAATAATCCTGCAGCAACAGGAAATGTGATTTATTTTGTGGATTATAATTAACCCTCTAGAGTCCAAGGATTATTTAGCTATTTGATATTGAATGTTAAGACCTCTTAAAGTATAAACAATTATTGGATAAAACATTGAATTTGGCATTACTGCTATTAGCCAATAGAAACGCATTGAATAACAGATTCACTACATGGAACAACAGATTTATTTTTTTTACATGTATTTATCCCCTTATTTTAGGCACTAAACTATCTCCATATCTCCACAGTGCATTCAGAAAGTATTCTAACTGTCACGATCGTTGGTTAGAGATGAGGACCAAGGCGCAGCGTTGAAGGTGAACATATCCTTTTATTACTGATCACACGATCAAAACAATAAACGATAACGTGACGTCTACAGTTTAACACAAACCGAAATGAACAAGAAACCACAAACACAAAGTGAAAGACAGACAGTTAAATATGGCTCCCAATCAGAGACACCCAGCTGACACTCGTTGCCTCTGATTGGGAGTCACTCAGCCCAACATAGAAAATCAAACATAGAATTACACACCCTGGCTCAACATAACATAGTCCCCAGAGCCAGGGCGTGACACTAACCGCTTGACTTTTCCACATTTTGCTACGTTACAGCCTTATTCTAAAATTGATTAAATTGTTTTTTTCCCTCATCAATCAATACACAATACCCCATAATGACAAAGCAAAAACTGTTTTTTGCAAATTTATTAAAAAAACGGAAATATTACATTTACATAAGTATTCAGATACTTTACTCAGTACTTTGTTGAAGCACCTTTTGGCAGCGATTACAGCCTTGAGTCCTCTTGGGTATGATGCTACAAGCTTGGGACAACTGTATTTGGAGAGTTTCTCCTATTCTTCTCTGCAGATCCTCTCAAGCTCTGTCATGTTGGATGGGGAGTGTCGCTGCATAGCTATTTTCAGGTCTCTCCAGAGATGTTCGATCGGGTTCAAGTCCGGGCTCTGGCTGGGCCACTCAAGGACATTCAGAGACTTGTCCCGAAGACATTCCTGCATTGTCTTGGCTGTGTGCTTAGGGTCGTTGTCCTGTTGTAAGGTAAACCTTTGCCCCAGTCTGAGGTCCTGAGCTCTCTGGAGCAGGTTTTCATCAAGGATCTATCGGTACTCTTTGCTCCGATCATCTTTCCCTTGATCCTGACTAGTTTCCCAGTCCCTGCAGCTAAAAAACATCCCCACAGCATGATGCTGTCACCACTATGCTTTACCGTAGGGATGGTGCCAGGTTTCCTCCAGACGTGACACCTGGCATTCATGCCAAAGAGTTCAATCTTGGTTTCATCAGACCAGAGAATCTTGTTTCCTTTAGGTGCCTATTGGCAAACTCCAAGCGGTTTTTCATGTGCCTTTTACTGAGGAGTGGCTTCCGTCTGGCAATTCTACCATAAAGGCCTGATTGGTGGAGTGCTGCAAAGATGGTTGTCCTTTTGGAAGGTTCTCCCATCTCCACAGAGGAACTCTGGAGCTCTGTCAGAGTGACCATCGGGTTCTTAGTCTCCTCACTGACCAAGGCCCTTCTCCCCCGATTGCTCAGTTTGGCCAGGCGGCCAGCTCTAGGAAGAGTCTTGGTGGTTCCAAACTTCTTCCATTTAATAATGATGGAGGCCACTGTGTTCTTCGGGACCTTCAATGCTGCAGAATGTTTTTGGTACCCTTCCCCAGATCTGTGCCTCGACACAATCTTGTCTTGGAGCTCTACAGACAATTCCTTCAACGTCTTGGCTAGGTTTTTGCTCTGACATACACTGCAACCTGTGGGACCTTATATAGACAGGTGTGTCCAATCAATTGAATTGACCACAGGTGGACTCCAATCTGTAGAAACATCTCAAGAATGATCAATGGAAACAGGATGCACCTGAGCTCAATTTCGAGTCTCAAAGCAAAGGGTCTGAATACTTATGTAAATAAGGTATTTCGTTTTTTTATTTGTAATGAATTTGCAAACATTTCTAAAAACCTGTTTTTGCTTTGTCATTATGGGTTATTGTATGTAGATTGATGAGGATTTGTGCTTGAGGTGTCACTACAGACCCGGGTTCGATCCCAGGCTGTGTCACAACCGGCCGTGACAGGGAGTCCCATAGAGCGGCTCACAATTGGCCCAGCGAAATTGGGGCGGAAAAAGGGGTAAAAAACAATGATTTAAAAGATAAAGTGGGGTCCAGAATAATAAATAAAATAATAATAATAAGGCTAACATAACAAAATGTGGAAAAAGTCAAGGGGTCTGAATACTTTCTGAATGCACTGTACTTCCATTCTTTTTTTAAACTGGTACCAGGGACCTTCAGACGAGTCTCGTGAGGCTTGTGGGCGTGTTCATGAGCGTATCATCTTTCATTAGAGTGGTCATAATAGTTTGTAGGCCAAACCTGTAAAGTCTCGTTTCGACAGACGAAGGGAGACGGGAAGCAAGTACAGGGTGATGATTTAATAAATAAAAGACATGGAACAAAACAAGGACAGCGTCTGGACAGGGGAAACGAAACAACATCAAAGCAGACACGGGGATCAAACTGGGGAACAGAAAATATATAGATGGGGCAATCAACAAAGTGAAGGAGTCCAGGTGAGTCCAATGAGCGCTGATGCGCGTAATGATGGGGCTGACAAACACCGCTATAGCTCTGCCACCTTTCACTGCAGATATGGAAGGGCCATATCGGCGTATACAGTGGATTGAGAGACTGCCCATGCAAAAAAACGGATATCTCTAGTTTAAACAAATGAATTTTGATGGGGATTTTTTATTATTATGTTAATTGGATTTCAGCTGTAAGCAGTGGGGGACAAAACATGACATACTCTGTAATTAGTACTCTGTTTGTTGTGCACAGAATATATGCGCAACAAAAGGAGGAAGAAGACACGCAGAAGTTTCGACGGAATGAATTTCAATAAAGGAGACGTTCTCTTATGAATATCAAACATATTTTTGAATAGATGTCCAGATAACAGATCCACCAAAGGTTTGTTTTATTTTGATATTGAATGAGATTAAGCAAATGTGTTAGATGAAGATAAAAGGAACTCTTTATGATGCTGTGAATACATGGAACAATGTGGCCTTTTGTTCCCCTTAGTGTTCTAGATTCGAGATGATCTGCTGTGAGGAATACATATATATCCACATCAATCAAGAACCATACAAGAACCATACAACATTGATTGAATATGCTTGGGAGAAATTGTGCGTCAGTCTGCAGCTATAGCTCTGTCTGAGATGAGAAGATATTGCATCACAGAGAGCGAGAGAGCGAGACAGAGATAGCAATACCTCCTAGCCTCCCCCTCTCTCTGTCGAGCTTAGCACCAGTCAGTGGTGTAGTAGGGCCAGGAGAAGTGGGTATACTCTAATTTTGCCAAACATTTTCCCAATGGCCCGCCTGGCGAAGGAAATGCGCCACTTGTGAAAAATTCTATGAGAAACAGTGACATACACTCTGAATGATCTAAAATGATATATCCCATATTGGTCTTTCACAGTCAGGCCAACCCAAGCTGTACTGTGCAGTAAGCTAATAGTAGGCCTACTACTGAAACAGATAAATGAGGCTGTTAACTGAGCCAGAAATTCCCAGGTATCAGATTTGTATTTCTATTTAAAGGTTGTTGTTTTGTTTTTTTTACAGAAAAACAACAATTGGATGTTCTATGTCTATAACAATGCTTAAACCACATTAGGAGACCACTTTTGAGAATTCTGAATGTAGTTACCCTTTAATTCAAGTGCTCAGGCAACTAGCATTGTTGTTTGGTTAGCGATGTTTCTGTAGCACATGAGATGGAGTTTGCAAAACAAATGGCCACTGGATTGATGCAAATAGTCATGATATCATTCTGCCAGTTAGGCATAGGCTACTTTGTAGCTAGTTAACATTTAAATGAGAAAGTTTTTGGGAAAGCCTTTCCATCTACTGGAAGACAGTTAGGCCTATAATTAGCATCGCTATATTATTCCTGTTCCTTAATTGTTTAAAACCTGTACGTTTTACTTCATATTATGAGGCATGTCTTATGTTGCTTCAAAGTAGCCTACAGCCAGAATCCCACCATAGAAATGTGGACGCAATTATTTTATAAAGACTTCCTCATATGCAGTAAACTTTCTTTCATTGTCTAGCAGCCAAAGGCATGATCCTAGTCATATTAGAAAGCCATGATAGTTGTTGCATCTTTAGATCTCCCCTCTTTCTAAATTCCTAATGGATATTTCCATCTCTGTCCATGAAACCGCTTGCATGTTCGGTGCACATTTGTGCGTAGACCTACCGTCGTGTGCACATTGCTGCACTTAGAATGTGAACAAATAATAGTTTATCAACATTTTAAGCTAAACATTCTGATCTGTTCGATCAGCCTTATCAATTGATACGGTGTATACCTCCACTACACTACTTAGGATATGCATCCTGGGGATTAAGAAGTGAGTATATGCAATGTCCACTGACAATACGTGGGTATACGACCAGGTGTATACCCTTCACTACAACACTGGCATCAGTTTATCCTCATCTGCCTTGAGCAGCCTTGATGCAGTCGACTCTGCACAGAAAGAAACACCCTTACCAGCAGCCAGCAGCCACAGTAAAGGCAGCTTGAAATCAATTAAATACCCAACTACACACTGAAAAAGACCTAAAGCCCATTCTGGTGGAAAGCTGCTATAGACCACCAAGTGATAACGGTCAGCATCTGGATAACATGTGTAAAATGCTTGATAATGTATGTGATATCAGAGAGGTATACTTTCTGGGTGATTTAAATATTGACTGGCTTTCATCAGGCTGCCCACTCAAGATAATGCAAAGTGAAGGAGTCCAGTTGAGTCCAATGAGCGCTGATGCGCGTGATGATGGTAACAGATGTGCGCAATGATGGGTAGCCTGGCGCCAGAGAGCGCCAGAGAGGGGGAGCGGGAGCAGGCGTGACAAAACCGTTCAGAAACTACAGACGTTTTCGTGAGAAGTCCGATTTCAGGTTATCAATCAACCTACCAGGGTAGTTAATCTCATAAGGATCAGACCCTTTTTTCAATGTTCGCCTAAAATGACATACCCAAATCTAACTGCCTGTAGCTCAAGACCTGAAGCAAGGATATGCATATTCTTGATACCATTTGAAAGGAAACACTTTGAAGTTTGTGGAAATGTGAAATTAATGTAGGAGAATATAACACATTAGATCTGGTAAAAGATAATATAAACAAAAAAACATGCGTTTTCAAATAAATATTTTGTTCTGTCATCTTTGAAATGCAAGGGAAAGGCCACAATATAATATTGCAGTTTAGGCGCAATTTAGATTTTAGCCACTATATGGCAGCAGTGTGTGTGCAAAGTTTCAGATTGATTCAGTGAAGCGTTGCAATACTAGTTTGTATCAAGTATGCCCAAATGTGCCGAATTGGTCAATTGATACATTTTCAAGTACATAACTATAGAGAACATACAAAAATGATATGGTAATACAAATGTAACTTTACACACTCCCAGGAATGTCATACATGATGGATCATTAGCTTATACACTAACTTTTACACATCTAGATGGCCGGGCGGGGTGGGTGTGGACCCAGAGACAGCAGGGGTTCAAACTGTAGAACCCAGTTCCTACATTTGAATATAACAATTGATTTTATCAAAACAAAACATTTTATTTCTGGGACCCTTAGGATGACAAATCAGAGCAAGATTACTGAATGTAATTACATTATTTTCCTTCAGAGGTGAATGTATCAAACTAGCAGTGCAAATAGTCCAGGTAGCCATGATTAGCTGTTCAGGAGTCTTATGGCTTGGGGGTAGAAGTTGTTGAGAAGCCTTTTGGACCTAGACTTGGCGCTCCGGTACCGCTTGCCGTGCGGTAGCAGAGAGAACAGTCTATGACTAGGGTGGCTTGAGTCTTTGACAATTTTTAGGGCCTTCCTCTGACACCGCCTGGTATAGAGGTCCTGGATGGCAGGAAGCTTGACCCTAGTGATGTACTGGGCCGTACGCACTACCCTCTGTAGTGCCTTGCGGTCGGAGGCCGAGCAGTTGCCATTCCAGGCGGTGATGCAACCAGTCAGGATGCTCTCGATAGTGCAGCTGTATAACTTTTTGAGGATCTGAGGACCCATGCCAAATATTTTCAGTCTCCTGAGGGGGAATAGGTTTTGTCTTGGTGTGTTTGGACCAAGATAGTTCGTTGGTGATGTGGACACCAAGGAACTTGAAGCTCTCAACCTGTTCCACTACAGCCCCGTCGATGAGAATGGGGGCGTGCTCAGTCATCTTTTTTTTCCTGTAGTCCACAATCATCTCCTTGATCTAGATCACGTTGAGGGAGAGGTTTTTATCCTGGCACCACACGGCCATGTCTCTGACCTCCTCCCTATAGGCTGTCTCATCGTTGTCGGTGATCAGTCCTACCACTGTTGTGTCGTCGGCAAACTTAATGATGGTGTTGGAGTCGTGCCTGGCCATGCAGTCATGGGTGAACAGGGAGTACAGGAGGGGACTGATCACGCACCCCTGAGGTCCCCGTGTTGAAGATCAGCGTGGCAGACGTGTTGTTACCTACCCTTACCACCTGGGGGCGGCCCGTCAGGAAGTCCAGGATCCAGTTGCAGAGGGAGGTGTTTAGTCCCAGGATCCTTAGCTTAGTGATGAGCTTTGAGGGCACTATGGTGTTGAACGCTGAGCTGTAGTCAATGAATAGCATTCTCACGTAGGTGTTCCTCTTGTCCAGGTGCGAAAGGGCAGTGTGGAGTTTGCATCATCTGTGGATCTGTTGGGGCGGTATGCAAATTGGAGTGGGTCTAGGGTTTCTGGGATAATGGTGTTGATGTGAGCCATGACCAGCCTTTCAAAGCACTTCATGGCTACAGATGTGAGTGCTACGGGTCGGTAGTCATTTAGGCAGGTTATCTTAGTGTCCTTGGGCACAGGGACTATGGTGGTCTGCTTGAAACATGTTGGTATTACAGACTCAGTCAGGGACATGTTGAAAATGTCAGTGAAGACACTTGCCAGTTGGTCATTATATGCTCGGAGTACACGTCATGGTAATCTGTCTGGCCCTGCGGCCTTGTGAATGTTGACCTACACTATGAAACAAAGATAAATGACATAAAGAATGATAGTAAAAAGCTTCGGAGCACCTTAAATGACATTTTGGGCAAAAAGGCAAACTATGCTCCATCATTCATTGAATCAGATGGCTCATTCATCACAAAACCCACTGATACTGCCAACTACTTTAACCATTTTTTTATTGGCAAGATTAGCAAACTTAGGCATGACATACCAGCAACAAACGCTGACACTACACATCCAAGTATATCTGACCAAATTATGAAAGACAAGCGCTGTAATTTTGAATTCCGTAAAGTAAATGTGGAAGAGGTGAAAAAAGTATTGTTGTCTATCAACAATGACAAGTCACCGGGGTCTGACAACTTGGATGGAAAATTACTGAGGATAATAGCGGACGATATTGCCACTCCCATTTTCTCCCAAAGATTATTTAATGATAAGGTTAGCAGGTGCTCACACTGGGACCCTTAAAATAGGATTTTGTACTGAAGGAGTAGGTGAGAGGAACATCCCTTAGCAGCTTACATTAACTGCTAACATTGCAGTGGAATCTCCCTCTGGAGACGTAAGCGTTAAAGTTTGGATTAAAATGCAACCTAGTCTCATGTACGACACACCAACTACGACTACTATTGCATGGCATGCTTGGAGGAGTCTCTGCTGACATATTGCCAACATGCTGCAGACACACATACACACACACACACACACACACACACTATACATTACTACAGGGTAATAACCGCTATGGTGAACATTACTCAGTGGTGTCAGAGCAGAGATTAGAAGCACTGCAAGTTTCATTTACCATCTTGGGTCTACAGTACAGTATGTACACCAACACCAATGCCTAGTACACTGATTAATACACAAGATCACATCATCAAACATTGCAAACTCCTAGAAACAGTGGCTACTGGAGACACAGGCATTTTGAAGGATACTGCTCAACAAATAAATGTTGTTCTACTAGATGTAAAAATGGACGATGTCCTTGCCTTTCTACTCACAGCAGCACCAAACATGTTTAAAATGTAATGAAAATGCACCTCTAATTGAAAATAGACAGGTCAATGCACAGAGCATCTGAGAAATATGTTATACTATATTATGTTGATATGGTCCCCTGTAGCTCAGTTGGTAGAGCATGGCGCTTGCAACGCCAGGGTTGTGGGTTCGTTTCCCACGGGGGGCCAGTATGAAAATGCATGCACTCACTAACTGTAAGTCGCTCTGGATAAGAGCGTCTGCTAAATTACTTAAATGTAAATATGGAGTCAAATGTGCTATTTATTGTATTACATAAACTATTCATGACAGAGAAGTTCAAAAGAGCAGGGACCTTATGACAGTGAGCTGACAACAGCTGGACTGACACTTGACAGGACAGTGAAGGCACGACCGTGCGTTTGAAGTGATAGGTCAATGACAAAGCTGAGTCAAAGCCTCAGCCCTCAGTCCAAAAATTGAATATTCCAGAATATTGTAGGTTTAGTACACTCTTAGAAAAAAGGGTTCTATATAGAACCAAAAAGGGTTCTATCACTTGCTTCATATATGGCACCTTATAAGGTTCTATATACAGGTGACTGCCAAAATAAAGGAAACACTTGAGTAAATAAGGGATACATTTACATTACATTTACGTCATTTAGCAGACGCTCTTATCCAGAGCGACTTACAAATAGGTGCATTCACCTTATAGCCAGTGGGATAACCACTTTACAATGTTTTTTTTTTTTGGTTTTTTGGGGGTTGGAGTAAAAGGGGGGGTAGAAGGATTACTTTATCCTATCCCAGGTATTCCTTAAAGAGGTGGGGTTTCAAATGTCTCCGGAAGGTGGTGAGTGACTCCGCTGTCCTGGCGTCGTGAGGGGAGCTTGTTCCACCATTGGGGTGCCAGAGCAGCGAACAGTTTTGACTGGGCTGAGCGGGAACTATGCTTCCGCAGAGGTAGGGAGCCAGCAGGCCAGAGGTGGATGAACGCAGTGCCCTCGTTTGGGTGTAGGGACTGATCAGAGCCTGAAGGTACGGAGGTGCGTTCCCCTCACAGCTCCGTAGGCAAGCACCATGGTCTTGTAGCAGATGCAAGCTTCAACTGGAAGCCAGTGGAGTGTGCGGAGGAGCGGGGTGACGTGAGAGAACTTGGGAAGGTTGAACAACAGACGGGCTGCGGCATTCTGGATGAGTTGTAGGGTTTAATGGCACAGGCAGGGAGCCCAGCCAACAGCGAGTTGCAGTAATCCAGACGGGAGATGACAAGTGCCTGGATTAGGACCTGTGCCGCTTCCTGTGTAAGGCAGGGTCGTACTCTCCGAATGTTGTAGAGCATGAACCTACAGGATCGGGTCACCGCCTTGATGTTAGCGGAGAACGACAGGGTGTTGTCCAGGGTCACGCCAAGGCTCTTCGCACTCTGGGAGGAGGACACAACGGAGTTGTCAACCGTGATGGCGAGATCATGGAACGGGCAGTCCTTCCCCGGGAGGAAGAGCAGCTCCGTCTTGCCGAGGTTCAGCTTGAGGTGGTGATCCGTCATCCATACTGATATGTCTGCCAGATACAAAGTATATTGAAAGCAGGTCCTTCCACACGTGTGGTTCCTGAGTTAATTAAGCAATTAACATCCCACCATGCTTAGTGTATAAAAACGCCCACTTTGAAAGAGGGGTCTGAAATTAGCATAATTTAGAATAATACAAAAATCTCCATACAAATCTGTCAGTTTAAGCTAGAGATGTCAGAGCGGTGTTTGTCGGACCATGAGACGTCCCGAAAATCGGTCTTCTCACAAAATCGTCTGTAGAGTCCGAACATTTTGGCCTACAAACTATTATGGAAAGATCAGACTCTCACGAACACTATGGTGTTCTCCGTTTTACTTTATGACCTCCACAAGTGTCAGGAGACTCATCTGAAGTTGGTACAGCCGATCTGCCAACTTCTGTCTGTAGCGTCCGAACTAATATGACCCCTCTGTGCAAAGGTGAGACATGTTGGTTGTTTTGCTCTAGGACGCCCACAGGCCTCACAAGACTCGACTGAAGGTCCCCCGGTACCAGTTTAAGAAATGAATGGAAGTATATATGGACACTATTTAATGCCAGAAATCTGGGGCTAAATACATGTAAACATGATATTTCTTATATCGCTCAGATATAGGAGAGACACTTCAGAACAAACTTCCTTTTGATATTTATTTGGGACTATCTGTTGTTGTGATGAGGTGTGAATGACGGAGTCAGGCGCAGGAGGTAAAACACCGAAATCCAGAGTTTATTCAGTGTACATGAATAAAGCGCAGCAAGCGTCAAAACGAAACTAGCACAAGGGAAAAATCCACCTCAGCTACATACAAGGAAAGAGTAGCTCAACCGAGCCACTCACTCACACAATGAACAATCACTCACAAAGGACAAGGGGGCAGAGGGAACACTTATACACAGACTAATGAGGGAATGAGTACCAGGTGTGTGTGATTGACAAGACAAGACAAGACACATGGTGTGATGGAGCGGTAGTGGCTAGTAAGCTGGTGACGACGAACGCCGAAACCTGCCTGAGCAAGGAGGAGGGGCAGCCTCGGCTGAATTCGTGACATTTGTTCCATGTAGTGAATATGTTATTCAATGTGTTTGTCATTTGTATGGGCTAATAGCAGTAAGGCCAAATAAAATGTTTCATAAAATAATGTTTTCATATTTTCTTTTCATATTTTGAAGGGGTCTTAAAATTCAAAATCAAATAGCAAAATGATCCTTGGTCCTTCTTAAAACAATTCCATATAGCTTAATAGAACCCCCCCTAACCCTAACCCCCCCCTTAGACTCTTATGGGTTAAAGGGTGTGTGTGTGTGTGTGTGTCTCAGTTACTAGATCTCAACCCTATTGAACACTTATGGGAGATTCAGGAGCGGCGCCTGGGACAGCGTTTTCCACCACCATCAGCAAAACACTAAATGATGGAATTTCTCGTGGAAGAATGGTGTCGCATCCCTCCAATAGAGTTCCAGACACTTGTAGAATCTATGCCAAGGCGCATTGAAGCTGTTCTCGCGGCTCGTGGTGGCCCAACGCCCAATTAAGACACTTTATGTTGGCGTTTCCTTTATTTTGGCAGTTACCTGTAGAACCCTCGTAGGGTATATAGAACCTTTTTCTGAAAAAGGTATAGACTACAAAAGGGTTTTATATTGAACCCTTTACAGTTCCATGTATGAAGCACATTCACTGGCTGAATACAATCCATGACTAAACTTGACGACAAGCCATCCTATTAACAATGTCTCACTTAGTAGCAGGTATTATAATTTATTCTCCAAGCGTACTTCCTATCAACTTGAAATGACTCATAGGGACAGTTAAGTAACCCTGCCTTGTAGAGAGGATGTGCCATGTGCTAGTGGTGTGCTGCCTGATTCATGATCTGCAACTGTGCATGGATTTAATTGCCTCTTTTATTGTGTATTTGTAGCTAGAGATTCAACATGGTACCTGTCAGTTGATCATGGAGGAAGCATGGGGCTTGCCAATCTGAGTAGAGGGAAGGAGCTCTGCCCTGAATACATAGTAGAATTATGGGCACATCTCCGGGTCAGGCCTCACTAAGGATATAGCTCCAAACCATTCATCTTTCTAATGAACCATACATCATCAGCCTCTGTCATTTTAGGCATGAACGGCTTGCAGATCACTCTGTACGTGAAACCCCACCACAGGAATCTAAAGAACAGAGGTTCAAAGGGAAAGCTCAGCCCAGGGTTGAGATGTGTTCTTCAGGGAACTGAAGGGGCTCTCTGAGAATACAAATCGAAATCGAAATCCACTCAGTTGTTCAAAGACGCCTTTCGAGAGATTGAATATAGCCTCCTTCAAAATCCTTCTGATCTGTTGACAAAGCCCACGCCAGACCAGTGTGTTAACTTGGGAAAGGAGAGAAAAAGTAGAGGACAGACCCAAGTAGGAAAGGGAATGAGGGCTGAGGCGCTGCAGAGATTAGAGAAAGAAGGGCATGATAAGACGGAGTTCATACAAAATGGAGGATGGGGGTGGCTTTAATGTCTACAGTCCTTTCATTTCAGGGGATTTAGAGCTACAATATCTCTCCAATGTTTATCTCTAAACAGCGTTTGGAACAAACTGTGAATTTCTGAAACACACTGATTGACAATAGACAAGGGGGGGTCTATTCATTCCAAATGTCATCAGTGAAAGCTGTAATGGCCCTGTGATATGTCTCACACCAGCCTGTATTATAGTACATGAGCAAACAAATCTGCAATTAATTCAGTGTTGCTCACAGGTGAAGGTAATCTGCGATATGAATTACCAGGGAAACCACTGAAGCGGACACTGTAGTTTATATGTGACATTGTGACTACAGCAATGCTGCAGTCCCTGACATTAACATTACTCATCTTCTCTACCAAGGTTTTTTTTTCATAGAAAGCGAAAAGACTAAGGCATGGATATTCTACCTTGTTACAGTGTTTGTTTATTCCAATGCATGTGAGCCCTGGTTGATAAAAACATTTTATCTAAAGAAATAGGCCTACAATATTTTTGGGATATTTCATTGCAGAGCAGTTGTCATTTAAAGATTTAAGCAGTAGATCACACAATTTCAATTATTACATTTGCCATGTCTTAATTGACCATGAAACCAACAAAAAAATGAGAAACAATGGGACAATATCAATACATTGTCATCACATGTCTTTATTGACCTATCCTATCTGCTCTGAATGCAAAGGACATCTCTAGCACTGAACCCACTGACCAGCCTCACTCTAACCCTATAGACCCCACACCAGATTGCATGGACACTGTTTCTGCGTCGTATACACTACCACAGATTCATAATCATGCATTGTCTGTTCGTTTTAGTCCCCTGTTGTTGTGATGAGCGTGATTTGTATTTCGAGCTGTATACCTAAATTGGGAAGAGGAGTGCCACTTGAAACTGAATTCAATCAGCAGTACCATTATAAGGGCAAATTACACGGAAATACTGAACATCTCTCCATTTAAAGTGCTCTTCGTTTGGGAAAAACTGTGTTGTTTTGGTGTTAAAGGAAAGGTTCACAGATTTTGAATGTTATGTTGTTTTTGTGCATCTCTGAGTGATGTTCTATCGATTCCCTGTGTCATTTCATGTTTTCATGTGTATCTGAGTTATTGGAGTTCAAGCAGGTAGAAATCCGTCCGGTATGACGTAGCACTGTGGTAAAGTCGCGCTCACTACACTGGAAGTGAATAGGAATACAACTTTTAGATCGCCAAAACGTCTATCATACATTGATATTCCTACCTTGAGAAATGTGTAATTTAATGGAGGGTATAGCACATTCTTCCTATTTGTCTGCCTCTTTAGTCCAGGGTGCATTGCATGGTGCTGTTGCCAGAGATATTATAGAAAGGAGATAGGAATTCAATGAATAAAGGAACGTATAACACCCCACCCAGCAGACTGTCGACGAATCCTAGCTAGCTAGACAGCCAGCCCATAGAGAGAGCGTTGCATTGTGGATTTTGACTTGAGCTGCAACTGATTTCCAGAACGATTTTCAATGTTGCTACCAACCTTATTATAACGCCAAAATTTGTTCATAAAAAATATTGTTCTCACATATTAGTGTTATTTAACACAGTCAATTAAAGGAATGAGTGGTTAATTTGGAAGCTTAACTGTATTAACAAACCAGGCACAAAACATAATAACAACTAACAGAAAGCATAAGTATATGTTTCCGTTTGGTCCAATTTGATTGTATGATAATGTCACGAGATGGATTGGTAGATAAGTGGATAAGTGGGTGGCGGTGCTGGTGTGATCAGACGCACCTGCAGCGAGATAGCTAATCAGACAGGTAGCTGGGGATTGGCTGTAATTTCCTTTAAAAGCCCTGTGTTTTGTGGTGTTCGGGGCTGGGAGTTGAGCGGAGAATGTCTCTCTTTGGGCATCGGGCCCCTATGCAAGTGTCTGTTTGGGTGTTTGCTGTGATCGCACTGGACCAGTGTCTGCAGGACGAGAAGTCTTCCTGGCGAATTCGAGTGAGGAAGTGGGCGGCTGATCTGACGACGAGCTGGGGCTGTGGAGCTGAGTGGTGATCCGAGAGCAGAGGATCAAGCGAGGCATTGGTACAATGCACATCTAGGAGCTTTAGCTCCGCTCCCCTACACTACTCTTTCTCTCTCCGGGCAGTTTTCCCACGCCACTGAAAGCCACTATTGTCAGCAGGTTTCCCTGCCGTCTGTCTTCCTCTCGTTTAGCACCAGAGGTGGGCCATCAGTGACGTTGCCAAGCAGAGTCTCAGACCGGGCGAGTTCAAGGACAGGGAGCTATGCGGATCTAGATATTGCCATACATACGTTTATTTTAATATGTGGGGATGTGGTTCTTGTTGGGGCCTAGAAATCCCCTAGAAATCGAGAACCTATCCCTACCCTTTCTATATGCTGTCTTGTCTGTCTTTCCCCGTCCCTATTTTGTCCCATAGCAGTAGAGGGGTTAGTAGAGAAGGGCCAAGGGTGGGTCCCATGTGTGCTGGAGAACATTAAATCCTGTGTTGGGTGGAGTTAAAAGGGGTTCACACTAAACTGATATTAACAATAGAGGAGACATTTTCAAGCTTGATTTGACTATTTTTAGTCACACATTATGTTTCATTTCCTGACTAATTCAACATGCTCCTGGGCTTCTCTGTGCATTGCTAGAATATTCTCAGAACACTTAAATCTATGTTACAGGAACATCTTATTACTAGAAATCATTCTGAGAATCTAAAGTTGAACTCATAAACTATTCGGTGGAGCAGTTAATTACTATCCTCTTCTAATGTACTTGTCATAATCTGACCGGTTTGAGAGCATCAGTTTTTCATTTGTTTAGTCAGTGACAGCCTAAACTAAGACACCCATTATGGCAAGTAGCACCGTCCTTATCATGTTCTTAATTACACGCCTCATTGCGGATTACCTTGTGGAGAAGACAATCATCTGCCTGAAAATGAATTGCCATCTGTGATATATTAACATGAAGGAATTTCCTAAACTGAGCCCAGGTCATTATTGACAGTTTGTAAATTGGCTTGACTGGTTTTTCATATGTTTTAGATGCTGATAATGTAAAGTGCAATACTGTGATTTTTACAGTATGTTATGTTTTGGAATGCTACATATCCAAACAAAATTACTAAAAACAGCAAAGCCAATGAGCAGGTTAACATATTTTCATAAATCCAGCATTTACGTAAAATGTAAGTCGTAAATTACCCAAGATCAACACAGCTAAATGACAATCCAAGATCCGGATGTATTTTTTTATTTTATTTTTATTTAACCTTTATTTAACCAGGTAAGCCAGTTGAGAACAAGTTCTCATTTACAACTGCGACCTGGCCAAGATAAAGCAAAGCAGTGCGATTAAAAACAACAGAGTTACATATGGGATAAACAAAAAGTACAATCAAAAACACAATAGAAAATCTATATACAGTGTGTGCAAATGTAGTAAGTTATGGAGGTAAGGCAATAAATAGGCCGTAGTGCAAATAATTACAATTTAGTACAGTGAGGGGGAAAAAGTATTTGATCCCCTGCTGATTTTGTAAGTTTGCCCACTGACAAAGACATGATCAGTCTATAATTTTAATGGTAGGTTTATTTGAACAGTGAGAGACAGAATAACAACAAAAAAATCCAGAAAAGCGCATGTCAAAAATGTTATAAATTGATTTGCATTTTAATGAGGGAAATAATTATTTGACCCCTCTGCAAAACATGACTTAGTACTTGGTGGCAAAACCCTTGTTGGCAATCACAGAGGTCATATGTTTCTCGTAGTTGGCCACCAGGTTTGCACACATCTCAGAAGAGATTTTGTTCCACTCCTCTTTGCTGATCTTCTCCAAGTCATTAAGGTTTCGAGGCTGATGTTTGGCAACTCGAACCTTCAGCTCCCTCCACAGATGTTCTATGGGATTAAGGTCTGGAGACTGGCTAGGCCACTCCAGGACCTTAATGTACTTCTTCTTGAGCCACTTCTTTGTTGCCTTGGCCATGTGTTTTGGGTCATTGTCATGCTGGAATACCCATCCACGACCCATTTTCAATGCCCTGGCTGAGGGAAGGAGGTTCTCACCCAAGATTTGACGGTACTTGGCCCCGTCCATCGTCCCTTTGATGTGCTGAAGTTGGCCTGTCCCCTTAGCAGAAAAACACCTTGAAAGCATAATGTTTCCACCTCCATGTTTGACGGTGGGGATGGTGTTCTTGGGGTCATAGGCAGCATTCCTCCTTCTCCAAACACGGCGAGTTGAGTTGATGCCAAAGAGCTCCATTTTGGTCTCATCTAACCACAACACTTTCACCCAGTTCTCCTCTGAATCATTCAGATGTTCATTGGCAAATTTCAGACGGGCATGTATATGTGGTTTCTTGAGCAGGGGGACCTTGCGGGCGCTGCAGGATTTCAGTCCTTCACGGCGTAGTGTGTTACCAATTGTTTTCTTGGTGACTATGGTCCCAGCTGCCTTGAGATCATTGACAAGATCCTCCCTTGTAGTTCTGGGCTGATTCCTCACCGTTCTCATGATCATTGCAACTCCACGAGGTGAGATCTTGCATGGAGCCCCAGGCCGAGGGAGATTGACAGTTCTTTTGTGTTTCTTCTATTTGCGAATAATCGCACCAACTGTTGTCACCTTCTCACCAAGCTACTTGGCGATGGTCTTGTAGCCCATTCCAGCCTTGTGTAGGTCTACAATCTTGTCCCTGACATCCTTGGAGAGCTCTTTGGTCTTGGCCATGGTGGAGAGTTTGGAATCTGATTGATTGCTTCTGTGGACAGGTGTCTTTTATACAGGTAACAAACTGAGATTAGGAGCACTCCCTTTAAGAGTGTGCGCCTAATCTCAGCTCGTTACCTGTATAAAAGACACCTGGGAGCCAGAAATCTTTCTGATTGAGAGGGGGTCAAATACTTATTTCCCTCATTAAAATGCAAATCAATTTATAACATTTTTGACATGCGTTTTCTGGATTTCTTTGTTGTTATTCTGTCTCTCACTGTTCAAATAAGCCTACCATTAAAATTATAGACTGATCATTTCTTTGTCAGTGGGCAAACGTACAAAATCAGCAGGGGATCAAATACTTTTTTCCCTCACTGTATTAACACTGGAGTGATAGATGTGCAGAAGATGATGTGCAAATAGAGATACTGGGGTGAAAATGTCCCATGTAGCTCAGTTGGTAGAGCATGTTGTTTGCAACGCCAGGGTTGTGGGTTCAATTCCCATGCGGGGCCAGTATGACTCGGGGGGCCAGTATGCACTCACTAACTGTAAGTTGCTCTGGATAAGAGCGTCTGCTAAATGACTAAAATGTAAATGAGCAAAATAAATAACAATATGGGGATGAGGTAGTTGGGTGGGCTAATTACAGATGGGCTGGGTACAGGTGCAGTGATCGGTAAGCTGCTCTGACAACTGATGCTTAAAGTTAGTGAGGGAGATAAGTCTCCAGCTTCAGAGATTTTTGCAGTTCGTTCCAGTCATTGGCAGCAGAGAACTGGAAGGAATGGTGGCCAAAGGAGGTGTTGGCTTTGGGGATGACCAGTGAGATATACCTGCTGGAGCGCATACTACGGGTGGGTGTTGCTATGGTGACCAATGAGCTGTATATAACCAATACCTTTACATTATGCATTGTAAATTCATCTCTCCATCACGTTGATGAACAGAAATGGACCCCAGTGGCTACGATACCATGTGAGGATACTGGACACTGATTCTACTCAGACCTTCAACCACACGTCAGTTATACAAATCTGTGTTCTGTGGGTTAGAGAATGTTTCCCAAGGTACCCTTCCTTTAGTATGCTTGACAAATCTCTTGTGGCCACGCAACCTTAGTGTTTTGTATGTAGAACATCAGTGAGAAATTCATCATAGAGGCACAACTGTCTCTTTCCACGTGTTTCTCAGTGTCCCATGGAGAGGTTTTCAGCAGTTTGACAAGCTGGAAGGTCATTCCATCAATTCCTGTCAGCTTGGGTAACATCACTTCAGGCTGTAGCCGATTTGCACAGAGGTCTAATACAATCAAGAAATGAAATGTCACAACAAACCTTAAATTGCCCCTACGCTTTGTCTTTGTGCAAGTGAGACAAACATTTTGTCATTAGCTTTAATGTAACACAAATCACATTTTATTTGTCACATGCGCCGAATACAACAGGTGTAGACCTTACCGTGCTGCTTACTTACAAGCCCGTAACCAACAATGCAGTTCAAGAAAGAGTTAAGAAAACGTTTACTAAATAAACTAAAGTAAAAGGTAACACAATAAAATAACAATAACGAGGCTATATACAGGGGGTACCGGTACCGAGTCAATGTGCGGGGTTAGACTAGGTATTTTGTACATGTAGGTAGGGGTAAAGTGACCTATGCATAGATAATAAACAGCGAGTAGCAGCAGTGTAAAAACAAAGGAGGGGGGTGTCAATGTAAATAGTCCAGGTGGCCATTTGATTAATTGTTCAGCAGTCTTATGGATTGGGGGTAGAAGCTGTTAAGGAGTCCTTTAAATGCTCTGGCTCACTCGTAAACAGGATCAAGCTTCTTTGCATGCACAGGTACACACACACTCTTTTGGGGTAACGTTTCCTCAGGGGACAGTTTACATTTACATTTTTGTCATTTATCCAGAGCGACTTACATTATTTATATTTTTTAATTCATTATTTATCCAGAGCATACATTATTCTTTTTTATTTTCATACTGGCCCCCCATGGGAATCAAACCCACAACCCTGGCGTTACAAATGCCATGCTCTACCAACTGAGCTACCTCCATGCCGGCCATTCCCTCCCCTACCCTGGATGACGCTGGGCCAATTGTGCGCCTCCCCATTGGTCTCCCGGTTGTGGCCGGCTACAGCAGAGCCTGGATTCAAACCAGGATCTCTAGTGGCACAGCTAGCACTGCGATGCAGTGCCTTAGACCACTGCACAACTCGGGAGGGTAATGGGACTTTAAGCACTGAATAGGAACCAGGAAAGATTACAGGAAATTAAAGGGCCAATGGTGCCTGATGTACAAGATGCACTGAGTAACCCAGTTTCTGTGAACTTAATTTACAACAAAGTATTGAACATGAACATTACATATACAGTACCAGTCAAAGGTTTGTACACACCTACTCATTCAAGGGTTTTTCTTAATTTTTTACTATATTCTACATTATAGAATAATAGTGAAGACATCAAAACTATGAAATAACACATATGGAATCATGTAGTAACCAAAAAAGTGTTAAACAAATCCAAATCTATTTTAGATTTTAGTTTCTTCAAAGTAGCCACCCTTTGCCTTGATGACAGCTTTGCACACTCTTGGCATTCTCTCAACCAGATTCACCTGGAATGTCCTGGAGTCTTGAAGGAGTTCCCACATATGCTGAGCACTTGTTGGCTGCTTTTCCTTAATTCTGCGGTCCAACTCATCCCAAACCATCTCAATTGGGTTGAGGTCGGGTGATTGTGGAGGCCAGGTCATCTGATGCAGCACTCCATCACTCTCCTTCTTGGTCAAATAGCCCTTACACAACCTGGAGGTGTGTTGGGTCATTGTCCTGTTGAAAACAAATGATAGTCCCACTAAGCGCAAACCAGATGGGATGACGTATCGCTGCAGAATGCTGTGGTAGCCATACTGGTTAAGTATGCCTTGAATTCTAAATAAGTCACTGACAGTGTCACCAGCAAAGCACCCCCATGCCATCACACCTCCTCCTCCATCCTTCACGGTGGAAACCACACATGCGGAGATCATCCGTTCACCTACTCTGCGTCTCACAAAGACACGGCGGTTGGAACCAAAACTCTCAAATTTGGACTCATCAGACCAAAGGACAGATTTCCACCGGTCTAATGTCCATTGCTCGTGATTCTTGGCCCAAGCAACTCTCTTCTTCTTATTGGTGTCCTTTAGTAGTGGTTTATTTGCAGCAATTTGACCATGAAGGCCTGATTCACGCAGTCTTCTCTGAACAGTTGATGTTGAGATGTGTCTGTTACTTCAACTCTGTGAAGCATTTATTTGGGCTGCAATTTCTGAGGCTGGTAACTCTAATGAACTTATCTTCTGCAGCAGAGGTAACTCTGGGTCTTCCTTTCCTGTGGCGGTCCTCATGAGAGCCAGTTTCATAATAGCGCTTGATGGTTTTTGCGACTGCACTTGACATTTTGACTGACCTTCATGTCTTAAAGTAATGATGGACTGTTGTTTCTCTTTGCTTATTTAAGCTGTTCTTGCCATAATATGGACTTGGTATTTTACCAAATAGGGCTATCTTCTGTATACCACCCCTACCTTGTCATAACACAACTGATTGGCTCAAACGCATTAAGAAGGAAAGAAATTCCACAAATTAACTTTTAACAAGGCACACCTGTTAATTAAAAATAATTCCAGGTGACTACCTCATGAAGCTGGTTGAGAGAATGCCAAGAGTGTGCAAAGCTGTCATCAAGGCAAAGGGTGGCTACTTTGAAGAATCTCAAATATAAAATATATTTTGATTTGTTTAACACTTTTTTGGTTACTACATGATTCCATATGTGTTATTTCATAGATGTGATGTCTTCACTATTATTCTACAATGTAGAAAATAGTAAAAATTAAGAAAAACCCTTGAACGAGTAGGTGTGTCCAAACTTTTGACTGGTACTGTATCTTGAGTAAGAGTAATATACGTACAGTGAGGGAAAAAAGTATTTGATCCCCTGCTGATTGTGTACGTTTGCAAAGACATGATCAGTGAACCTTCAGCTCCCTCCACAGATTTTCTATGGGATTAAGGTCTGGAGACTGGCTAGGCCACTCCAGGACCTTAATGTGCTTTTTCTTGAGCCACTCCTTTGTTGCCTTGGCCGTGTGTTTTGGGTCATTGTCATGCTGGAATACCCATCCACGACCCATTTTCAATGCCCTGGCTGAGGGAAGGAGGTTCTCACTCAAGATTTGACGGTACATGGCCCCGTCCATCGTCCCTTTGATGCGAAGTTGTCCTGTCCCCTTAGCAGAAAAACACCCCCAAAGCATAATGTTTCCACCTCCATGTTTGACGGTGGTGATGGTGTTCTTGGGGTCATAGGCAGCATTCCTCCTCCTCTAAACACGGCGAGTTGAGTTGATGCCAAAGAGCTCGATTTTGGTCTCATCTGACCACAACACTTTCACCCAGTTCTCCTCTGAATCATTCAGATGTTCATTGGCAAACTTCAGACGGGCCTGTATATGTGCTTTCTTGAGCAGGGGGACCTTGCGGGTGCTGCAGGATTTCAGTCCTTCACAGCGTAGTGTGTTACCAAATGTTTTCTTGGTGACTATGGTCCCAGCTGCCTTGAGATCATTGACAAGATCCTCCCGTGTAGTTCTGGGCTGATTCCTCACCGTTCTCATGATCATTGCAACTCCACGAGGTGAGATCTTGCATGGAGCCCCAGGCAGAGGGAGATTGACAGTTATTTTGTGTTTCTTCCATTTGCGAATAATCACACGAACTGTTGTCACCTTCTCACCAAGCTGCTTGGCGATGGTCTTGTAGCCCATTCCAGCCTTGTGTAGGTCTACAATCTTGTCCCTGACATCCTTGGAGAGCTCTTTGGTCTTGGCCATGGTGGAGAGTTTGGAATCTGATTGATTGATTGCTTCTGTGGACAGGTGTCTTTTATACAGGTAACAAGCTGAGATTAGGAGCACTCCCTTTAAGAGTGTGCTCCTAATCTCAGCTCGTTACCTGTATAAAAGACACCTGGGAGCCAGAAATCTTTCTGATTGAGAGGGGGTCAAATATTTATTTCCCTCATTAAAATGCAAATCAATTTATAATTTTTGACATGCGTTTTTCTGGATTTTTTTGTTGTTATTCTGTCTCTCACTGTTCAAATAAACCAACCATTAAAATTATAGACTGATCATTTCTTTGTCAGTGGGCAAACGTACAGAATCAGCAGGGGATCAAATACTTTTTTCCCTCACTGTATACAGTGGGGGAAAAAAGTATTTAGACAGCCACCAATTGTGCAAGTTCTCCCACTTAAAAAGATGAGAGAGGCCTGTAATTTTCATCATAGGTACACGTCAACTATGACAGACAAAATGAGGAAAAAAAATCGAGAAAATCACATTGTAGGATTTTTAATGAATTTATTTGCAAATTATGGTGGAAAATAAGTATTTGGTCAATAACAAAAGTTTCTCAATACTTTGTTATATACTCTTTGTTTTCACACACTGTTGCTGGTATTTTGGCCCATTCCTCCATGCAGATCTCCTCTAGAGCAGTGATGTTTTGGGGCTGTCGCTGGGCAACACAGACTTTCAACTCCCTCCAAAGATTTTCTATGGGGTTGAGATCTGAGACTGGCTAGGCCACTCCTACGAAGCCACTCCTTCAAAATCTCACGATACATGGCCCCATTCATTCTTTCCTTTACACGGATCAGTCGTCCTGGTCCCTTTGCAGAAAAACAGCCCCAAAGCATGATGTTTCCACCCCCATGCTTCACAGTAGGTATGGTGTTCTTTGGATGCAACTCAGCATTCTTTGTCCTCCAAACACGACGAGTTGAGTTTTTACCAAAAAGTTATATTTTGGTTTCATCTGACCACATGACATTCTCCCAATCCTCTTCTGGATCATCCAAATGCACTCTAGCAAACTTCAGACGGGCCTGGACATGTACTGGCTTAAGCAGGGGGACACGTCTGGCACTGCAGGATTTGAGTCCCTGGCGGCGTAGTGTGTTACTGATGGTAGGCTTTGTTACTTTGGTCCCAGCTCTCTGCAGGTCATTCACTAGGTCCCCCCCGTGTGGTTCTGGGATTTCTGCTCACCGTTCTTGTGATCATTTTGACCCCACGGGGTGAGATCTTGCGTGGAGCCCCAGATCGAGGGAGATTATCAGTGGTCTTGTATGTCTTCCATTTCCTAATAATTGCTCCCACAGTTGATTTCTTCAAACCAAGCTGCTTACCTATTGCAGATTCAGTCTTCCCAGCCTGGTGCAGGTCTACAATTTTGTTTCTGGTGTCCTTTGACAGCTCTTTGGTCTTGGCCATAGTGGAGTTTGGAGTGTGACTGTTTGAGGTTGTGGACAGGTGTCTTTTATACTGATAACAAGTTCAAACAGGTGCCATTAATACAGGTAACGAGTGGAGGACAGGAGCCTCTTAAAGAAGAAGTTACAGGTCTGTGAAAGCCAGAAATCTTGCTTGTTTGTAGGTGACCAAATACTTATTTTCCACCATAATTTGCAAATAAATCCTACAATGTGATTTTCTGGATTTTTTTCTTCTCAATTTGTCTGTCATAGTTGACGTGTAACTATGGTGAAAATTACAGGCCTCTCTCATCTTTTTAAGTGGGAGATCTTGCACAATTGGTGACTGACTAAATACTTTTTTCCCCCACTGTATATATATCAATTGCATTGAATTTATAAGTATTTATCAAACATGATTGAATAAAATGAAAGCATGCTTAATCTGCTTTTCAGTTCCACTCCGTAATGTTAGATGATAACAGTACTATATAGTAGGCCTATGTGATGATAACACATAAAGCTATCTGCTGCATAGCTTAAACAATAGACAACCCTCTGACCATCCAGCATCATGTAATACAGTATAGCCTTGGCTTGCCCCTGAAAAAGCTGTGGTATTTTGTAACTAATTATGGTCTTTCATGCATGCAACATATTCATCCAATTAGCGAATAAGGTGTTGACAATATTAACCTCCTCTTCATTATACTGTCATACTATTACCCTCAGGGCTCTAATGCAGTGCATGTAAATAACAGCTCTCTTACTTCACTCTGCCCACAGCCATAACACCATACCACCTTACTGCAAGCAAATCAAAGTAAGAAGAGTGGGCTACATGTGGCTATAGCGTCATCCTCAAGTCTCACCAAAACACTAATAAGAAGGGGCTAGATTTGGCTAAGGTATCTTCTTCAAGTCTCACCAAAATGTTGCCTACTCCAAGATCAAATCCAAGTTGATTGGATACATTAACATTTTAAGACGAAATCAAGTGTGTCTAATGTCGCACATCAATGTGGTTGACGAAGTGGGAGCCCACGTCTGTAAGTGTTTCTACATCATCAACTCAGTGAGCATTGCAGGAGTTTTACCCCCAGAGGGTTAGCTGGAGCTACAGCTTTAAGCATGACAGCAACACTTACAACCAGACGTGGCTGCATAGAGCAGTTCTGATAATGGGGGAACAGAACAGATCGACTGTTTGTGTGCCAAATGGGACCCCATTCCCTATATAGTGCACTATTTGGGCCGTGGTCAAAAGTATTGTGTTATAAAGTGAATAGGGTGCCATTTGAGATGCAATCTCTGTCTGCTTGGAGCCAAATCAACAATCCCAACCTCTCTCAGTGTCGTTGTCAGCAGCATAGGCCCTAATCTACATCTCTGGGTAAATGAGCTGGGTTTAATGCACTGATGTGAGTTGTAAATGAGAAAAATGAGGGCATAATGCAATTCTTCTAGTTGAGATACAGGCATGCATGTATTTCTATACAGGCCATGTAATTCTTAAATTTTAGTCATTTAGCAGACACTCTTATCCAGAGCAATTTACAGTTTTAGTGAGTGCATACATTTTTGTATGCTCTACCAACTGAGCTACAAACACACTCAGTCAACACTGCTGTTCTATTATACAGTATACTATTTATTCCAATGTGTGACCAAGTCACTACCCACTTTATATTTGTAAATACAAATCTATTTGTTACATACAGTTCACAGTAGGTATAAAAGGTGCTAGCTCCCTCAACAATGCAGTACATCCTTCAATAATAACAAGAAAAGGAGTCAGGTCAAAAATAACAAGTAATAAGAGAGGTAGTATGCATAGTAATAATGGACTGTATTTACTTTGTACTGTATTTACAAATATAAAGTGGGTAGTGACTTGGTCACGCATTGGAATAAATAGTATACTGTATAATAGAACAGCAGTGTTGACTGTGTGTGTATGTTTGCGTGTGTGTGTGAGTTCTGAGTGTGTGTGGGTGTGTGTGTTTATGGGTGTTTGAGTGTGTACATGTGTTTGTGTGTGAGGGTTGGATGTGTGGGTAGTCAGTGCAAATAGTCTCTAAGGTGCAGGTCTGTGCAGGGTGACAGCTGGGATTAGCTGTTCAGCAGTCTGATGGCCTGGTGGTACTAGCTGTCTCTGAGCCTGTTGGTCCGAGACCCGATGCTCCGATATCGCTTGCCAGATGGTAACAGAGTGAACAGTCCGTGGCTCAGGTGACTCGAGTCCTTGAAGATCTTTTGGGCCTTCGTCAGACACCGCCTGGAGTAAATGTCCTGGAGGGCAGGGAGCTCGCCCTCAGTGATGTACTGGGCCATCCACATACATGTATGAGGGCGGTGCAGCTGCTGTACCAGCAGTGGCGACGTGTCATTCAGTGAAGGTGGGGCAGAGCCACCTGTTTTGAGCCCCACCTGTTTTGCATGTTATTTTGGCATTAATATGTGTCACATATCAGTTTGCAAACAATATATATTTTTAAAATAAAATGTTAATAAAGCCGCATACAAACATGGTCTCTTTTTTTCTTTCTTGAGTAAGGCAGCTCCAAAACGCAGGTGTTTCAGCCTAGCTCAGTGCTTTCTGTGGTGGTGGGGCAGCCAGCGGAAAATACGGAGCGTAGGGGTTGGTAATGTTCTCTAGTTGCTCTGTGATTGGCTCAGTGTTCTGTCACTCATGGGGACACTACGTCACCGCAAAATCTACAGGTAGAGAGAAAAAATTAAAGCCCCTTGGGTGCTGCCATAGAGTTACATTAGAAGTTCCCATCCAAGAAGGCTCAAGGTCATTGGCCACAGATAAAATGACGTCAAATCACATTACATCTACCTTAGTTTTGATTGGACTGTCAACATCATACTTTCAAAATCTTAGCTAGCAAGCTAGACAAGCAGTCATCGTCATGCATCAAGTCGGCAATCTACTGGCAAATCCTTTTCAATCTGTCACGCCCTGGCTCTGGGGACGCTTGTATGTTGAGCCAGGGTGTGAGTGTTCTTTATGTTGTTCTAGTTTTGTGTTTCTAGGGTATAGTTCTTGTATTGTGTTTCTATGTTGGCCAGAGTGGTTCTCAATCAGAGGCAACGAGTGTCAGCTGTTGCTGGTTGTCTCTGATTGGGAACCATATTTAAACAGTCTGTTTTTCCACAGTGTTTGTGGGATCTTGTTCCTGTTGTAGGTTTGTGTTTTGCACCGTTGGACGTCACGTATCGTTTTTGTTATTTTGTTCGTGTATCAATAATAAAAGCATGTTCGCAAATAACGCTGCGCATTGGTCCTCTGTATACGACGATCGTGACCCAATCCTTGTCATATGAAGATAAATTATAGTTAAAATGTCGGTGATCATCAGCCATTGGACACAAACATTACACAAAAAGTTGGAAATCGCAAATTCAACAATGTGTGCTAAGGTGCCACTGCAGTCCGGGTTCGATCCCAGGCTGTGTCGCAGCCGGCCATTACCGGGAGACCAATGGGACGGCGCACAATTGGCCCAGCATCGTTCGGGTTAGGGGAGGGTTTGGCCGGCCAGGATGTCCTTGTCTCATCGTGCTCTAGCGACTCCTTGTGGTGGGCCGGTCGACTTCGGTCGTCAGTTCGACAGTATTTCCTCCGACACATTGGTGCGGCTGGCTTCCAGGTAATTTTATTTTTATTTCAACTTTATTTAACCAGGTAAGCCAGTTGAGAACAAGTTCTCATTTACAACTGCGACCTGGCCAAGATAAAGCAAAGCAGTGCGATAAAAACAACAACACAGAGTTAAGCGAGCAGTGTGTCAAGAAGCAGTGCGGCATGGCTCTCGACCTTCGCCGAGTCGGTAGGGGAATTGCAGTGATGAGACAAGATCTTAACTACCAATTGGATATCACAAAAAAGGGGGTAATGCCATAGGACAGAAAAGTTTTAATACATTGGCCATGCTGTCAATCCAGCATGACTTCTGCCACGTTCAAAACAACTGGAAACTCGGATCTGGGAAATCTCAGACTTCAATGAGTTCAAGACATCTGGGAACTCGGATAAAACTAGCTCCGACTGGGAAAATACAGAAAAATATTTTGAACGGTCATCCAACTCTGAATTCCAAGTCAGGACTTCAGGCCTCTTTCTAGAGCCCACAAGAAGGACCACCACACCATATTCCTGTTCAAGTGAGCACAGCACAACAAGGTGAGTCCAAAAATGTATTGCATGCTGCTGCATAAATGAGGTAATATGCCAGGGAGATACACTACCATTCAAAAGTTTGGGGTCACTTCGAAATGTCCTTGTTTTCGAAAGAAAAGCAATTTTTTTGTCCATTAAAATAACATAAAATTGATCAGAAATACAGTGTATACATTGTTAATGTTGTAAATGGCTATTGTATTGTATTGATTTTTAATGGAATATCTACATAGGCATACAGAGGCCCATTATCAGCAACCATCAGTCCTGTGTTCCAATGGCACGTTGTGTTTGCTAATCCAAGTTTATCATTTTAAAAGGCTAATTGATCATTAGAAACCACTTTTGCAATTATGTTAGCACAGCTGAAAACTGTTGTGCTGATTAAAGAAGCAATAAAACTGGCCTTCTTGAGACTAGTTGAGTATCTGGAGCATCAGCAATTGTGGGTTCGATTACAGAATCAAAATGGCCAGAAACAAATAACTTTCTTCTGAAACTCGTCAGTCTATTCTTGTTCTGAGAATGAAGGCTATTCCATGCAAGAAATTGCCAAGAAACTGAAGATCTCGTACAACGCTGTGTACTACTCCCTTCACAGAACAGAGCAAACTGGCTCTAACCAGAATAGAAAGAGGAGTGGGAGGCCCCGGTGCACAACTGAGCAAGAGGACAAATACATTAGTGTCTAGTTTGAGAAACAGATGCGTCTCAGGTCCTCAACTGGCACCTTCATTAAATAGTACCTGCAAAACACCAGTCTCAACGTCAACAGTGAAGAGGAGACTCCGGGATGCTGACCTAGGCAGAGTTGCAAAGAAAAAGCCATTTCTCAGACTGGCCAATAAAAAGAAAAGATTAAGATGGGCAAAAGAATACAGACACTGGCCTTTTTCTTTGCAACTCTGCCTAGAAGGTCAGCATCCCGGAGTCGCCTCTTCACCCGTGCTGAAAATTAGTAATTTCGTGACATCCGATTGGTTACTGGAATTGAAAGGCCCTTTCCGGCAACCTGATTGGTTCAAATGCCTCACGTGCTTTGCAGCACTTCATTGTTTGAAAATATCTCCCGCAAAGAATCCCTGTAAAGAGAGACAAAATGACAAAATCTCGAAGAATATACCTACCTACAGTATGTGAATAAAAATAAGCGATCTCAGTTAGCCAATGCGAGAAAAGCAGTGAATGAAAGAGAAAATTAGCCTGATCAGCCGATCGAGACAGTGGCAGTGCAAGTAGAGGAGGAAAAGAGGTTGGGATGAAGATGAGAGCTAGCAGCGATCAACCAGACAGCAGCCAGCCAGCCAACAGTGGCTTTTATTCCACATGTCACAAATAAACCAACTTGTAAATGATTTGATTTGCCCTAAGTGTCTAAACACTGGACTGAAAATCATCATAGACCCTACCAACCGGGGTTTCTGTAATTCTGTCATGATAGAATGTGCACACTGTGAAGGTGATCGTGATGTATTTAGGAGTGTTTACACTTCCTCCAGGCTGCAGGAGTGCTCCAATGGAGATGTGGCATTTGAGATAAATGTGAGGATGGTTCTTCTAGCCCACGAACTTGGACTTGGTTATGCAGCTCTAAAGAAAATAAGCAAAGGGATTCCTTCCTTGCTTCTCAGCTCATATCAGGTAAATAATATCAGGTAAATAAAAAGGGAGAGTAGCCCATTATTGTCAGGTGACTTGCTGTGTATAAATAATATTTACTTCCTTGCTCCAGCAAATGTATTCAAAGTGAATAAACAGAGTGATAGGAAAACATAACTATACAATGAAACTGTTACATAGGCCTACAGTGTCATAGGGCTGTAGCCTACTGTGATTACTGAGAAATTAGCTTAACATAAAGTAAATACATGCTGATATGCTAATATTTACATAGGGTAACATGCTGATATTTAGTCCTGCAGTTGTGACTGTAATGTCGACAGACATAATAAGTACTTTTTTCCCCCCACTTTAGTTGTAGAGATTCAGAGAGGGCTACAGTCAATGGAGAGAGCTGCAAAGCTAATTAGAAGAGCATACACAGATATACAGTAGACCCAGACATAGCAGAGTTGCTGAAGGAGGATGAGGATGCCATCATAGACATTCATGTATCCTTTGATGGCACTTGGCACAAGAGAGGATTCACTTCCAACTACAGGATAGGTGTGTGCATTGGTGCTGGTACCAGCGAGCCCTAGAAAATGGTGAAGATCCAACCAGTCACAAAAACCATGGAACCCAGAATGCAAATGAATGTCTGAACTCTGGAATATTGTCGCGATGCCCCAAAACTGTCTTAGTGGGCAAAAGCTGCATTGACGCAGCAGCCAGTATGGCAGTAGCCACATTCAATGAGGGAGCCACTGCTATATCAAATGTGATGGAAAAATTGTGGCTTGACAGCACTTTGGTGACACTGGAAGCAATCAGAGAGGAGGATGCGAGGCGTGTTGTGAGAGCTGATGCTGCTTCAATGGAGTGCGACAAGTGTAGGCGCAGGTCCCATGACACAGTCAAGAAAGTAAAGCGGCACCAGCAACAACTCAAAGAGGGCCTTACATATGGGGCAGGCATAGCTGATTAATGTTCTGCACATTTCAACAGCCATACAAAAGCCTTGTATGTGAGAAATTGAGCAAAGTGAAATGAGAATTTGCCCAACACTGCAGGTTTGCCCAACAGACCAGTATTCAAAGCATATGCTCTATTGCTTGAAACAAATGTATTAAATGTGCTAATGTATTTGTAAAAGGTATATTTGATGTTTATTTGTCAGTTTAGAAGTGATATATGAATAAGCGATTAATTAATGTGACATAAATGGTCATATTTATGGAAAGTACATTTTAATTGCATTAGCCTATCTTTATCGGCCATTTTCTCAACATGACATGTTTCCTGTGCGCCAATGCATTTTTCTCAGTCTTCAAAGGACATACATTCACATTATTCCACACACAGGTTCTTAGGTCTTATAGTCAGACTTTTGCAGAGGATTTTTTTTAATATATTGTGTCATTTTGATCTTAAGTGACATTTTATCTGTAAATATATGCAAAATATGCATCTGTCATACATGCAAATAGTGTTTCTTAAATAAGTCCATGAAATGACAATATTTTGATAAACTGTTCTGTAAAATCTGACCATTGAGTGTCTTATCAGAATAAAACAACAAAAAACATTCTGCCTTGAAGCAATGTGTTGAAAAACGGATTCTCGTAATACGCAAATCAGCGCATTTTAAGGAGGTTTTGCCTCATTTGTATATTTTCATTTAATTAATTAATAAAACTTCTAATACAAAAAAATATAATATTTATGTATACTTTCAACTGGTAAAGTTTCAGTCTGATAAGAGTAAAGGGAAAACAATCCCTATTAGCCTGTGGTGCCTGGCCTTAAAAGGCAGTCAATTATGCTGAATTAACTGTTTCCCTGCCAGACAAGGCTCTGCTGATAGCCAGGTGTAGCAGTGGTAAGATGTTGGGACTGCTGTTGGGACTCTGCTGTTGGGACAGCTTTACAGTGAGGGAAAAAAGTATTTGATCCCCTGCTGATTTTGTACGTTTGCCCACTGACAAAGAAATGATCAGTCTATAATTTTAATGGTAGGTTTATTTGAACAGTGAGAGACAGAATAACAACAAAAAAATCCAGAAAAACGCATGTCAAAAATGTTATAAATTGATTTGCATTTTAATGAGGGAAATAAGTATTTGACCCCTCTGCAAAACATGACTTAGTACTTGGTGGCAAAATCCTTGTTGGCAATCACAGAGGTCAGATGTTTCTTGTAGTTGGCCACCAGGTTTGCACACATCTCAGGAGGGATTTTGTCCCACTCCTCTTTGCAGATCTTCTCCAAGTCATTAAGGTTTCGAGGCTGACATTTGGCAACTCGAACCTTCAGCTCCCTCCACAGATTTTCTATGGGATTAAGGTCTGGAGACTGGCTAGGCCACTCCAGGACCTTAATGTGCTTCAACTTGAGCCACTCCTTTGTTGCCTTGGCCGTGTGTTTTGGGTCATTGCCATGCTGGAATACCCATCCACGACCAATTTCCAATGCCCTGGCTGAGGGAAGGAGGTTCTCACCCAAGGTTTGACAGTACATGGCCCCGTCCATCGTCCCTTTGATGCAGTGAATTGTCCTGTCCCCTTAGCAGAAAAACACCCCCAAAGCATAATGTTTCCACCTCCATGTTTGACGGTGGGGATGGTGTTCTTGGGGTCATAGGCAGCATTCCTCCTCCTCCAAACACGGCGAGTTGAGTTGATGCCAAAGAGCTCAATTTTGGTCTCATCTGACCACAACACTTTCACCCAGTTCTCCTCTGAATCATTCAGATGTTAATTGGCACACTTCAGACGGGCCTGTATATGTGCTTTCTTGAGCAGGGGGACCTTGCGGGCACTGCAGGATTTCAGTCCTTCACGGCGTAGTGTGTTACCAATTGTTTTCTTGGTGACTATGGTCCCAGCTGCCTTGAGATCATTGACAAGATCCTCCCGTGTAGTTCTGGGCAGATTCCTCACCGTTCTCATGATCATTGCAACTCCACAAGGTGAGATCTTGCATGGAGCCCCAGGCCGAGGGAGATTGACAGTTATTTTGTGTTTCTTCCATTTGCGAATAATCGCACCAACTGTTGTCACCTTCTCACCAAGCTGCTTGGCGATGGTCTTGTAGCCCATTCCAGCCTTGTGTAGGTCTACAATCTTGTCCCTGACAGCTCTTTGGTCTTGGCCATGGTGGAGAGTTTGGAATCTGATTGATTGATTGCTTCTGTGGACAGGTGTCTTTTATACAGGTAACAAGCTGAGATTAGGAGCACTCCCTTTAAGAGTGTGTGCCTAATCTCAGCTCGTTACCTGTATAAAAGACACCTGGGAGCCAGAAATATTTCTGATTGAGAGGGGGTCAAATATTTATTTCCCTCATTGAAATGCAAATCAATTTATAACATTTTTGACATGCGTTTTTCTGGATTTTGTTGTTGTTATTCTGTCTCTCACTGTTCAAATAAACCTACCATTAAAATTATAGACTGATCATTTCTTTGTCAGTGGGAAAATTTACAAAATCAGCAGGGGATCAAATACTTTTTTCCCTCACTGTATGTAGGCACTAACAGTTTGTCGGCACCATTTGTCACCGTTATAGTGCAATTAATGGCTCATGCAAAATCTCTTCAGCCGCCTGAGGTTGAAGAGGCGCTGTAGCGCCTTCTTCTCCACGGTGGTGGTGTAATTGGAGCAAGTCAACCCTGCTGGAGGTCTGAAAATATAAATAAAAAAATGTATGCACTCACTAACTGTTAGGCGCTCTGGATAAGAGCGTCTGCTAAATGACTAAAATGTAAAAAATATCTGCTGGGTGTGCAGAGTTCTATTTCAACCCAGCAATAACACACCAGATTCAATTGATCAAATCTAATTGGTTGATAATCAAGTGTGCTATTCTTGGGCTGGAATAGAACTCTGCTCAATGATTTATTGTTGTTTAGACTAAGATGTCTAATCTTTACATTTTGAAGTGATGAAGTGTTTTAACTTGTTTTAATTGTTAAACTATTATTCAAAATGAACTAATGTCAATGTTGATTAATCACATATCACAATCGTGCAATAAAGAGTTGAAGGGGTTCTGTCTGTAATGTGTTTCGTTTTCTGTGTTGTATTTCATTGTAAACATTTTCCTTGGTGTTAAATACAGTTTGTGAACAAACTTTAAATGTATAACTTGATGGTTCAGATTACGGGATGCCAAGGTCATATTTTTCCATATTCTGTTCGATTTAAAAGGTTGTTCAGATTCAATCAGATCTGTGGACCATACTTGTTTCATGGCTAGCTCAGAATATGAGCTTTCCAAAAGTTATTTATATATAATAGCGATTCGTGCTTTCGGGAGCCTAGATAATGTATTTATAAATCCCATCATTGGATGGTTCGGTAGTTGGATTTCCTAAGGGACTCCATAGGCCAGCATATCATACATAAATTGTAAATATAGAAAAAATGAGTTGCCTGGTGATGTGTATGTATCTTTCAAATCTTGAAATGTTCTCAAATCATTACATGATATCGGCAAGGGTACGGATTCCACATTTGGACCATTGGGGGATGCAAAAGGCCACCCTCCAGATAGCAAGGCATTATTGTGAAATATTGGAGTACGGGCATGACATTTTGATTCCCTTTTACATTGTTTTAAAAATGTTACCTTGCCATATACATTTTGAAACCGCACTGAATTTTATCCCAATAGCCAGAAGGGGGAGCCATGGGAAGTATTGAACTACAGAAATTTGGCCATGGCAATATATTTATTTTGACAATAGATATTCTGCCGGTTAAAGCAACTGGGATATTATTCCATCTAACGAGGTCGGATTGAATTGATTTAAGCTTTCTGTTAAAGTTTCTGGCAATGGTTTTATCTAAAGAAGGAAATATATATAATCCCAAGTATTTAAAATGGGAAGTGATTGGGATTCCATAAGTAGAGATGGAGTCCTTCATCGGGGCCTTGAGAGGCAGTAATGCTAATTTGGTTAGATTCATTTTATAATTTGAGATTAAGTTGAATTGATTTATGATCTTTAATGTGTTTGGGAGCAATTGCTATACATTGTCTAGATATTGTAAAATATCGCCTGCGTATGATGAGATGAAGTGATCAGTAGATTTTAAGGAAATTGGTGTTATTTCCTTCAATTGACGAATTGCCTGGGCCCGGGGTGCCATGGATAATAAAAATAGCAATCCTTGTCTGCTGCTTCTGGTGATTCTGAACAGAGCAGAGCAGCTATTGCCTATAATAACTATGGCTGAAGGATTGGCATATAGTATTTTAATCAAATTAATGAAACTGGAGCCAATTCCCATATGTTTTAAGACAGGCCAGAGATATGTCCATTCTAGTCTATCAAAAGCTTTTTATGGATCAAGAAATAATACAGGCCAAGGAACTGTAATAGTCGACATGTAATAGTCGACGGAGGTTATCTGATAATATTTTTTTTTTACAAACCGCTTTGATCCATGTGGACCAATTTGGGTAAGTAAGTCTCGAGAAAGTACGACAACATTTTGGAAAACAGTGATTGCCCCACCTCTGTCACATTGGCCGCCTTCTACAGACTTTCCACTTTAGTTGAATAGGCATCCACTTTAGAAGTGAGCAAAGCAAGGGATTCAGTTACCGGTTTTAATTGCAAGTCAAGGGCAGAGGTAATCTCTCGGATAGTAGCGGACATCTTTTTCTGTTGTCTGGTGTTGAGAGCCGCCATGTTCCCACAGGTGGATTGTGGATGGACAGATTATACTATCTGCTGAAGCGGAATAGACTTGCTCGTTTTAGAAAACTATTCTGTTAATTCATAGGAACTTTGCAAAAGAAAGCCACGATAAGGCCACGCGTTTCAATGCATGCCACCAGAACCGGATTTCTCTCACAGTCTTTCGTACCCCTCTGGTAGGAAATTCTCACTCTGAGTTTATCTGATTAATTGTCCAGACTGTACAATAGCAAGTAATATACTAGGAAGCGGTGGGTGGTTTTCCCTTCTCCATAATCTGACTAGAACGGCAGCTCTCCTTCCTCTTCTCTGGCAACGTCTTTTTGGAAGGGCTCCCGTAAAGAATGGAAAAGTCAAATTTGTGGTAAGTAACTGCTGATCTGATGCCCAGACGTGCTTGTCAGTCATAGGAAATAATACCAGAAACGATCTGAGAAAATAAAGTAAAAAATAGCAATAAAATAAACAAAAGACTGTAAAGTTGGCTAGGAGCTATCAACAAGGCAACCATCGTCGGCGCCATCTTGTTGTTACCTCTATGTTGAGGTTGGAATGCAAGCATGCATGTATTTCCTATATACAGTGCATTATGAAAGTATTCAGACCCCTTCCCCTTTTCCACATTTTGTTACGTTACAGCCTTATTCTAAAATGTATTACATTCATTTTTTCCGCATCAATCTACACACAATACCCCATAATGACAAAACGAAAACAGGTTTATTAAAAATAAAAAAACTGAAATACCTTATTTACATAAGTATTCAGACCCTTTGCTATAAGACTCGAATTGAGCTCAGGTGCATCCTGTTTCCATTGATCATCCTTGAGATGTTTCTACAACTTGATTGGAGTCCACCTGTGGTAAATTCAATTGATTGAACATGATTTGAAAGGCACACACCTGTCTATATAAGCTCCCACAGTTGACAGTGCATGTCAGAGCAAAAACCAAGCCACGAGGTCGAAGGAATTGTCCGTAGAGCCCAGAGACAGGATTGTCGAGGCACAGATCTGGGGAAGGGTACCAAAACATTTCTGCAGCATTGAAGGTCCCCAAGAACACAGTGGCATCATTTTTAAATGGAGAGTTTGGAACCACCAAGACTCTTCCTAGAGCTGGCCGCCCGGCCAAACTGAGCAATCAGGGGAGAAGGGCCTTGGTCAGGGAGGTGCTCCAGAGATGGGAGAACCCCACCAATCAGGCCTTTATAGTAGAGAGGCCAGACGGAAGCCACTCCTCAGTAAAAAGCACATGACAGCCAGCTTGGAGTTTGCCAAAAGGCACCTAAAGGACTCTCAGACCATGAGAAACCAGATTCTCTGGTCTGATGAAACCAAGATTGAACTCTTTGGCCAGAATGCCAAGCGTCACGTCTGGAGGAAACCTGGCACCATCCCTACAGTGAAACATGGTGGTGGGAGCATCATGCTGTGGGGATGTTTTACAGCAGCAGGGAGACTAGTCAGGATCGAGGGAAAGATGAACAGAGAGATCCTTGATGAAAACCTGCTCCAGAGCGCTCCGGACCTCAGACTGGGACGAAGGTTCATCTTCTAACAGGACAACGACCCTAAGCACACAGCCAAGACAACGCAGGAGTGGCTTCGGGACAAGTCTCTGAATGTCCTTGAGTGGCCCAGCCAGAGCCCGGACTTGAACCCAATCTAACATCTCTGGAGAGACCTGAAAATAGCTGTGCAGCGACGCTCCCCATCCAACCTGACAGAGCTTGTGAGGATCTACAGAGAAGAATGGGAGAAACTCCCCAAATACAGGTGTGCCAAGCTTGTAGCGTCATACCCAAGAAGACTCGAGGCTGTAATCGCTGTCAAAGGTGCTTCAACAAAGTACTGAGGAAAGTGTCTGAATACTTATGTAAATGTTATATTTCGGTACATTTTTGTATTTATTTTTTGAAAATAATTCTAAACCTGTTTTAGCTTTGTCATTATGGGGTATTGTGTGTAGATTGATGAGGGGGAAAAAACAATTTCATCAATTTAAAAATAAGGCTGTAACATAACAAAATGTGGAAAAAGTCAAGGGGTCTGAATACTTTCCGAATGCACTGTATGGTGCAATCAGGTTCTAGGGTGTTGTGACATGACTTTTAACATTAATCTGATGACTGTTATTTCTCTATTTAACTAACTATGTTTAATTGGTACCCGATTCAATTAATAATGTAACAATTAACTCACCACGAGAGCGGTTGTTTAAAGAGTTACCATCTCCCGAATTAAACTCTAGAAGGTCTATACCTATCACATCGATAAACAGTCAACTTATTAATCATAACCTCGTATCATATCATCATTCTGAATGTCGTAACCTCCTTGTATCTGCAAAAAACCCAGCCTTACTTATAATTTAGTACTACACAAATTGGTTTAATTATTTATTTACTAGATGGTAACTGGTAACATTTAGAAACTACTCTCACTTATAGTTCTCCTATACTTAGTAGGATGGTTTGGATAGAGTAGTAGAATGGTCCCACTTAAATTCACTTCTGAAGATACTGTACTTAGGACAGCTAATCAGCCATACCAGTGATTATCCGGGAGGGGCGTTTTCTTCTCCACCTCGTGTTGCAATTCAGAGTTCAAACCACTTTAAACGCACAGCTGAAGCTAGGCGTCTTTCTGGTCTGAGAGTTCCAACCATTTTTAACGTGTAGCGGCTGCTTCACGTCTTTCTGGTCTGGCTTTACCAAGCCTTTATGCACTCTGGTCGAAAGGGGCGGTTCCGTCAGGCTGACACGCTCTTTGACCTCACTCGGGGCGGGGCTACTTACTTTGCAAAGTTTTATGTAAAGCCATTTTCTCTTATGGCTCCTAAAATCACATCCCTATCTTAACAAATATACTTTCATTATTTTTCATATTTCATGCACAACGCATCAGATGAAAACTTCGTACATGTAGTGGGTATACTCAATAAGTTACAGTACTTCCTTTATAAAAAAAATTATGACATCACAAAATAACCAACCAAACTACATTTGTTTTCTATAGTTCGCCTCTGACCACTCCCCACGTTCTCTGTTAGGAATATTGTTCCAGTATTCGCTATTGAACGCGTTAAAGTTTCAGCGGGAAAAAGGTCTCTGGAGACAAAGCACATTCCTTTGTGAATTTGGAGAGGGAGACAGTGGATCTCCTCTCCTTTGACTTACAACAGGGCATGAGGTGTCAAACCCCCACAGTCCCCCCTGTGGGTGAAAGGGGGTCTGGTTGAAGTTGTTCATTGCAAACCTGATCTGACCTATTTGGATCCTCACAGGACAGTCATGACAAGGGCTTCACAAAATGTCCATATGCTTCAATGCGCATTCTACAGCTACAGTATATTTGCAACAGGCCAGGAGGAATAATATGTTTTGTTGTTTGCTGCATCTCTTTTTTCTGAGTTGAGATGTACTGTCTTTCAGAAATTCTGTCATGTAGGACACTCACCTCTGGGCACCCCTGGGCCCTTATTCTACAATCCATAAACTAATGTCGTTTCCCAATACCCTGGCGATGGGTCTTCTTAGCACGCTGGCCTGCATGGGGGCCACAGCAGGCACATATTGTACATTATTCATTACAGCCCGTTGTCATTCATGAACCTAATCTATTGAGGGAGTAAACCAAGCATATAGTCTCTGCTAGTGTAAGAGCGGTAGAGCAATGTACTGTAAAACTGCCCACATAAAGTATATAGTGTTCTGGTTCTGCACCCGTTCCTATGCTCCAATGGTCCTGATGCCTATTGTACTGTATGCAGACAGTGTTTATTTACATTAATACAGCACACAGCACCACAGCGCATAGTGGGAAATAGCCCTGTACGACTCTGCTGAGGGGGAGATAACGCCCCAACAATCAGTGCCATCAGGGCCGTCCAAAAAGCTATTGATCTTCAAAATTAAATTGTAAAAGAAAAACAACAGAAATAAAGAACACAATAGTAGAAAATAAAGAGTTCCAATTGGAATGCTGCTCACATTCTCAGAACAGAAGAAGTGATCAGTATTCAAACCTTCTCCTTGGCTTTTGTTTTTAGCGCATCTCTAATGAAAAATGTGTTCCACTTGGTCGGCCATTATTTCAGCCACCTCTTCACCCGACTGGGTTGACCCTACACTGAGAGAGGAGATCCATTTGAATTTAACCTATGGCTTTATCAGCCACTCTCAGGCAGGATAACCGTAGTCCTCTGCATGCCGTGGGGTCTAAGGCAAGTATTAGAGGTAGATGGGTTTGAATGCTCGCATTAGAGTACATACAGTACTCTCATAGATCCAGAGTTTTGATTATTTTCTCTCAATTTCCTCTTGTTTAAGCTTGAATTGACGTTAAAAAGTGGGGACTTTTGCAACCATCCATGTCCACCCAATTATTGCCCGTTGATCTCTCGTTAAGCCATCAATACACGGTAAAATCACCCGCACATCTTATCTCACTTGCAACCATTATTGTCCACCGATTTACCGCTCCTTAAAGCGGATGTAGTAGTCAGCTTGTAGTCCTGATTGCTGCCAAAGATATGTTCGCCCTCTGGTGGGTATTATCATCGGAGCAAATTCATCCAGTGGAGGCTCCTCAGAGGAGGAAGGGGAGGACCATCTTCCTCAGTGAATTTCATAAAAATAAAAATAGTGAAACATTAAAAAAGTTATCATTTTTAGATAAAACTATACTAAATATATTCACGTCACCAAATAATTGATTAAAACACAATGTTTTACAATGAAGGTCTGCAGTAGCCTCAACAGCACTCTGTAGGGTAGCACCATGGTGTAGCCGGAGGCAAGCTAGTTTCCGTCACCACCTTCCATAGACTTACACAATAATTATGACAACTTCTGGAGGACGTCCTCCAACCTATTAGAGCTCTTGTAGCATGAACTGACATGTTGTCCACCCAATCAAAGTATCAGATAATTAATCTAGTACTGAAAGCATAAGTTACAGCTAGCCAGCACTGCATAAATTGTGGTGAGTAATTGACTCAAAGAGTGAGAAAGACAATAGTTGAACTGTTTTGAACAAATTAATTTCTTTAAAAATGAAGGAGAAGCGAGAGAGAGAGAGTAAGAGAGAGGAGAGCGAGAGAGAGAGCTAGCTATATTTGGTTAAAACTTTTTTCCCACTGTCACTTTAACTCAGATAACAAATTCAGCTAGCTAGTTTAGCCTACTCAAACACCTGGCTCAAACAGAGAGGGATGCTATGTTAGCTCGCTGGCTATGGCTATCCAACACTGGAACTCTTCCAAGTCAAGGTACGTTTTTGGTTTTATGAATTTATTGCCACTGGGGCCCGGCGGTGTAACTGCTAAACTGCTTGCTGACTGTACACTGTACTACAGGATTGTAGCGGGTTTATTAACACGTTAGTTCTAGTAGCTATGTTGACTAGCTATGACATTAGCTAATATGGTGACAACAATGTAGGCTGTGTGTAGCAGTTAGCGGTTATGATATGAAGGTTTGGCTTGGAAAGTTTTTTTTGACTGGTCACAGACAGCTGATGTGTTGTGCACGGAAGTCCACAAGTAAGGGGAAAGGCGAGTGGAGGAGAGCGCATAGATGTGAGGAGGAATTCTACAATGAGCAAAATGATCATGCTGTTTGTATGTGGCTGCTATGAAAGTGAACTGTGTTTGCGTGTGATCAGGGGTGTATTCATCACGCCGATTCTGTTGAAAAACGTTTCTTAATCCGAAGCAAACAGAACGAAACGGGGATAAACATAACATAATTTCTCCAATAGAAACTCTTGTTTGCAACTGTTGGACTAATGATTACACCCTAGATCAGCTAGATGCAAGCAAAAGTGTGCAAGGCGGTATTGAATGCGTCACTGTCTATCACCTTGATTACTCAAATTTTTCCTCTCGACCTGTGCACCTACGTTGTAAACTTTCATTTGTAGGCTAGGTTGTAGCAACCTCATGATATGTATAGGGAACATTTTAGTATCATGTAGTAGCCTATTTATGTTACATTGAGCTGGGTTAATGGAATACGAATGACAGTCATCCAATATGCTGTAATAGAAATAAGGCCATGCTCACAAAATGTAGTTTATCCTCCCTCATCTTAAACGTCACCGACCGCCACTGAATTCATCCTACTTATTAAGTTTTTTAAGGCTGATATATCTATTTGACAATCATTCCGTACAACTGAAATAAAGTATTTCCTCATTTACCATGGCAAATCTACTGTGGCAATTTGCCTTATGTGTTGTATGAATGGAAAACTCATGTTGGTTTAGCCTTTTATTAATATTTCATTTCCAATTTATTTAATCCATTATTACAATTTGTCTTTAAAAAGTATGGTAATTTCTTATCATACAGCGGGAAAATATTCCTGCACTGTCCATTTTTGAAATATGTAAATAAGAATAGAATATGTTTCTAAACACTTCTACATGAATAATGCTGAGTGAGAAAGTTACAGAGGTTCAAAGATCATACCCCCAAGACATGCTAATTAACCTTGTCTGTTATTGGTAATGGTGAGAAGTTAGCATGTCTTGGGGGTATGATCTTTTTCACGATTCATTCAGGATTGTCTGTCATCATGGTAGCATCCACATTAATGTACGTAGAAGTGTTTAGAAACATATTCTATTTTATTTACAATTAAAGTGACTCCAAAATGGCACAATACATTATTTACCATTCATTTCTTTTAGGCACAAAATAATCTGAAACACAACCAAAACAAACTGCGAATACATCCCACAAGTTTGAGTCACAAGCTTGATGTAGTCATTGCGTGATAGAAATATGGGACCTTAATTTTGACCCCTACTTTTTTGAGAAAAAAAGTATTACTTGTTCAACAAAATCTCTTTTTCTGAGCAATTGTATTTCCCTATTTTAGTTTAGCATGCAATATACCGTAGCACAGTATTTTCATTATTTATTTTATACAGTCATTATTGCTCATCTTTAGCAAGGGTGTCAATAATTTCAGACCCCGCTGTATATTATTTTGCCATTTAAGATGAAATATTTGAATGAGGTATAGGCCTACTACTCCTACTGTATATTCTTATAATAAGTATTTTACAATCATCAGCCTTATGGTTTCCAATGCTTCTGATAGCTCATTATTTAATTGGGGGTGGGAATAGAGAACCTAGACAAGGAAAGTTGCAGCTGTCTGGTATCAGCGTAAGATGAGCTAAATCACTTGTTTATTCATGTGAGATTTTCGTTGCAATCAATCTTATTTTAGCACCCAAGTGCATGTAATCTCCCATTAGTATTGTTTTAAGAAAACCAGCGCTAACACAGTGCTCCATGCGAAGTTCAGCGTCTTCATTGCAATCCACCCGTTATGTTCTGTCACAGATCAGACTGTATTTGTCGGAAGATGTACCACAACAGTGCTCATGTTGTAATAATGAGACATGGGCATCAATTACTATGTTGTCTCACACAGTGAAATGGACTGCTTTCCCAAGTCTTTTTTTTTTATGTTTGTGTACTCGCTGTGAAATGTTGTGTCTTTAAAACACAGGGTCAGTGTGTGAATATAAATGATTGAAGGGTAGTTCTTCTGGGGTGTTCTACAGTAATCTCCACTGTTTTATTTTTTAGCAGACACTCTTATTCAGAGCGACTTACATTATTGAGTGCATACATTATTATTATATTTTTTTATACTGCCCCCCCCTGGGAATCAAACCCACAACCCTGGCGTTGCAAACACTATACCAACTGAGCTACATCCCTGCCGGCCATTCCCTCCCCTACCCTGGACCAATTGTGCGCCACCCCATGGGTCTCCCGGTCACGACAGAGCCTGGATTCGAACCAGGATCTCTAGTGGCAAAGCTAGCACTGCGATGCAGTGCCTTAGACCACTGCGCCACTCAGGAGTTCTTGTCTTGTTGTTTTGGATTTCACCTGCAATGCGTCATCCGTTGCTGGCCTGCAAATAGGGGACTGAGGAGCGACCAGACCATCATAAATAAATGATCTGGGATCCGTCCCAAATGTAACCCTATTCCCTATATAGTGCACTTCTTTTGACCAGAACTCTATGGGCCCTGGTCAAAAGTAGTACTCTACATAGGGAATAGGGTGTCATTTGGGATGCAACCCAGGTGATGCCAATCTCCTCTGCCATGCACCAGCCAGGTCCTGCATACAGTTTCTTTCAATCACTTTGGCATACGTTTCAGATGTAAGTGGTATATTTTCAAAACTCTTAAGTACAAAAGTCTAAACTGATAACACTTGTAATGCCCCCTATCTTATGTTCAAAACCTTTCATTGTGCATTTATCGGAGTTAAACACATCTTTCACCCCTGAGTCATTTATGCAAAATCTAAGTTTTCTGTGAAATACCATGAGAACATTTAGTTTAGTCACCAATACAACAGCTAATGATAGGCTCACTGTTTAGTCATTTTAACTAACATTTAATCCAAAAGCAAAAAATATATACATTTTAAAACTGATCGTTTTGAAGTGCTGAATACAAAGAATAGTATATGGTAAACATCATTTTCCATACAGTACTTTCCACAGTTGTGTCAAGCGTTGCAGCGTTGCAGTTTTTGACACAAACCGGTGTGCCTGGCACCTACGACCATACCCCTTTCAAAGGCACTTAAATCTTTTGTCTTGCCCATTCACTCTCTGAATGGCACACATACACATTCCATGTCTCAATTGTCTCAAGGCTTCAAAATCCTTATTTTACCTGTCTCCTCCCCTTCACCTACACTGATTGAAGTGAATTGAACAAGTGACATCAATAAGGGATCATAGCTTTCACCTGGATTCACCTGGTCAGTCTATGTCATGGAAAGAGCAGGTGTTCATAAAAATACAACTCAGGTATTTCAGCAGTGCATTGTACTACACTACAATTCCAAATGGTAGCACATAGTGACTCCACTTTGTCCAATTGAAACACACTGGCTGATGGAGGAGGATGATGATGATGATGATGATGATGATGATGTAGTATTTACAGCCACATCCATATATAATTTGGTTTTACCTTCCAACATGAATTAATGTCAATTGATTCATTTATTGTGTAAAAATATCAAACTATATACGTTAACTAGGCCATACATAATTTTGGTTCAGTAGTTATCAGTTTTGAGCAGTTTGATTAATTGATAGTTAAATGTAAATGTAAATGTAAATGTATTGTTAACAAATGACAAGAAAATCCTAAAGTAATGTGAATATTGCATTTTGAAAAGCAGATACTTAGGTTGAATTTGTATCCAAATTGAAAGAGTGATTTGGTGCAGTGAACAAGTGACTTTGTGAATGTGTTTGTTGTACAGTCAATTGAAAATGTGCTTAGAGTTTTGAAACTTGAGCCATTTTGATGATCTGTTTAGATGTTTGTATTTAAAGTTGTGAAAATGTACCACATACTTGTAAAAATGGCACCAAAGTGATAAAAAAAAGGTAATAAAATCTCACAATGACAGAGGCGAGAGAGATACTGTATGATGTGATCACATAAGCCTTGTCGAGCCCACCCACCTGAATTCAACGTGAAATCAGTAAACATTTAATGTGTGTGTGCGTATGTGTGTGTGTGTGTGCCTGCATGCATGTGTGTGTGCATAAGAGGCTCCACAAGTGAATGGGAAAATCTTGCTACTAGTCTTATTGACCAATGCTCCACAGCTTGAGTGACGCACTTTCTAGTCTGTATCATTCTGCATAAGTTCTAGCCTGTATCATCAACTGAATAAATGTCAGTTCAGGAAGTTGTAAACTGGGAAATCTAATGTTATCTCAGTAGTATCTGTCTGAGATGGTTTTCTGTTCTCTCATTCATCTTATTAAACAGCATTGTCTTATTTTTCATAAGAAGCAGCAGGTGTGTTCCTTTATATGACAATTTTCATTGGAATACAACCAAACTCAATTTCAACAAATTAGCCCCATCAATACCATACACGAAGATCAATATTCTAAAGCAATATCAAGACCCTGTTCTGTATGGAATGTACCTAGATTTCGAATTATTTCTCAATTTTTCCTAACAGCATTTGAATAAGTGAGAAAAGACTAACATTAAAACCTACACTAGAAGCGCAGTGGTCTCTGGGAAATTCCCCTGCCTGTACATTACCACTGCTGCTGTGCATCTGCCGTCTGACAGTTGAAGATATATGATTGTTTGTTCCCAAAGCCGTAGTTCTCTAGCTTTGTCACAAAGAAGAAAACAACTTCAATCACTACCATGAAAAGCAGCAGAAAAATGCTTTCACATTTTCATACCCTCTTATCTCTCCAAAGGCAGCAGCAAAAAGGTAAACACGACACAGTAAGGTTATTTAAAAATACATTTCCTGGGAGGGACGAATAACAGTAATGAGTAGAATCAAGACCTCTCATTGGCATTTTCCTTTCACTGAACAGCTTCAATCCTCATGTCACGGTCAAACATTTTTAAGACATTGTAACTGTAAAGAGTTTATACACTACAATGATGGATCTAGAGAGTACATGTGTCACGCCCTGGCTCTGGGGACACTGTTATGTTGAGCCAGGGTGTGTAGATCTATGTGTTGTGTTTCTATGTCAGGATTCTAGGTATTGTATTTCTGTGTTGGCCAGAGTGGTTCCCAATCAGAGGCAACGAGTGTCAGCTGTGGCTGGTTGTCTCTGATTGGGAGCCATACTTATAGAGGCTGTTTTCCCACATTAGTTGTGGGATCTTGTTCTAGTTGGTTTGTGTTAGACCGTTGACTGTCACGTTATCGTTTTTGTTCGTGTTATCCTTCAGAGTTAATAAATATGTTTGCATTCAACGCTGCGCATTGGTCCTCTGTTCCCGACGATCGTGACAGAAGATCCCACCAAAACTGGACCAAGCAGCGTGTCCAGGAGCCATCGCTAGGGGAGTCGCTAGCAGATCTCCGTGGCAACCTCGACTGGGTCAAGCCTAATGAAGAGCAGAGAGGGTGGACTTGGGAACAGTGGAGGAAGAGTCTCGACTGGGTCAAGCCAAATGAGGAGCAGAATGGCTGGAGTTGGAAGCAGAAGAGCGAGAGTTGGGCGAGAACTATAGAGGCCTGGCCCACGGGGAAGAGAGACCCCCAGAAATGTTTTAGGGGGGGGCTCACGACGTGGACGTCGGGGCAGCAGGAGGCCGCGATAGAGCGGTCCAGCGGGTTGGCAGAGGAGGCCGCCAGGTTACGGGGGCCACTGGTATTAAAGGGGAAGGAAAGTGTGGAGGCACGGCGAGAGGTACTGGGGTGTGTTACCAGTCCGGTCCGGCCCGTTCCTGATCCCTGCATAGGGCCAGTGGTGTGTGTCCCCAGTACGGTCCGGCCTGTTCCTGCTCCCCGCATCGAGCCTGTGGTGCGTGTCGTCAGCCCGGCCCGGCCTGTTCCTGCTCCCCGCACCGAGCCTATGGTGCGCGTCGCCAGCCCGGCCCGGCCTGTTCCTGCTCCCCGCACCAAGCCTATGGTGCGCGTCGCCAGCCCGGCCCGGCCTGTTCCTGCTTCCCGCACCAGGCCAATGGTGCGCGTCGCCAGCCCGGCCCGTCCTGTTCCTGCTCCCCGCACCAGGCCAATGGTGCGCGTCGCCAGCCCGGCCCGTCCTGTTCCTGCTCTCCGCACCAGGTCAATGGTGCGCGTCGCCAGCCCGGTCCGGCCCTTTCCTGCTCCCCGCACCAAGCCAATGGTGCGCGTCGCCAGCCCGGTCCGGCCCTTTCCTGCTCCCCGCACCAAGCCAATGGTGCGCGTCGCCAGCCCGGTCCGGCCCGCTCCTGCTCCCCGCACCAAGCCAATGGTGCGCGTCGCCAGCCCGTTCGGCCCGGCTCCTGCTCCCCCACACCAGGCCAGTGGTGTGCGTCGTCAGTCCGGCACGGCCCGTGCCTGTTCCCCCCACCAAGCCAGTGGTGTGCGTCGTCAGTCCGCACGTCCCGTGCCTGTTCCACCGGTGCCTGGTCCGGCACCGGTCAGATGCTTCACGCCGGAGCTAGATCAATCCGCTCCACCAGTGTGCAGTCCAGCTCCGGCCAGCGGGGTCAGACCGACCAGGGGTACTTTGGGGGTTGGAGAGGGAGCGGGGATCAGGCCCGGAGCCGGATCCGCCGCCTAGGCGGAGTGCCCACCCGGTCCCTCCCCTGTGGTATTTGGTTGACGCGTTCGGAGTCCGCGCCTTTAGGGGGGGGGTACTGTCACGCCCTGGCTCTGGGGACACTGTTATGTTGAGCCAGGGTGTGTAGATCTATGTGTTGTGTTTCTATGTCGGGATTCTAGGTATTGTATTTCTGTGTTGGCCAGAGTGGTTCCCAATCAGAGGCAACGAGTGTCAGCTGTGGCTGGTTGTCTCTGATTGGGAGCCATACTTATAGAGGCTGTTTTCCCACATTAGTTGTGGGATCTTGTTCTAGTTGGTTTGTGTTAGACCGTTGACTGTCACGTTATCGTTTTTGTTTGTGTTATCCTTCAGAGTTAATAAATATGTTTGCATTCAACGCTGCGCATTGGTCCTCATTTCTGATGAAATCTTCTGCCACTACAAGTTATCCTCAATGCTTGTTCTATAAGGTGAGGAGGATAGCCTCTCATGCTAAGTGGATGTCTTATATAAACCCATTCAAGCCATCTCTCTTAAGGTATACCATTCAGAAAGTATTCACGCCCCTTGACTTTTCCACATTTTGTTGTGTTACAAGATGGGATTAAAATTGATTTAATTGTAATTTTTTGTCAACTGTATACAAAAAATAGTCTATAATGTCAAACTGTTTTAGGTTATTGTCCTGCTGAAAGCTGAATTTGTCTCCCAGTGTCTGTTGGAAAGCAGATTGAACCAAGTTTTCCTTTAGGACTTTGCCTGTGCTTAGCCCTATTCCGTTTGTTTTTATCCCCCCAAAAAGTCCTTGCTGATGACAAGCATACCCATAACATGATGCAGCCACCACCATGCTTGAAAATATGAAGAGTGGTACTCAGTGATGTGTTATATTTTCCTCAAACATAACGCTTTGTATTCAAGACATAATGTTAATTTCTTTGCAGTTTTTTTTTTGCAGTTTTATTTTAGTCCCTTTTGCAAACAGGATGCATGTTTAGGAATATTTTTTATTTTGTACAGGCTTCCTTCTTTTCACTCTGTCATTTAGGTTAGTATTATGGTTTAACTACAATATTGTTGATCCATCCTCAGTTTTCTCATAGGACAGCCATTAAACTCTGTAACTGTTTTAAAGTCACCGTTGACCTCATGGTGAAATCCCTGAGCGGTTTCCTTCCTCTCCAGCAACTGAGTTAGGAAGGACGCCTGTATCTTTGTAGTGACTGGGTGTATTGATACACCATCCAACGTGTAATTAATAACTTCACCATGTTCAAAGGAATATTCAGTGTCTGCTTTTTTTTATTTGTACCCATCTACCAATAGGTGCCCTTCTTTGCGAGGCATTGGAAAACCTCCCTGGTCTTGAATTGGTTGAATCTGTGTTTGAAATTCACTGATCAACTGAGGGACATTATAGATAATTTTATGTTTGGGGTACAGAGATGAGGTAGTCATTCAAAAATCATGTTAAACAATATTATTGCACACAGAGTGAGAGAGTGAGTCTATGCAACTTATTATGTGACTTGTTAAGTACATTTTTACTCCTGAACTTATTTAGGCTTGCCATAACAAAAGGGTTGAATTTATTGACTCAAGACATCTCAGCTTTTTATTTGTAATTAATTTGTAAACATTTCTAAAAATATCATTCCACTTTGACGTTATAGCATATTGTGTGTAGGCCAGTAACACAAAATCTCTATTTGTCTATTTGTCAACAACAGTTGGTGCGCAATCTCTAATATTAAGGAAGTCTCAAAGTTCTGATTGTCTGAGTTAGAATACATCATGATAAGCTGTAGACCACACTATTTACCAAGAGTTTTCATCTATATTCTATAACTCTAGATCACCTCTACTCTACACACCGAGCTCTCCCTCAACCTCCATTTGGCAAATCTGACCATAACTCCATCCTCTTAATTCATGTTTACAAGCAAAAACTCAAACAGGAAGTACCAGTGACGCGTTCAATGTGGAAGTGGTCCATTGAAGCGGACTCTAAGCTACAGGACTGTTTCATTAACACAGATTGGAATATGTACATTATGTACAATATGTACATTGAGGAGTTTACCACATCAGTCACCGGCTTCATTAATAAGTGCATTAATAAGTGCATCGACGTTGCAGTCCCCACAGTGACTGTACGTTCATATCCTAACCAGAAGCCATGGATTGCAGGCAACATCCACGCTGAGCTAAAGGCTCAGCGGGACACAAATCCGGACACATAAGAAATCCCGCTATGCCCTCCGACGAACCATCAAACAGGCAACGCGTCAATACAGGACAAAATCGAATCCTACTACACAACGACTCTGACGCTCGTCGGATGTGGCAGGGCTTGCACACTATCACGGATTACAAAGGGAAACCCAGCCGCGAGCTGGCCAGTGACGTGAGCCTACCAGCTAAGCTAAATGCCTTCTATGCTCGCTTTGAGGCAAGCAACACTGAATCATGAACGAGAGCACCTGCTTTTCCGGACGACTGTGTGATCACGCTCTCCATAGCCGATGTGAGTAACACCATTAAACAGGTTAACATTCACAATGCCGCAGGGCTAGACAGATTACCAGGACGCGTACTCAGAGCATGAGATGACTAGCTAGCAAGTATTTTCAATTATATTTTCAACTTCTCCCTGACCCACTCTAAAATACCCACATGTTTCAAGCAGACCACCATAGTCCACATGCTCAAGAACGCCAAGGTAACCTGTCTAAATGTCTATCGAACCGTAGCACTCACATCTGTAGCCATGAAATGCTTTGAAAGGCTGGTCATGGCTCACATCAACACCATCATCCCAGACACCTGGACCCACTCCAATTCGCATACCGCCCCAACAGATCCACAAATGACCCAATCTCTATTGCACTCCACACTGCCCTTTCCCACCTGGACAAAATGAACACCTACGTGAGAATGCTGTTGACTACAGCTCAGCATTCAACGCCATAGTGCCCTCCAAGCTCATCACTAGGCTAAGGATCCTAGGATTAAATACCTGCCTCTGCAATTGGATACTGGATTTTCTGACGGTCCGCCCCCAGGTGGTGAGGGTAGGCAACAACACATCCGCCACGCTGACCCTCAACACAGGGGCCCCTCAGGGGTGCATGCTTAGCCCCCTCCTGTACTCCCTGTTCACCCATGACTGCGTGGCCGCACAAGATTCCAACACCATCATTAAGTTTGCTAATGACACGACGGTGGTAGGCATGATCACCGATGACGATAAGGCCTACAGGTAGGAGGTCAGAGACAGTGTGGTGCCAGGACAACAATCTCTCCCTCAACATCAGCAAGACAAAGGAGCTGATCGTGGACTACAGAAAACAGAGGGCCGAGCACACCCCCATTCACATCGACGGGGCTTTAGTGGAGATTGTCGAGAGCTTTAAGTTCCTCGGTGTTCACATTACTTAGGACCTATCATGGTCCAAACACACCAACACAGTTGTGAAGAGGGCATGACAATGCCTCTTCCCCCTCAGGAGGCTGAAAATATTTGGCATGGGACCTCAGATCCTCAAATAGTTCTACAGCTGCACCATTGAGAGCATCTTGACTGGCTGTATCACCGCTTGGTATGGCAACTGCTCGGCATCCAACTGCAAGGCGATACAAAGGGTAGTGCGTACGGCCCAGTACATCACTGGGGCCGAGCTCCCTGCCATCCAGGACCTCTATACCAGGCAGTGTCAGAGGAAGGCCTTAAAAATGGTCAGACTCGAGGATCCCCAAGTCACAGTCTGTTCTCTCTGTTACCGCATGGCAAGCGGTACCAGAGCACCGGAGCATGTCTGGGACCAAAAGGTTCCTGAACAGTTTCTATCGCAAAGCCATCAGACTGCTGAACAGTTAATTAAAGACTGCCCAGACTTTTTGCTTTTCACCCCCTACCTACAAGTACATAGTACTTCAATAAACCACCTAACCAAACCTACATGTACATATTAGCTCAATCAATCACCCAAACTACCTCGTACCCCAATACACTGACTCGGTACTGGTACTCCTTGTATATTTTACATTTTAGTCATTTAGCAGACGCTCTTATCCTGAGCGACTTACAGTTAGTGAATACATATTTTTTTTATACTGGCCCCCCGTGGGAATTGAACCCACAACCCTGGCATTGCAAACGCCATGCTCTATCAACTGAGCTACATCCCTGCCGGCCATTCCTTCCCCTACCCTGGACGACGCTGGGCCAATTGTGCGCCACCCATGAGTCTCCCGGTCGCGGCCGGCTGCAACAGAGCCTGGATTCGAACCAGGATCTCTAGTGGCACAGTTATTACTGCGATGCAGTGCCTTAGACCACTGTGCCACTCAGGAGTCACTGCGCCACTCAGGAGTCGCTGGTATATAGCTGGTATATAGCCTCGTTATGTTATTGTGTTATTTTATTGTGTTACTATTTTCTTTTTATCTATTTGTTAATTTTCTTCCTTTTTAACTACAGTTGAAGTCGGAAGTTTACATACACCTTAGCCAAATACATTTAAACTCAGTTTTCCACAATTCCTGACATTTAATCCTAGTAAAAATTCCCTGTTTTAAGTCAGTTAGGATCACCACTTTACTTTAAGAATGTGAAATGTCAGAATAATAGTAGAGAGAATTATTTATTTCAGCTTTTATTTCTTTCATCACATTCCAAGTGGGTCAGAAGTTTACATACACTCAATGGTAGCATTGCCTTTAAATTGTTTAACTTGGGTCAAACGTTTCGGGTAGCCTTCCACAAGCTTCCCACAATAAGTTGGGTGAATTTTGGCCCATTCCTCCTGACAGAGCTGGTGTAACTGAGTCAGGTTTGTAGGCCTCCTTGCTCACACACGCTTTTTCAGTTCTGCCCACAAATGTTCTATAGGATTGAGGTCAGGGCTTTGTGATGGCCACTCCAATACCTTGACTTTGTTGTCCTTAAGCCATTTTTCCACAACTTTGGAAGTATGCTTGGGGTCATTGTCCATTTGGAAGACTCATTTACAACCAAGCTGTTGTTTCAATATATCCACATAATTTTCTTTCCTCATGATGCCATCTATTTTGTGAAGTGCACCAGTCCCTCCTGCAGAAAAGCACCCCCACAGCATGATGCTGCCACCCCCGTGCTTCACGGTTGGGATGGTGTTTTTCGGCTTGCAAGGCCCCCCTTTTTCCTCCAAACATAACGATGGTCATTATGGCCAAACAGTTCTATTTTTGTTTCATCAGACCAGAGGACATTTCTCCAAAAAGTAAGATCTTTGTCCCCATGTGCAGTTGCAAACCGTAGACTAGCTTTTTTATGGCGGTTTTGGAGCAGTGGCTTCTTCTTTGCTGAGCGGCCTTTCAGGTTATGTTGATATAGGACTTGTTTTACTGTGGATATAGATACTTTTGTACCTGTTTCCTCCAGCATCTTCACAAAGTCCTTTGCTGTTGTTTGGGATTGATTTGCACTTTATGCACCAAAGTACGTTCATCTCTAAGAGACAGAACGCGTCTCCTTCCTGAGTGGTATGACGGCTGCGTGGTCCCATGGTGTTTATACTTGCGTACTATTGTTCGTACAGGAGTCAATATCACTATGAGGTGCCTTTGGTGTCCTCATCAGACTCACTCAGTCATCATGAAAATGTAGCAGAATAATGAAAGTCTGAGGTCTTATTATAAGTGGCCAAACATTTGCACACATATCAGTAGAATGATAAGTCTCTAAAAAAGTGTTTCCTTCATTTTATTAAATTTTTTTCATTGGATGTACGTGATTTTGGCATGTCCCACACACTGCTCTGCTAACTACAGTGTGTGTAATAAGTGGTTAAATTATACTAAATCCAAACAAATTTTACATGGTTTTACTGTCCACAATAAGTTATTTGATAAAACAAGTAATTTTGATCATGTATATTGTATTTTCATAATCATATTGAACATTTTGCATGTGTCCCTGAAATTGCTGTCCACCCTGTCATTATGGGGTAACTGCCCCTTTAAGAAACCCACTGATGTTTTCAGTGACATCACTACGAGCATTTTGTCTTTCTTCAATGAAGGCTGAAGCAGTGTCTAGTTGCAGAGTAAGTATTTACACTTATGTTTCATAATTTTCATCATATTATGTGTGTAGTTGGATGTTGTCAAGCTTAACATGTCCACTCTGTCATAGTGAAATATCAATTGATAGAAAAACCTATCAGAACTTTGAAATATATTTGTAAAACAGTACACAGTCAGCTTGCTAACTGTAGTATGTTGCTAAGTGAAGGTCCACCATGTGCTCATTAAATGCTAACATTAGCCAAAAATGTCCACCCCTGTCATTGTCCACCCTGTCAGCAAGCCTTCCATGACAGGGTGGACATGGTTCATGACAGGAAGGACATGTGCATAGTTTAGGCCACATACTGATAATGTTACACATATTACAACAGCTATTACACACATTTTATAACAGTACATGCTATACATAGTAAGAATGGACAATATGGACAATTTTTGGCGATATCGGTATCAGCAAACCTAGTTTGATAATGCAAGCCTAGTTTACCGGGACTGCCAATTAAAGTGTGTAAGGGAACATTTTGAATCGTATTTTTCAAGGAATGAGATCAAAAGGAGCTGAGATAGCAAGGAGATATCGGGAACGTCGTGATGCTGACCCAGACAGAAGAAGAAAGTACCTTGAGAAAGAAAGGGTCAAATGTAAAAAAGACAGAGAGACTGGAAAGAAGAAGGGTGTCAATGAGCTCAGTGAGAGAGAGAAGAGGGCAAAAAGAAAGAAATGGAGAGAGGCAAAAAGTCAAGCCAGAGCCAGAAACAGGGCCAGTGCTTTGCTACAGTCAGAGACACCTCCCAACTCCCCTGCTGAAACTCCTGAAAATCAGCATGAGCCAGGGCCCTCCAGGTTAGATCATTGGAAGTTTAGCTGATGAGACTTATTAGAAAGTTTAGATTTATTTGAAGGACAATTATCAACTGTTTATATCCCCATAAAATGACATATTGATAACTAATATAACCCTACAAGTATGGCTTCAAAGAAATAACGTGGAATTTCTTTGAGGCTAATCATGGGAAGGGGGCACCAGATGGTGTGGGTGGGGCCCTCAAGAGGTCAGCAGACCGGATTGTAGCCCATGGAGGAGACATTCCTGATGCCCAGAGCTTGTATAACAAGCTGAAAAGCCTGGACACATCTGTCGAGCTGTTCTTCATCCCAGAGAGGGATATTGAATCAAAGCCTGAGGTACCTGCAATAGCTGCCATAAAAGGCACTATGAGAATCCACCAAGCTATCAGTCTGACACCCGGCCAAATGAAATACAGAGACATTTCATGTCTGTGTAAAAGGGAGGAAGGTGTTTTGGACTGCCCCTGCTTTAACCTTCAAGAGGTCACTCTAGCTAATGTTCCTGTTTCATCTGACAAGTCCCCAGCATGTGGAAAGACACCAGATAATCCTAGGAGACCAGAAATGATTGAGGTAAAGCACATTGGAGAGTGGTGCGTCGTTAATTATGACAATGAAGCATACCCAGGTATCATCATGGATGCAGAAGGGCACAGTGTGAAAGTTAAGTGTATGCAACGCCATGGTATAAACAAGTTCAAATGGCCAAGTCTTCGGGACGACATCTGTTGGTACCATGACTGGCAGGTACTTTGCCTAATACCAGAACCACAGGCTCTGAACAAGCGCTCTGTACAGATTGAAGTGTCTGCATGGAAGTATGTGGAACAGCAACTGCAGAACTGAGCCATGTCTCTGCAGAAAGGGGAGAGACTGTTTGGAGATGCGTCCAAGTGATCTTTCTGTAATATTCTGTTTTTTCAAATCAACTGTTCTCAACTTAAAAACATTTTTCTTCTTGTTCTACAGTTGAATGTTTGACTTTCACTGTGCAGAATGATGTACAGAGTTTAACGCTAGAAGGCCACATTAATGTCTCATTTTGGGCATCTTTATTCAGTGGCTGCATGCAGGTAGAGTGGATCAAAAACAGTCTGTTCAACTTGTAATTTCCCCCTACATGGGAAAAGGCATTTTTTACATCATTTTCTTGCATTGTTCCTTGCATTTATGAGGCCATTCAATGACATTTCACAACGCGTCCACCCTGTAATGCCCAGGGTCCACCCTGTCATGTCACTGTCCACCCTGTTATTTTCATGTTCTGTGAAAATAAAAAAATTATTTTCACAAGTTAGCAAAATCTTTTGTGTGATTCCTTTATAAACAAATGAGGGCCAAATAGTATTGTTTGAAAGTTTGACCAGATATCTTTTTTGTTAGATTTTATTTAGAAAAGAAAGTGCAACTCTCGCAGATTTTATAGAGAAACAAATAGTTTGCCATAATTTCATTATTATCCAAATACTTTTCCCATAAACTAAAATATATTGTTGAGAAAGTGACTAAATAGTTTTCTGAAAATGTACGTTTTATAATCACTATGTAATTACAATGTATTTATTCTGCTTTGAAATTGTCCATGACAGGGTGGACATATTTTGCTGTTTGCATGTAAATTGTCTGCTTGCAGTTAATTTATAAAAAGTGTGGGAGCTTGACCAATATGCATTTCTAACAGCATAACATATACTTAATACAATGAATATGAAGTTCAATGGAAAATCTCAGCTTTTTTGGGGGGAAATGGGGAAGTCTCAAAGGCACCTTATGGTGATATTGACCCACAGATGAATGCGGTACCTTCAGGCATTTGGAAATTAACCCCAAGGATGAACCAGACTTGTGGAGGTCTACAATTTTTTTTCTGAGGTCTTGGCTGATTTCTTTTGATTTTCCCATGATGACAAGAGAAGAGGCATTTAGTTTGAAGGTAGGCCTTGAAATACATCCACAGGTACACCTCCAATTGACTCAAATGATGTCAATTAGCCTATCAGAAGCTTCTAAAGCCATGACATCATTTTCTGGAATTTTCCAAGCTGTTTAAAGGAACAGTCAACTTAGTGTATGTAAACTTCTGACTCACTGGAATTGTGATACAGTGAATTATAAGTGAAATAATCTGTCTGTAAACAATTGTTGGGAAAATTACTTGTGTCATGCACAAAGTAGATGTCCTAACCGACTTGCTAAAACTATAGATTGTTAACAAGAAATTTGTGGAGTGGTTGAAAAATGAGTTTTAATGACTCCAACCTAAGTGCATGTCCTAATCCAGGCACTTGTCATCTCCCGTCTGGATTACTGCAACTCGCTGTTGGCTAGGCTCCCTGCCTGTGTCATTAAACCCCTGCAATTTATCAAGAACGCTGCAGCCTGTCTGGTGTTCAACCTTCCCAAGTTCTCTCATGTCACCCCGCTCCTCTGCACACTCCACTGGCTTCCAGTTGAGGCTCGCATCTACTACAAGACCATGATGCTTGCCTACGGAGCTGTGAGGGGAACGGCACCTCCTTACCTTCAGGCTCTGATCAGACCCTACAACCAATCGAGGGCACTACGTTCATCCACCTCTGGCCTGCTAGCCCCCCTACCTCTACGGAAGCACAGTTCCCGCTCAGCCCAGTCAAAGCTATTCGCTGTTCTGGCACCCCAATGGTGGAACAAGCTCCCCCACAACGCCAGGACAGCGGAGTCACTGACCACCTTCCGGAGACACTTGAAACCCTACCTCTTTAAGGAATACCTGGAATAGTATAAATGTAATCATTCTACCTACCCCCCACCCCCACCCCCCATTTTAAAAAAAGTAGTCCCACTGGCTATCATAAGTTGAATGCACCAATTTGTGGATAAGAGCGTCTGCTAAATTACGTAAATGTAAATGTATGTAAACTTCCGACTTCAACTGTACACTGTTGGGAAAGGGCTTGTAAGTAAGCATTTCACAGTAAAGTCTAAACTTGTTGTATTCGGCACGTGACAAATACATTTGATTTGATATACTGTAGCCTCTCATACAAAGTGGAAGTCTTATAATAAACCGTTCTAAGCCACCTGGCATTTGGTATGTGAATATACAGTAAACAGTATACTACAGTATCCTACAGTAGCCCAACACAGTCCCAGGTAGCAGGTGCCAGGCTGTCGCCTGATCTGAGTTCTGTCTATATCTCCCCTCTACATCTCTCCCAAACAATAAGAAAGCCAAACGCCTTCAGTTTAGCCTTCATGTGGCAGAAGAGATTGTCAGTGATGGGTGAATAACATGCAATGGCATTTAATGCCCCCACAGCTTAGTGACGGACGCCCATGGCACGGTGAAGTACGTTCGATTCCCTCGCTGAGGATAATGCGGAGTGACACAGGATTTTGTCAGGAACGGTGTGATGCATACCCTTGGGGGACCCATCTCAGCAGAAACATAGCTGAAAGACATTTGTTGTGTACCTGCCTACAGTCCAAATTCTCTGGCTGGCTCTTCAATCCTATAATATACTGTAGCTCTATGTTTCACTGATGTATTGATCTATGTATAAGCATTTACAAAACCATTTTAAATGTAAACATCATATTCCATTCATATAGACATATGTATATCAATATCTTTTATAATCATGAATACGAAAGGTGATGATAAAATTGTCAAATATATTAATACTAAATCAGTACATTTGGTATAATCAATTCTTAAATGAATGGTGTATAAATGGTTATATTGATCTATAAATCTCTGGAATAGATTGCAATATGTGGGCCTACAGGTCATATCATCAAAAGCTAATATTTGCACACTTATGTTAAATGCATGAGCAGAACTCTTCCTAGCCATTTCAATATCCAATAATATGCAGATGACTGTAATGTAGGCTGAGTAGTGTTTTTCATTATGATAGGCCCTCACTTCAGACAGAGGATAAATGTCAATGGAAAAAATAGACAGTGTGTACTTGATATAATTAACGGTTGGGATGACTCCTATAATGAATCACAGTGGGACATTTGAGAACTTTTGAAGGTACCTCTCATACGTTGCGTTAACTTTGGTGCAGTAAATGTACTAGGCTAATAGCACTGAGTGAGATTCTTCACTAAAGTAAAGTGTGCCTAGATTCTCATGAGTCCTCTCATTAAGTTTTTCCATCCACGCATCAATATTGTTCATTTCAGTGGCCGGGAGTTGTGGGTTCACAACTGTTATAATGCTAATATTAACGGTTGAGTGATCAGGACAGCATCAGCAGACATTAGTCAGCTAAAGGCTGATTTGTTAGTTTTATAGGAGCTCTGTTCACCCAGACAAACTAAAAAGTCACTCTGAGTTTATTTTGTATACCTATAGTTGCTCTGCCCTGAGGTCACAAAAACGAATCAGAGATGTGTCCAAGGCCCAGCCTGACCCCTACCCAAGCAACCATGGACGCGTGTGCGCGTGCAAGTGTGATTTCTTTCTTCAAAAAAATACATTAGTTCTGAAAAATTGCATCTACATATAAAATATAAAAAGTCCCCTAACACAACATTAAGTCCCAATCATACTGTACTGTATATAAAAGTTGTTACTCCAAGAAAGGCACTTTCAGCACAAACGTCACAAATATGAGCTCACTGTTTGAGAAACAAAAAGTAGTGACAGCAGGGAAAACCAATTACGGTCACCAACTCACACTGCAGAAACACAGTGCCTGGAATATTCTGGAATATAGACAATGTAACAGAACATACATAATGTTCTATGGAAATGTTCTAAATGTTCTTACCTGGGTCCTTGTAGTCCGAATTCTGGTTGGACAACAGAAACAAGAAGTCCTGGCAGGTGTCCTGGTCCAATAACTGGTGGTTCTGGAGGCAGAGGTCAACAATCAGGGTCACAGCTTTCTGACAGAACATGTCATACTCCTCTCCGTCAGGACTCATGCTCCCAGCTGCATCCACTGTCTCTCAGCACTGTATCTCAGCAACGTGCTCATCTAAGGAGACTCACGCCACGTAACGTATGCAGCACTGCACCCACACAAATAGACACACAGCCGCCCATAGAAAGAAGATAAATGAGACTTGACTCTGTCCGTACGGCTGATTCTTGTTGTTCTGTATTGTACTGTCTCTCAAGTATGTGTGTGTGACATTGTGGAGGTTAGTGTGTATGTGCATGTCTAAATGTGAGTGTGTGTCGGATCTTGGCCAAGTTTGTGTGTATGTGTATTATATGTGTGTATATGTATGTGTGTATGTCCACGTGTGGCTTACGGTTGGGGACAGTGTGTGTGTACGAGTGTAGGCTAAGGCTTAATTGATCACCCCAGGTATTCTAGGGGCAGAATTATTGCATCACATTTATTCTGAAGCTCTGGCAAATCGAACGCAACAGATGAGTTCACTTGGCAACAATTGAATATGAAGACTAGAGCCTGTGCATCCTCGCTCCCCCGTTCTCCCCCCATTCTCCCATTCCTCCCTCATTATACCCCCCCCCAAAAAAAAAAAAAAAGAAACGCAACAGATGAGTTTACTCGGCAACACCTTCATATGAATACTAAAGCCCTCCTGCCCTTGTTTTCCCCCCATCCCCCCTCCCCCTTCCTCCCATGCCATGCCACTACCTCTGTCTCTGTCTGTGTGTGTAGTAATGAAAAGCCTCTCATTAGGACCAGTGGGCTGCTTGTTTTTCTCAGGTCGGCTGATCCTCCGCTCCGGGTCTCCCCTCTGGTTTCACTTCCCTCCGGTATCGCTCCCTCCCTGGGCTAAGATAAATCCCCTGTGTCTGGCACGCTCACTGCTCCTCTCCTCTCCTTTCCCCTCCTCCACAATGTGATTGCCTGTGCTTACAGCCTGGTATCATAGACTAGACGTAACATAGTAAAAGTACATCCGGGACACTCAAATTAGTACGATATGTTATGTTTGATATGGTTACATATTAGAGTAGGTTACTTAAGGCAAAAACAAAAGTAGGGTGGTTGATCAGGTGGATGTGTCAGATAATGTGAACATCTAGCAACCCAAAGGTTGTGTGTTCGAAACTCATCACAGACAACTTTAGCGTTTTAGCTAATTAGCAACTTTGCAACTACTTACTACTTTTTAGCTACTTTTCAACTACTTAGCATGTTAGTTAACCCTTCGCCTAAACTAAATTCCTTTAACCCATCTCCTAACCCAAACCTTAACACTAACCTTAACCATAACCCTAACATTAACCCCTAAGCCTAACCCCAAGCCTAGATAACGTTAGCCACCTAGTTTGGAATTGGAATTCGTAACATATCACATGTTTAGCAATTTCATAACATATTGTACGAATTGCAATTCGTAACAATTCATTCGAATTGTAATTCATAACATATCATACAAAATGTATGATGGACATACCATACCAAACGTAACATATCATACTAATTGGAGTGTCCCGGATTTATGTTTACTATGTTACGTCTACCCCTCAGTTCAGGTTGGTGCTTAGCGTGCTGAGTATTTGCAACAGTTAGGAGAAGGTGGGAGGAGGAGGAGGGAGGAGGAAGAAGAGGGACTGACTGTGTATGGGAGACATATCACTTGACCTAATCACTGTCTGTATCGACTTTGGAGTGATTTTTGGATGTGGGTGCATCCTAATAGCCTTTTAAGTGTTCTTGGCTGCACATGTGTGTATTTTTTATTTTATTTTTTTATTTTTATTTCACCTTTATTTAACCAGGTAAGCCAGTTGAGAACAGGTTCTCATTTACAACTGCGACCTGGCCAAGATAAAGCAAAGTAGTGCAATAAAAACAACACAGAGTTACATATGGGGTAAAAAACATAAAGTCAGAAATACAACAGAAAATATATATACAGTGTGTGCAAATGTAGCAAGTTATGGAGGTAAGGCAATAAATAGGCTATAGTGCAGAATAATTACAATAGTATTAACACTGGAATGCTAGATGTGCAAGAGATTATGTGCAAATAGAGATACTGGGGTGCAAAAGAGCAAAATAAATAACAATATAGGGATGAGGTAGTTGGGTGGGCTAATTTCAGATGGGCTGTGTACAGGTGCAGTGATCGGTAAGGTGCTCTGACAACTGATGCTTAAAGTTATTGAGGGAGATAAGAGTCTCCAGCTTCAGAGATTTTTGCAATTCGTTCCAGTCATTGGCAGCAGAGAACTGGAAGGAATGGCGGCCAAAGGAGGTGTTGGCTTTGGGAATGACCAGTGAGATATACCTGCTGGAGCGCAGACTACGGGTGGGTGCTGCTATGGTGACCAATGAGCTAAGATAAGGCGGGGATTTGCCTAGCAGTGATTTATAGATGGCCTGGAGCCAGTGGGTTTGACGACGAACATGTAGTGAGGACCAGCCAACAAGAGCGTACAGGTCACAGTGGTGGGTAGTGTATGGGGCTTTGGAGACAAAACGGATGGCACTGTGATAGACTACATCCAATTTGCTGAGTAGAGTGTTGGAGGCTATTTTGTAAATTACATCGCCGAAGTCAAGGATCGGTAGGATAGTCAGTTTTACGAGGGCATGTTTGGCAGCATGAGTGAAGGAGGCTTTATTGCGAAATAGGAAGCCGATTCTAGATTTAACTTTGGATTGGAGATTCTTTATGTGAGTCTGGAAGTTGAGTTTACAGTCTAACCAGACACCTAGGTATTTGTAGTTGTCCACATACTCTAGGTCAGACCCGTCGAGAGTGGTGATTCTAGTCGGGTGGGCGGGTGCCAGCAGCGTTCGATTGAAAAGCATGCATTTAGTTTTACTAGTGTTTAAGAGCAGTTGGAGGCTACTGAAGGATTGTTGTATGGCATTGAAGCTCGTTTGGAGGTTTGTTAACACAGTGTCCAATGAAGGGCCAGATGTATACAAAATGGTGTCGTCTGCGTAGAGGTGGATCTGAGAGTCACCAGCAGCAAGAGCGACATCATTGATATACACGGAGAAAAGTGTCGGCCCAAGAATTGAACCCTGTGGCACCCCCATAGAGACTGCCATAGGTCCAGACAACAGGCCCTCCGATTTGACACACTGAACTCTATCTGAGAAGTAGTTGGTGAACCAGGCGAGGCAGTCATTTGAGAAACCAAGGCTATTTAGTCTGCCAATAAGAATGCGGTGGTTGACAGAGTCGAAAGCCTTGGCCAGGTCGATGAAGACGGCTGCACAGTACTGTCTATTATCAATTGCGGTTATAATATCGTTTAGGACCTTGAGCGTGGCTGAAGTGCACCCGTGACCAGCTCGGAAACCGGATTGCATAGCGGAGAAGGTACGGTGGTATTCGTATTGGTAAACTAGATGACCTTGTGAGTGTGTCTGTGTGGGCATGTGTACGTTAAGATGCTTTATTGATATGTTATATTAGAACACTTCACTTAGTGAACTTGTATAAAAGTGAAATACTATAATAAATGTGTGAGATCGTGATTTTCTGTGTTAGGATTCCATTAAAACGAATAGCTATATTCTCTTGGTAATAATTGATTCAACTGTTGACTGAAAACAATACTGGTTTTATTTTCAGATCATCGTTATGATAAGGGTTGGACCCTCAATATATATTTTTTATGAATCATTAATTTATATTAATCTACAGTCAGTAGAAACTTGTTTTAATTGACTTGACTTAGTCTCCACACAATCATATTAAAACTCTTCATGAACTTCCCTGACGCTGAGCCTTAATTACATTGTTGCTGACTTTAACATTATTCAACTGTGATTTAATCAACCTAATGAAGAATGGGATGGAGCAAACAATTCCTCTAGCCTACATACAAAATCATATAGAGGCCGGACCAGCCCAGATTCCCTTTTGATTCCCTTACTTAATTGAGCCGAGACAAATGGTGTGACCTGGCTGGAGACAGAGCAGCTGTGTTAAAAGAGTTGTGTCCATTTTCCAGGTGTTTCTTCAGATGGTTGCTAGGATAATAGGGCACTTATCTTGGTCATTGTTCGCCCCCTCGTTTCCTCTGGTCCTGGTTGGATACATCGGTTGCTCCCAGGTAATGAGGATTGGATCTGCTCAGACAACAAATCATTTCCGGCTGCACCTCTTCAAAGGAGTCAATTACTTTCTCCATCTGCTCTAGCTGATCCCGTCCTCTTTATTTACCTGTGGTGTTTCTGGCTAATACTGGTTGGTCACTTACCAGCCACCTGTTGCCCAAGCCATAAGGTATGTACTAATGTATATGGGAGCAGTGGAAAGCACTGGAAATTCATGTGAACTAAAGTGTGATGGTGCAATGCATCAGACTGTTGTTTATACACTGTATCAATGGGGAGACAATTGTGTCTGTCCCTACTTAATTAAAATATTAAAATGTTTATATATAAATAATATTACACTCTTACTATCGGGACAGAGCAGCATCATTTCTGCCACAGCTGAAAAACACTCATGAAGCATGGGGATAGACTAATGTGACGGCGCTGTATTTTGCTAATGCGCTTGAGAGAGAAATAGACTTCTGGACGTGACAGTCCTGTCTGCCCTACAGCCTTGCTGACTGGTCATATGCTTCACCAAGGTGAAAGGGATACAATACAAACAGCTATACAACCCTATTCATCCCAAAACGTTCATTAGGCGTACTATCTACAATACATTGCAGCATGGCATTTATAACATATGGGCTGTTCACAGGGGCATTTCGGTCCACAAATAGTGTGGGTGCAAGTTGTTCTTAATCTGATACACAAAGTTAGATGGGGACCGAAACAAACTACTAACAATTTAAGTATAATTTACCTACATGTATATCCATTTCTAACCATGTTCTCCCCATTTCCTATCCATCTCCTGTGAACCACCAACCCTGGAATGGCCATCCATCCCCCATCTGTTAAACATAATACAACATTGATTAAACATCACAGATTTAATGTATAACCCAGCTTCTCATTATTCATTCATCTTTAAGATCACAAAATTGCATTGTATAGCAGCTGACTGAATTGTAGATACTATATTCTACTCTCTGAAAAATGTAGAACTACTTAGGGACAGAAGTGCATTACAGGAAACTATGCTGTATGGTAATATAAATATGCTGTATTATAATGACAAATTAAAGTGTTAATCAAGGTTCCATGCCACTGCTAAAAGCGCTCAAAGCTAATCCAGCCAGCCTCCGCATTAAACCTTCCCATCCTTGTATACAAAATCTGCATCCCAAATGGAACCTTATTCCTTAGTGCATTACTATGGGCCCTAGTCAAAAGTAGTGCATTATATAGGGAACTAGATGCCATTTGGGACACAGCCAACATCTCTTACGTTTATGGCCAAGATGTCAGGCTAGGCTATTTATAAATAATGAGGACTGGTGGGGGTGTTACTAATACTGATCACTGTGTAGCAGGTGTGCTTGGGCATTATTCTTCTCAGTAAATGAAGGAGGTTGCTGCACTTTGATATGTAAATAGGGTTTTGTGTCAACATCATGTGTGGTAAATCTCTGTGCTCTGACAGGTCTGTGGCTGTAGGTGTTGAACTTGATTCAGAGTGGCAAATGCATGACAAAGGGGCTGCTCAGGCAAAGCTATAATAATCAACATCAGCACTTGTATGAACTTGACCTGAGGGACAGCCATGTGACGATTTCTGTATATGGAGTGAAATGCGTGTGTGTGTGTGTGTATGTTTGGGTTGGTTCTTCTATCCTTGTGGGGACCTAAAATCCCCATAAGTCCCTACAAGGACAGTAAAACAAGGAAAATTCTCCCTCGTGGGGACATGTTCCACGTCCCCATGAGGACAAAGGCTATTTTAAGCTCAGGGGTTAGGTCTAGGGTTACAATTAGGTTTACGGTTAGAATTCGGGTAATGGTAAGGTGTTAGGGCATCTGTATGCTTCCCAGCCGAAACAGTTAGGAAGAGTTTGTGCATATATTATGATGACATTTTGTGACGTTTTTGTTAGTTTTGGACTTGGGTAAGGGTTTTTTCAGCTGTTCGGGCACACAACTTTTGTTCTTGAGGCAAGCCGATGTCAGTCGCTGAAGTCTACGCCCCTTCGTTGGTGAATTCTTGAATAAAGTATTTGTTGTTGTTCAACGAGAGACGACTCACATTCTTTCATTGAGAAATACTGCACCAAACATCTTAGTTAGATGTAAAACAGATCTTCTCGCCAAAAACATCAAAATTAATGACACATTTCTTGAGTTATCTTAGATTAATTCGGAGTATTTTGAGGAAGTAAACTGGCTACGGCGTCTCAAAATGGGCAAACAGTACTATTGCCGCTTTCTTCTCGTTTTTCAAGCAAATGTATTTTTAATTGAGTATGTGAGCACACTCGTTTGGTTCGCCTATCCGAGTTCGGCTAGGCGCCAGCCGAACTGAAGCATGCTGACACATTTATGCATAGGGTTAGGAGTTAGGTTTAGGTTTAGGTTTTGGGTTTAGGGTTTGGGTTAGGGTTACGGGTTAAGATTAGGGTTAGGTTTAAGGTAAGGGTTGTGATAAAGGTTAGGGTTAGGTTTAGGGTTAGGGGTTAGGAAAAATAGTGGGCCATTTCGCCGGTCCCCACAAGGAAAAGGGCTATTTTAGGCTTAGCGGTTAGGTTTAGGGTTACAATTAGGGTTAGGGTTATAATTAGGGGTTAGGTTTAGGGTTAGGGTTAGGGTTAGGTTTAGGGGTTTGGGGTTAAGGTAAGGGTTAGGTAAAGGGGCTATGGAAAATATGTGAATGTGAATTAATTGTTGGAATGAGTATCCGCATGTACCTCACTCTATGTCACAGTATGTTAATCATTCGTTTCGAACTTTAGCTTTAGGGGAATCCGAAAATATTTCAATTTTTACTCACAGTTAAGCTCATTAGTGACACCCTCAGACTGTGTATGTTAGAGTTCCCTGGCTACTAGCTACTAGTAAATAGGACAAATGAGAGGGGGAAATGATCTATGAACACATTAACCTGTCAATGAAGATTACATAAGCTCGTAGGATTTGCAGTTGAATACAGACATACTGTTTCAGTGAACTGCTCAGGGTAACTTACATACTCATAAAGTATAATTAATTACATGTAGGCTACTGTACATGTGGGTCTAAGACTGTATTCAGTGATGTATGGGGGATGCATTACCTCCTGGTGTAGAGAGAGACATGACATTAGTCACAATTACATGAGGCATCACAGTCCACGAGACGTTCACAGCATTCCTTCATAGTACCACTACCAACATGTCCTGCGTGTCATTAGAGGGAAGATTATTATGGTGTGGTTGATATTTGATTGGTAATCCAGAACAGAATTCCATTATCATGGTGTAAGAATAATGATAATGGCAGTATTGTCTATGTTTTAAAATGAATAATTTGAGTTCTCAACTTTGATGGTATGACTGTGCAGCTTGCTGCAGGCAGTAAGTATACTTTTATTGAAAGCTTGTGTTGTGTTGTTTGTACCAAAACAAAATAGATTTGTTTATAGTGTATATCAGGAGATTTGTATTGATTAGAATGATTATAAACCTTCTACCCGTATTGGTTGAGGAACAAGAGTCATGATCTGTCTGGTAAGTAGCTATTCCCTATTCCCTCTTAATGTCAACTCAATAGGAACATTACTGCACTGTCAGAGCTAGAAGCACAAGCATTTCACTACACCCGCAATAACATCTGCTAAACACGTGTATGTGACAAATACAATTTGAGTTGATTTGATTTGATGAGCCATATCACAACACCAAGTCCTCATTGCAGCATTTAACAATATATTTCTCATTCTAATCTCTGGTGTATTGAACGCAGAATGCTGAAGGAACCTGAAGGTAATAACAATTGCCACCAAAACACACGTCTGTATCCAAACGGAATACCCTATATTCACAAAACACTTATCTACATAAATACATTCATCAATTCAGTGGTTTTATGAATGTCATCCTTGAACATTGACTGTAAAGGGCAGACATAGGCAAAGACACAAAAGTCCTACAAAACATTGTATGTGCGTATGCATTGTCAACAGCCATTCGGTAAAGAGGTCAATGGAACTGAGGCCGTGGGGAAAAGCGCAAGGACGACGTCATTGGCAGCCGTAAAAAAAATCTGTTCAAACAAAGTGGATATTCGTAAAAATACATAATTATTTATGTGTTCTAACAGGCCCACAATATGGTTACTAAAATCCCATTTAGATATACAGTGGGGTCCGAAATTAATTACACCCTTGATAAAGATTAAATAGACCATGTCAATATCGACAAACAGAAAATACATCCCTCCCTACCTTGTAGGCCTACCGAGTATCCAAGGATTGACTTGACCATCTCCGAATGTCATTAAACTTTTTGGTGTTTTGTAACAGATGTCTCTTTCCATTCGTTAAATATATTTTGGACGAATGTGCGCAGGTAGCCTTCAGGAGACTTTTGAAGTAGCCTAATCACATTATAACATAGTGACTGGTTATACAAAAGATAGCCTAATATAATTTGTAAAGGGAAATGACAAATATTTACCCTTTTTTTCCAATTTAGCCTAAAATGACATACCCAAATCTAACTGCCTGTAGCTTAGGACCTGAAGCAAGGATACGCATATTCTTGATTCAATTTGAAAGGAAACACTTTGAAGTTTGTGGAAATGTGAAATTAATGTTGGAGAATATAACACATTAGATCTGGTAAAAGATAATATAAACAAAAAAACATGCGTTTTTTAGTAATTTTTTTGTTCCATCATCTTTGAAATGCAAGAGAAAGGCCACAATATAATATTGCAATTTAGGCGCAATTTAGATTTAGCAGTGTGTGTGCAAAGTTTCAGATTGATCCAGTGAAGCATTGCAATACTGGACTATTTTGTATCAAGTCTGCCCAAATGTGCCGAATTGGTCAATTGATACATAGTCTCCTGAGTGGCGCAGTGGTCTAAGGCACTGCATCGCAGTGCTAGCTGTGCCACTAGAGATCCTGGTTCGAATCCAGGCTCTGTCGCAGCTGGCCGTGACCGGGAGACTCATGGGCAGCGCACAGTTGTCCAGGGTAGGGGAGGGAATGGCCGGCAGGGATGTAGCTCAGTTGATAGAGCATGGCGTTTGCAACGCCAGGGTTGTGGATTCGTTTCCCACGGGGGACCAGTATGAAAAAAAATATATATATATGTATTCACTAACTGTAAGTTGCTCTGGATAAGAGCGTCTGCTAAATGACTTAAATGTGAAAAAAATTCAAGTCCATAACTATAGAGAACATACAAAAATGATATGGTAATACAACATTTAAGTTTATACACTCCCAGGAATGTCATACATGATGGATCATTAGCTTATACACTAACTAAGCCTCCTTATTTCACACATCTAGATGGCCCAGGTGGGGTGGATGTGGAGCCAGAGACAGCAGGGGTTCAAACTGTAGAACCCAGTTCCTACATTTCAATATAAAAATTGATTTTATCAAACAAAACTATGCTACATTTTATCTCTGGGACCCTTAGGATGACAAATCAGAGCAAGATTGCTGAATGTAAGTACATTATTTACCTTCAGAGGTGAATGAATCAAACCAGTTGCCGTGATACGTTTTTTGTTGTTGTGCACTCTCCTCAAACAATAGCATGTCATTTTTTTCACTGTAATAGCTACTGTAAATTGGACAGTGCAGTTAGATTAACAAGGATTTAAGCTTTCTGCCCATATAAGACATGTCTATATCCTGGAAAGTTTGCTGTTACTTACAACAGTCATGCTAATCACATTAGCGCACGTTAGCTCAACCGTCCCGTATACGGGACACCGATCCCGTAGAGGTTAAAGCATTTTTCAACACATTGCTTCAAGGCAGAATGTTTCTTTTTGTTTTGTTGTGATAAGACACTCAATGGTCAGACTTTTACAGATCAGTTTATCAAAATATTGTCATTTCATGGAATTATTTAAAAAAAACACTATTCACATGTATGACGGATGCATATATTTACAGATAAAATTACACGTAAAGTAAAAACAGCCTCTGTAAAAGTCTGACTATAAGACCTAAGAACCTATGCGTGGAATAATGTGAATGTATGTACTTTGAAGACTGAGAAAAATGAATTTGCACACGGGGAACATTGAGAAAATGGCCGATAAAGATAGGCTAATGCAATTAAAATGTACTTTCCATAAATATTTACATTTCATACATCACTTCTAAACTGACAAATAAACATAAAATATACCTTTTACAAATACATTAGCACGTTTAATGCATTTGTTTTAAGCAATAGAACATATGCTTTGAATACTGGTCTGTTGGGCAAATATGTAGTTTTGGGCAAATTTTCACATCACTTTGCTCAATTTGTCACAAACAAGGATTTTGTATGGCTGTTGAAATGTGCAGAACATTAAATCATCTATGCCTGCCCCATATGTAAGGCCCTCTTTGAGTTGTTATGGAAACAGGTATCATGTATGTGTTTTTGTGTTTTTCCTCTCCTTCTGTCCTAATCACAGGTGTCCTTTGTTTTCCTGATTGGTGGTCGTTGGTGTGTCCGACATCCGTTCGTCAGCAGATTGCTGAGGTGGACCAATCAGTCCACCAGTCCGTCAGTAGAGGATGCCTGGTTGTTCTTTAAAAGTGCTTTCCTCTCAATCTTAAATAAGCATGCCCCATTCAAAAAATTCAGAACTAAGAACAGATTTAGCCCCTGGTTCTCCTCAGACTTGACTGCCCTTGACCAGCACAAAAACATCCTGTGGCGTACTGCATTTGCATCGAATAGCCCCCGCGATATGCGTAAGTTAGGTACCAATACAAGCAGTTAGGAAAGCAAAGGCTAGCTTTTTCAAACAGAAATTTGCATCCTGTAGCACTAACTCCAAAAAGTTTTGGGACACTGTAAAGTCCATGGAGAATAAGAGCACCTCCTCCCAGCTGCCCACTGCACTGAGGCTAGGAAACACTATCACCACAGATAAATCTACAATAATCGAGAATTTCAACAAGCATTTTGCTACGTCTGGCCATGCTTTCAACCTGGCTACCAGTACACCGGCCACCAGATCTGCACCCTCCGCTGCAACTTGCCCATAGCCCCCCCGCTTCTCCTTCACACAAATTCAGACAGCTGATGTTCTGAAAGAGCTGCAAAATCTGGACCACTACAAATCATCTGGGCTAGACAATCTGGACCCTTTCTTTCTAAAATTAGCAGCCAAAATTGTCGCAACCCCTATTACTTGCCTGTTCAACCTCTCTTTCGTAACGTCTGAGCTCCCCAGAGATTGGAAAGCTGCCGCGGTCATCCCCCTCTTCAAAGGGGGTGACACTCTAGATCCAAACTGTTAGAGACCTATATCCATCCTGTCCTGCCTTTCGAAAGTTTTTGAAAGCCAAGTTAACAAACAGATCACCAACCATTTCGAATCCCACCGTACCTTCTCCGCTATGCAATCTAGTTTCCGAGCTGGTCATGGGTGCACCTCAGCCACGCTCAAGGTCCTAAACGATATTATAACCGCGATCGATAATAGACAGTACTGTGCAGACGTCTTCATCGACCTGGCCAAGGCTTTCGACTCTGTCAACCACCGCATTCTTATTGGCAGACTAAATAGCCTTGGTTTCTCAAATGACTGCCTCGCCTCGTTCACCAACTACTTCTCAGATAGAGTTCAATGTGTCAAATCGGAGGGCCTGTTGTCTGGACCTATGGCAGTCTCTATGGGGGTGCCACAGTGTTCAATTCTCGGGCCGACTCTTATCTCTGTGTATATCAATGATGTCGCTCTTGCTGCTGGTGACTCTCAGATCCACCTCTACGCAGACAACACCATTTTGTATACATCTGGCCCTTCATTGGACACTGTGTTAAACAAACCTCCAAATGAGCTTCAATGCCATACAACACTCCTTCCGTAGCCTCCAACTGCTCTTAAACACTAGTAAAACTAAATGCATGCTCTTCAATCGAACTCTGCTGGCACCCGCCCACCCGACTAGAATCACTACTCTCGGCGGGTCTGACCTAGAGTATGTGGACAACTACAAATACCTAGGTGTCTGGTTAGACTGTAAACTGTAAAAGACTGTAGTCCAGACTCACATTAAGCATCTCCAAAGTTAAATCTAGTATCGGCTTCCTATTTCGCAACAAAGCCTCCTTCACTCATGCCGCCAAACATGCCCTCGTTAAACTGACTATCCTACCGATCCTTAACTTCGGTGATGTCATTTACAAAATAGCCTCCAACACTCTACTCAGCAAATTGGATGTAGTCTATCACAGTGCCATCCGTTTTGTCACCAAAGCCCCATATACTACCCACCACTGTGACCTGTACGCTCTTGTTGGCTGGTCCTCACTACATATTCGTCGCCAAACCCACTGGCTCCAGGTCATCTATAAATCACTGCTAGGCAAATCCCCACCTTATCTTAGCTCATTGGTCACCATAGCAACACCCACCCATAGTATGCGCTCCAGCAGGTATATCTCACTGGTCATCCCCAAAGCCAACACCTCCTTTGGCCGCCATTCCTTCCAGTTCTCTGCTGCCAATGACTGGAACGAACTGCAAAAATCTCTGAAGTAGGAGACTCGTATCTCCCTCACTAACTTTAAGCATCAGTTGTCAGAGCACCTTACCGATCACTGCACCTGTACATAGCCCATCTGAAATTAGCCCATATTGTTATTTATTTTGCTTATTTGCACCCCAGAATCTCTATTTGCACATAATCTCTTGCACATCTATCATTCCAGTGTTAATACTAAATTGTAATTATTTTGCACTATGGCCTATTTATTGCCTTACCTCCATAACTTGCTACATTTGCACACACTGTATATATATTTTCTGTTGTATTTTTGACTTTATGTTTTGTTTACCCCATATGTAACTCTGTGTTGTTGTTTTTTTATCGCACTGTTTTGCTTTATCCTGGCCAGGTCACAGTTGTAAATGAGAACTTGTTCTCAACTGGTTTACCTGGTTAAATAAAGGTTAAATAAATAAAAAAGATGCGTGAGGAATAGCCTCTTGGATTGGAGAGGACGCAGAGCGCGTTAAGCTTTCCTGAATAACTGGGCCTGCTGGGAGCATATGTGGCTACATTATTATAGGACGATTTGGGAGAATGATGACCTGCAACAGACGGTGCATCTCAGTATCAGAAGTAAAAGTACAGCCAGACTGGCCTGATACTGTGCCTTTTTAGACCTTATAAACTGTCGAGAGTAGAACCACAAATGATCCAAATGGAATGAATGGAATGAAATTCACATCACACGGCTTCTGTGCCATTATTCAAATGACAGTTTCACTGCAGCCTAGAGTAGAATGTTGTACTCACTTGAAAACAATAATGCAATTATTAATTGCATTGTGGTGTTGTAGGCTAGTCTAGGTAGGACAATTGTATTGTCCCTAAACAAGATCAATAGGGGAGATTTTTGAACTGCGTGTCTCATGTCTTCACTGTTCTTTCATGCGCACCGACGCACCTGGCCTCTCCGCTGCCAATCAGCTATTCTTATTTGTTTTGTCGATATATATAACAAATTGGTGCAGCTTTGAATTATTTTATTTGTGGTATGATTGCTAGTTAGCCTACTGCAGATCTGGACAAACGATCCATGTACCACTTTTGTCACTATGAATGCTGGATAGAGGGCAGGATAGACAGTCAGACTGGTATATTGACCTGTGGTATAGTAATAGTTAGCGCACGGAAAAGTGTAGTGCATAAGGGAAGTACCAAAACACCTTGATAGAGGGGAGGCGCATGCAAGCAGATGAGGACATTTGGCTAGGATGGAAGAAATTATATAGTAAAACCTCCAAAATGGCAAATGTAAACCAGGGAAAAGACTCACTACCTAACCCCTGTGCCCAATACAAAAAAACACACAACCCTCCCCAAATAAAATACAAAAGTTGGACAACCCTCCCCTATTTTGGAGCACCTCTCCCCCACCCCAGTAAATTTCGAACTGTTCCTAATTTTGATGGGCGGCAATGAGGAGATTCTGAATCTTTCCCCCGTGGGGGGATGCATGAGTGGCGTTTCTGTGGCGTTTCCATTGTTTTGGTCAAATTCCATTGATCACTTTATCACATCTACAGTATGTGCACAGAAATATTTTGCGACTACTACAACCACTTCAAAAAGAGGCTTTGAACCAGTTAGTGAAAATGTACACAATTGAAAAAAGCTCAAGCGAAATAATTGTTATAATTATTAACAATTCAAGTACTCCAGTCAGCAACCCCAGTCAGCCAGCACCCTTGTAGGCTCGGCCCTAATTTATGTGCTCTCTGTCACCACCGGCCGCGTGGCAAAGTGCCCAAGACAATGCCTAAGGATCAATACGCTCTTCCCCTCTGAGGGGCCAAAATGTATCTCTCTCTACAGTATTCCCGAGGACTGATTACTGGAACGTGTGATAGAATAATACTACAGCAGTCATGTCTGGTATCTAAAACCTGTCCTCTGAGGATAACTTTTATGCCATCTATATGGATGTATGATATCTGTGGTAACTTGTATCTGTGCAGGGTGAACTCTAAATTACTATATGCAAAGGGTTTAATTGTCCTCTCAGGAATTCTGTCTTATTTACGTTAGTCTCATCCTAAACCTATAGATGCTGTGACACCCTGCGGAGATTGGGTCTGGGTGATCAGGTTACTGTAAACTTGGTAGCGTTTGATAGATCAATGGTGGTTAGTTTTGGTTTGAAAAGGTTAGACCTTCAGATGTTATAAATGGAATGAAATCCCTTTGTTCTGTCTCTTATCCTATATCCTGTCCATTGGAGGAAGGTTTCATTTCTTAGGCTTCTGGGCCTCTGGCCTAGTAGGCATCTCTTTGTTCATGCTTTGTCTTGTAAGTGATTTAAGATGTATGGAGCATCATACCAATGACTGGTTACCAGCAGCTCCAACAGGAAATGAGAGGCAATATTAGCTTTTTTCACATTCCTCAGGATAAAATGCTTATAGTCATCACCACGGCAACAGATCCCAAAGGGAGAGGAGGGAGGGGTGAGGGGTTCTATATTCCAAGAATTCAATGACAAAAAGATCCACTAAGATAACAGCAAAGAATGGATGACAAAGATTTTTTATTTTTATTTTTTTATTTTATTTCACCTTTATTTAACCAGGTAAGCCAGTTGAGAACAAGTTCTCATTTACAACTGCGACCTGGCCAAGATAAAGCAAAGCAGTGCGATAAAAACAACACAGAGTTACATATGGGGTAAAAAACATAAAGTCAAAAATACAACAGAAAATATATATACAGTGTGTGCAAATGTAGCAAGTTATGGAGGTAAGGCAATAAATAGGCTATAGTGCAAAATAATTACAATAGTATTAACACTGGAATGCTAGATGTGCAAGAGATTATGTGCAAATAGAGATACTGGGGTGCAAAAAAAGCAAAATAAATAACAATATAGGGATGAGGTAGTTGGGTGGGCTAATTTCAGATGGGCTGTGTACAGGTGCAGTGATCGGTAAGGTGCTCTGACAACTGATGCTTAAAGTTAGTGAGGGAGATAAGAGTCTCCAGCTTCAGAGATTTTTGCAATTCGTTCCAGTCATTGGCAGCAGAGAACTGGAAGGAATGGCGGCCAAAGGAAAGTGTTGGCTTTGGGAATGACCAGTGAGATATACCTGCTGGAGCGCAGACTACGGGTGGGTGCTGCTATGGTGACCAATGAGCTAAGATAAGGCGAGGATTTGCCTAGCAGTGATTTATAGATGGCCTGGAGCCAGTGGGTTTGATGACGAACATGTAGTGAGGACCAGCCAACAAGAGCGTACAGGTCACAGTGGTGGGTAGCGTATGGGGCTTTGGAGACAAAACGGATGGCACTGTGATAGACTACATCCAAGTTGCTGAGTAGAGTGTTGGAGGCTATTTTGTAAATGACATCGCCAAAGTCAAGGATCGGTAGGATAGTCAGTTTTACGAGGGCATGTTTGGCAGCATGAGTGAAGGAGGCTTTGTTGCGAAATAGGAAGCCGATTCTAGATTTAACTTTGGATTGGAGATTCTTTATGTGAGTCTGGAAGGAGAGTTTACAGTCTAACCAGACACCTAGTATTGTAGTTGTCCACATACTCTAGGTCAGACCCGTCAAGAGTGGTGATTCTAGTCGGGTGGGCGGGTGCCAGCAGCGTTCGATTGAAAAGCATGCATTTAGTTTTACTAGTGTTTAAGAGCAGTTGGAGGCTACTGAAGGAGTGTTGTATGGCATTGAAGCTCGTTTGGAGGTTTGTTAACACAGTGTCCAATGAAGGGCCAGATGTATACAAAATGGTGTCGTCTGCGTAGAGGTGGATCTGAGAGTCACCAGCAGCAAGAGCGACATCATTGATATACACGGAGAAAAGTGTCGGCCCAAGAATTGAACCCTGTGGCACCCCCTAGAGACTGCCATAGGTCCAGACAACAGGCCCTCCGATTTGACACACTGAACTCTATCTGAGAAGTAGTTGGTGAACCAGGCGAGGCAGTCATTTGAGAAACCAAGGCTATTTAGTCTGCCAATAAGAATGCGGTGGTTGACAGAGTCGAAAGCCTTGGCCAGGTCGATGAAGACGGCTGCACAGTACTGTCTATTATCAATCGCGGTTATAATATCATTAAGAAAAGACAAAGATGGTCCCAAAGAAATGATTGACAGCTGAGAGTTCATACCTTTCTAGAGTCACAGGGAAAAACAATATTCATCATACCCTCTTTATAAAAGAGGAAACACAGGTTATTCTAAATGTGCTGTTTTGTTTAAATTACTCATGAGATAAGCCTTGAGAAATTAAAATATAAGATTTTTTGAGGAAAAAACATCAGAAACTTTTTCTGTCTAATTCTTTCTCCCAGCAAACTCCATTCCACTTCATGAAACCATCTGATTCAAACAATTGTAAGTCTGATTGAGCCAATTCAGACACTCCTCAGAGTTTAAGTAAATGAGTCAAATAGATATGGGATTCATTCAAGCATCCCATAGGGAGTGTAATGTTGACATTGGGCAAAACTAAGCAGCAGTGAAAAGCAGACTGTGCAGAGAATTAGGCACTAGACTATTTGTAAACTGAAGAAACCTTTATGGTTCTAGGAAGAACCCTTTTTTGAAAAGTGCAGCCCCTACTCGCCCTACCTCTACCTGATGCATTGTGTCTCATTTCAGATTTTCAGTTTGTGAAATTAGTGGGGCAGAATGATCTGATAGTTGGCTCTGAGGCAGAAGTATGAGATTTGTTTCTGTGCGGATAAACACAACCCTCAATGTTCTCTGAGACTGTCGCAAAGACTTTCATTAAAATTTTGAAGTGTGTTTGGCAGGAAATCTTCCACAGGAGGAAAACAACTCACCTAGTCATCTTTATTTTGATGTAACTTTTTCATTATAATATGAGGTCATGTGTTTTGTGCTTAGCCAGTTGGCCTCAGACATCTTAATAATTATTTAATATTGCTGTGTTATGAATCTGCTCCACTCGTACAAACATAACATGCAATGTTTTGCCATGAGAAACATTTTACAGCACAGCACAAGGCGGTAAGTATTTGTAAGCACACAACCAAAGGGTACAAACAGGGAGAAACGATTTAATGTATAGGCCTACTAATTATGGACTTGCTTAAAAACACAAAACATTCATGAATTCATGTCATAATAGCCAATAATTTGTCACTTGTAATTTCATTGTCCAATCATTCATGTTGTTGACACCAGTTGTAAAATATCTAATCTCCAACAGTATACAAGCTCGTATGAGAGCCATTGAAAGCTAATTGCACCCATGCAGCAGATCATCATCACACCAAACACACCAGTAGTTAGTTCCGCAGTGTTCTTTTGTTCCTAACTAATGACCAGCTGAGTCATTCTCCAGCCCACCAAGACTCAACAAGCTCCATCCACCGTCCTAATAACACAGCTGCCTCTGCAATGTGGCAGAAGTCACTATGGTAAGTGTGTGTGTGTGTGTGTGTGTGTGTGTGTGTGTGTGTGTGTGTGTATCTCTGGTGATGAGAGGCAAAGCTGCACTCTATAGACAGGCTGTGAAGCAGAAACATCCGGCTCTCGACACCTCCTGGAGTTTAATGTCTTGTTATTTTCCACAAACTGAACCAGAATGAACACTTTAGCAGCAGGGCCACTGTCATGTTGGCATCATTTCATTCCACATGCAGGGAGTTAGTCTGTTGGGAGGAAGTCAGGGAACACGTTTGCCTGGTATTTATGGGCTGTTCATATGGTTGACATAGCATAACATGAGGTCCAGCAGCGTTGTGGTTTTGCATAATAAGTAAACCAGTGAGAACAGTAGGCTACAATCCGCCAACATTTTCAAGTTTAATACAGTGTGCCATGGTAGTTTCTAATGCGCCTGTAGGGATTTAAACCTGATTATTTGACCTCTTGATCTTTAGCTGAAGCCCTGTGTTTGGCCGGGCCAGAGTCAGTAAGTGAGTCAGTGTACCTTGTTGTGGACATACATTATTCTGCACCTGGTGAGTCACAGCAGCAGCCATGACAGGGCCTGGAGCTAAGCACATGCACCACTGCACCCTACTGAGTCGGTTTAACATGGTGAGTACAATACGTTCAGACATCTCTCAGTGATTCCTTTCATGTCCCTCTTTTTCAGCAAACGTCCTTCTTGTCATACAGTCACTTGACTTCTTCGTGGAGTTTAAAAAAAGAAATGGACTTTCTTTCACCTTGACTGTTGAGAGTGTTCAGAGTGTTCTGTGTTCTTAGAATTCTGCAAGTTCCACATTCCGAGGCGGGTCGAAGATAGGTGTCTCCATTTATAAATCTCCTCCCTCATTATCTCTCACTAAGGCAAAACATATAAATATTTTAGTGCATTGGAAGTAATTATGAAAATGATGATGACTGACTTCATAAACTGCATACAACTACACAAGACTGTATTAGATTTTAACTCTAAAAGTCACATTCAATACACAAATATTTCACTTAAAAGGGGTAATCCGGAGTTAAAACAATAACAAAACGGTAATCCCCACCACTGTTTCGGGAAAAAGCTGAGAAATGGGGCTGGAGAAAGTGCTATGGATGCAAGTAATGAAGATCCATGATATTATTATTTATTTATTTTTAGGCTATACAGTGTTTGTTTACTTTTACTTTGTTTACGAACATTGGAGTAAAAAAAGCTACAATTCTGGGTTCTGATGGGCTACAACAGTTTACCTAAGCTCATGAGGCATTTAGAAGTTATATTCTTCAACAATCAATGGGTACATTTCATCAGGGGCGCAACTTTTATTATAGATTTTTTTATCCAGTCGGATAAACACTCCAAACAGCCTACCCGACCGCTCAGGGGCGTCCACATTGTCCTAAAGTACACCATTGCCTCGTTTTGCATCACATTCCAATGATAAAACTGGGCGGGACAAACATGCAATTTCAGAATGTGGGGGGGACATGTCCCCATTCCCAGTGAAAGTTGCGCCCCTGCATTTCATGAATTTATAAGTCCAAAAATGGATGTATCAACTGCAGATTGCCTCTTTAAGGGTATAGTCAATATAGCAGTTAAACATATGTTGTTTAGATGTGTCATTCTGAGCAAGGTTACCCTGGGCCATCCACTACAGTTACATTATGTGACATGGATGATTAATTGTGCAGTGTTAATGGAGAGGAGATAGGTATAATGTAAGGGATGAATGTCTGCTGAGTCTCTGCAGTGGGTGGGAGGCGTGATGGAAGCAGCAGTTGCTCTTTATTCCCCACGTCTGAAGTAGACAAGACAGAAATATGATAAATGTGTCTGTGAAAAAAGAGAACATTTTGCTGACGTTACAAAATAAAGGGAGATTGAACATAATGTAAAGAAAAAATGATTTTTTTTGAGAGGATAATATAGTTCTAATGTTCTATTGGAGCGCTTTGATGGTGTTGGGAATAGGCCGTATAAACTTCAAAATGTAATTTCAAAGACAGAGGGACATAAAATGATTTTTACTGCCAATGCACAGAAGAGAATGGAGAAGACTTTCCCTAATTCCATCCATGATTATTCCTTTATTTCCGTGCAGTGGGACTCAGTGGCTGCAGATGTACCAGCAGAGAATGTCAGAAGTGTCATGCACATCACCTTGCTCTTATTCAGTTACTGATTCTGATGCGTCCATCAGAGTCCAGAAAATCTGACATCAGACATGATTTATCATGATAATAAAGCAGACGTGTTCTTTTTTCATGAAAAACTACATGAGACTAGACTGTTCAGGCAAGCATTGAATGGTTGTATTGATGAAGAATACCATCCCGTGTGTGTGTAATTTGGATTTAAACATGTATTGCATATGGAAATAAGGGGCATTAAAGTGTGATAACGAGTGCCAAGACTTTAAAACAAGGGCTGACAGACAGCAATAGTCCACAAGGGAACAGATCGTTGGCTTATGATTGCCATCCAATAAGGCATCGTGAAACAAAAGCAGTTGTTTTGCCCTCTAAATGAAAGACATCCTTTGTGACATGGTTGACAGACAGCTAACTGTATGGGCTCAGGCAGCATGGAACAACAAACAACCAAGTGAGCACGCAGGTCACCCACCTGACCTTAAAGTTCTGTAGGGTGGCCCAACCCCCGAAGTGACTCTTATCAACTGTATGCAAGGATTCCTTTGTATTGTGTTAGGAATTCAGCATTCTCTCTGTTGCTCTTGCCAACCCCTGTTGTCACACCTCTGAGAAGCAGAGGTTCTATTGTCTTTACAGGTCTGTAGGACTGATATCTGATTGGAGGTTAAATTTACAGTAATACTATTGGTCAACAACTCAGATTTTGAATCCAAACAACTCAGATGTTATCAAGGGTCTTAGATTCATTGTCTCTTTCTTTTTTGTTCCTGACCTGCGCTGGTGAGATATAATCTGTCTTGAAGAGAATGACGTATTAATTTAAATATGAATGTTAACATCAAATGCTAGGCCTACCAGTGGTTTCTTATTTTGTGCATACAGTGTCATCTGAGCAAACCTGTTAGCAGTGCTTTCATGTCAAAGACAACACTATAATACTGTGTGTTTGGTCTTCCACCCTATGTAGATTCTCTCCAGCCTGTCTACCCAGATTATGTCAATGTGTTTGCAGCAGACCTGGATTCAAATACTATTTCAGATATTTCAAATACTTTTCAAAACAAGTATTAAGATAAACTTTATTTGAAAAAACAAGTAGTTGAATATTGGAATGTATTTCGAAATACACTTGGAAAGTATTTGAAAATACTTAAATACACTGACTCAAATACACTCCCATGCATTTAACCCAGGTATTTCTAATAATAGTATTTGAAATACAGTACCAGTCAAAAGTTTGGACAGACCTACTCATTCAAGGGTTTTTCTTTATTTTTACTATTTTCTACATTGTATATAAATAATAGTGAAGACATCAAAACTATGAAATAACACATATGGAATCATGTAGTAACCAACAGTGTTAAACAAATCAAAATATATTTTATATTTGAGATTCTTCAAATAGCCACCCTTTGCCTTGATGACAGCTTTGAAGAATCTCAAATATATAATATATTTTGATTTGTTTAACACTTTTTTGGTTACTACATGATTCCATTGAATGAGTAGGTTTGTCCAAACTTTTGACTGGTAGTGTATGTATTTTAAAATACTTTAAAATACAAATTGGTTGACTATTTGTATTTATTTTTACCAAATAACCTTTAAAATACTCAAATAAAAATACTTGTTTTGGGCTGTGTATTTTAAAATACTCAAATACACAGAATGTTTTTTTTTTATAACCAATATTCATGTACACATGTATTTGAACTCAGGTCTGGTTTGCAGAGGGTGCTGAAGCAGTGTGGTGTAAATCCACATACTGATTATTCCTCTTTATTGAACTAAGACATCAGGTGCATCTACAATGGCAGGTTTAACATGACCAAATCAACAAGGTATTGTTCGGCGTTGATGAATAGTGAAAATGCTCCATTGGTGCTCCACTTGGATTGGGAGCTCATAGAATGTCAAAAATAAACCATCTACATTCCAGTTGGCAGCCATAAAAATGCACCCCACATGGGATCATACATAATAAGCATTTCCTTGGAGATTCACGGGAATTCACCCTTTTTTGTGTGCCTGATAGAGGAAAGCCAAGGTGTGTTATTACAATCTCCATAAAGCTTCCACCCCATGGAAGTGCAATACTATAAAACAGTTAGCATGGAATTTAATTAAGCGAAGCACATCAGAGCACAGGGAGATTATTATTATTGTCTGAAATTAAAATGTGCTCAGATGAAACATGCATCGCCACATTATTTGGGTACTACTAGCTTAGCAGGTTATAATTATCTGTTCCTACCCCATACTAGGTTTTTCCTCGTCCCTCACCCTCTCTCTCTCTCTCTCTCTCTCTCTCTCTCTCTCTCTCTCTCTCTCTCTCTCTCTCTCTCTCTCTCTCTCTCTCTCTCTCTCTCTCTCTCTCTCTCTCTCTCTCTCTCTCTCTCTCTCTCTCTCTCTCTCTCTCTCTCTCTCTCTCTCTCTCTCTCTCTCTCTCTCTCTCTCTCTCTCTCTCTCTCTCTCTCTCTCTCTCTCTCTCTCTCTCCCTCCCTCTCCATCTCTCTACCACCTCTCCCTCCAGAGGTGTGTGTTGATATTCAATCCCACACTACTGTCATATTAATAATAATTAACAATTCGACTGTGCTGAATTCTTAAATGTCTGGAGTCAACGTCATGGAAACAATGTCATCAGGACTGATGTCTAACAAGCCTTACATCAATCAGTCCTGCTGTACCATCCCACTACTAGCTGGAGTTATGTGTGGTTTACAGATGTGTGTATAATCACTCTTTTGACGTTACATCCATTCGGCTGATTCATGGCCACAGTCTCATGTGCATCTTTATAAATGCATAATTATATGTCAATGACAACACTACACATATAAAGCAAAAAAAAATGCTCCATCTTTTCTTTTAAATTTTACACAATTTTAACTGAATATGAAATAATCTATTTTCATTACATGCTCTTTAATCCTTGTTAGGTATTCTGGTACATTTCCATCAAGCAGAGACATACTGCAGAGTGGCTGGTGATTTGTCAGGAGGACATCAGTCAAAGTTCTTAATGATGGGCTTTTTACCTCTGGTAATATCCTGCTGCCAGAATAAATTATTATAATCTACTCTATGTAGAATGTGATGAATGCAAGCTAAGAATATATTTTTACAGACACAATGAATATCATTGGCAGTGCACTCATGAGCCATAAGTTTAAAAGAGAAATGTAAACGTGTGATTTTGGGGCATGTGAGTTTTGGACACTGGCTACAAAATATTGCACTACACTAATATTGAGCCAATTTAAAGAGGCAAGAAAAATCTGCTTGGGGATTATTTTTTGTTCACTGAACACAGCCTTATATCATTTCTGCTGGAAATAAATCATATTACAGTGGTTTGCAAAAGTATTCACCCCCCTTGGCATTTTTCCTATTTTGTTGCTGTCACGACTTCATCCGAAGCTGCCTCCTCACCTTGTTCGGGCAGGCTTTGGCGTTCGTCGTCACTGACCTTCTAGACACTGCCGCTCCTCTTCTCATCATTCCATTTGTTTTGTCTTCTTTTTTACACACACCTGGTTCATATCCCCTCATCAGTCCCTGTATAAGTATTCCCTCTGCCCCCCATTTTTTGTGTGTGATTGTTTCCATGTGGAGGTGTCGATAGCTTGTTGGAGCATTATGTACTTTATCGCCAGGATATTCACCCGTGTGTTTTGTTTTCCCCAGTGCGCCGTTAAGTCGCACTGTAGTTGTTTTACGGATTGCTGCGAACTGCTGTATTGGCCGAATAAACCATTATTCTGTGATTTACATCTCCTGCGCCTGACTCCGTCCAAATCACCCGCTACAGTTGCTTTACAACCTGGAATTAAAATGGATTTTTGGGGGGGTTTGTATCATTTGATTTACACAACATGCCTATCACTGAAGATGCAAAATATTTTTTTGGTGTGAAACAAACAAGAAATAAGACAATACTTTGTAGAGCCACCTTTTGCAGCATTTACAGCTGCAAGTCTCTTGGGGTATGTTTCTATAAGCTTGGCACATCTAGCCACTGCGATTTTTGCCCATTCTTCAAGAAAAAACTGCTCCAGCTCCTTCAAGTTGGATGGATTCCGCTGGTAAACAGCAATCTTTAAGTCATACCACAGATTCTCAATTGGATTGAGGTCTGGGCTATGACTAGGCCATTCCAAGACATTTAAATGTTTCCCCTTAAACCACTTGAGTGTTGCTTTAGCAGTATGCTTAGGATCATTGTCCTGCTGGAAGGTGAACCTCCATCCCAGTCTCAAATCTCTGGAAGACTGAAACAGGTTTCCCTTAAGAATTCCCCTGTATTTAGTGCCATCCATCATTCCTTCAATTCTGACCAGTTTCCCAGTCCCTGCCGATGAAAAACATCCCCACAGCATGATGCTGCCATCACCATGCTTCACTGTGGGGATGGCGTTCTCGGGGTGATGAGAGGTGTTGGGTTTGCGCCAGACATAGCGTTTTCCTTGATGGCCAAAAAGCTAAATTGTAGTCTCATCTGACCAGAGTACCTTCTTCCATATGTTTGGGGAGTCTCCCACGTGTTTGCTTATTTTTTTCTTCAAGCAATGGCTTTTTTCTGGCCACTCTTCCGTAAAGCCCAGCTCTGTGTAGTGTACGGCTTAAAGTGGTCCTATGGACAGATACTCCAATCTCCGCTGTGGAGCTTTGCAGCTCCTTCAGGGTTATCTTTGGTCTCTTTGTTGCCTCTCTGATTAATGCCCTCCTTGCCTGGTCCGTGAGTTTTGGTGGGCGGCCCTCTCTTGGCAGGTTTGTTGTGATGCCATATTCTTTCCATTTTTTTATAATGGATTTAATGGTGCTCCGTGGGATGTTCAAAGTTTCAGATATTTTTTTTTTAACCCAACCCTGATCTGTACTTCTCCACAACTTTGTCCCTACCTGTTTGGAGAGCTCCTTGGTCTTCATGGTGCCGCTTGCTTGGTGGTGCCCCTTGCTTTAGTGGTGTTGCAGACTCTGGGGCCTTTCAGAACAGTTGTATATATACTGAGATCATGTGACACTTAGATTGCACACAGGTGGATTTTATTTAACTAATTATGTGACTTCTGAAGGTAATTGGTTGCACCAGATCTTATTTAGGGGCTTCGTAGCAAAGGGGGTGAACACATATGCATGCACCACTTTTTGAAACAAGTTATGTTTTTCATTTCACTTCACCCATTTGGACTATTTTGTGTATGTCCATTACATGAAATCCAAATAAAAATCAATTTAAATTACAGGTTGTAATGCAACAAAATAGGAAAAACGGCAAGGGGGATGAATACTTTTGCAAGGCACTGTACCTTCCAACACTTGTCTTACAGCTCCTGATTCAAACCTGAGCAGTCAAGAGAGACAAGGGTGCCAAAAAACAAAAAGTGAAGAATATCGCCATCTAGTGTCTGAAAGGAGGAACATTTGACATGTAAAGAATAAATGCTAATTTTCATACGTTTTAGGTCATATGGTGGCGTATTGCTACCACTCTTTTTTTATATCATTATTATGAGAAAGATCTCGTTATTATGAGAAAGATCTCAGTTGCACGTTATTATGATCAATAGCCTTTATTTTGCTGAAATATTAGCATATGCTACTCGGCAAGCTTGGCTCCCTCTCATGCAAAGGTTGACCTTATGGCCGGTTTGCTTGAGTTGATCAACTTTTATTTTCTCCTCGGTTTGAGGCATTGGGAGATATTAGTGTCATTGAGCAATATAGATGGTGTTGTCATTAGTTTACATACATTGCAGAGATTTCTGAGTTCTCTTTCGTTTTTGTAACGGGTCGCCAAACGACCTAATGGAACTCCTTCCCCTTCACGCGATTGAGATGCTTAATATCAAAGATGTTTACAGTCACTCCACACTCTTACTGTACCCATGTGACCTGTCACTATAAAAGGCAGTGTGGTGTGACGTACTGTCTTTTCTTTACTCTCACGTTTATGTATTTTAAATTACAAGATTGCTATTAATCCTCTTCTGATTACTTTCTTACGGAATTACAATTCTTCAACGACTTGAGGAGGTGCCGTGTGTTGACTTTTATCTAATCTACTCCCCCTCTCTCTCGTTAAAGTGTGCATGCTCATACTAGCTAACTTTTATTGCTTTTTGTCTGGCATTTCCTTCCTTGTGTGTTAGGTAGCTAGTTAGCTTCGGGTCTATCCCGTTACCTCAGAAGTTAGCTCATAGCTAGCTAACTAAGTTAGCCACACATAGCTACCATAGCTAGTTAACTTGTTGTAACTGTTGTTGGCGCTTGTTGACCTGCGGTGTCATGCCAGTCCCCACTTGACTGCCACACCAGCCCGTTGATCTATCATTACCACTCCCTCGCTTGAAGTTTTGCTGTGATCACGGAGCTCAGGCTGTAGGCTACCGGTCCTCACTTGACTGAGTCCACCAACGCCGAGACTGACAGTCCACGCTTGACTGTGCCAGTCAGATAGCTTCATATAAGCGGGAGTTCGAGCCCGGACCTTGATACATATTTAGGGGGGAGTCTTGACCCTGAAGCACGACGGGTCCGAGCCAACGGTAAGTATAACTTTCTCTCGAAGCTTCCGATGCTGATACAAAGGCAATCGAGGCATACACCAAGACACACTGAAAAAAAGCGATTTCTTTGTTAACTTTTTCTTGGAACACACTTCTCTTATGTGAAAATCCGTTCTTTGCACACTGATTCAGTGCTGTACACAGGATGTCGTTCCACCCATGTCATCAGTGTGAAAAACTCCCAGGCTCAGATGAGCACACACTTTGTGTTCTTTGCTTGGGAGCTGAACATGCTCAAGTGGCTGCACAGGGTAGCAGTTATTGCACTCACTGTCAGAGATTCAAACCAAGAGCACTGAAATCTCGACTTGCACACTTTGGGGATGGAGCCTCCGGATTCTCATCCGATGAGTCTGCCACACAGATCAATGATCATTCCAAATGCTCCAGGTCCAATGATGCGTCTCCCTCCCCTCGTGATCCACTGCCCAATAAACGCCATCGCTCATCCTCACCTGGGCACAAATCTCAACGTACTGAGATGCGCAAGGGGATTAAGCCACTATCAGTCGTATGGCAACCATTGAGTCTGCTCTCAAGAACATCCTGGCCAGGTTTCCCCCGCCGGTACCAAACCCAATCCCTACCTCTGAACAGAGCATAGATGTTGAATCTGATGATTCTGATGTACTGTCCACAAGAGCCTCCAACTCTTATGACACAGACTATGAGTACTTTGATGATGATTATACTATGTACCACAGCTCTAGTATCGTCCAGTCCCAGCCTGCCAGCAGTAACGGTCAACCAGAAAATATCCTTGTCTGAAATCTTTGAGAGTGCAAGCGTGGAACATGCACCTACTGCCATGGCGTCCACATCCAAGTTTGATTCTTTTCAGTTCTTCAAAGCCTGAGACATCCATCCCGTTGTTCAAATACTCTGGAATTATCAGAAGTCATTCATAAAAGAGATGATGCTTGGGTTAAGGCCAGGAACACTGTCACGACTTCCTCCGAAGCTGCCTCCCCTCCTTGTTCGGGCAGGCTTTGGCGTTCGTCGTCACTGGCCTTCTAGCCACTGCCCCTCCATATCCCATCATTCCATTTGTCTTGTCTTGTCAATTACACACACCTGGTTCATATTCCCCTCATTAGTACGTGTTTAAGTGTTCCCTCTGCCCCCTTGTCCTTGTGGGTGATTGTTCATTGTAAGGATTAGTAGCTCGGTGGAGCTCAGTATTTTGTATTGCCGGGGTATTTTCCCCGTGTGCATGTTTGTTCCAGTGCGCCTGTTTTGCGCACTGGACTGGTTACGCTGGATTACGGAATAAACTCTGTATACTGTGATTTACCCTCCTGCGCCTGACTCCTTCAAATCACGCATCACAAACACAGGCTTAGGCCCGGACTGGCAAGCTTTTAAGCAAATGAGGAATCAATGTGTAAGGCAAATCAGAAAGGCTAAATCATATTATTATTATGTAACCGCTCTTTTGGATTGTAATGGGAACCCGGCTAAATTATGGAAAACTGTCCTGAAGGATTCTACTTCCTCCTCTCTGCCACAACAAATTAATTCAGACACTGGCCTCATTACAGAATAAAATGCCATCATTGATGCATTTAATCACAACTGTATTTCAGTGGGATATCTCTTTGAAATAACTTCTAAGCCTATTCACAATGATATTGGGCTGGATGCTAATAGGGGAAACTTGCTGAGTGATCAGAGAAATGAAAGTCAAGCTTTTCTTTTAGGCTATTTACAGAAAAATAAGTATTGGATGCTTTATTAGCAATAGACAACAAGTCCACAGGGGCCGACCAATTGGATCACAATTGTTATCAGGAAATATTCAAAAAGTATGGAAATCAACACTTATGCTGCCACTCCATAAGGGCGGGGATAGTAGTGATCTTAATCATTATCGCCCCATTTCAAGGCTTCTTTGTCTAGCTAAGATTCTTGAATCCTAATAGCAACTAACAACATCTATTAACAAGATAACGAATGTAAAGCATACTGTGTCCATAATAAGTACAGTGGGGGAAAAAAGTATTTAGTCAGCCACCAATTGTGCAAGTATTCCCACTTAAAAAGATGCGAGAGGCCTGTAATTTTCATCATAGGTACACGTCAACTATGACAGACAAACTGAGAATTTTTTTTCCTGAAAATCACATTGTAGGATTTTTAATGATTTTATTTGCAAATTATGGTGGAAAATAAGTATTTGGTCAATAACAAAAGTTTCTCAATACTTTGTTATATACCCTTTGTTGGCAATGACACAGGTCAAACGTTTTCTGTAAGTCTTCACAAGGTTTTCACACGCTGTTGCTGGTATTTTGGCCCATTCCTCCATGCAGATCTCCTCTAGAGCAGTGATGTTTTTGGGCTGTCGCTGGGCAACACAGACTTTCAACTCCCTCCAAAGATTTTCTATGGGGTTGAGATCTGGAGACTGGCTAGGCCACTCCAGGACCTTGAAATGCTTCTTACGAAGCCACTCCTTCGTTGCCCGGGCGGTGTGTTTGGGATCATTGTCATGCTGAAAGACCCAGCCACGTTTCATCTTCAATGCCCTTGCTGATGGAAGGAGGTTTTCACAAAAAATCTCACGATACATGGCCCCATTCATTCTTTCCTTTACACGGATCAGTCGTCCTGGTCCCTTTGCAGAAAAACAGCCCCAAAGCATGATGTTTCCACCCCCATGCTTCACAGTAGGTATGGTGTTCTTTGGATGCAACGCAGCATTCTTTGTCCTCCAAACACGACGGGTTGAGTTTTTACCAAAAAGTTGTCATCTGACCATATGACATTCTCCCAATCCTCTTCTGGATCATCCAAATGCACTCTAGCAAACTTCAGACGGGCCTGGACATGTACTGGCTTAAGCAGGGGGACACGTCTGGCACTGCAGGATTTGAGTCCCTGGCGGCGTAGTGTGTTACTGATGGTAGGCTTTGTTACTTTGGTCCCAGCTCTCTGCAGGTCATTCACTAGGTCCCCCCGTGTGGTTCTGGGATTTTTGCTCACCGTTCTTGTGATCATTTTGACCCCACGGGGTGAGATCTTGCGTGGAGCCCCAGATCGAGGGAGATTATCAGTGGACTTGTATGTCTTCCATTTCCTAATAATTGCTCCCACAGTTGATTTCTTCAAACCAAGCTGCTTACCTATTGCATATTCAGTCTTCCCAGCCTGGTGCAGGTCTACAATGTTTTTTCTGGTGTCCTTTGACAGCTCTTTGGTCTTGGCCATAGTGGAGTTTGGAGTGTGACTGTTTGAGGTTGTGGACAGGTGTATTTTATACTGATAACAAGTTCAAACAGGTGCCATTAATACAGGTAACGAGTGGAGGACAGAGGAGCCTCTTAAAGAAGAAGTTACAGGTCTGTGAGAGCCAGAAATCTTGCTTGTTTGTAGGTGACCAAATACTTATTTTCAACCATAATTTGCAAATAAATTCATAAAAAATTCACCAGTTTACTCCAATTAGGGGAGGGGTGGTGGGGTTGGAAAGTAATAAAGGGAAATATATTTTTTTTAAGGAAATGTATTTATATGTATGTATGTGTATATGTATGTGTATGACAAAGAAATGATCAGTCTATAATTTTAATGGTAGGTTTATTTGAACAGTGAGAGACAGAATAACAACAAAATAATCCAGAAAAACTCATGTCAAAAATGTTATAAATTGATTTGCATTTTAATGAGGGAAATAAGTATTTGACCCCTCTGCAAAACATGACTTAGTACTTGGTGGCAAAACCCTTGTTGGCAATCACAGAGGTCAGACGTTTCTTGAAGTTGGCCACCAGGTTTGCACACATCTCAGGAGGGATTTTGTCCCACTCCTCTTTGCAGATCTTCTCCAAGTCATTAAGGTTTTGAGGCTGACGTTTGGCAACTCGATCCTTCAGCTCCCTCCACAGATTTTCTATGGGATTAAGGTCTGGAGACTGGCGAGGCCACTCATTTTACATTTAAGTCATTTAGCAGACGCTCTTATCCAGTTAGTGAGTGCATACATTATTTTTCCATACCCCCCGTGGGAATTAAACCCACAACCCTGGCGTTGCAAACGCCATGCTCTACCAACTGAGCTACATCCCTGCCGGCCATTCCCTCCCCTACCCTGGGCCAATTGTGCGCCGCCCCATGGGTCTCCCGGTCGCGGCCGGCTACGACAGAGCCTGGATTCGAACCAGGATCTCTAGTGGCAGAGCTATCACTGCAATGCAGTGCCTTAGACCACTGTGCCACTCGGGAGGCCCACTCCAGGACCTAAATGTGCATCTTCTTGAGCCACTCCTTTGTTGCCTTGGCCATGTGTTTTGGGTCATTGTCATGCTGGAATACCCATCCACGACCCATTTTCAATGCCCTGGCTGAGGGAAGGAGGTTCTCACCCAAGATTTGACGGTACATGGCCCCGTCCATCGTCCCTTTGATGCAGTGAAGTTGTCCTGTCCCCTTAGCAGAAAAACACCGCCAAAGTATAATGTTTCCACCTCCATGTTTGACGGTGGGGATGGTGTTCTTGGGGTCATAGGCAGCATTCCTCCTCCAAACACGGCGAGTTGAGTTGATGCCAAAGAGCTCGATTTTGGTCTCATCTGACCACAACACTTTCACCCAGTTCTCCTCTGAATCATTCAGATGTTCATTGGCAAACTTCAGACAGGGGGACCTTGCGGGCATTGCAGGATTTCAGTCCTTCACGGCGTAGTGTGTTACCAATTGTTTTCTTGGTGACTATGGTCCCAGCTGCCTTGAGCTCATTGACAAGATCCTCCCGTGTAGTTCTGGAATGATTCCTCACCGTTCTCATGATCATTGCAACTACACGAGGTGAGATCTTGCATGGAGCCCTAGGCCGAGGGAGATTGACAGTTATTTTGTGTTTCTTCCATTTGCGAATAAGCTGCTTGGCGATGGTCTTGTAGCCCATTCCAGCCTTGTGTAGGTCTACAATCTTGTCCCTGACATCCTTGGAGAGCTCTTTGGTCTTGGTCATGGTGGAGAGTTTGGAATCTGATTGATTGATTGCTTCTGTGGACAGGTGTCTTTTATACAGGTAACAGGCTGAGATTAGGAGCACTCCCTTTAAGTGTGAGACAGAAATCTTTCTCATTCAGAGGGGTTCAAATACTTATTTCCCTCATTGAAATGCAAATCAATTTATAACATTGACATTCTGGATGTTTTTGTTGTTATTCTGTCTCTCACTGTTCAAATAAACCTACCATTAAAATAATAGACTGATCATTTCTTTGTCAGTGGGCAAACATACAAAATCAGCAGGGGATCAAATACTTTTTTCCCTCACTGTATATACAGTGGGGAAAAATGTATTTAGTCAGCCACCAATTGTGCAAGTTCTCCCACTTAAAAAGATGAGAGAGGCCTGTAATTTTCATCATAGGTACACGTCAACTATGACAGACAAATTGAGATTTTTTTCTCTCCAGAAAATCACATTGTAGGATATTTAATGAATTTATTTGCAAATTATGGTGGAAAATAAGTCTTTGGTCACCTACAAACAAGCAAGATTTCTGGCTCTCACAGACCTGTAACTTCTTCTTTAAGAGGCTCCTCTGTCCTCCACTCGTTACCTGTATTAATGGCACCTGTTTGAACTTGTTATCAGTATAAAAGACACCTGTCCACAACCTCAAACATTCACACTCCAAACTCCACTATGGCCAAGACCAAAAAGCTGTCAAAGGACACCAGAAACAAAATTGTAGACCTGCACCAGGCTGGGAAGACTGAATCTGCAATAGGTAAGCAGCTTGGTTTGAAGAAATCAATTGTGGGAGCAATTATTAGGAAATGGAAGACATACAAGACCACTGATAATCTCCCTCGATATGGGGCTCCACGCAAGATCTCACCCCGTGGGGTCAAAATGATCACAAGAACGGTGAGCAGAAATCCCAGAACCACACGGGGGGACCTAGTGAATGACCTGCAGAGAGCTGGGACCAAAGTAACAAAGCCTACCATCAGTAACACACTACGCCGCCAGGGACTCAAATCCTGCAGTGCCAGACGTGTCCCCCTGCTTAAGCCAGTACATGTCCAGGCCCGTCTGAAGTTTGCTAGAGTGCATTTGGATGATCCAGAAGAGGATTGGGAGAATGTCATATGGTCAGATGAAACCAAAATATAACTTTTTGGTAAAAACTCAACTCGTCGTGTTTGGAGGACAAAGAATGCTGAGTTGCATCCAAAGAACACCATACCTACTGTGAAGCATGGGGGTGGAAACATCATGCTTTGGGGCTGTTTTTCTGCAAAGGGACCAGGACGACTGATCCGTGTAAAGGAAAGAATGAATGGGGCCATGTATCGTGAGGTTTTGAGTGAAAACCTCCTTCCATCAGCAAGGGCATTGAAGATGAAACGTGGCTGGGTCTTTCAGCATGACAATGATCCCAAACACACCGCCCGGGCAACGAAGGAGTGGCTTCGTAAGAAGCATTTCAAGGTCCTGGAGTGGCCTAGCCAGTCTCCAGATCTCAACCCCATAGAAAATATTTGGAGGGAGTTGAAAGTCCATGTTGCCCAGTGACAGCCCCATAACATCACTGCTCTAGAGGAGATCTGCATGGAGGAATGGGCCAAAATACCAGCAACAGTGTGTGAAAACCTTGTGAAGACTTACAGAAAACGTTTGACCTGTGTCATTGCCAACAAAGGGTATATAACAAAGTATTGAGAAACTTTTGTTATTGACCAAATACTTATTTTCCACCATAATTTGCAAATAAATTCATTAAAAATCCTACAATGTGATTTTCTGGATTTTTTTCCTCTCATTTTGTCTGTCATAGTTGACGTGTACCTATGATGAAAATTACAGGCCTCTCTCATCTTTTTAAGTGGGAGAACTTGCACAATTGGTGGCTGACTAAATACTTTTTTCCCCCACTGTATATATATATATATATATTTGCGAGAGAAAAAACATACAGGGGATTGGAAGTAATGCAGACAATTACATTGATGGAAGTTACAATCTCTCTGCAATATTAAAGCTGATCTACCCCCTAAAAATAAAATTACAAATAAAATGTATATTAAAAATAAAATAAAAGATTCTTGAATCTTGGTCTTTTTTATTTGAGGAATGTATTTTGAATGTAAACCAATCAGGGTTTAGGCCTGGGCATAGCACTATTACAGTAACCAATTTAGTTGTTAATATCTTGTCAATGCTTTAGACACTAAAATGAAATGTGCTGCTTTATTTGTGGACCTGTCGAAAGCTTTTTTATTGAATAAGTTGTCCTCGATAGGCCAGAGCTCTGACGCCTGTTCATGGTTTCATGATTATCTTAGTGACAGAACTCAGGCCATCGTGATGGATGGGTTTAAGTCTGAATTTCTTGAAGTACATAAAGGTGTACCACAGGGGTTAATTTTGGGACCTGTTGTCTTCACTATTCTATTTATATAAACACCATTGGTCAATCTGTACAAACATTTAAATCTATATGCGGATTATACTATTATGTATGCTATTGCCCTAACTGTTGATCTGGCTGTGTCAAAACTACTGTCAGATTTTATAGCTATGCAGGAATCCCTTACTAATTTTAAACTTGTGCTTAATACGGGAAAAATGAAATACATGTTGTTTTTAAACTTTTGTAAGAATGTTTCAAATGAACTACATCTTCACTCATTAGATGGTTCTCCAATCAAACGTGTTCCCGTATATACTGTAAATACTTAAGCATTTGGATCGGTATGGATTTAACGTTTTAAAAAACATATAGATGAGCTGGTTAAGAAGCTAAGATTTAAAGTTGACTTTTTCTATAGAAACAGATAGTGCCTTTCTCTAAGCAGTTTGAAGCAGATTATTCAGTCAACCTTTTTATCTGTTCTTGATTATGATTATATTATTTATCAAAGTGCACCTGCTACTACTCTTAAACCTTTGGATGCCATCTACCATAGTGCCCTTCGTTTTGTTACAGGTGACCATTTTGATACTCATCACTGCATCCTGTATCAAAAAGTTGTCTGGACTTCGCTAAAGACCCATAGATCTCTACTCCCTTTTTGGCCCTACTTCATAAACTTCTGTCTTATCTAACTTTGCTGTTGAAGTATAGACACCTGTTGCCTAACCCGTTCACAGGATTGGTTAACCCTTGAGGTTCCCAGGGTCTCCACCAAGCTAGGTAAATCTGCTTTTAGTTTTAATGCACTGTATAGGTGGAACAAAATTCAAAATACATTTCATCTTGATGTTCTGGTGCCGTTCAGGCAATTTCAAGTATTGATTAGGGACTTCTTTGTGGAGGAATGTGACTGTTTTTCTGGATGATTTGTGATGTTTTATTTGTGCTTACCATGACAGTGTTTTTTTGTATTTTAATATATATATTGTATATTGTAATATACAGGGCGCATTTGGAAAAGAGACCTAGGTCTCCAATATGTCTTCCCTGTTAAGATAAAGGTTAAATTATTTTTTTAATCACAATGCGTTGGGTCGTTTGGCGACCCGTTACTCTACTCAGAGAACCAACTAAGGCTCTACAGACAGAAAAAATCGGATCTCCTTGACATAGCGATAGTCCTTCTTGATCAACTGGGCCGACATGGGAAGCTTCATGGATACAAACTAATGCATCTTAAATGCATCCAAGCGGGATATGTGGTGTGATTACCCAAAACACAGTCAGGCATTTACTTCATATTATAAACTGGGTGGTTCGAGTCCTCAATGCTGATTGGCTGACAGCTGTGGTGTATTAGACCGTATACCACGGGTATGACAAAACATTTATTTTTACTGCTCTAATTACGTTGGTAAGCAGTTTACAATAGCAATAGGGCACCTCTGGGGTTTGTGGTATATGGCCAATATACCACGGCTAAGTGCGGTATCCAGGCACTCCGCGTTGCGTCGTGCGTAAGAACATTAGCCGTGGTATATTGGCCATATACCACACACCCTCGGGCCTTATTGCTTAATTCTAGACCCCCATGGAGTGCGCATTTGAGCGGAAGTCTCTGTGAACGAGATTAAGCTAGCTACCTTACCTTCACAACCAAGAGGACATAGCAGGAGCAGTTTAGGTAAGTGTCCTTTTTGTCTTTCTTTCTTTCTTTCTTTCTTTCTTTCTTTCTTTCTTTCTTTCTTTCTTTCTTTCTTTCTTTCTTTCTTTCTTTCTTTCTTTCTTTCTTTCTTTCTTTCTTTCTTTCTTTCTTTCTTTCTTTCTGTCTGTCTGTCTGTCTGTCTGTCTGTCTGTCTGTCTGTCTTGGAGTTTCAGATGTGGCTGGAGGAGTGGTGGTGGCCACTGGAGGGCAACTTTAATACTGGAGCACATGTAGGAGCTCATCATCATGAACTTCATCTATAACAGCTGATACAAGTATTCTATATCAAATAAAATGTTATTTGCCACATGCGACGAATACAATACCTTACAGTGAAATGCTTACTTACAAGCCCTTAACCAACAATGCAGTTTTAAGAAAAAAAGTGTTAAGTGAAAAACAACAATTAAAAATAATTAAAGAGCAGCAGTAAAATAAAATTTCAGTAGGGAGGCCATATACATGGGGTACCGGTACAGAGTCAATGTGCGGGGGCACCGGTTAGTCAAGGTAATTGAGGTAATATGTACATGTGGGTATAGTTAAAGTGACTATGCATAGATACAGTGAGGGAAAAAAGTATTTGATCCCCTGCTCAATTTATACAAATTTTGACATGCGTTTTTCTGGATTTTTTGTTGTTATTCTGTCTCTCACTGTTCAGATAAACCTACCATTAAAATTATAGACTGATCATGTCTTTGTCAGTGGGCAAACGTACAAAATCAGCAAGGGATCAAATACTTTTTTCCTTCACTGTAATAAACAGAGTAGCAGCAGCGTATAAGAGGGGGTGGGGTGGACAATGCAAATAGTCCAGGTAGCCATGATTAGCTGTTCAGGAGTCTTATGGCTTGGGGGTAGAAGCTGTTAAGAAGCCTTTTGGACCTTTGACTTGGCGCTCCGGTACCGCTTGCCGTGCGGTAGCAGAGAGAACAGTCTATGACTTGGGTGGCTGGAGTCTTTGACAATTTGTAGGGCCTTCCTCTGACACTGCCTGGTATAGAGGTCCTGGATGGCAGGAAGCTTGGCCCCAGTGATGTACTGGGCCGTACGCACTACCCTCTGTAGTGCCTTGCGGTCGGAGGCCAAGCAGTTGCCATACCAGGCGGTGATGCAACCAGTCAGCATGCTCTCGATGGTGCAGCTGTATAACTTTTTGAGGATCTGAGGACCCATGCCAAATCTTTTCAGTCTCCTGAGGGGGAATAGGCTTTGTCGTGCCCACTTCACAACTGTCTTGGTGTGTTTGGACCATGATAGTTTGTTGGTGATGTGGACACCAAGGAACTTGAAGCTCTCAATCTGTTCCACTACAGCCCCATCGATGAGAATGGCAGCGTGCTCAGTCCTCTTTTTTTCCCTGTGGTCCACTATTAGGTACTACTACAGTGCTAGCTAGCTAGTACATATGGATTTACAGTACTAATCATATTTCATTAATGTACAGGGTCCACTTTGACCCAAGAGAAAAATCCAGACTAAGAATTTGCAAAAGGTAAGGTCAACACCTCCTTTGGCCGCCATTCCTTCCAGTTCTCTGCTGCCAATGACTGGAACGAATTGCAAAAATCTCTGAAGCTGGAGACTCTTATCTCCCTCAATAACTTTAAGCATCAGTTGTCAGAGCACCTTACCGATCACTGCACCTGTACACAGCCCATCTGAAATTAGCCCACCCAACTACCTCATCCCTATATTGTTATTTATTTTGCTCTTTTGCACCCCAGTATCTCTATTTGCACATAATCTCTTGCACATCTAGCATTCCAGTGTTAATACTATTGTAATTATTCTGCACTATAGCCTATTTATTGCCTTACCTCCATAACTTGCTACATTTGCACACACTGTATATATATTTTCTGTTGTATTTCTGACTTTATGTTTTTTTACCCCATATGTAACTCTGTGTTGTTTTTATTGCACTACTTTGCTTTATCTTGGCCAGGTCGCAGTTGTAAATGAGAACCTGTTCTCAACTGGCTTACCTGGTTAAATAAAGGTGAAATAAAAAAATAATAATAATGAATACTAGTATTATATGGATGGAGTGGACCTGGTCCAAAATCAGCACTCCTACTCTGATGGCAAATTCTCTCTCTCCCTCACCCTTTCTATAACTTTAGATTGACCCCCTGGTCTATGATTAGTAGATGTGGGTGAGTGGACATGCAGATCTGGGACTAGCCTAGCAACAGCAGCTCTTCTCAACTATTGGCAAGGATTTATTTGACAGCCAATCACCATAAGATATGCTTTATTCTGCAATCAACACTTCTATTGCAGGAGATGAGCACCTATCAGATCCCCCTGCTGTCCTTCGCCCCTCAGTGCAGTCTGCTGACCATCGTTGAGGCCAGGAAGAAGTTCGCCATTTGAAGTAGGAGCCAAGTTCATCACCATGCAATGCTCTACTGACCGAGGTAGACCATGCTTTAAGTAGCAGCTGACTGACTGACTGTCAGGCAGAGACACACTCACATTTGACTTGACCTTATATTGACAGCACAGATACCCCCTCACCCTTTCCCTCCCATTAATCTCCCTGTGTCTCTACCCTAGGTGCAGTGGTGGAAAAAGTACCCAATTGTCATACTTGAGTAAAAGTAAAGATGCCTTACTAGAAAATGACTCAAGTAAAAGTGAAAGTCACCCAGTAAAAAACTACTTGAGTAAAAGTCTACAAGTATTTGGTTTTAAATATACTTAAGTATAAAAAGTACATGTAATTGGTTAAATATACTTAAGTATCAAAAGTAAAAGAATAAATCATTTCAAATTCCTTATATTAAGCAAACAAGATGGCACACCAACAAGGGACCACACCAACACTCAGACATCATTTACAAATGAAACATTTGTGTTTAGTGAGTATGCCAGATCAGAGTCAGTAGGGATAACTAGGGATGTTCTCTTGATAAGTGCGTGAATTGGACCATTTTCCTGTCCTGCTAAGCATAAACAATGTAACAAGTACCTCCATCTTGAGCCAATATCAGTTATTTTTAAGTTCTGATTTCAATTGTTTATATTTTTTTTATAAGAGATTGTCAGTTGGATGGGCTCTCTGCAAGGTTTCGTATATCTTACCTATCATATGAATATCCTTTTTTCCAATTTAATCAATTTTAGAATATGGCTGTAATGTAACAAATTGTGGAAAAAGTCAAGGGGTCTGAATACTTTCCGAATGCACTGTTTATATATATATATAGATAATGGTTTGTATCGACAGTATGGACAGTATATTGTATATAGGATGAGCCATGACTATAATACATTATGTACATATAAAGTGGGTGAAGCAGTGTGTAAACATTATTAAAGTTACCAATGTTCAATGACTCTACGTACATAGGGCAGCAGTCTCTAGGGTGCAGGGTAGGGTTCAGGGTGGTAGCCGGCTAGAAAAGTGACTACGGTCCAGGGCAGGGTACTGGGCAGAGGCTGGCTAGTGGTGACTGTTTAACAGTCTGATAAATGAACTTCATTACGATGAGCTCCTACATATGCTCCAGCATTAAAGTTGCCCTCCAGTGGCCACTACCACTCCTACAGCCACATCTGTTGATCAAGAAGGAATAACACTATGTCAAGGAGGTCCAAATGTTTTTTCTGTCTGTAGAGCCTTAGAGAACTCAGTATTCTCCACAAAATACATAAACTAATGACAACACCATCTGTTTTGCTCAATGACAAAATATCTCCCAATGCCAAACCCTGGAGAAAATAAAAGTTGATCAACTCAAGCAAACCAGACATAATGTCAACCTATGTATGAGAGGATGCCAAGCTTGCAGAGTAATAACGTGCAACCGGATTATTTTATTATAATGACATCTTTCTCGATATAACAAGATCTTTCTCGTAATAACGAGATATTTCTCGTTATAACGTTTTCTTTCTCGTTATAATGAGTTATTAAATTATTTCGTAGTAACGTGATCTTATCTCGTAATAATGATATAAAACATATTTATTTCTGAGTGGCAGCAATACGCCACCAACCGTACATTTACTATTATTCTATTTTGTTTACTATTTTCTCTGGACAGTGTTTATCAGTCATTATACAATTCAGTATTTTGGATGATACATGATAATAGGCATATAATGAGGTAAGTCTTACAGAAATAAGAATTACACAAAAGCTTTGAACAAATAGGATTTGGATAACATTTTTCCAATGGCAAATCTAAACACAGGAATTTTATGAAGAATCCTACAAATTGAAGAATAGCAATAAACAAAGACAAAGTTCTCAACTCCAATCTCTTGCCAGTATCCTCAGATTCTTAAGTAATTGATTGAGAACTGCAGTGATAGTGCAATCAATGTTCCTTCTATAAATAGAGCCTGTACTGTGCTGTCAGCATTTTCCTGGCCTAAACAGCCTGAGGGAATCTCAAGTGAGGCCAGAGAAAGTTCGTGGAGAGGCCAGTTTTAATTGCACTGCAAGGGGTAATTTAACCCTTATTTTACATTCAAGACTCCCTTTTCTTTGCTCATTATATTCATTTTGTTCAATTATGAGTGAGTGGGACAAAGAATGGTCTGAATTATAAGCAGTTCCTTAAATGAAGCATAAAGGTCATGGATATCATTGTTTTCCTTCATATGCTTCAAAATGTATATTGAGTGACTAGTGACGCCTTTAGAAACTGCATGTCCTGCTTACTGAGACCTTTACAAAGATGATTATCTTTGATTGACTATCACCAGCATCTATCAGTCTCAAGACATTAAATTAATTGTAATGTGAAGAAAACAAATCATACTATAAAATTTGTAGTGGATATTGTTCTGTCCACTCAAAACCAGTAGGTCTTTGCATCAAGACAGCCAGCATATTCAAAGACAAATAAAATTTCAAATCAAACAGCATGGTACATCATTAAATGCCATACCACTATCTAAAAATAGATGGCTCATGCAACAGAAGCTTTTAAGTGGATTAAAAGTGGGAAGTGGGCACGCATATATGCACATGTTCTACTGAAATCAAGATAGGGTTGGACAAGCCTTGAGGCAGAGACTTTATCTGAATAAATATGTATTTCCAAGCTGGGCCCTGGCTAGGAGAAAGCCCATGATAGAAAGCCCATGATAGCAAAACACCAGTCTCAACGTCAACAGTGAAGCGGTGACTCCGGGATGCTGACCTTCTAGGCAGAGTTGCAAAGAAAAAGCCATATCTCAGACTGGCCAATAAAAAGAAAAGATTAAGATGGGCAGTCTGAGATATGGCTTTTTCTTTGCAACTCTGCTTAGAAGGTCAACATCCCGGAGTCGCCTCTTCACTGTTGACGTTGAGACTGGTGTTTTACGGGTACTATTTAATGAAGCTGCCAGTTGAGGACCTGTGAGGCGTCTGTTTCTCACACTAGACACTCTAATGTATTTGTCCTCTTGCTCAGTTGTGCACCGGGGCCTCCCACTCCTCTTTCTATTCTGGTTAGAGCCAGTTTGCGCTGTTCTGTGAAGGGAGTAGTACACAGCGTTGTACGAGATCTTCAGTTTCTTGGCAATTTCTCGCATGGAATAGCCTTCATTTCTCAGAACAAGAATAGACTGACAAGTTTCAGGAAGAAAGTTATTTGTTTCTAGTCATTTTGAGCCTGTAATCGAACCCACAATTGCTGATGCTCCAGATACACAACTAGTCTCAAGAAGGCCAGTTTTATTGCTTCTTTAATCAGCACAACAGTTTTCAGCTGTGCTAACATAATTGCAAAAGGGTTTTCTAATGATCAATTAGCCTTTTGAAATGATAAACTTGGATTAGCAAACACAACGTGCCATTGGAACACATGACTGATGGTTGCTGATAATGGGCCTCTGTACGCCTATGTAGATATTCCATTACAAATCAGCAGTTTCCAGCTACAATAGCCATTTACAACATTAACAATGTCTACACTGTATTTCTGATCAATTTGATGTTATTTTAATGGACAAAAAAATTGCTTTTCTTTCGAAAACAAGGACATTTCTAAGTGACCCCAAACTTTTGAACGGTAGTGTATATATTGTATATTAATATATATATATATATATATATATATATATATATATATATATATATATATTCACTATTAGGTTGGAATAATACTGTGAAACTGTGAAAATTATGATAATGCCCTTTCAGTGTAAGAGCTGTTTAAAAAGACTGCCTGAAATTTAAGCCTGTTTTGGTGTGATTAAGTTTTGGCCTTCCATGGTGACATTACCATGCGGTAAAATAATTAATAGACCAATAAGAAAGAGAGTTCCAAAACAATCTACCAAAAAGAGCTAATTTTCAGTTTTCCCCTCCCCCACTCAGACAACTCCCAGATAGTTCTAGCAAAATTCATTATTGAGAAATTGCCCTTTGCTAAGAAGCTATTTTTGTTTCTTTTTGATGATTTTCATTGAAAACCATCACAGAAAGGTACTTAATTGTTACCCAGAAATGATTTGAAATGATTTGACGTAAAATTTGATATTGAGATAAAAACGGCTGTATTGGACCTTTAACCTTTGAAGGGGTACATTTGGAAGAGAGCTCTGGAGTCAAAAGCTATGTGTTTGTTTTCGGAGTAGCCCATATCATAGGCCTAAATTATATTATAGGCCTGCCTCTGCTCTGAGCATATGATAAGAGCTCATTTAGATAGGCAATGCACATTCATTTGAGAACTGTTGCTTTTTACATGAGGAAAAATGCAGGGAAAGGGACCTACCATTTCAGGAGCTGAGGAGTCATGTAGAGAGGGTTTGACGTGTCCACATAGTTGGCTTTCCAGATGTGGACCTTTGGTTCGGTGATGTTCTAATTTATTGCAGAATATGAAACTCAGAGTTTCAATCTAAAAGGTGACTGTACAAACATGATTAGGTGGATTCCAGCATTCTAGTGAGACAGTAAGACAAGTATGCTCTACCCTCTCACCTGTGCTAATGTTACACTTCTTCTTCTTCTTCTTCTTCTTCTTCTTCTTCTTCTTCTTCTTCTTCTTCTTCTTCTTCTTCTTCTTTGGTATTATGGTGGTCCGCAAACAAAATTATGTTACACTTCCTCGTCACCTGTGTACCTATATACATGTGACCTGTAACCTTTTCTGTTCTGTTGTGTTTTATTGTCACAATACCATTATTTTTCCAGAGGGAGGGGGGCGCTTCTAAAAAATGGTTTATACCTAAACCATAACTAAATGTTGACAATTCATTAGTGCAATAGGGTTTAATTTGCAACAGATTTTCTCAATTTAAATAAGAAAAAATAGCCCACAATTGCATGATGCAGAATCAAGCAACAGCATGAAGAAGACACCAAACAAAATAGATTGTTAAGGAGACATACAGTGATAAAAAAACAAATATGTATCCAGTAGTTTTAGGTAGCAAGTTCTTGCTACATTGTATGTAACTACATTGCAACAAGTTGTGAATGTCACGCTGTGCCAACTACTGTATCCAATGAGGAGCATTTGGAAAAGGGTCAGTGCAATAACATCTACTTGAGACGTCCATACCCTAAAACCTAACCCTAACCCCTACCCTGACCCTAACAATAACACTTACTTAACCATAACCCTTACCTTAACCCTTTAAATGTTAACTTCAATGGGGTAGGGACGTTCCAAGGATCACGGGATAGCACGGGCCTTTGGCACAGTAGGTGGCGGCATGCACCTTATACGTTTGTTTGTGGACCGTCACTGAACCAAAGAAGAAGAAGAAGAAGAAGAAGAAGAAGAAGAAGAAGAAGAAGAAGACGAAGAAGAGCATTTGGAGGCTGTACCAGAGAGGAAGAGTCGAAGCGAGAGGGATAACTGCGCCCAAAATCGGTCCCTCACCAAGCGAGGAGTTTTTGTAAGGTCAATGTGAGAGTGTCGAATTTGGTGAACAAAAAATGTAATGGCTTATTTGCTACGTGTGGCTTATTTGATCAAATATACGTTTCGTAATGATTAGGTTGTTACGAGTGTACTGATATAAGTAGGAGAGGTGACATCCCGGCCACTTTGAAAAAAAAAACAGCTTTAGATGGGAGTTGTCGTCACTAGTTACCATAGTCACAAAGTAATCTTCCTAACCCTAACCTTAATCACGATGCTAACCTTATGCCTAATCCTAACATTAAATGAAGACGAAAAAGCACATTTTTGTTTTCATTAATCTTTACGATATAGCCAACTCTGAATTTGTGTCTGTGTAAACCGTTGTGCCTGTTGTTCACACGCTTCTGCCCTCTCATTGGCTAGAATGGTCCCACCTGATCTTGCCGCCTCCCAACTGCCTTCCATTTTTGAAGACATCCATTTTCATCGTTAGAGCGGGCACTAGAGTATCTGGGAAATATAATGGGTAATCTGTGGCTGTCCCAATTCTTCACACGACTTGGAATCATGGCGCAGATGACTGGAGAAGAGAAGCAACATCAAAGTTTATTTTCAGATAGGAAATGTAAACAACTTTAAAGCTTTTTAAACTATAACCCATTCGTTGACTAGAAGACGTTACATTTGGTAAGTGTATTTACTTAATGATTTATATATTTTATGTCTGGGAAGAAGGTTGTGTTTTTCCTCGATGGAAAGGAGACCGTCGTGATTGGACAGTATACTGATACGTTATAGCTAGACTCTTTGTTTCTCCTATGTATTGCTGTTATATCCCATAGATAAAGACAAGGGTAACTCGTAGGCTACCTGTCAATTTTTTAATAGTTTTCCTTGTTGATGATGAACATAATCTAATGCGGATTAGGCTACTCATGGGCGACATGCACCCCAAGAATCGGAGGGGGCACAAAGTGAAGTACGTGAGAATGGCTGGGTTGTAGCCCCCGTCCATAAATTGTAAAATGTTCCATTCAAACACCTGAAACAGCTTTTTCTTGCAATGTAGAGCTGTAATCATTATGCTTCATTCTATGTAAAAAAATAAATTAAAAAAAAGTATATTTTTCTGCATATCTAAGCATACCTCTTGAGCTTTCTGTATCCTCCTGACTGGTGGTAATTTTTTTAAATAAGAAACTAAATATGCTTATCAGCATCTCTGCTAAAATCTGGGTAAAAGTTTGAAAGGAATTTTAGTATGAATCAGTAATGTTACATTTAGCAGGGTTCGCGTTAAAACAATTCTGCGTTTTTCACACAGAAAAAAATATAAAACGCATAAGAAATATCTTGCTCGGTTTTGTAAACACAGATCTAAAACGCTTCTTATTGTAATTTCTGCTCGGCATCAGACTAATTTTGTGCTTCAGTTACACTTCTCCACTCTGATGAGAATTCACCAACTGGCATTCTATTAGCTGACAGCGCTCTGACTGATGTGTACCTACTTTTCTCTGGTACTTTTCTCTCAGTGTAGCCTACTTGTCTCCGGTAAAATGCAAGATTAATTTCAGCCAAAACATTAAGAAATGTAGCTGGCTACATTCTTTCTATGATAAACATTAGAAATATGATGGCCGTGCATGGTTTTTGCAAAAAATACCTTGCTTTTTCATTGTAAGCTCATGTGTGGCTGCTAGCCAAAAAGTGTTGCACTAATGAAACTAATGAAAATTAAACTATTTTCAGCCGAATGTGTTGCACTAATGTATTATGTTTGAAGGAAAATTATAGTTGCACGCCCCTGATCACTCGGTTGAAGCAAAACAATTAATAAATGATTTTTGACTTTCAATATAAAACACAGGTGAAATGGTTAAAAACATTTGATTAGCTGTTCAGGAGTTTTATGGCTTGGGGGTAGAAGCTGTTAAGAAGCCTTTTGGACTTAGACTTGGCGCTCTGGTACTGCTTGCCGTGCAGTAGCAGAGAGAACAGTCTGACTAGGGTGGCTGGAGTCTTAGACAATTTTTAGGGCCTTCCTCTGGTATAGAGGTCCTGGATGGCAGGAAGCTTGGCCCCAGTGATGTACTGGGCCGTACGCACTACCCTCTGTAGTGCCTTGCGGCCGAGCAGTTGCCATACCAGGCAGTGATGCAACCAGTCAGGATGCTCTTGATGGTGCAGCTGTAGAACTTTTTGAGGATCTGAGGACCCATGCCAAATCTTTTCAGTCTCCTGAGGGGGAATAGGCTTTGTCGTGCCCTCTTCACGACTGTCTTGGTGTGTTTGGACCATGATAGTTTGTTGGTGATGTGGACACCAAGGAACTTGAAGCTCTCAACCTGCTCCACTACAGCCCCGTCGATGAGAATGGGGGTGTGCTCGGTCCTCTTTTTCCTGTAGTCCACAATCATCTCCTTTGTCTTGATCACGTTGAGGGAGAGGTTGTTATCCTTGCACCACACGGCCAGACCTTTGACCTCCTCCCTAAAGGCTGTCTCATTGTTGTCAGTGATCAGGCCTACCACTGTTGTGTCGTCGGCAAACTTAATGATGGTTTTGGAGTCATGCCTGGCCATGCGGTCATGAGTGAACAGGGAGTACAGGAGGGGACTGAGCACACACCCCTGAGGGGCCCCCGTGTTGAGGATCAGTGTGACTGATGTGTTGTTACCTACCCTTATCACCTGGGGGCGGCCCGTCAGGAAGTCCAGGATCCAGTTGCAGAGGGATGTGTTTTGTCCCAGGGTACTTAGCTTAGTGATGAGCTTTGAGGGCACTATGGTGTTGAACTCTGAGCTGTAGTCAATGAATATCATTCTCACGTAGGTGTTCCTGTTGTCCAGGTGGGAAAGGGCAGTGTGGAGTGCAATAGAGATTGCTTCATCTGTGGATCTGTTGGGGCGGTATGCAAATTGGAGTGGGTCTAGGGTTTCTGGGATAATGGTGTTGATGTGAGCCATGACCAGCTTTTCGAAGCACTTCATGGCTACTGACGTGAGTGCTATGGGTCGGTAGTCATTTAGGAAGGTTACCTTAGTGTTCTTGGGCACAGGGACTATGGTGGTCTGCTTTTCAACATGTTGGTATTACAGACTCGGTCAGGGACATGTTGAAAATGTCAGTGAAGACACTTGCCAGTTGGTCAGCGCATGCTCGGAGTACACGTCCTGGTAATCCGTCTGGCCCTGCGGCCTTGTGAATGTTGACCTGTTTAAAGGTCTTACTCACATCGGCTACGGAGAGAGTGATCACACAGTCGTCCAGAACAGCTGATGCTCTCATGCATGCTTCATTGTTGCTTGCATAGAAGTAATTTAGCTCGTCTGGTAGGCTCGTGTCACTGGGCAGCTCGGGGCTGTGCTTCCCTTTGTAGTCTGTAATAGTTTGCAAGCCCTACCACAACCAACGAGCGTCGGAGCCGGTGTAGTACGATTCAATCTTAGTCCTGTATTGACGGTAGGTTCTGTTGCTTGTATTTTCAATCTCTTGACGCATTGCACAATATTTGTTTGCCTACAGCTTAGTATGAAATGTAGCCTTACTGCTTAATTGGCACGCACTACGCTCTTAAGCTCTTAATGGTTGCTAGCCATGTTACTTCACCCATCTCTTCGTATAGCCCACCACATGCACTGTTTTCTTAACCACAACTGGATGGATCCATAAATAATTACTGTGGGAATAAATATCACTGAATGACAAAAAGATTGGATTATTAGTATTATTAGTATTACTGAAACTCCCAAAGTCATCCAATTGTTATAATACATGTGAAGCAATAGCCTACCCGCGTGTGGTCAACTATTTCAGCGCCGTTTCACGCTGCTTTGAGACAAGCATGGGGACTCAATGTCAGATTTTTATTTTCAATGAATCTCCGTTTGGAAATTGGTTAGACTACAATTAGGCTGTAGAAATGTTAGCTAAGTTGAGGTGAGTTATGCTCATGATCATCTTGTCTAGTTGGCTCATTTATTAGCACTGATCAGAACATTTTGCCAGCATGTTATGTAGCTTAACAGGTGGATTATTTTGCTCTTCACTTGCAGTCGCTTAGGAGCCTGGGCCTACCTGACCAAAAGCCTGTGACTTGTCTTAATCAATCAATGTGATTTTGTTTAACTGAATCTCTGTCTGTATATTTGGTTAATTCTCTGAGTGGGCAAATAAGTGGAGGTGGTATTGCTCATTTATTCGTTTGCGCATCTATCTCTAATCAGAAACATTTACCATGCAATAATGTAGTCTAAATCAAGTGTAGGCCTATTATTTTGCTTGATCGCGTAAAGGCAACTCCAAAAGCCTGCAGAGGTTGTGAAATATGAATACGAGACTCACATGCTTTTGAAAATATAGATTGCTATTATTTTCTTTCAGTATCATGATGAAGATACTCTCAATGTAAGACCCTACGCTTGCTCCATAACAAAGTGGAGTGAGAGTAGGAAAGATGTGAAACGTGGATCAAAAAACGTGGGCTTGCCTTGGGCTCTGTTTCCAAATATCACTTTTTTATATGACAGCGGTTCCACACGTTGCCGTGATGCAAGTTGTTTGGGAAAAATATTTGTATTTTATTCTGTTATATTTCATTGTATAATATAGCCTACTATAAAATGCTGTATGTGTGACTGTGATCAGGGTGGCCTAAGTGTGTCTTGTATATTTAATGAACAAAATAACTATTGATTTCATGTGCATGGCGCAGCCATGGAGCATATAGGCTGCACAGACCAGTAACATAATTAAACTCAAAATATGCCATTCTAGTCTTTTGAAAATAAATGTTATTAGTCTTATAATGTTTCTTAGGACCTGCCTAAAGCTAATTAATAATGTATTCAAATCGATGTTCTCCCACATCGGCCCACGTCTACTCCCACTCCTAAACTTGCTGGCATGTGCACGGGAGATAGAAAAGGCTTATCCCGGCAAGAATGTGGTAAAAATGGGACTGTAAAGAATTGGGCCCTAAAAAACATTCCCTGATATTTTTACAGGCAACATACCGTAATGTCTGTCTGTAAAGAGTATATGTAAACAATAGCCGAATGTAACCGAACGTAGTCGACCGAAGCACGTTTCCTCGCAATCAGCAGGAAGTGTTTGCGGTTTGGTTCGGCACGGCCATATTGTGCAAGTGTTTGTCATGTGCGAATTGCATCAGTATTGAAAATGAAAACCGGAAATACAAACCGATATACAGACCAGCGAACTGAAGGTCGGGTTGATAACACCTCCGTGTGGATATTTGGTATCAGATTACCTCTGACATAGTCAAAATTGGAGGACAACAGGTAAAGTAATTTTAAATGAAGTTTGTTCAACATTCCTGAGCCTACATGTTAGAGACAAGTGTTTACGTATTTCACTCTCAGATTCTAAAAGAGGCTAACAAGCTGGCTACTCTAACTTGCCTGAAATAGCCTATTGGAGCTAGTTATGAGTTTGGGAGATTGGGAATCTGTCTGGGCTAGCTAAAGCCAACTTCATAAAATTGCTAAGTGGCTAGGAGTTAGTATTACAGAGAGAAAAAAATAAGTAATAAAAAAATATTATATTTTTTAACAGGACAAATCTGAGGGGCAGTTGCCTCTGCCCCCTATGGGCCTACCGTCTGTACTGCCAGAGTTTTGAATTTATTCATGCCATGGGGTTTATGATATTGCAGTAATGTGGACTTTTTTGTATCATAAATTGAAACACTTACATGGATTTGGGTTGGTGAACTACATTGTAAACAGAGAGAGGTTCACTGAAGTCTGAACTGAAAGCGGGGAATTGATCCAAGTGCTAAAGTATTTTTGTTGCAGGTACTGTACATGTGCATTTAGGAGGAACAGTTAGCTGTAGATATACAGTACCAGTCAAAAGTTTGGACACACCTACTCATTCAAGGGTTTTTCTTTATTTTTACTATTTTCTACATTGTAGAATAATAGTGAAGACATCAAAACCATGAAATAACACATATGGAATCATGTAGTAACCAAAAAAGTGTTAAACAAAATCGAAATATATTTTATATTTGAGATTCTTCAAAGTAGCCACCCTTTGCCTTGATGACAGCTTTGCAAAACCCTTGAATGAGTAGGTGTGTCCAAACTTTTGACTGGTACTGTATATGACCCTGACTATGAACATTATTCAAATCCATCACCCATTCACTCACCATCACGCACACACCCACCACTTATGCTGCTGCCATACTGTTTATTATTATTATTATTATTATTATTTATCTTGCTACCAGTCTCCTAATCCCTGCCTATAGCTACCTCAATACTCCAGTATCCCTGCACATTGCAAATGTGGGATTGGCACAGACCCTGTATATATCTTCCTTTCTTATATATTGTGTTTTTAAAATTAATTTTCTTTTCTTATTAGTTATACTTTTTTGATATTGAATACTGAACTGTTTGGTAGGGCTTGCAAGTTAAGCATTTCACTGTACTTGTGCATGTGACAAATAAAACATGAACTTGAACTCACCTTTATGGAAAAGTACTTTAAGGTTGGTGAGCAAAGACAACGTGCCATCAGTCAGCATACCAGGCTTTGCCCTCCACCTCTCCACCCAGTGTTACTCTTATCTAAGTAACCCCGCCACATTCAGGGCTCCAACTGGCCCTCTTCTCTCCATATTGAATGTGATGAGTGGTTGACTGGGTTTGTTGCCTTTTTTAAGCCAGGCTGCATGGGGATCAGCTGTGGAGAACCCGGAGCTTTAGCTCGCTCCACTCTGTTGGTTCTCCAGTCCCCTGTTATGCAGGCCCTGCAGCAGCTGTGTTGTCATGGACATTTGCCTACCAGGTACAATATTAGCCTGGTCCCAGCTCGGTTAGTGCTGTCTTGCCAAACCATATGATGATGTGGCAATTAGAGAGCACTAACAGATCTGAGACCAGGCTTATATTGGCCTTCTGGTGGCTAGTACTTTTTAGAATGTATCCTGGGTTTCTAATCACTGTTCTTTATTTTCTATATTATTTATAATGGGTGTCTGTGTTAGCTCAGTTTAAGTGATGACTAGGCACTTTATGGAACCATGGTTTTGGTGTTGGTTTTGAACTGAGAGTAATTAGGTATATGATGTTGCTTATTTGGTGTTTACCAGGGCCTACCAGCAGGGGCCAACAGAATATGTTGTTTTGGCTGAATAGTGAAGTAGGACCCACTGTAAGGAAAACAGTTCAGTCTGGTTTTGATTTACCCCAACCATGTACACAGAATAGGCCTAGCTTCCATATAAACATTTCATAGCTGGATTCGAGGACTTTCTGAAACCACACTTCATATCATAATGACTCTTTTGGCTGTAGGCACACATTCATGGAGATCAATGTACTTCTTTCTAGGATCACTGGGGAGAATTTTTTTTTAACCTTTTGTTTACGTTTTCACCCTGCAGCTTCAGCACGTGTGACATATTATGTTTATAGAAAAAGAGCGTAAAGAAGACTTTCAGGCTGAAAGTGAGGCCTTGTCCTCTGTAGCTCAATTGGTAGAGCATGGCACTTGTAACGCCAGGGTAGTGGGTTCGATCCCCGGGACCACTCATACGTAAAAATGTATGCACACATGACTGTAAGTCGCTTTGGATAAAAGCGTCTGCTAAATGGCATATTATATTATCTTCTTGACAAATTGTTTGTGACCATGTGGTCTGACATTTACCTCTTGGTATTTTAGAAGGAAATGACACCTAGCAATTAGTCTATTACCACTATATTACCAAGCTTAGCTCATCAGCCATTCCCCATTTCCACCCAAGACTACTGTAAATAGTCCAGCAACCTATTAGATGACTGGCTTTTTTATTGAGAACTATGACTGACCGTGTTGGCCCTATCTTAGGGGGTTTCTCCAAGGAGGTCATACTCCCTAACTATAGAGCATGATTCAAGTTCCTAGTTCCTGGGCCAGCCACACAGGATACTACTGTTATGAAACGTGGTGAGGGTGGTGGCATGCATTGTCCACGTTTGCCAATAAACATAATATGCTTCCTGTGTGGGTTGGTGGGTAGGTTCTAGTCACATGGTGCCTGATGGTCACACTACTCTCTCTGTATTCCTCTCCCGGTCCTGACATACCAGTCAGTTAGTCCACCGACCTCTGCTCTTTCCTTCCACCCACCTCTGCTCTCTCCCTCCCTCTGAGTGAAGGCTATCGCTTTCACTCTGCTATTCTAGGTTGGTAAACACTACCCGTAAATTGCTTAATACCCCTCGGGGGTCTTTGGAAATCACTTACCTACTCGCTATAGTTCTAACATGTATGTTTGTTTTTTGACAATGTTGTTCATGTACAGTTACAGAGTACCCAGCTAGCACATAACGTTCAAGCTTGGTGAGAGCGTGGTTGTCCTATGGTTATTTTGCATACAACCTTCCCACAACTTTCTGGGAATGGTGCAGAATAGTTGCTTGGCTTTGGAACATTCTCAGCACATTTAAGGAACTGAAAAATATATACAGTACCAGTCACAAGTTTGGACACACCTACTCATTCAAGGGTTTTTCTTTATTTTTTACTATTTTCTACATTGTAGAATAATAGTGACGACATCAAAAAATTTAATAACACATATGGAATCATGTATTAACCAACCAAAAAACTGTTAAACAAATCAAAATATATTTAATATTTGAGGTTCTTCAAAGTAGCCACCCTTTGCCTTAATTACAGCTTTGCACACTCTTGGCATTCTCTCAACCAGCTTCATGAGGTAGTCACCTGGAATGCTTTTCCAACAGTCTTGAAGGAGTTCCCACATATGCTGAGCACTTGTTGGCTGCTTTTCCTTCACTCTGCGGTCCAACTCATCCCAAACCATCTCAATTGGGATGAGGTCGGGTGATTGTGGAAGCCAGGTCATCTGATGCAGCACTCTCCTTCTTGGTCAAATAGCCCTTACACAGCCTGGAGGTGTGTTGGGTCATTGTCCTGTTGAAAAACAAATGATAGTCCCACTAAGCGCACACCAGATGCGATGGCGTTTCGCTGCAGAATGCTGTGGTAGCCATGCTGGTTAAGTGTGCCTTGAATTCTAAATAAATCACTGACAGTGTCCCTAGCAAAGCACCCCAACACCATCACACCTCCTCCATGCTTCACAGTGGAATCCACACATGCGGAGATCATCCGTTCACCTACTCACCTACTCTGCGTCTCAGGATCAAGGGAAAGATGAACGAAGCAAAGTACAGAGAGATACTTGATGAAGACTTGCTCCAGAGCGCTCAGGACCTCAGACTGGGGCGACGGTTCACCTTCCAACAGGACAACGACCCTAAGCACACAGCCAAGACAACACAGGAGTGGCTTCGGGACAAGTCTCTGAATGTCCTTGAGTGGCCCAGCCAGAGCCCGGACTTGAACCCAATCGAACATCTCTGGAGAGACCTGAAAATAACTGTGCAGCGACGCTCCCCATCCAACCTGACAGAGCTTGAGAGGATCTGCAGAGAAGAATGGGAGAAACTCCCCAAATACAGGTGTGCGAAGCTTGTAGCGTCATACCAAAGAAGACTTGAGGCTGTAATCGATGCCAAAGTTGCGTCAACAAAGTACTGAGTAAAGGGTCTGAATACTTATGTAAATGTGATATTTCCGTTTTTTTTATTTTAGCAAACATTTCTAAAAACCTGTTTTTGCTTTGTCATTATGGGGTATTGTGGTTAGATTGATGAGAGGGGAAAAACAATTTAATCCATTTTAGAATAAGGCTGTAATGTAACAAAATGTGGAAAAAGTCAAGGGATCTTAATACTTTCCGAATGCACTGTGTGTGTGTTTTTATTTATATATATGTGTGTGTGTGTGTGTGTGTGTGTGTGTATATATATATATATGTATACAGTGGGGGAAAAAAGTATTTAGTCAGCCACCAATTGTGCAAGTTCTCCCACTTAAAAAGATGAGAGAGGCCTGTACATTTCATCATAGGTACACGTCAACTATGACAGACAAAATGAGGAAAAAAAATCCAGAAAATCACATTGTAGGATTTTTTATGAATTTATTTGCAAATTATGGTGGAAAATAAGTATTTGGTCAATAACAAAAGTTTCTCAATACTTTGTTATATACCCTTTGTTGGCAATGACACAGGTCAAATGTTTTCTGTAAGTCTTCACAAGGTTTTCATACACTGTTGCTGGTATTTTGGCCCATTCCTCCATGCAGATCTCCTCTAGAGCAGTGATGTTTTGGGGCTGTCGCTGGGCAACACGGACTTTCAACTCCCTCCAAAGATTTTCTATGGGGTTGAGATCTGGAGACTGGCTAGGCCACTCCAGGACCTTGAAATGCTTCTACGAAGCCACTCCTTCGTTGCCCGGTGGTGTGTTTGGGATCATTGTCATGCTGAAAGACCCAGCCACGTTTCATCTTCAATGCCCTTGCTGATGGAAGGAGGTTTTCACTCAAAATCTCACGATACATGGCCCCATTCATTCTTTCCTTTACACGAATCAGTCGTCCTGGTCCCTTTGCAGAAAAAACAGCCCCAAAGCATGATGTTTCCACCCCCATGCTTCACAGTAGGTATGGTGTTCTTTGATGCAACTCAGCATTCTTTGTCCTCCAAACACGACGGAGTTGAGTTTTTACCAAAAGTTCTATTTTGGTTTCATATGACATTCTCCCAATCCTCTTCTGGATCATCCAAATGCACTCTAGCAAACTTCAGACGGGCCTGGACATGTACTGGCTTAAGCAGGGGGACAGTAGGTATGGTGTTCTTTGGATGCAACTCAGCATTCTTTGATTATCAGTGGTCTGGCACTGCATGATTTGAGTCCCTGGCGGCGTAGTGTGTTACTGATGGTAGGCTTTGTTACTTTGGTCCCAGCTCTCTGCAGGTCATTCACTAGGTCCCCCCGTGTGGTTCTGGGATTTTTGCTCACCGTTCTTGTGATCATTTTGACCCCACGGGGTGAGATCTTGCGTGGAGCCCCAGATCGAGGGAGATTATCAGTGGTCTTGTATGTCTTCCATTTCCTAATATTTGCTCCCACAGTTGATTTCTTCAAACCAAGCTGCTTACCTATTGCAGATTCAGTCTTCCCAGCCTGGTGCAGGTCTACAATTTTGTTTCTGGTGTCCTTTGACAGCTCTTTGGTCTTGGCCATAGTGGAGTTTGGAGTGTGACTGTTTGAGGTTGTGGACAGGTGTCTTTTATACTGATAACAAGTTCAAACAGGTGCCATTAATACAGGTAACGAGTGGAGGACAGAAGAGCCTCTTAAAGAAGAAGTTACAGGTCTGTGAGAGCCAGAAATCTTGCTTGTTTGTAGGTGACCAAATACTTATTTTCCACCATAATTTGCAAATAAATTCATTAAAAATCCTACAATGTGATTTTCTGGAATTTGTTTTCTCAATTTGTCTCTAATAGTTGACGTGTACCTATGATGAAAATTACAGGCCTCTCTCATCTTTTTAAGTGGGAGAACTTGCACAATTGGTGGCTGACTAAATACTTTTTTTCCCCACTGTATGTGTGTCAGAGTTGGAAGAGATCCACAAAAATACATCCTGTTCCTCACATGTGGTCAGGTACAGTTGAAGTCGGAAGTTTACATACACTTAGGTTGGAGTCATTAAAACTAGTTTTTCAACCACTCCACAAATTTCTTGTTAACTAACTATAGTTTTGGCAAGTCGGTTAGGACGTCTACTTTGTGCATGACACAAGTAGTTTTCCCATCAATTGTTTACAGACTGATTATTTCACTTATAATTCACTGTGTCACAATTCCAGTGGGTCAGAAGTTTACATAAATTAAGTTGACTGTGCCTTTAAACAGCTTGGAAAATTCCAGGAAATGATGTCATGGCTTTAGAAGCTTCTGATAGGCTAATTGACATCATTTGAGTCAATTGGAGGTGGACCTGTGGATGTATTTCAAGGTCTACCTTCCAACTCAGTGCCTCTTTGCTTGACATCATGGGAAAATCAAAAGTAATCAGCCAAGACCTCAGAAACAAAATTGTAGAGCTGCACAAGTCTGGTTCATCCTTGGGAGCGATTTCTAAATGCCTGAAGGTACCATGTTCATCTGTACAAACAATGGTACGCAAGTATAAACACCATGGGACCATGCAGCGGTAATACCGCTCAGGAAGGAGACGCGTTCGGTCTCCTAGAGATGAACGTACTTTGGAGCGAAAAGTGCAAATCAATCCCAGAACAACAGCAAAGGACCTTGTGAAGATGCTGGAGGAAACAGGTACAAACGTATCTATATTCACAGTAAAACAAGTCCTACAGTGGGGAAAAAAAGTATTTAGTCAGCCACCAATTGTGCAAGTTCTCCCACTTAAAAAGAAGAGAGAGGCCTGTAATTTTCATTATAGGTACACGTCAACTATGACAGAGAAATTGAGGGGAAAAAATCCAGAAAATCACATTGTAGGATTTTTAATGAATTTATTTGCAAATTATGGTGGAAAATAAGTATTTGGTCACCTACAAACAAGCAAGATTTCTGGCTCTCACAGACCTGTAACTTCTTCTTTAAGAGGCTCCTCTGTCCTCCACTCGTTACCTGTATTAATGGCACCTGTTTGAACTTGTTATCAGTATAAAAGACACCTGTCCACAACCTCAAACAGTCACACTCCAAACTCCACTATGGCCAAGACCAAAGAGCTGACAAAGGACACCAGAAACAAAATTGTAGACCTGCACCAGGCTGGGAAGACTGAATCTGCAATAGGTAAGCAGCTTGGTTTGAAGAAATCAACTGTGGGAGCAATTATTAGGAAATGGAAGACATACAAGACCACTGATAATCTCCCTCGATCTGGGGCTCCACGCAAGATCTCACGCCGTGGGGTCAAAATGATCACAAAAACGGTGAGCAAAAATCCCAGAACCACACGGGGGGACCTAGTGAATGACCTGCAGAGAGCTGGGACCAAAGTAACAAAGCCTACCATCAGTAACACACTACACTGCCAGGGACTCAAATCCTGCAGTGCCAGACGTGTCCCCCTGCTTAAGCCAGTACATGTCCAGGCCCGTCTGAAGTTTGCTAGAGTGCATTTGGATGATCCAGAAGAGGATTGGGAGAATGTCATATGGTCAGATGAAACCAAAATATAACTTTTTGGTAAAACTCAACTCGGTCGTGTTTAGAGGACAAAGAATGCTGAGTTGCATCCAAAGAACACCATACCTACTGTGAAGCATGGGGGTGGAAACATCATGCTTTGGGGCTGTTTTTTCTGCAAAGGGACCAGGACGACTGATCCGTGAAAGGAAAGAATGAATGGGGCCATGTATTGTGAGATTTTGAGTGAAAACCTCCTTCCATCAGCAAGGGCATTGAAGATGAAACGTGGCTGGGTCTTTCAGCATGACAATGATCCCAAACACACCGCCCGGGCAACGAAGGAGTGGCTTCGTAAGAATCATTTCAAGGTCTTGGAGTGGCCTAGCCAGTCTCCAGATCTCAACCCCATAGAAAATCTTTGGAGGGAGTTGAAAGTCCGTGTTGCCCAGCGACAGCCCCAAAACATCACTGCTCTAGAGGAGATCTGCATGGAGGAATGGGCCAAAATACCAGCAACAGTGTGTGAAAACCTTGTGAAGACTTACAGAAAACATTTGACCTGTGTCATTGCCAACAAAGGGTATATAACAAAGTATTGAGAAACTTTTGTTATTGACCAAATACTTATTTTCTACCATAATTTGCAAATAAATTCATTAAAAATCCTACAATGTGATTTTCTGGATTTTTTTTCTCATTTTGTCTGTCATAGTTGACGTGTACCTATGATGAAAATTACAGGCCTCTCTCTTCTTTTTAAGTGGGAGAACTTGCACAATTGGTGGCTGACTAAATACTTTTTTCCCCCACTGTATATTGACATAACCTGAAAGGCCACTCAGCAAGGAAGAAGCCAATGCTCCAAAACCGGCATAGAAAATCCAGACTACGGTTTGCAACTGGACATGGGGACAAAGATTGTACTTTTTGGAGAAATGTCCTCTGGTCTGATGAAACAAAAATAGAACTGTTTGGCCAAAAAACACCATCCCAACCGTGAAGCACGGGGGTGGCAGCAACATGCTGTGGGGGTGCTTTGCTGCAGGAAGGACTGGTGCACTTCACAAAATAGATGGCATCATGAGGAAGGAAAATTATGTGGCTATATTGAAGCAACATCTCAAGACATCAGTCAGGAAGTTAAAGCTTGGTCGCAAATGGGTCTTCCAAATGGACAATGACCCCAAGCATACTTCCAAAGTTGTGGCAAAATGGCTTAAGGACAACAACGTCAAGGTATTGGAGTGGCCATCACAAAGCCCTGACCTCAATCCTGTAGAAAATTTGTGGGCAGAACTGAAAAAGCATGCGCGAGCAAGGAGGCCTACAAACCTGACTCAGTTACACCAGCTCTGTCAGGAGGAATGGGCCAAAATTCACCCAACTTATTGTGGGAAGCTTGTGGAAGGCTACCCGAACATTTGACCCAAGTTAATCAATTTAAAGGCAATGCTACCAAATACAAATTGAGTATTCTGACCCACTTGGAACTACCAGTCAGAAGTTTGGACACACCGACTCATTCAATGGTGTTTTTCTTTATTTTTACTATTTTTTGCACACTCTTGGCATTCTCTCAACCAGCTTCATGAGGTAGTCACTTGGAATGCATTTCAATTTACCAAATATAGCCCTATTTGGTAAAATACCAAGTCCATATTATGACAAGAACAGCTCAAATAAGCAACGACAGTCACAACATTACTTTAAGACATGAAGTGCAGTCAATAAGGAACATTTCAATAACTTTGTTTCTTCAATTGCAGTCTCAAAAACCATCAAGTGCTATGATGAAACTGGCTCTCATGAGGACCGTCACAGGAATGGAAGACCCAGAGTTACCTCTGCTGCAGAGGATAAGTTCATTAGTTACCAGCCTCAGAAATTGCAGCCCAAATAAATGCTTCATAGAGTTGAAGTAACAGACACATCTCAACATCAACTGTTCAGAGGAGACTGTGTGAATCAGGCCTTCATGGTCGAATTGCTGCAAAGAAACCGCTACTAAAGGACACCAATTATAAGAAGAGACTTGCTTGGGCCAAGAAACAATGAACATTAGACCTGTGGAAATTTGTCCTTTGGTCTGGAGTCCAAGTTGGAGATTTTGGTTCCATCTGCCGTGTCTTTGTGAGACGCGGTGTGGGTGAACGGATGATCTCCGCATGTGTATTTCCCACTGTAAATCATGGCAGAGGAGGTGTTATGGTGTGGGGGTGCTTTGCTGGTGAGACTGTCTTTTGATTTATTTAGAATTCAAGGCACAGTTAACCAGCATGGCTACCACAGCATTCTGCAGCGATATGCCATTGCATCTGGTTTGGGCCTAATGGGACTATCATTTGTTTTTCAACAGGACAATGACACCTCCAGGCTGTGTAAGGGCTATTTTACAAACAAGGAGAGTGATGGAGTGCTGCATCAGATGACCTGGCCTCCACAATCCCCCGACCTCAACCCAATTGAGATGGTTTGGAATGAGTTGGACCGCAGAGTGAAGGAAAAGCAGCCAACAAGTGCTCAGCATATGTGGGAACTCCTTCAAGACTGTTGGAAAAGCATTTCAGGTGAAGCTGGTTGAGAGAATGCCAAGAGTGTGCAAAGCTGTCATGAAGGCAAAGGGTGGCTATTTGGTAGAATCTCAATTATAAAATATATTTTGATTTGTTTAACACTTCCTTGGTTACTACATGATTCCATATGTGTTATTTCATAGTTTTGATGTCTTCACTATTATTCTACAATATAAAAATAAAGAAAAAACATTGAATGAGTAGGTGTGTCCAAACTTTTGACTGGTTGTCCAAACTTTTGACTGGTACTGTATATATTTTCTTGTTATTTCATTACTTTACCACACTAATTACAGGAATAGAGAACAAATTGGGGGTCAAAATCTAAAGTAACAGTCCGTATCTGGTGTGGCCACCAGCTGCATTAAGTACTGCAGTGCATCTCCTCCTCATGGACTGAACTAGATTTGCCAGTCCTTGCTGTGAGATGTTACCCCACTCTTCCACCAAGGCACCTGCATGTTCCCAGACATTTCTGTGGGGAATGACCCTAGCCCTCACCCTCTGATCCAACAGGTCCCAGACGTGCTCAATGGGGTTGAGATCCGGGCTCTTTGCTGGCCAAGGCAGAACAATGACATTCCTGTCTTGCAGGAAATCATGCACAGTACGAACAGTATGGCTGGTGGCATTGTCATGCTGGAGGGTCATGTCAGGATGAGCCTGCAGGAAGGGTACCACATGAGGGAGGAGGATGTCTTCCCTGCCTGCAATGACAACAAGCTCAGTCCAATGATTCTGTGACACACCGCCCCAGACCATGACGGACCCTCCACCTCCAAATTGATCCCGCTCCAGAGTACAGGCCTCGGTGTAACACTCATTCCTTCGACGATAAACGCGAATCCGACCATCACCCCCGGTGAGACAAAACCGCGACTCGTCAGTGAAGAGCACTTTATGCCAGTCCTGTCTGGTCCAGCGACAGAGGGTTTGTGCCCATAGGAGACATTGTTGCCGGGTGATGTCTGGTGAGGACCTGCCTTACAACAGGCCTACAAGCCCTCAGTCCAGCCTCTCTCAGCCTATTGCGGACAGTCTGAGCACTGATGGAGGGATTGTGCGTTCCTGGTGTAACTCGGGCAGTTGTTACCATTCTGTACCTGTCCCGCAGGTGTGATGTTCGGATGTACCGATCCTGTGCAGGTGTTGTTACACGTGGTCTGCCACTGCGTGGACGATCAGCTGTCCGTCCTGTCTCCCTGTAGCGCTGTCTGAGGCGTCTCACAGTACGGACATTGCAATTTATTGCCCTGGCCACATTTGCAGTCCTCATGCCTCCTTGCAGCATGCCTAAGACACGTTCACGCACATGAGCAGGGACCCTGGGCGTCTTTCTTTTGGTGTTTTTCAGAGTCGGTAGAAAGGCCTCTTTAGTGTCCTAAGTTTTCATAACTTTGACCTTAATTGCCTACCGTCTGTAAGCTGTTAGTGTCTTAACGACCATTCCGCAGGTGCATGTTAATTAATTGTTTATGGTTCATTGAAAAAGCATGGGAAACAGTGTTTAAACCCTTTACAATGAAGATCTGTGAAGTTATTTGGATTTTTATGAATAATCTTTGGAAGACCGGGTCCTGAAAAAGGGAGTATTATATCAAGTATTATATAAATACTTGATTTGTATCATTTTATCCCAACTCCGTCAACTAAACCTACCATAAATGTCATTCATGTTAGCAGGTTTCATGTAGAACTTCAACCGCTATAACTCTCCATGTTGAATCATATATCATTCAAAAGCTTCTTTTCTGGAGCATATCGTTAGCTAGTCCATACATGGCTATATCCTTTGTAGACGTAGTGCTTTGTGCTGAAAGATGAGTAATTTCCTGGCATCCGATTGGCTACTGGCATTTAAAGGCCCTTTCCGGCAACCTGATTTGGTTAAAATGACTCACTGCACTCAGTGCCGCGCAGCACTTCCTTGTTTGAAAATATCTCCCGCGAAGAATCCACGTAACGAGAGACAAAATGAGAAAATCTTGAAGAATATACCTACAGTATGTGAATAAAAATAGGCGATCTCAGTTAGCCAATGTGAGAAAAGCAGTACCGTATTTTCCGCACTATAAGGCGCACCGGATTATAAAGCGCACCTTCAATGAATGGCCTATTTTTGGAACTGTTTTCATATATAGGGCGCACCGGATTATAAGGCGCATAGAATAGAAGATACTGCAGTCAAACGTTTGACTGGGGTTGCGTTATGCATCCACTAGATGGAGCTGTGCTAAAGGGAATGTCAACAAAACAGTCAGATAAAGTCAAACTTTATTAAGCGTTCTGACAACTCCGTTCACTCCCATGGTAACGTTGTTCAAACGTTAATGTGCATATTAACAATATCTCCCAGCCTTGCTCACTCTTCTCCCAAACGTGGAGGGAACTTTTCCCTGATTCAGTAAACACGTAGTAAAAGAAACAGTCTGATACCACTAAATCAAACGTTAGTGCATAACTCAACATTGTTCAGTTACGTATAACACGTAAAGCTCACTTTTTCCGTTCATTCCCCGTCCACGAATCCCTCGAATTCTTCTTCTTCAGTGTCCGAATTGAACAGTTGGGCGACTACGGCATCCAACCTGCCCGGCTCCCTCTCGTCATTATCCGAGTCAGTGTCGCTGCTGTTGCCTGGCAGTTCAGAGTTCGGTGTTTACTGACTACGGTAACTGTAATGCTGCAAGCGGTGCGGCTTTGTAGTTTACCAGCCGTACTGAAACATTTCATTATTATTAAATAGTTTTTATTGGTTTTTCATACTGAAACATTTTGACAGAGCGCCTTGAGCGCCGTGTACAACCAGTATGGATCAACCAATTAACCAATTGATCCATATATAAGGCGCTCCGGATTATAAGGCGCACTGTCGTTTTTTGAGAAAATTTAAGGCTTTTAAGTGCGCCTTATAGTGCGGAAAATACGGTAAATGAAATAATAAAATGAGCTTGATGAGCCGATCGAGTCATTGGCAGTGCAGGTAGAGGAGGAAAAGGAGGTAGCCGGCAGCAGCGCGCCGACACAAATGAATTGAGATGAAGATGACCGCTAGCAGCGAGCAACCGGACAGCAGCCAGCCATCCATCCAACAGTGGCTTTTATTCCACGTCACAAATAAACCAACTTGTACACTGGACTGAAAATCACCATAGACCCCACCAACCAGGGATTCTGTAATTCTGTCATGATAGAATGTGCACCATGTGAAGGTGATCGTGATGCATTTAGGAGGAGTGTTTACACTTCTTCCAGGCTGCAGGAGAGATGTGGCATTTGATATAAATGTGAGGATGGTTCTTCTAGCCCACGAACTTGGACTTGGTTATGCGGCTCTAAAGAAAATAAGTCCTAGGGATTCCTTCCTAGCATCTCAGCTCATATCAGGGACATGACAGGTAAATAAAAAGGGAGTGTAGCCCATTATTGTCAGGCGACTGTGTATAAATAACATTTATTTCCTTGCTCCAGCAAATGTATTCAAAGTGAATAAACAGAGTGATAGGAAAACATAACTATACAATGAGACTGTCACATAGGCCTACAGTGTCATAGGGCTGTAGCCTATTGTGATTACTGAGAAAGTAGCATAACATATTTACATGCTGATATTTAGTCCTGCAGTTATGACTAATGTCGACAGACATAAGTACTTTTTCCCACCACTTTAGTTGCAGAGATTCAGAGAGAGCTACAGTCAATGGAGAGTGCTGCAAAGCTAATTAGAACAGCATACACAGATATAGACCCAGATCCACCCAGTCACAAAAACCATGGAGGCCATGCATTGTTGAATAGAGAGGTTGCACAGAAAATGGTACCACCTCAAAAGAATGTAGCACGGAGGAACACAGAATGGAAATGAATGTCTGAACTCTGTAATATGGTCACGATGCCCCAAAACTGTCTTCATGGGCAAAAGCTGCATTGACGCAGCAGCCAGTATGGCAGTAGCCACGTTCAATGAGGGAGCCACTGCTACATCAAATTGTGGCTTGACAGCACTTTGGTGACACTGGAAGCAATCAGAGAGGAGAATGCGAGGCGTGTTGTGAGAGTTGATGCTGCTTCAAGGGAGTGTGCCAAGAGTAGGCGCAGGTCCCATGACACGTTCAAGAAAGTAAAGCGGCACAAGCAACAACTCTGTTACGAACCCTGTGGCTTTAAAAGTCTAGGGTGGATGGAAAAGAGACCCGTAACATAACTCATGCTAATTAGAATATTGCCAAGGAACAGTGAGAACAAAAAAATACACCAACAACCAAAAAGCTACCGTCAAACACAAAAAGGTTTATTATAAACACACGGTAAAGGTTTGGGAAAAAGGGGCTGAGCAGGACCCAAGGAATGAAACAATGTCAAAAACCCTTAAACTGATCTTGCCTGCCTCAAGAACCGCTAAGCTTACTACTAACTACACAAAAATACAGTGGGTGGTCCGCTCAGGTCTAACTAGTGTTTTTAGACAATGTTTTCCTACGGGTAGTATATGCCCAAGGGCGACTTGCTAAAAATCCCCTTTTCCCAGGAACAAACAAACAACATAGTTACCATATGGAGTAAACAGCAAATGAGTGAGTACACAAAAAACAAGACACCACAGTATCCATACTCACAAACAAAAAGAGTCTCTCTGTCAGAAAACACAACTGACTGGTTTTTTAAACAAGGGAATGTGTGATGTGATTGGGTAATGAAAACCAGAAACAGGTGGTGCAATACAGAGGAGTCTCAACTTTTTTTTCCCCACCTTTATTTAACCAGGTAAGCCAGTTGAGAACAAGTTCTCATTTACAACTGCGATCTGGCCAAGATAAAGCAAAGCAGTGCGATTAAAAACAACAACACAGAGTTACATATGGGGTAAACAAAACATAAAGTCAAAAATACAACAGAAAATATATATACAGTGTGTGCAAATGTAGCAAGTTATGGAGGTAAGGCAATAAATAGGCCATAGTGCAAAATAATTACAATTTAGTATTAACACTGGAATGATAGATGTGCAAGAGATGATGGGTAAATAGAGATACTGGGGTGCAAATGAGCAAAATAAATAACAATATGGGGATGAGGTAGTTGGGTGGGCTAATTTCAGATGGGCTGTGTACAGGTGCAGTGATCGGTAAGGTGCTCTGACAACTGATGCTTAAAGTTAGTGAGGGAGATATGAGTCTACAGCTTCAGAGATCTTTGCAGTTTGTTCCAGTCATTGGCAGCAGAGAACTGGAAGGAATGGCAGCCAAAGGAGGTGTTGGCTTTGGGGATGACCAGTGAGATATACCTGATGGAGCGCATACTACGGGTGGGTGTTGCTATGGTGACCAATGAGCTAAGATAAGGCGGGGATTTGCCTAGCAGTGATTTATAAATGACCTGGAGCCAGTGGGTTTGGCGACGAATATGTAGTGAGGACCAGCCAACAAGAGCGTACAGGTCACAGTGGTGGGTAGTATATGGGGCTTTGGTGACAAAACGGATGGCACTGTGATAGACTACATCCAATTTGCTGAGTAGAGTGTTGGAGGCTATTTTGTAAATGACATCGCCGAAGTCAAGGATCGGTAGGATAGTCAGTTTTACGAGGGCATGTTTGCAGCATGAGTGAAGGAGGCTTTGTTGCGAAATAGGAAGCCGATTCTAGATTTAACTTTGGATTGGAGATGCTTAATGTGAGTCTGGAAGGATAGTTTACAGTCTAACCAGAAACCTAGGTATTTGTAGTTGTCCACATACTCTAGGTAAGACCTGCCGAGAGTAGTGATTCTAGTCGGGTGGGCGGGTGCCAGCAGCGTTCGATTGAAGAGCATGCATTTAGTTTTACTAGTGTTTTAAGAGTAGTTGGAGGCTACGGAAGGAGTGTTGTATGGCATTGAAGCTCGTTTTGGAGGTTTGTTAACACAGTGTCCAGTGAAGGGCCAGATGTATTCAAAATGGTGTCGTCAACAGGCCCTCCGATTTGACACATTGAACTCGATCTGAGAAGTAGTTGGTGAACCAGGCGAGGCAGTCATTTGAGAAACCAAGGCTATTTAGTCTGCCAATAAGAATGCAGTGGTTGACAGAGTTGCGGAGGGTGAAGAGCTGGTGGCCGGGGTAGAGGTAGCCAGGTGGAAAGCATGGCCAGACGTAGCAAAATGCTTGTTGAAATTCTCGATTATTGTAGATTTATCGGTGGTAATAGTGTTTCCTAGCCTCAGTGCAGTGGGCAGCTGGGAGGAGGTGCTCTTATTCTTCATGGACTTTACAGTGTCCCAAAACTTTTTGGAGTTAGTGCTACAGGATGCAAATTTCTGTTTGAAAAAGCTAGCCTTTGCTTTCCTAACTGCTTGTGTTTATTGGTTCCTAACTTCCCTGAAAAGTTACATATCGCGGGGGCTATTCGATGCTAATGCAGTACGCCACATGTTTTTGTGCTGGTCAAGGGCAGTCAAGTCTGAGGAGAACCAGGGGCTAAATCTGTTCTTAGTTCTGAATTTTTTGAATGGGGCATGCTTATTTAAGATTGAGAGGAAAGCACTTTTAAAGAACAACCAGGCATCCTCTACTGACGGACTGGTGGACTTATTGGTCCACCTCAGCAATCTGCTGACGAACGGATGTCGGACACACCAACGACCACCAATCAGGAAAACAAAGGACACCTGTATCCGTAACAACTCAAAGAGGGCCTTACATATGGGGCAGGCATAGATGGTTTAATGTTCTGCACATTTCAACAGCCATACAAAATCCTTGTTTGTGACAAATTGAGCAAAGTGATATGAAAATTTGCCCAAAACTACATATTTGCCCAACAGACCAGTATTCAAAGCATATGTTCTATTGCTTAAAACAAATGTATTAAACGTGCTAATGTATTTGTAAAAGGTATATTTTATGTTTATTTGTCCGTTTAGAAGTGACATATGAATAAGAGTTCAATTAATGTGACATAAATGGTCATATTTATGGAAAGTACATTTTAATTGCATTAGCCTATCTTTATCGGCCATTTTCTCAATGTTCCCCGTGTGCAAATTCATTTTTCTCAGTCTTCAAAGTACATACATTCACATTATTCCACACACAGGTTCTTAGGTCTTATAGTCAGACTTTTACAGAGGCTTTTTTTTCTATCTTGTGTCGTTTTGACTTAACGTGTCATTTTATTTCTAAATAATGCAAAATATGCATCCGTCATACATGTGAACAGTGTTTAAAAAAAAAAAAAAAAGATTCCATGAAATGACAATATTTTGATAAAACTGATATGTAAAAGTCTGACCATTGAGTGTCTTATCACAATAAAACAAAAAGAAACGTTCTGCCTTGAAGCAATGTGTTGAAAAACGGATTATCGTAATATGCAAATTAGCACACATTTAGCCTCATTAGCATATTTAAAAAACTTGTAATACAATAATATCTTATATTTATGTATACTTTCAACTGGTAAAGCTTCAGTCTGATGAGAGTAAAGGAAAAAATATTATTTTAACAAGGCACACCTGTTAATTGAAATGCATTCCAGGTGACTACCTCATGAAGCTGGTTGAGAGAATGCCAAGAGTGTGCAAAGCTGTCATCAAGGCAAAGGGTGGCTACTTTGGAGAATCTCAAATATAAAACATATTTTGATTTGTTTAACACTTTTTTGGTTACTACATGATTCCATATGTGTTATTTTATAGTTTTTATGTCTTCACTATTATTCTACAATGTAGAAAATAGTAAAAATAAAGAAAACCCTTGAATGAGTAGGTGTGTCCAAACTTTTGACTCGTACTGTATATATTTTCTTGATATTTCATTACTTTACCAGACTAATTACAGGGATAGAGAACAGAAAATCATAGGTTTGAATCTCTGATACCATGTCACAATACATTTAAAAAAACTGTTCACATGATTAATGTCTAAACAAATTAATTTCCATGTGTCCTACAGTATCTGTTTTTTTTTGTTCAAACCAGTTAACCCAAACTAACTAGCAGTGTTATTAATAGTCTTATTGAAACATGTTCTCAGAACATTATTGATTTACCTTCAAATAACCTGTAATTTCTTTTCTCAGAACATTAATAAAATCTCCCAGGAAAACTTTCAGGGAACCATAGTAAAACGTTATCAGAACCTCCCTGCATCCTAAAAATTTACGTTCTCAGAACAGGCAGAATTTTCACCTCCGTTCTCAGAATGTTTAAAAAAGTTTTATTTTACCGGTCAGGAAATGTATGGCTTCATTCCCAGAACCAATAGGAAACGAAAAACATATGTTCCCACAACTTCCAAGGAACCAAATGTGCTAACTGGGTAGGGTATCATACTTACTTGCACACAAGATGGGGTCAAGAAGGAATAGTAGTGCGGATTTATATGATATTATCCAATTGAATGTACTATAATATGATATGGTAAAATCCAATTTAATATAGAACCAGAAAGGCAGTAGCTGGCTTGTATAATAATGATGCGCTATAGGAGTTATAGCCTAACACATTGACTTCGTAGACAGATGTAGAATTGGTGAACCAGATCCAAGTACAGTACAGGGAAATGCAATTATCCCTTTCAACCTGAAATACTCACTTACCCAGAAGTATTGAAGAGCAGACACTAGAGCAGGTTTCAAACCTCTGTAGAGTATGCTAACCTTTAGGGGGCCCACTTTGTCCTTGGGGGGAGTTGGTTCATCGCTCACCGACCGACGGCTGGCTGCATTGTTGAATCCTGGTGTGGAATGTGAGCTGTGTGCTCGGCTGAGGCCCTACGCTCTGCATCTTGTTGTTTTTTCTGCCGTGGAAGGCCTTTATGAAGCTCATCTCTGTAAAGACATACCTGCGTATTTTAAGCAGGCATGATTTTCCTGTAATCCCACCTGGAATCATGTTGGATACTTATAGCCATGAAGCCATCCCAAAGTTTTTACTGAGCCTTCAGATGACTGGTTGTTGTTGAAGCTCCCCAATGACATAACATGTAGAATAACATTGATGATGAGTCAACTTCAGTGTCGACGATGTTCAATATGAATTGTACAATTTGACCTGATAATCCTCTTATAAATAGGCTAAGTCTAGAAGATGACAGATTTAAAGGCAACATTAGCAATAAATAACTTTCCAGTAAGAAACCAGGGACTTCTATTTAAATGTGTGAATCTTGTGACATGACACAGTGACTCACAGTTTTAAATAAGCTCCTAAAATATTGTAACATTTTCCTTTGAGACTCCCTCCTTGTCATGGATGTTCTCCTTATTAGAGCAGACTTGTTATAACTTTTCAGTGCGAAACCAGGGAGCTCTCCTTATGTTGTGGCATGCTAGTTGATTAATAGTTTTACAACAGTTTTCAGAGAACCGTGATACTTTATTTTTGTCAAGGAGATATTTCTTGTGTTTGGCCTGATTAGAACAGATGGTTGCTTTAGTCTGTCCGGTGTTTGTAACAAGCTGATTTGTGGGTATTATGACAGGAAGTGCAATGTTTGGGTCTGAGGGTGACTGTCAGCAGGCCAGTGGCAGGCTGGCTTGCAGGCTGGCTCTAGTTTGATGACTAACTTCGGAGGGGCTGATAGGAGGATGTACGATAGGCAGGCAGAGAAATGGGACTGGGAGTTGAGGTAATCCACAGCGTATTAGGGGTACTCCCCCCTCCCCCCTCTCCCCACACAGTGGAAATGGACACTGCCTGCCAGTGTATTTATAGACCCAGAGCTCTCTTTATTAAACACGTACAGGGAGCTGCTCATAGTCACTGGAACTGTCCAGATTGCAGTGGTACCTTCTAGAACGCAGGCAACCGTTATTTCAATGTGTTGTTTTCCTGTTTAATATGCCTAGTAGGGCTCATCATGGTTGTTATTTGTGTTGAAAATACCACCGGTTTCTGTAAGTAGCTTGCCTTGCTAATGCTAACTCTGAATTGTTACACAGTGTAAGATATGTATTAAGAGTGTGGTACAGTGAGTGAGTCTGTGAATCTGAACCCATTTAGAAGGGATTGTAAAATAAATTATAATACTGTTTTTGTTTTTCAGATTAACCCAGTCTTCTGAGTACAACCCCTTTGAGATATCCAAACAGAGAGATGGAGGGAGGAGTGATGAACAGAGGTGGGATAGAGAAAGGAGTGATGTCTGAGAAGCCAGTGATCCAGACGCAGCTGTCCACGCTGCCCTTCTTCGATACGGCCCACGCCTTCAACCTTCTCCGGGGGATCCACGAGCTCCGTGCCGAGCGCAAGTTCTTCGACGTCACCCTATGCGCCGAGGGCCAGGAGTTCCACTGCCACCGCACCGTGTTGGCCGCAGCCAGCACCTACTTCAGGGCCATGTTCGCCGGGACACTAAGAGAGAGCGCCATGGACCGTGTGGTTCTTCATGAGGTGTCTGCTGAACTGCTGGGCCTGCTGGTGGACTTCTGTTATACAGGCCGAGTCACAGTCACCCAGGATAATGTAGATCTTCTGCTGAAGACTGCCGACCTGTTCCAGTTCCCTTCGGTCAAAGAGGCCTGCTGTGCCTTCCTTGAGCAGAGGTTAGATGTCTCCAACTGCCTGGAGATCCAGGACTTTGCCGAGGCCTACGCTTGCCGCAATCTAGCCGTCAGCGCACGCCGCTTCGTCCTCAAGAACATTGTGGATCTGGCCAAAGGCAAGGACTTTGAGCAGTTGCCCTGGAAACGTTTGCTGGAGTTTGTGTCGGACGACGCACTGTGTGTGGACAAGGAGGAGACGGCCTATCAGATTGCGGTGCGCTGGATCAAAGCGGACCTACAGAGGCGGCTCCACTACTGGCCCGAGCTGCTGCAGCAGGTCAGACTACCCTTCGTGCGCCGGTTCTATCTACTCGCCCACGTGGAGAGCGACCCCCTGGTCTACCTCTCCCCCTCCTGCCTGAGAATGGTGAGCGAGGCCCGGAGCTTCCAGTCGTGTGAGTACGACCGTCACGACAGACCCTGCCAACGCATGCGGCCACGGCCCTCAACCGGCCTGGCTGAGATCCTAGTTGTGGTGGGAGGCTGTGACCAGGACTGCGATGAGCTGGTCACTGTGGACTGTTACAACCCTCAGACTGGACAGTGGCGCTATCTGGCTGAGTTCCCTGATCACCTGGGAGGGGGCTACAGTATAGCTGCCCTGGGCAACGATATGTACGTCACAGGTAAGTTGACAATGCCCTGACATACTGTACACTCTTGCACACACTATTTATGTTTTTGTAACACTTACCATTAAGGTATACTTTATAATGGATTTATGAAGGTTAATAAGTAGTTTATTCATGTGAAAAAGTATAAAAGGTATTGGAGTTCGGTTTTGCTGGATATAGCAGCATATCATCTTTCTTTTAAGATGTAACATAGGCTATATGTTTAAACACATTATTGTATCCAGCTATAATCTACATCTAGTGTTTAGGCTTAACTTGACAATGGACTGCAGTGTACATAAGTGGTTAAGTTGCTGTGTGGTGTCTTAGTCACTCTGTTACCAGAATGCTCCATTTTGCATCTTATGAAATAGCAGGCAGGCAGTGTGAGTATAAATAAACCACAGCAGCCAGCTACTCTTGCAATATGTGAGAGAGAGGAGTATTGAGGTGAGTTAGCTAGGCGGGAGGGACTGCAGCAGTGGTCCGTGGGCTCATCACTGAGAGACAGACCTGGGTTCACATCAAATATTTATATATACACTAGATGACTGATGCTGTTTAGAGCCACCGTGCCTCCATCTTGGCACTCCCCCACCATTGTAAAACATATTTTGGAAGCTATAGAAATGCATTTATTAATGTCTACATTTGTTTTCACACGTTTATACTATTACAGAAACCTTAATTCATACTTTTAAATGATACTGAACAAAAATATTACAGTTCATGTAAGGAAATCATTCAATTGAAATAAATTCATTAGGCCCTAGTCTATGGATTTCACATGACTGGGCAGGGGCGCAGCCATGGTTTATATACATCATTGGTTCAAATACAATTTGAAGTTTATATTATACTTTGAGAATGTATTTGAACCTGAGTGCAGTGCTAGATAGGCAGGGTTTGCCATTTTGGGAATATTCTATTGTTTTGTTAAGGCAGGCAAGCTCAATCAAGCACAGATAACACATTGGAAGTGATTTTAAATAGGAGGCTACTTGAACCCAGGTCTAAATGAGGGGCCATCATCATTACCGAGTGACCTTCAGGTTCAGGAAAATACAGTGTTTCCACTGAGAAAACATCCCAGGCCCTCGCACGCTGCCTGTAATTCTGGCCAGTGATTGGGGTCATAAATCATTAGCAGTGCTCTCATACCGCACCATTGCTGGCAGCAGGATCAGAAGGAGCATATGGCTGCAGCACAGAGCACATGGTTGGGGAATGGGCTAGTTTTATGAAAGGTGTCTTCATGCTGACAGGTTGATTTAGTAGGGTACGTCTGATTCAACGTCCTTGTGGCAATATTGTCATTACACCTACAAGGTGAAGCTACATACTGACACAGAATATGAGTACAGCACATGGCCAGGAAACTGAAAGAAGATATTGCATTTGATTAAACTATTGAAATTGTATATGTTTTTGGTATTTTATTAGGATCCCCATTTTAGCTTTTGCTAAAGCAGCAGATACTCTTCCTGGGGTCCACACAAAACATGAAACATGACATAATACAGAACATTAATAAACAAGAACAGCTGATGGACAGAACTACATCAACATTTTTTAAAGGCTCACGTAGCCTACATATCAATACATACACACAAACAACCTACAGTGAGGGAAAAAAGTATTTGATACCCTGCTGATTTTGTACGTTTGCCCACTGACAAAGAAATGATCAGTCTATAATTTTAATGGTAGGTTTATTTGAACAGTGAGAGACAGAATAACAACACAAAAATCCAGAAAAACGTATGTAGAAAATGTTATAAATTGATTTGCATTTTAATGAGGGAAATAAGTATTTGACCCCTTCTCAATGAGAGAGATTTCTGTCTCCCAGGTGTCTTTTATACAGGTAACGAGCTGAGATTAGGAGCACACAGAAGCAATCAATCAATCAGATTCCAAACTCTCCACCATGGCCAAGACCAAAGAGCTCTCCAAGGATGTCAGGGACAAGATTGTAGACCTACACAAGGCTGGAATGGGCTACAAGACCATCGCCAAGCAGCTTGGTGAGAAGGTGACAACAGCAATTATTCGCAAATGGAAGATACACAAAATTACTGTCAATCTCCCTCGGCCTGGGGCTCCATGCAAGATCTCACCTCGTGGAGTTGCAATGATCATGAGAACGGTGAGGAATTGCAATGATCATGAGGAATCAGCCCAGAACTACACGGGAGGATCTTGTCAATGATCTCAAGGCAGCTGGGACCATAGTCACCAAGAAAACAATTGGTAACACACTACGCCGTGAAGGACTGAAATCCTGCAGCGCCTGCAAGGTCCTCCTGCTCAAGAAAGCACATATACATGCCCGTCTGAAGTTTGCCAATGAACATCTGAATGATTCAGAGGAGAACTGGGTGAAAGTGTTGTGGTCAGATGAGACCAAAATCGAGCTCTTTGGCATCAACTCAACTCACCGTGTTTGAAGGAGGAGTAATGCTGCCTATGACCCCAAGAACACCATCAAACATGGAGGTGGAAACATTATGCTTTGGGGGTGTTTTTCTGCTAAGGGGACAGGACAACTTCACCGCATCAAAGGGACGATGGACGGGGCCATGTACCGTCAAATCTTGGGTGAGAACCTCATTCCCTCAGCCAGGGCATTGAAAATGGGTCGTGGATGGGTATTCCAGCATGACAATGACCCAAAACACACGGCCAAGGCAACAAAGGAGTGGCTCAAGAAGAAGCACATTAAGGTCCTGTAGTGGCCTAGCCAGTCTCCAGACCTTAATCCCATAGAAAATCTGTGGAGGGAGCTGAAGGTTCGAGTTGCCAAACGTCAGCCTCGAAACCTTAATAACTTGGAGAAGATCTGCAAAGAGGAGTGTGTGCAAACCTGGTGGCCAACTACAAGAAACGTCTGACCTCTGTGATTGCCAACAAGGGTTTTGCCACCAAGTACTAAGTCATGTTTTGCAGAGGGGTCAAATACTCATTTCCCTCATTAAAATGCAAATAAATTTATAACATTTTTGACATGCGTTTTTCTTGATTTTTTTGTTGTTATTCTGTCTGTCACTGTTCAAATAAACCTACCATTAAAATTATAGACTGATCATTTCTTTGTCAGTGGGCAAACGTACAAAATCAGCAGGGGATCAAATACTTTTTTCCTTGTAGGTCAAATAGGGGAGAGGCGTTGTGCCGTGAGGTTTTGTTTGATTTGTTTTTTGAAACCAAGTTTGCTGTTCATTTGAGCAATATGAGATGGAACAGAGTTCCATGCAATTATGGCTCTATATAATACTGTACGCTTTCTTGAATTTGTTCTGGATTTGGGGACTGTGGAAATATCCCTGGTGGCATGTCTGGTGGGGTCGTAGTGTTATTCAGTTGCCAAGTTATTCATCATAGAAATTGTGGCAAGTATTGTGGAGGTCCACTTCCACGTAAAGCTGATACCCAGATCTCATGTCTGCTTGACCTCTTGGTGACTTCCTCTCTGCTAGAACAGCAAAGGGTGATGCAGGGGTTTTCAATAAGCACCACTTAGCTACAGTTGATACATACACCTTAGCCAAATACATTTAAACTTGATTCCTGACATTTAATCCTAGTAAAAATTCCCTGTCTTAGGTCAGTTAGGATCACCACTTTTATTTTAATAATGTGAAATGTCAGAATAATAGTAGAGAGAATTATTTATTTCAGCTTTTATTTATTTCATCACATTCTTAGTGGGTCAGAAGTTTACATACACTCAATTAGAATTTGGTAGCGTTGCCTTTAAATTGTTTAACTTGGGTCAAACGTTTCGGGTAGCCTTCCACAAGCTTCCCACAATATGTTGGGTGAATTTTGGGCCATTCCTCCTGACAGAGCTGGTGTAACTGAGTCAGGTTTGTAGGCCTCCTTGCTCGCACACGCTTTTTCAGTTCTGCCCACACACTTTCTATAGGATTGAGGTCAGGCCTTTGTGATGGCCACTCCAATACCTTGACTTTGTTGTCCTTAAGCCATTTTGCCACAACTTTGGAAGTATGCTTGGGGTCATTGTCCATTTGGAAGACCCATTTGCGACCAAGCTTTAACTTCCTGACTGATGTCTTGAGATGTTGCTTCAATATATCCTCATAATTTTCCTTCCTCACAATGACATCTATTTTGTGAAGTGCACCAGTCCCTCCTGCAGCAAAGCACCCCCACAGCATGATGCTGCCACCCCCGTGCTTCACGGTTGGGATGGTGTTCTTCGGCTTGCAAGGCCCCCCTTTTTCCTCCAAACATAACGATGGTCATTATGGCCAAACAGTTTAATTTTTGTTTCATCAGACCAGAGGACATTTCTCCAAAAAGTACGATCTTTGTCCCCATGTGCAGTTGCAAACCGTAGTCTGGCTATTTTATGGTGGTTTTGGAGCAGTGGCTTCTTCCTTGCTGAGCGGCCTTTCAGGTTATGTCGATATAGGACTCGTTTTACTGTGGATATATATACTTTTGTACCTGTTTCTTCCAGCATTTTCACAAGGTCCTTTGCTGTTGTTCTGGGATTGATTTGCACTTTTCGCACAAAAGTACGTTCATCTCTAGGAGAAAGAACGCGTCTCCTTCCTGAGCTGTATGACGGCTGCGTGGTCCCATTTTGTTTATACTTGCGTACTATTGTTTGTACAGATGAACGTGGTACCTTCAGGCATTTGGAAATTGCTCCCAAGGATGAACCAGACTTGTGGAGGTCTACAATTTTTCTTCTGAGGTCTTGGCTGATTTCTTTTGATTTTCCCATGATGTCAAGCAAAGAGGCACTGAGTTTGAAGGTAGGCCTTGAAATACATCCACAGGTACACCTCCAATTGACTCAAATTATGTCAATTAGCCTATCAGAAGCTTCTAAAGCCATGACATAATTTTCTGGAATTTTCCAAGCTGTTTAAAGGCACAGTCAACTTAGTGTATGTAAACTTCTGACTCACTGGAATTGTGATACAGTGAATTATAAGTGAAATAATCTGTCTGTAAACAATTGTTGGAAAAATTACTTGTGTCATGCACAAAGTAGATGTCCTAAACGACTTGCCAAAACTATAGTTTGTTAACAAGAATTATGTGGAGTGGTTGAAAAACGAGTTTTAATGACTCCAACCTATGTCTCCTGAGTGGCGCAGTGGTCTAAGGCACTGCATCGCAGTGCTAACTGTGCCACTAGAGATCCTGGTTCGAATCCAGGCTCTGTCGCAGCCGGCCGTGACCGGGAGACTCATGGGCGGCGCACAATTGGCCCAGCGTCGTCCAGGGTAGGGGAGGGAATGGCCGGCAGGGATGTAGCTCAGTTGATAGAGCATGGCATTTGCAATGCCAGGGTTGTGGGTTCGATTCCCACGGGGGGCCAGTATAAAAAAAAATGTATTCACTAACTGTAAGTCGCTCTGGATAAGAGCGTCTGCTAAATGACTAAAATGTAAAATGTAAAGTGTATGTAAACTTCCGACTTCAACTGTACCTGACCACATGTGAGGAACAGAATGTATTTTTGTGGATCTCTTCCATCTCAGACACCCTTCTCTCCTGTCCTTAGGAGGGTCTGACGGCTCACGTCTCTACGACGGCGTGTGGCGCTACAACTCCAGCGTCAACGAGTGGACCGAGGTGTCGCCCATGCTGAAAGCCAGGGAGTACCACAGTTCCTGTGTCCTCAAGGGCCAGTTGTACGTGGTGGCGCCAGACAGCACGGAGCGCTACGACCATGCACTGGACTGCTGGGAGGCCCTGCCCCCAATGCTGCACGCTATGGACAACTGCTCCACCACCACCTGCAAGGGGCGCCTCTACGCCATCGGCTCCATGACCACCACGGGGGAGGATAACATGGCCATCCAGTGCTATGATGTGGAAGCCAATCGCTGGACCCTGGTCAACTGTGGTGAGCTGCCGCCATGGTCCTTCGCTCCCAAAACTGTCACTCTCAATGGGCTCATATACTTTGTCAGGTGAGGAGAATATGGACAGGAATGTGGGACTGTATATAAAAAATAAAATAAAATCTCAATGGGATCAACTTAATGAAAGTTGGATGAGATAAAAAATAAACTATCTACATAATATGGAAGGACATAGAGGTCAATTATTCTATTATAATGTTTAAAAACTGCCTATCTATCAATAGCATCAGCTGTAGCTGTCAAACAGACAAAAGGAGGATGAATGGTAAATGGTTTTGGCTAGGCCTGACATTTCTCACTGTAGATTCTTGCGTTCTAGGGATGACTCGGCAGAGGTCGACGTCTATAACCCTCAGAAGAATGACTGGGACAAGATCAGTCCCATGACACAGGTATGTGACACACTCTAAGTGTTAGTCTTATGGCTTGCCACATTTTCCCTCAGCCTTTACAATAGTATTTATATCAAAATATGTAATGCATGTGTGTCTGTAATTGCAGACTACACAAGTTTTGTTTTAAGGTACAGTCCATTCGGAATGTATTCATTTACATTTACGTCATTTAGCAGACGCTCTTATCCAGAGCGACTTACAAATTGGTGCATTCACCTTATAGCCAGTGGGATAACCACTTTACAAGGTGGTGAGTGACTCCGCTGTCCTGGCGTCGTGAGGGAGCTTGTTCCACCATTGGGGTGCCAGAGCAGCGAACAGTTTTGACTGGGCTGAGCGGGAACTGTGCTTCAGCAGAGGTAGGGGAGCCAGCAGGCCAGAGGTGGATGAACGCAATGCCCTCGTTTGGGTGTAGGGACTGATCAGAGCCTGAAGGTACGGAGGTGCCGTTCCCCTCACAGCTCCGTAGGCAAGCACCATGGTCTTGTAGCAGATGCAAGCTTCAACTGGAAGCCAGTGTAGTGTGCGGAGGAGCGGGGTGACGTGAGAGAACTTGGGAAGGTTGAACACCAGACGGGCTGCGGCATTCTGGATGAGTTGTAGGGGTTTAATGGCACAGGCAGGGAGCCCAGCCAACAGCGAGTTGCAGTAATCCAGACAGGAGATGACAAGTGCCTGGATTAGGACCTGTGCCGCTTCCTATGTAAGGCAGGGTCATACTCTCCGAATGTTGTAGAGCATGAACCTACAGGATCGGGTCACCGCCTTGATGTTAGCAGAGAACGACAGGGTGTTGTCCAGGGTCACGCCAAGGCTCTTCGCACTCTGGGAGGAGGACACAACGGAGTTGTCAACCGTGATGGCGAGATCATGGAACGGGCAGTCCTTCCCCGGGAGGAAGAGCAGCTCCGTCTTGCCAAGGTTCAGCTTGAGGTGGTGATCCGTCATCCATACTGATATGTCTGCCAGACATGCAGAGATGTATTCAGACCCCTTCCCTTTTTCCACATTTTGTTACGTTACAGGCTTATTCTAAAATTAATTTAAAAAATAATATCATCAATCTACACACAATACCCCATAATGACTAACCAAAAACAGTTTTTTAAAAAGTTTTAGCAAATGTATTACAAATAAAAAACAGAAATACCTTATTTACCTAAGTATTCAGACCCTTTGCTATGAGACTTGTCATTGAGCTCAGGTGCATCCTGTTTCCATTGATCATCCTTGAGATGTTTCTACCACTTGATTGGAGTCCACCTGTGGTAAATTAAATTGATTGGACATCATTTGGAAAGGCACACACCTGTCCATATAAGGTCCCACAGTTGACAGTGCATGTCAGAGCAAAAACCAAGCCATGAGGTCGAAGAGATTGTACGTAGAGCTCCGAGACAAGATTGTGTCGAGGCACAGATCTGGGGAAGGGTACCAAAACATTTCTGCAGCATTGAAGGTCCCCAAGAACACAGTGGCCTCCATCCTTCTTAAATGGAAGAAGTTTGAAACCACCACGCCTGGCCAAACTGAGCAATCGGAGGAGAAGGACCTTGGTCAGGGAGGTGACCAAGAACCCGGTGGTCCCTCTGACAGAGCTCCAGAGTTCCTCTGTGGAGATGGGAGAACCTTCCAGAAGGACAACCATCTCTGCAGCACTCCTCCAATCAGGCCTTTTATGGTAGAGTGGCCAGACGGAAGCCACTCCTCAGTGAAAGGCACATGATAGCCCGTTTGGAGTTTGCCAAAAGGCACCTAAATGACTCTCAGACCATGAGAAACAAGATTCTCTGGTCTGATGAAACCAAGATTGAACTCTTTGGCCCTACGGTGAAGTATGGTGGTGGCAGCATCATGCTGTTGGAATGTTTTTCAGCGGCAGGGACTGGGAGACTAGTCACCAGCAAAGCACCCCCACACCATCACACCTCCTCCTCCATGCTTCACAGTGGAAACCACACATGCGGAGATCATCCGCTCACCTACTCTGCGTCTCAGGATCAAGGGAAAGATGAACGAAGCGAAGTACAGAGAGATCCTTGAAAACTTACTCAGGACCTCAGACTGGGGCGACGGTTCACCTTCCAACAGGACAACGACCCTAAGCACACAGCCAAGACAATGCAGGGGTGGCTTCGGGACAAGTCTCTGAATGTCCTTGAGTGGCCCAGCCAGAGCCCGGATTTGAACCCGATCAAACATCTCTGGAGAGACCTGAAAATAGCTGTGCAGCGACACTTCCCATCCAACCTGTCAGTGCTTGAGAGGATCTGCAGAGAACAATGGGAGAAACTCTCCAAATACAGGTGTGCCGAGCTTATAGCGTCATACCCAAGAAGACTTGAGGCCGTAATCGCTGCCAAAGGTGCTTCAACAAAGTACTGAGTAAAGGGTCTGAGTACTTATGCAAATGTAATATTTCAGTGTGTTATTTTTTATACATTTGCTAAAATTTCAAAAAAATGTTTTTTTGCTTTGTCATTATGGGGTATTGTGTGTAGATTGATGAGGGGGAAAAAAACAATTCAATCAATTTTAGAATAAGGCTGTAATGTAACACTTGGAAAAAGTCAAGGAGTCTGAATACATTCCAAATGCACTGTAGGTGTTTCTCAACTGATATTATGATTTATTTCCTTCTTCAGGTCCATGTAGGAGGCAGTGTGGCAGCCCTGGATGGTCGTCTCTTCGTGTCTGGTGGCTATGACAACACGTTTGAGCTGTCTGACGTGGTGGAAGCTTATGACCCCTCCACCCGTACATGGACCCCCGCGGGCCACCTGCCACAGCCCACCTTCTGGCATGGCAGTGTCAGCATCTTCCGCCAGTTCATGCCCGCCGTATCCAACACTTTCGAACCCATCGACCTGCCCGAGGCCAACTCCATCCACCTGCACCGACACCACCGCAACCAGGCCCTGAACAACCACAACCTCAATCTCAACCAGAACCATGACGTCAACCCAGTGTAACACACTACATGGACTAATAGTTCAGGGGATATCATCCTGATCACTGTTTCAGCCATTAGTGCCATTTTAGGTTTACTTTGAAAACAGACACCTCATTATGATACTACAGATAGGTAGAAAGACGTTACAGTGCACTCTGCTTATAGTGGATGTGATTTTAGTGATTAACTGCTTATAAAGATCAAATTGTCCTGCATGGATGAGATCACTATAGGACTGTAATTACATTACATTGTGCCACTTCTGTGACAGAGCATGTGTGCAGTTGTGTGATCCCTATGTTATTTACTTGCCTGCCACTCAGTTTGCCTATTATTGACTGGACTAATAGACTGGCTGGGTATGAAGGTCTCATGTTGGGGAAAGCACAAGCTACCCATACATGGGAATCTACGGCAGGCAGTAGTAGTGTATCGTCCTGATTATGGTTATATAATTTTTTTACATGATCAACTAACTATGGAGCTGTTTTCCACTTTCCGGTTGTTTAGAGTGAGAGCCAACATCATCCTTCAGAATCAATAACATGAGCCCAGACATTCCAAAAGCCAACACAACCACCACAATGTTTTCTAGCGCTAAACCAGATTTGATAACCGTTGAGAGATGTATCTGGAGATTTGTTCAGAGCTATACTGCTAGGAACCTGCAATGGAACCTTAGGATGGAATCAGAGCATGGTTGCATATGATGCAACTGGGACTGGGCTGATAGAACCACATCAAAGTGATCGATTCCATAGATGAGTTCTCATTCTATTTCTATATCCCGTTTATACCTGGTGCTAACATGGGTCTTTTGTCCTGATCTTGTCTACATTCTGATTGTGCCCACATTTCAAAAAATGTGTCTACACGTGGTATTAAACTGTCTGTTATCCGTCCGGGCGGCAGGTAGGCTAATGGTTAAGAGCGTTGGGCCAGTAACTGAAAGGTCACTTTTTAAAATCCCTGAGTTGGCAAGGTGGAAAATCTGCTGTTCTGCCCTTGAGCAAGGCACCAACAACAACAACTTCTCCCCAGGCGCCTTAAACGTTGATTAAGGCAGCCCCCCGCACCTCTCTGATTGAGGGGTTGGGTTAAATGCAGACGACACATTTCGGTTGAATGCATTCAGTTGTGCAACTGAATAGGTGTCCCCTTTCCCAATGTGTCGGCATTGTGACCATATTTCCTGGTCCCTTCCTTTATACAAATTCTTTCATAGCTATTCTTTCAAAATAATATTTATTTATTGTAAGACATATTGATGTAATCAGTTAATGGTCCCACCTGTCAATGATTTTAGAGGGCGAAATAATTCTTATTTAAATGGTTTCTCTGTCCAGATCTGTCAAGACTTGTAAGATATCTATACACAATGCGTGTCTGACTACCTCCGGAGGTAGGCAGGATGATCTGATCACAATCAGATCACAATGTGTCTTTTGATTGTGCCCACATTTTTAGACAGGTGTAGACAATCAGAATGTGGACAAGATCAGGACAAACAACACAGGTTAGAACCAGGTATAAATGGGGCTAATGATATTATTCTATCAGATGCTGATCACCATTTTCCTCTCCCTCATCCAGACTGACTGTTTCAGACCTTGTTGGCGTGACTACCAATATAGCCTGCATGAATTACTGGTCATATATTTTCTTTGAAGATTGTCTTTATTATAGATGCTGTATTTTTATTAGAATGGTTTCATTTTATTTATGAAAATGTACATGTTTTTGTAGTGTTATTTCTGATAATGTTAGTTTTTTCCATTGCAACAGGAGGCACAGGTACACATGAAGATAGATCATGGTAAAACAAGCACTGTTAACTGGAAGTAGTAACACATTCTCAGCTTATTTCTGTAACATTGTTTGACTGTCATTTTTAGTATTGTTTACTTACTGTAATGCTATTCAGTTTGTGTTCTTATTTTTCATACAAGTTTGTTGTTTAAAAAAAAAAAAAAGGTCTGCGTTGTTTGGGTTGGTATACTGTAGTGATGTCCTTACAGTGAGTTATCACAATAAAACTGCAGGCAGGACTGTTAGTTTACTCTGTTTACCGCTTGACTTGATGATGCAAGACAATCCCATTGATTTACATTCACCTCTCACAAACTGACGTGTACAGTGTAAAAACACAAACTTAATAACCTTAAAATACATAACCTTAAATTACTTAAGTATTAAATGTAACCTTTATCAAGGCGAGTCAATTAAGAACAAATTCTTATTTACAATGACGGCCTGGCCAGTGACGACTGGAAGTAGCCTAAGACAAGTTGTAGTTTTGTCAGACCCCATGCACAGGCAAAATGAATATGTCCACAGAGTAGGGGAATGTCTTGAGGGGTTTCATAGTCTACTGGGCTGAGTGGGGGCTTCCACTTGGTCAGGTTCTTCTGTACAGAGCAACTCCCCAAGTGTGCCTTTCATTTAGACAGAAAACATGGCTACTACAATACCCACTGGGCCAGGCACACCACGTCATTTCAACGCAGATAATTGCATAATATTTGGTTGTTGATCAATGACATTACAACCTATATTCACCCACTCAAAAAGACAGCCAAAAGTTAGTTGAATTTCCAATGTGTTATCACTATGCTTTCAACCATCTAACAGCAAAACCCAATTCCAATGGAAAAACAATGTCTGATTTTTGGTTGAGTCACCCAAATGTCTATCACTACGCTTTCAACCATTTAAAAGCACAGCAAAGTTCAAATGGGAATACAATGTCAGATATTTTGTTTATTTTTACAACAGATTGTGTTATCTAATAGCAGAACCAAATTACCTGGATTGCAGTTGAGATTACATTAAAAGTACATGTTGCAAGTGATCAACGCTGTTCAAGATTCTGGCAGATTATTACAGGAATTGTGAAGATCTCCACAGACCTGCAACTGCCTATGCATGCTACAGGTAACTGCCAAAATAAACTGAAACATAAAGTGTCTTAATAGGGTATTGGGCCACCACAAGCCAGAACAGCTTCAATGCACCTTGGAATAGATTCTACAAGTGTCTGGAACTCTATTGGAGGCATGTGACACCATTCTTCCATGAGAAATTCCATTATTTGGTGTTTTGTTCATGGTGGTGGAAAATGCTTCCTCAGGCGCCGCTCCAGAATCTCACATAAGTGTTCAATTGGGTTGAGATCTGGTGACAGACGGCCATGGCATATGGTTTTCATGCTCATTAAACCGTTCAGTGACCACTTGTGCCCTGTGGATGGGGGCATTGTCATCCTATGGGGGCATAGCCATGGGAGCCAAAATAATGGCCTGCCCAGCATTTTTATACATGACTCTAAGCATGATGGCATGTTAATTGCTAAATTAACTCAGGAACCACACCTGTGTGGAAGCACCTGCTTTCAATATACTTTGTATCCCCTCATTTACTGAAGTGTTTCCATTAGTTTGGCAGTTACATGTATCTTAAACATGCACCCTTTATATGATTACATAAGAACAAATGTAGAGTTACAGTAACCTCAAAATGTGGCCATGGACGTGTTACTAATTTGAATGTTACATTAGTTTGTAAAATAGCCTTAACTTTAGGCTATCTACTGTATTACAAAAGTAATATTGAATTGTGTTTGGTTGACAACACAACAAAATGTCAACATTTGAAGGAGATGTATCTTCTGCTTGGATAGTTCCATATGTGCTGACTTAGTCTGGCTTTAATTCCAGTTTGTCTACAAATTAATAATTGATATGTTGGATTCACGTCTCCATCTCAACCAAAAATGCACTTTAAATCAAGTTTGCTTTGATGTAGTCCTATTATTTGACTTCGATTTTTGGTTGAGATGGAGATGTGAATCCAACATATCAGTTATTAATTTGTAGAAAAACTGGAATTAAAAGACAGTGGCACATATGGAACCATAGAAATATAATGTTTTCTATTTCTATGAATGGAACTATAATCTGGGCAGTGAGCTGAACAAATAGACATAATTTATTTAGAAATATAACAAGTTTTTAAAAATCGCTTTTTAGTGTCTTAAAACAATAGCTTTTTTGGTAATCATAAAAATACACTTCAATCAAATCGTAGCCATATAACTTGACACCTAACAAAACATTCTGATTGCCAGCATTAAATATGTATTTGTTTCTATGTTCATAAAGCTAATAACTTGAAAATGTGCAGGGTCCTAGCATTTTGGGGGCCCCAAGTAAGATTTTTACCCACCTCGCAGGAAAAACATTTTAGTGGCCCCCCACTTGGCTGGCGGAGAGAAAAATGTGCTACTTTGAAGTTAATGTCCTGCAATTCGACACATTTTCCATGGGGCATGGAGAAAATGTTGCAGTGTTAAAGCAGATTTTCTGGAGGTCAAGGCCTCTGGGCACGTGCCTTGGGTGCCCGGTCAGTAAATCGGCCATGTGGTCCTCTGTAGCTCAGCTGGTAGAGCACGGCGCTTGTAACGCCAAGGTAGTGGGTTCGATCCCCGGGACCACCCATACACACAAAAAAATGTATGCACGCATGACTGTAAGTCGCTTTGGATAAAAGCGTCTGCTAAATGGCATATTATTATTATTATTATTATTATTATGATTACAACAAGATTTAGATAGCTGGCTAGACTAACTTACCTAGCAATCTATAAAATATTAGCTGACATGGGCTAATTGATTGACTGTCAATGACTGACATAACAAGAGGAAAACTATTGATGCACCACCAAATTTCGAAATTGCACATTGTGTATTCTACTATGCTATCTCTAAACAGTAAGTTGAGACCCCGACTGACTTGATAAAAAAATAAAAAATAAATAAAAACACAAGCCACAGTTTGGTCAGCCCTGCTGTAGATAGATCAATTATCCAGTAGGTGCTGCCCAGCCTGTAGTTTCTTTTTCCTGATAGTGGACATAACGTTGAAGATCTGACGTTGTTTTAAAGGTACAAATTCAACATATTTTATACAAGGTTTGTCTATGTTGAAATTTGGCTACTATGATGACATAATCCTGTGGTTGACATTTCACACTCAAAACAACAGTGGATTACTTTCTTCAAATCCAATGTATTTTCCACGTAGATTCCACATCACAATACGTTGTCTGTCCTGTCCTCAGGCTTTGCTCTTATCAGGAGGATCCTCCCGTATGTCCTCCAGCTCCACCGTGGTCTCAGGGATGTGGTAGTCTCCTGCCACCAGGAGAGTCTGGTCCATCACATCTGTCACAATGAAACCATGCCCCACCACACCCAAACCCTGGGTGGAGAGCACCTCCACCTGGCCATGTCCCTGTCCCACCCCAACCTGGGGAAAGCCCACCTGGCCCTGGGTAAGGCCCACCTCTACCCGGCCTTGGCCTACCACACCTTGGCTCTGAGTTAAGCCTACCTCCAACTGGCCAGGCCCATGCCCCGCCACAGCCTGGTTAAAGCCCACCACCATCTGCCCTTGGCTGGACACCACCTCCTCCACCAGGGGCTGGATAACCACCCTGAGGATGTCACTGGCTCCTGGTACAGTTCCAGGTCCAGACACACTGAGTCCAGGTATAGGTCCAAAGACAGGAACAGGGACACTGGGTCCAGAGACAGGTGCCGACCCCTCAGGTGTCCCCTTCTCAGTGGGTTGTGTTGGTGAGGGGCTAGTCTCATCCTCCTCCTGCAACCCCTCATCCTTTACTATCAGGTTCCGTAGCTTCCTCTCCCGTGGGTTGTAGTTCTCTGTACGATTGTGGACCTGAATATGACGTCGTAAGTGGGCCTGGAGGAAAAGAGAAGAGACTTCAGTATTCAATTGACATTTTATACAGCTTAATTTATCCCCTCAGTGGCTGGGTGAGCATTAAACATGCATGGAAATTTGAGGAACCAAGCTAGCATACTGGAAATACATGGCCTACCTGTCTGGTGAACTTGTAGCCACACTTTTCGCACTCAAATTTCCTCATGCCCTGATGGCGACGCACATGGACTCGGAGCTGCTCGATGGCTGGAGGATTTAACAAACAAGACAATAAGAAAACAGACAGTAAACTTGTTTTGTTGCATTTTGTTCAACTAAAGTCAGGATGGAATCTTTTCAGGAAGCAAACTACTGATTAGATTAAAACATGACAGAAAATATTATTTCAACTGAAAAGGTAGTATGAATCATATCATCAGTGATGCCACAATCTCTTGTCAACCATGACAGTTCCTCTCTCACCCTTGAAGGTCTTGCCACATATCTTACAGCAGTGGGGGCGGTCGTCCTGGTGCTTGCTGGCGACATGGCGGAGCATTGGGCCCTTCTCTGTGAAGCGCTGGTTACAGAACTCACAGCTATAAGGCCGCTCTCCCGTGTGGGTGCGATGGTGCTTGTCAAGACTGGCTGGAATGACATACAAACACACACATAGGCATTGGCACAAGCACAATGTTGAGTGTTGGTATAGGCAGTGTGACAGCTCACTGGATGTTAACATGAGAGTTTATGTGTTAGTCTGTGAGACAGAGTGTGTCTACTCTATCTAAATGATATCTATGAGACTAAATCATACTATATGATCTGTGCAGCTATGTTTGTTGTTAGAAATTGGTGTGTCCTGCTATGGTATCTGCAGGGCCTAGTGAGAGGATGGCAGTTTTACCCTGTGTCCGGAAGGTCTTCCCACAGAGGTGGCACTGATAGGGCTTCTCTCCAGTGTGAACCCGCAGGTGCATGTTGAGGTTAGCCTTTTGGGTGAATGCATGGTTGCAGTACTCACACACAAATGGACGCTCGTTTCTGAGAAAGTAAGACAAACAAACAGGGACATCACATTATTTGATACATTACGTCACATTATACGACAGTAGGCTATATCGGTTGCATCAAACAATCTAGAGCCCCCACGGTAACAAACCCCTCACCCACTACCATGCCCAGTCTCAGCCCCACCTGTGAATGGCTTTGATGTGCATCTGCAGGCCGTTTCGACTGGATGCTCGATGGCCACACTCTTCACACACAAAGAGCTTCTCGCCGCGATGCTTGGATGCCTCATGCAGACGCACCTCCGTTTTAGACAGGTAGGCTTTGCTGCACAGAGAGCACTGTGGGGAAAATTCATCACAGGTTAGAGGGTGATCAGCAAGCAAGCAGTCATACATCTTGACAATAATGCAGAAGCAATAAAGGTTTGAATACATGAAAAGGCAGACCAATTAACACAAAGGCGAGAGAGAAGACTTACTGCATGTGGTTTGGGTGCACCATGGATTTTGATTTCGTGATTTCTCAAATCTTTTTTACGCATAAACTGTTCCGAGCATGACATACACTGAAATAGATACAAGATCAAGTGATAATATAAGTCAATATGAGTTTGATACAAAATAAACCAGAGAGAGAAGTCTTAAAATGTAAATTAATGACATGTTCAAAAGGGTTGGGGTCAATTCGGAATGTATTAATTTAATTTAATGAATTTTAATTGGCCACACCCCAAAGGAAGCAGATTTTAAATTGAATTTGAATTGGAGGAAGTATAATTGAAATCAAAGCAATTAAAACTAATTCAACTGAGACGTTCATTTGACAAATATTTTATCAAAAGGATATGCCACTTATTAATGCAAATAATACACATACCATTTCAAATATTAGTTTGATTATTTTTATTTGACATTAAATGTTAGATTGTTCCCTTCCATATTGCAGTGTTTGAACTAATGCAATCTGGGAAATGTATTTTTTCTGATATTTCAAAACAAATTGATGAATTATTATAGACAACCCACTACATAATCTTACAATATTTCCAGACCACTGTAATTAATTAAAATTGTTTTAGGAGTTTTACAAATGGAACTGTTTCAACCTTATGCTACAGTACATGGTATTGGTAACCATACACGATGTCAAAATAATCATTACTATGGTGATGTGTAGAATAAATAAACAATTAGAATTTTATTGAATTAAATTATACTTATTTTAACTCAAATTCAATTAAAATTATGCTTATTGTGGTGTGTGGCCAATTCAAATTCAAGAATTGGATTGGAATTAAAGAGCAATTCGCAACTCAATTCAGACTTGACCACAACCCTGATGTTCACGGTACTGTGTGCTTGTTCAAGGATGTGAGGTGGTAGGTGCTGGACCTTATTAGGCATTTCCCCTGTATGGGAGACCGTGTGCAGACGTAGATCCACCACTCTGTCAAACGACATGGGGCATTGAAGGCAGTTGTGCACCTGTAGTAACAACAAGAATACACACATACAGTACATGAGGGAAACGTAAGGTATTGTATAATTTAGGGCACACAGTGTCAAAATGTTTTACAACCGAAAACGAAAATATGCATTTCTTATTGGACAAGTCATGGTAGTCCCTACCCTTTATACTCAGTTTTCTTCCTTTTGGTGCGGACATTACTTTAGTCTGATCACTCACCGCTTTTACTTTTTCACCACATTTGCAGTTCCGGGCCTGGTGGTCCAACAGATTCTCCTTCCTGTAGTACCTCTTCCCACACTTAGAGCATGCAAAGGGCTTCTCACCCGTATGACGCCTGGTGAACAGTGGAAGAACATAAATAACACACTAACACTAGTCACTCAATAATACCAGTCTTTTCATTACTCAGGTCTCTCTTGCAAGATATTTTTTTATCTCAATAGGACCAACCTTTAAAAACAAAGATTGTATAATAAAGACAGAATCAATGTAAAGTCAATGCAATGTGATAGCAGTGAGTTGCATACCTGTTGTGTACTTTGAGATAGTACTTGCTGAGGAAGGTCTTTCTGCAGGTGGGGCACTGAACAGAGCCCTTTTTGGAGCCCTTGGCCGCCCCTTCACTGTTCTCTTTATTGACAGCTTTACCTGGTCCTTTACGTCTGCCTTTGGGGCTGGAGGTGGTAGTCGGCTGAGCATGGGGCACATACTCTTCATCAGTGTCCTCATCCACCCCCTCCATCAAACCACCATCATCATCGTCGTCATCATTAGGCTGCAGATGAGAATTAGCTTTGTAGCTAAAATCTGGTACAATGCCGGTGACCATGTCTGTTACCTGTCAAATAAACAAATACAACAAATCATCATCTCTATTGTCATTCATCACATCTTCTGGCCCATCCACCTGCAACTGCATCATCCATCATATTGTAGCTATAGCCTAAGCACTTGCAGTAAGGTATAGGCCTACTGCAGGGGTCGACAACAGGCGGCCCACGGGCCAAAACGACTGTAAAATCACCAGGAATTCAGCAAGAAATATGTTTAATTTTGGAAAACTGTTCCCAAGTATTCCCACAAATAAAAAAAGAGATGTGATTGTGTCTTAATATAATCAAGGTATGAAATTATTGTATTTGAAAATACAATCTCTTTTTGGGCATAGTCAATTTGCAGTGTTTAATATTTTCCGGCCCCCCGACCATCTGCTCTGACAAAAATCGGCCCGCGGCTGAATCTAGTTGCCTACCCCTGACCTACTTTATAGTTCTAGTATAAAACCTACAAATCTGTAGGCCCATTCCCTCCTAACTTATTCTTACATTAACACTTTAGGATAAGGTTATGTATTCTAGCCTACCTCTGTTGTATCTGTAGGCTGAAGGAGGCTTTGTCCCTCGTCCTCAGCCCCATCACTTCTATCCATTAGGCTGATAACTAGTTGTGGTGCTCCCCTGATGGTAGTCCCCTGGGGCAGGAGCTGTGGCCTGGGGCCCTCTCCAAGCAGTCTTCTGGAGACCTTCACCTTACGCCCAGAGCGAGTTGTGGTGGCGGTTGCTTCCGTTGGATCCTTCTTACTTGAGCCACTACTAGGGGTTTGGGATTTTTTGGGCCTCCCTCTTTTTTGGGGGGGCCTCCCCCTTTTTAGGGGGACCTTGGTTTCCGTAGAAGTTACAGGTGGGATTAGGCCATCATCTCCAGCCAGAAGATCTGCAGACTGAGGTTCTTCTGGAGAGACTGTCCCTTCTGTGGCAAACTGCTGACAGAGAGCGAGCGCATCTGGTACACATAGGCTGTCTGCAGCCTGTTGCACATTCTCCAGATTCAGAGAGTCAAGCTTCAACTCCCCTGTGTAGAAAAAGTCTAGAAGCAGTTCCAGGCCGTCAGTGGGGCACTCCTCTGGGAGGGAGACCTCCTTAACCACGGTAGTGGTTGGCTCAGATTCCTGGAAAAGCTTACTAAAACAGGCCAGGATGTTGCGATGGGCATTGTACGCCCTCCCATCTCCTCCTACAGTCAGCTTGGCATCACAGAACCAGCCGAGACCCCTCTGCTCATTCAGAAATGACAACACCCGTTGGGCATGGGAGCAGCTCACCTGTGTAAGCATCTCTCACCCTTGACAGTAGATTGCTGCTTCTCAAGGGACACTGGATTCAGTGTCAGAGTTGCTTGAAAGAGTCAGAAAACAGATGACAATTGACAAGAAAATAATAGAAAATAGGCTACTGTCTGTAACTTCTATTAATATCACTAGGCTATTAGTATTCTTGCAATTGTATTGCACTCTTAAGTCTTAACTACAGCATCATCAGTCATTTATAATGCATAGTCCAGACTTCAGATACATTATTAGCTAGATATTCACTTAAACCTGGTATGGGACATTTGCACAAGGGGTTGAGTAGTACTAAATATACCAACACATATGGCTATATGAGATAATAATACTGAAATAAATAGAATTTGTTTAAGATTAGACAAATGCATTACTCAGAAATTAGTAGGTAGGCCCCTAACTAGCTACGCACCTCGACGTTTCCGACATTATACAGACGCTCCCTAAGCTCTCATCTGTCCAGTAGAAACAACAGAGACGCGACTTACCTTTTCAGGATGCTGGCAATCGTGTCACTGCTATCAGTTTTCGTAATGGTGCATTGAATTTAATATCATTTTTTAACAGTTATTTTGACTAACGTATCAGGAACATGTATTGCGTTATGTCTCGTCCAGGCCAGGCGGTAGGGACCGGATGTGACGGTTAAGCTAGCATCATGCAAGCGCGCTAGCTAACTAAACAAACGCTGTGAAATTGAATGGTGGGTAGCATGTAAGCATCACGCTCAAATTACACGATTGTGTAGTTATATCATTGCATTATTTTGGGTTTGACTAACTAATTATATTTCGAGCTAATGTTCCCTTTGAAGGATGCATGCTTAGCTGTCTACGCGAACAGCTGAGCATGCGTGAACTCCGTGAAGGTATTCACTGTCCATCCTGTTTTATCGATATCCCCCACAAAAAAATAAAATAAAATTGGGCGGTCTAGCTTAGCTACAGTTCATATTTTGTATCCAGGTCGCGTGAATGTAATAAATGCCTATTTTAGGTATCTGTAACTAAGGTAGGTAACTGCAAAACGAACTTACTAACTTGGAAGCAAACGCTGTAACCGCCGCTGTGGGATACCGGTTGGCCAAATAATTTACTCAGATGGCGTCTGGCTGGCTCACATGGTGAAACCACTAAGCTAGCTAGCTAACAGTATACTGTAGCAAGACGATTTGTATTTGTTCGCTATAGAGGGCCTCCAAGCATATTTTTGAGAAGCTACGGAGAGGTACTGCTTGGGATGCAACCTTCGTCTTGCTGATCGTGGGATATACTCTCCAATACAACAGTAACGTTTGTTGGCTAGCTAACTAATGTAACAAAAGCTATCTTAGCTAGCTAACCAGAGGTTCATTGACATCACAGTAGTATTGGACAGCAGCTGTATTCATTCACCTTAGCGAAGAGAAGTTCAATTTGTTACTACTAGTAGTTAGTGTGAGCTAAGTTAGCTAGCTAGATAACTTACCTAGCTAACGTTTTATCTATTTACACTAACGTTAGCTAGCTAACAACAATCAATGTTAGCTTGCCTGCTAGTAGAGTATGTACAGCTAGCTATATCGATGCTTGCCCATTGCATTAGTTGTGTTCATTTTGTACTGTTCTCTCTCCAGGGTTCCCCCCTTACATCTTAATTGCAGAGGGAAAGCCATAAGGAACCATGAAAGTGCACAAAGCTCCCCCCAAAACCAAACAGACGTCCAAGAGGCAACAGTGTAAGGACAAGTGGTTCAAGCCCAACAGAATTCCCCAAAACTCAAACTCTTCAAACCTCAGCCCAAGCACTGCCATGGCCAAGCTAGAGCACCACGTATCTAACCTTAGAAAGGACAAGCCTAACCTGAAGCGACTGAAGAAGAAGGCCAAGGCTGTGTCCTTCAGACAGGTCAAGACTCCGGCGGTCAGGGAGAGGACCCCCTCTCGTCCCCTGACTAACGGGGGAGCAGGTGGACCAGACCAGGGCAGTGACTCAGACGAGTCCCAGGACTGGAGCTCCTTTGCCAAGTCTGTTCTACATCAAAATGGTGGAGAGAGTATGGAGGGCCAGGAGAGTTCTGTCTCAGCCAAAGCAGCGCCTGGCAGGATAGAGGAGGAGGCTTTTGTTCACTGTGCAGAGCGAGACTACATCCATAATCGCACAGTGCTGGTCATGCAACAGGGTCAGGTATTTACGCAGTCTTTTCAGCTACACTTTTGACTTTTCAGTGGCAACTACACTCCCCGCTATAAGCTACTTCCTGTGTTTTTCACTAATGCCTCCTGCCTTCAGTGTTGTGTTTTGTCTCCTATAAATGGTATTATTAATTTTGTCCATGCTGTGGGGATTAAAGTTATTCTAAGTAATCTTGATCTCTTTCTCCTGCAGACCCTGTGTTTTAGGGGGAAGTGCCTTCTGTCATGTCTGTACGGTCGGGTGGAGGTGCATGGTTTCACCCTTGAGGAGGGTCAGCAGTCCTACCCACTGTTTTCCCCTTCCTCACATTGCCCCCTCACCGTCACAGCACTGGGGGACTCCCCTAACCCCAGCAAAACCAAGAAAGCGGGACGTCTAGAGGCCAAAGCCATTGTCCGCAAGTACCTCTCTACAGGTAAGGAGAGCCTTTGAATGAGACCATCCACCCTTGAAATTATTTGCATGATACTTTCGTCAGCTGCCTTCTTTTAGTGATTGTTTCCAGTTATAGGCCTAGTTAGATCACCCTTGAGGGAGTAAATTGTGTAGTTTTGAGTTTAAATGCTGCTCGTTTGTAAGGTTGCTCCTATCTTTATTTTCTGTGTTTTGTTTAGAGACACGTAAAAGGTTGTTGAGCGAAGTAGATTCAGACTCCTGTGTGATCTTGCTGGAGCCCCTGGACACCCCTCTGACACGGTTCCTTGCAAGTTTCCCAGACCTCAAAGAGCTGTTTGGACTCAGTTCGGTGGGTTGACTCTGATAATCCGATGTTGTCATCTATCTACAGCACGTTACTACTGGCCTTTTCATACAGACTTTTATTGTACAGCCCTCTTCTTTGTAGAGTTACTGTAAAGCACCTTCTGATGTAAAAATGGCTTTATAAATACATTTGATTTATTTGATTGATAGAGGGACATCCGAGACAGTTCAGCCATGCTGGACACTCCGCTCTCTGGCCTTGGCATGATCCCACTGCGGAAAACGGCCGAAGGCATGGTTATGTCACAGACCTACAGGGAGGCTCTCAACGGCCTGGTTAACGCCTGTGCAGGTAAACACACACACAGCCCTGCTATCTTAAAGAGAAGCTGAACCCAAAAAATGACTTCTTACTAATTCTACTGCCAACATTGACTACAAAGTGTAAATAGTATAATTTTGGTCATAAAGTCAGTATCTTCCAAAAGGGAGGTTTTGCGACATTTATGGAAAACTATTACGCTCCTAAATGAGGGTTGTGTTTTGATTTCAATCACGCCCAGTCTTGCCCACTAACGCAGGATGGTAATGCTTAGGGAGAATTGTTATGCACGGCGAAACGGTTGCGCTGAGTGTGCTCTATCTAATTGTAGCAGCAGAATCAACCTACAGTAAAACCATTAGCTTGAAGCGCCTCAGACTTGTTTACATGAGACAACAATATCATTGCGAATGTTATGTTGAAAGAACAAGACTTGGTGTTTATAAAGGCTTTGGGTTTTTTCCAACTCAAACATCCTCACATTCGTTAGCATCACAAACACAACTGTCATCAAAGATACTGATACCAGAGAAGGTACAGAAAGCAGGAAATGCTCTGAGCTTTGTAGTCTTGACCAATCACGTTCATATGCTGTGTCACCAGGCCGCGTTCAGCAGGACACAATCTTTTGCAATGTTCAAATAGAAATATGTAATATAGAACAAAACATGCCTCTCTGACATGTAGACCAGGCAATCATGTTGGCTCTATTCATTGCATTTCTATCTGCAACGTTCAACAACGTTTGTCAACTGAACGTGGCCCAGGTTACTAAGCCATTTGTCATGCGTATGGTGGCTGTGTGGGATATTTCAAGTAAAGAGCACACAATGTTAACGAACATAACACACCCACTTCAAACTCGCATTGCTTCTAGCATTTCTTAATGAGGACGTGGAAAAGTGAGGCGAAATTAGTGAGTTCAGCCCCCCTTTTAACATGACGAACAGGTCCCCTTCAGTTATTTTCTATAGACAAGCATGTTATGTTTCTGTTGTATTCCACATGATGGAGACCAAGATATTTCAACCTGATGACCTATTGACTGTTTGTTTTTCATCTACAGAAGAGCTAGATGGCTGTCCAGTTATTCTCGTATGTGGTGCTAAGAATGTTGGAAAGTCCACCTTCAACCGTCACCTCATCAATACCTTACTTAACCAGTGAGTAGTGTGTTTTTGATATGTTTGTTTGGTTGAAAGGTTCTGCAGTGATACAATGCTTATAGCAATAACCCACCCTGTGTGTCTGTGTGTGTGCAGCACTGCAAGTGTAGAATACTTGGAGTGTGACTTGGGCCAGACAGAGTTCACTCCCTCAGGTTGTCTCTCCCTGTCTACTGTCAGAGAGCCACTGCTGGGTATGTATTGTAACGCCTTCATTACAATCATGTGTTCAATACATTTTAGTGCAGTGAGTAAGTGAGTTTCCAATGTTTTCATTACACATGGCAAATACACTAGAACTACCTGTATTTCCCAATATTTTCATGGGTCCTATTAATGTTTGGGGTCTTAACTAATCCAAACTAACCCTGGTCTGTCTGTCATGTTGTTTCCAGGTCCCCCCTTCACACACCAGTGGGCCCCAGAGCACATGATCTTCTATGGCCAGTCGTCCTGTGAAACAGACCTGGACCGCTATCTGGAGTCCCTCAAGTCCCTGTGGCGCTTGTACAACAGAGAGACGCCCATCGTCATCAACACCATGGGCTGGGTCAAAGGTCAGTAACACAGTTTCCTGGCAACCTGGGGACAAAATTCCTACATTTGTTCCAAACTGCCATGTTCATGTATAGCCCAATCTTTAAAAAGAGGGGAAAGCAAGCACACATTTAAACAAATAAATAATGCATAGTAATTCATACTTTTATCATTTTCATACTGCCATGTTATGTGCCTGCTTCTTCAGGTTTTGGCTTTCAGTTGCTGGTGGACATCATTCGTCTCTTCTCCGTCTCTCACGTGGTGCAGCTCAGTAGTGGGGATAAAGTCATGTGCCGCCAACTCACCCCTGAGTTCCTGAGGTCATCCCATGGCTGGCAGACACACCCTCCTGTCCAGTCAGCTCTGGGGGAGGACAACTCTGGAACCCATCCTGCCCAGCGGAGTTACACTCTATTCGGTATTCACTCAGAGTTTGAAGGAGCGGGGCGCTCGGGCGAAATGTAAGAGTCCTAACAACACAAAAGCTTTCTTGGTTGCCATGGATATACATTTTTCTGCTGAAGGAAGATACTTGCCCTTTTGTTTAGAGAAAAGACAAACCCACTCTGCACTTCTTGCCAGGAACACTTGTTCATTAAGCTGACGTATCAGCCTTCGTCTGAACTTCTCTTACCCTTTTCTTGCCCTACTTCTCTGACTTCACCTCTCTCTCCTCTGCTGTTTGTGTTATTCTTCCGCAGGAGACTCCAGCGCAGCAACGAGCAGCGTGACCTGGCTCTGCTGGGCTACTTCAGCCAGCTGCAGTCCCCTGAACCAGCCCCTGTCAGACCCCTACACTGCTTCATTCCCTACCAGGTAAGAAATCTAAATCACTTTTTTAAGAAGAATGTTGCCACAATCGGAAGCTCTGATGCAACCCATTCTGAAGTGTCGTGTTCCGCCGGCCTGCTTGCGCCAAATCAGGTTTATTTATGATAAGCATAGGATTGAACTCTAATGTTTTTATCGTTAAATGCTAATTCCACTACGTCCATCCCTTGTCCTCTCCTTGCAGGTTCCCCATTCAGCAGTGGCTGTGGGTGTGACACACTGTGAGGTGGCACCAACTCACGTGCTCTACACTGCTAATGCCAGTCTGGTGGGGCTGTGCTGTCTGAATGAGAAGGTATCAGGCAGGGGAAGCCCAGTACTGCTCTCCCAAACCCCTGTCTGTCCCTGTGTGGGCTTTGGTACGTGTATATAAACTATTACCTATATACACATTATCTCTCAGTCTTCTGATGTTTGGTAACAGGAATACATGTACACTACTGTTCAAAAGTTTGGGGTCACTTAGAAATGTCCTTGTTTTTGAAAGAAAAGCCATTTTTTTGTCCATTAAAATAACATAAAATTGATCAGAAATACAGTGTAGACATTGTTAATGTTGTAAATGGCTATTGTAGCTGGAAATGGCTGATTTTTAATGGAATATCTACATAGGCGTACAGAGGCCCATTATCAGTAACCATCAGTCCTGTGTTCCAATGGCACGTTGTGTTTGCTAATCCAAGTTTATCATTTTAAAAGGCTAATTGATCATTAGAAAACCCTTTTGCAATTATGTTAGCACAGCTGAAAACTGTTGTGCTGATTAAAGAAGCAATAAAACTGGCCTTCTTGAGACTAGTTGAGTATCTGGAGCATCAGCAATTGTGGGTTCGATTACAGGCTCAAAATGGCCAGAAACAAATAACTTTTTTCTGAAACTCGTCAGTCTATTCTTGTTCTGAGAAATTAAGGCTATTCCATGCAAAAAATTGCCAAGAAACTGAAGATCTCGTACAATGCTGTGTACTACTCCCTTCACAGAACAGCGCAAACTGGCTCTAACCAGAATAGAAAGAGGAGTGGGAGGCCCCGGTGCACAACTGAGCAAGAGGACAAATACATTAGAGTGTCTAGTTTGAGAAACAGACGCCTCACAGGTCCTCAACTGGCAGCTTCATTAAATAGTACCCGCAAAACACCAGTCTCAACGTCAACAGTGAAGAGGCGACTCTGGGATGCTGACCTTCTAGGCAGAGTTGCAAAGAAAAGCCATATCTCAGACTGGCCAATAAAAAGAAAAGATTAAGATGGGCAGTCTGGGATGTGGCTTTTTCTTTGCAACTCTGCCTAGAAGGTCAGCATCCCGGAGTCGCCTCTTCACTGTTGAAGTTTCAGAAGAAAGTTATTTGTTTATGGCCATTTTGAGCCTGTAATCGAACCCACAATTGCTGATGCTCCAGATACTCAACTAGTCTCAAAAAGGCCAGTTTTATTGCTTCTTTAATCAGCACAACAGTTTTCAGCTGTGCTAACATAATTGTAAAAGGGTTTTCTAATGATCAATTAGACTTTTAAAATGATAAACTTGGATTAGCAAACAACGTGCCATTGGAACACAGGACTGATGGTTACTGATAATGGGCCTCTGTACGCCTATGCAGATATAAATCTGCCGTTTCCAGCTACAATAGCCATTTACAACATTAACAATGTCTACACTGTATTTATGATCAATTTGATGTTATTTTAATGGACAAAAAATTGCTTTTCTTTCGAAAACAAGGACATTTTTAAGTGACCCCAAACTTTTGAATGGTAGTGGATATCAAACGTAGAACAGTAACAGTTTGGCATCTCCACATGGATGACTACCTCCTTGGATGGATGACAAACTGGTGAGAGCAATCTATTAAGTAGTGTTTCTCTCTGTTCTGCAGGTGTCCTTCGAGGTGTGGACATGGCACGGGGCCTGTACTTCCTTGTTACACCTATAGCTCCCTCAGTCCTCCGTCAGGTCAACTGTCTTCTGCTGGGGGCTGTCCCACTGCCCAACACCCTCCTCACAGGCCAGGTAAGACGAGAGGATACCTCCCACACACTAAGCACTCTGAACACTGCAGCGTCGTACTCTCTGCTCCTCAGTCCTCTGTCTTTGTTTGACTTTCGCACACGAATATCAGCTATAATAAAACATGAAAAACTGTAAAATCACAACTGCCCCAAACTATTCAAATATTTTTCAGACTGATTTGTTGTCCTGTTCCTCTCCATCGGTGTAAGCTTTTACCTATCAAGGTATTTGGGTTCAGTCACTCATGCTTGCTTCATCTTAGTCCACATCCTCTTTCTGTTACAGACAGGAATTGTGGGAGAGCCTCCCTACGTCACAATGGACTACAGCTTTGAGCTAACCGGGGCCGGGAAGCTTCACGTCTTCAAGGGGCTTGCAAGACCTGGCCAGATGAAAAACGCAAAGTGATTGTTTTTGTTTTTATGGTTTCACAGCAAGAAATCAGATTTTGTTTTGTTTTTTTTGTTTACTGACTTCAAACACCAAGGCCAGAGTCAAGGCCGTTGAATGTACAGAACAGAAGAGAAGGTTCAGGAGACGGGTGGACCGTAGAGTTGGCGTGAGTGATTCGAGGCGTACTCGCGCTCCAGACCAGACTCTTGAAGACGGCCCAGGCTGTGGAGGTCAACTCCCTCTTGTATGCGTCAATTGGGTTGACCTTGGTCTACAATAATGACATCATTTTTGGTGGCGATATTCAATAGTTTAGGATGTTAGAAACACGTTCAATCACATGGACAATATCTAGACATGCAGGTAAACCTCCGTCTGCATCTGAAATGGCGCCATATTCCCTAGTGCACTGGTCAAAGGTAGTGCACTAATGTAAGGAATAGGGTGTCATTTCAGACATACTGTGTTTGTCTATTCCTTGTGGGTGACATTTCAGACACATACTGTGTTTGTCTATTCCTTGTGGGTGACATTCCAAAGCCAAGATTGTACACATGATCAAATATAAAAAAAAATTGATATACTTTTTGTTGTTGAAAATGTGAGCTTTTCTTGTCACTGTCAGGACTTCCTAAAATCTGTTTGTTAACCTTTGGTCTTTTTAAATGTGGCCCATCTTATGACCTGTCCCTAGCAGATGTGGTATCACGGTTAAATGTTCGAATTTCCATGTCATAATATACATAGTCTTGAAAAGTGGTTGGAGGACAATGTGTGAAGTTATGAATCCATACCCCCCACCCCCCAGTAAAAGTGATGATAAACAATTTGAGTTCATGTTAAATGTCTGATTTGGCCATATTACAGATTGATTCACTCTACAAGTGATATTAATGAATAGCCTGGAGTAGGACATGAAAGTGCTTGCAGGGGTATTCTCTGACAATGAAAATCATTAAAACAAAAGAAAATGTAATGTCACTTGCTCAACAATCCATCTATAGTGCTATTGGATAACACCTGTCAATATAGCCCAGAGCAAAAAAAATTAGAAACCTGTACACACATTGTAACTGAATGGTAGTGCACTACGAATTGTTACACAGTATTCCATCCATGTCTTATTTACCATAGTAGTGGCTATAGATGCTTCAAGTAACATCTGCATTTCTGAGAGTACTAGACATTGATTTACCTATTTATTCATCTGACCTTGGGACAAAATATGAACTATGGCATTGATGGTGCGATAAAGGACCGAGTGGAAATGAGAACTACAGGCAAGAACTGTTACCAGTCCTCTCTTCTTTTTTTCCCATTTTGTTTGTCTTTCTCTCTTATCCCTTCTGTTCCATCAGGACTTGTTTGACAGAAGTTCGTAAATAAAACTTCCTTTAAGTTCTTTGTTACTTGGGTGTGTAGGATCTTTGTGTCCTGAAGAAGGCAGTGATTTACAGGGTCACATTTTTTTCTCTTAACTTTTTATGGGAGGTTTACGTTTCAAGAAACCTCATAGTCATACCAGAGTGGATCATACAGTGAAAGGAGATCCAGTGTGGGAAAAAAGTATTTAATACCCTGCTGATTTTGTACGTTTGCCCACTGACAAAGAAATGATCAGTCTATAAATTTAATGGTAGGTTTATTTGAATAGTGAGAGACAGAATAACAACAACAAAAAATCCAGAGAAACGCATGTAAAAAATGTAATTTTTTTATTTGCATTTTAATGAGGTTAATAAGTATTTGACCCCCTCTCAATCAGAAAGATTTCTGGCTCCCAGGTGTCTTTTATACAGGTAACAAGCTGAGTTTAGGAGCACACTCTTAAAGGGAGTGCTCCTAATCTCAGCTTAATAGCTGTATAAAAGACACCTGTCCACAGAAGCAATCAATCAATCAGATTCCAAACTCTCCACCATGGCCAAGACCAAAGAGCTCTCCAAGGATGTCAGGGACAAGATTGTAGAACTACACAAGGCTGGAATGGGCTACAAGACCATCGCCAAGCAGCTTGGTGAGAAGGTGACAACGGTGTGATTATTCGCAAATGGAAGAAACACAAAATAACTGTCAATCTCCCTCAGCCTGGGGCTCCATGCAAGATATCCCCTCGTGGAGTTGCAATGATCATGAGGAATCAGCCCAGAACTACACGGGAGGATCTTGTCAATGATCTCAAGGCAGCTGGGACCATAGTCACCAAGAAAACAATTGGTAACACACTATGCCGTGAAGGACTGAAATCCTGCAGCGCCCGCAAGGTCCCACTGCACAAGAAAGCACATATACAGGGCCGTCTAAAGTTTGCCAATGAACATCTGAATGATTCAGAGGAGAACTGGGTGAAAGTGTTGTGGTCAGATGAGACCAAAATCGAGCTCTTTGGCATCAACTCAACTCGCCGTGTTTGGAGAAGGAGGAATGATGCCTATGACCCCAAGAACACCATCCCCACCATCAAACATGGAGGTGGAAACATTATGCTTTGGGGGGTTTTCTGCTAAGGGGACAGGACAACTTCACCGCATCAAAGGGACGATGGACGGGGCCATGTATCGTCAAATCTTGGGTGAGAACCTCCTTCCCTCAGCCAGGGCATTGAAAATGGGTCGTGGATGGGTATTCCAGCATGACAATGACCCAAAACACACGGCCAAGGCAACAAAGGAGTGGCTCAAGAAGAAGCACATTAAGGTCCTGGAGTGGCCTAGCCAATCTCCAGACCTTAATCCCATAGAAAATATGTGGAGGGAGCTGAAGGTTCGAGTTGTCAAACGTCAGCCTCGAAACCTTAATGACTTGGAGAAGATCTGCAAAGAGGAGTGGGACAAAATCCCTCCTGAGATGTGTGCAAACCTGGTGGCCAACTACAAGAAACGTCTGACCTCTGTGATTGCCAACAAGGGTTTTGCCACCAAGTACTAAGTCATGTTTTGCAGAGGGGTCAAATACTTATTTCCCTCATTAAAATGAAAATCAATTTATAACATTTTTGACATGTGTTTTTCTGGATTTTGTTGTTGTTATTCTGTCTCTCACTGTTCAAATAAACCTACCATTAAAATTATAGACTGATCATGTCTTTGTCAGTGGGCAAACGTACAAAATCAGCAGGGGATCAAATACTTTTTTCCCTCACTGTAAGAAGTCACACTAGAATTATGAGGTGTTGTCTTTTTGTGTCCTGAAGATGGCAGTGTTGTTGAGGTTTATTTTTCTTATTAATCAACATTAACCTCAGTCCTAGGAGATTTTATGGGAAGCCACACGAGTATTATGAGTGTATGGACACAGTTTAGGAGCCTAATGACAAACACACATTTTATAGTCTGCGCAGATTGAGTAAACCCAATAATTTCAAGTGATTACACAGGTGGGACTCAAACAATAAAGACCCTAAATTAGTCGCCCATCCCCTACACATCTGCATGCATGTCTCTTTACAAGAAAGGCTCTTGTCTTGTATAGTTTTGTGGTCATTGATTGTTTTGACTTGGAAGAGGGAACAAGGACTCATTGTGAGCATACTGTACATTCACATACAACTGTGGAGACTTGCTAATTTGTTGTGGGCCATTTATATCATCAACCTATTTGCCATCTTGCTTTGCTTTGTTTACCATTTCCCTCCCCTTTGTTGGGGATGGGAGCATGCAAACAACTGGAGCTGCATTGTGGTCACGTCATTCTTTTAGCTTTGTCAGGGCAGACATCTTTCCTGAGAGTCCCATGCAACCCAATGGGAAATCTCCCAAGATGGAGGTCCCACCCAGACAGTCCAAATAGAGTCTAAAGCCTGGGAATAAACACATAGCATTTGTCTGATGAAATCTGCTGCTCACACTAGTAGACTAAACCATTGGGCCGTTTGTCATGATTAATGTAAATGGAGATTGGTGTTAATGTGGAAATAGAGGAATGCATTTAGTATGAGGGCATGTTCTTCTTGCCCAGTGGTCAATCCATCACAGTTCAGCCTAAGTATGGTTTAGCCTTCTTGTCTTGTAATGCTGGTGGCATTGGCACCGTTGAAGTCAACGGTTTACAGTAAACTAGAGATTTGTCATCTGATTATATAATTTCCCACCACCCACAAAGGGACACATGGACTGATATCTGCCTTTTCTTTAATTGAAACAACTGACCAATCCTTCTGCGTGGAATCCCTATACAACCACTAATATGAATAAAAGGCTTAGGACTGAAAGGCCTTCTTGAGTCTCGAATGTCATCTAAGAGAAGTGTAAAGACATGAGAGGCTAGATCATGCAGATTCTAGGCTTTTTTGCTTGTGAACCATTGGTCAATCTTGGGAATAACCTTTCCCTAAACCAATCTGCCTAAATCGGAATGGCATGTGACTGTGTGAACTACTGGCTTTCAATACAAACATCCAAGCACAACAAGAAATTATTGTTAGTTTCAAAGTGTGCATAATAAACATAGAGACAATGGGTATGTAAGGGGGTACGTCATAGCCCACAATGGCAACTTCTGTCCCAAAAGTAGCAGAGTCCATGGGAATCATGGACTAATCATGGAAATCAAATATAATATTTTGCTAAAACTAAATGAGGCATTTTTTCAATGTAATTTCCAAGGCCAATCAAGTAAGGGACAATCAATCAAGGGACAATTGCATGCATCAAATGTATCCATTGCTATATAGACCGTTAGCTAAAGCAGGGGCCTTCAACGTTTTCTTGCCATGGACCCCCTTTCAGGCAAACCAGTGACCCATGGACCCCATCATACGTTAGCAAAACATTTTGTCTTGTCTTATCATCAGGTGAATGATAATGGCAAGGATAAGTAATCAACATTTAAACATTTATAGACTTGGTAGATAGATTTTTATTATTTTGACCTCCCCACATAATTGGAAGAGGAAGTGTAAACTCTAACATAGCCTATTAGCTAAGAAAGAAACAAGATATTCTCCTCTCTTTTAATGATTTATTCTGTTATTGCTAGAGATATTCATAAAAACTTAGGGGAAAGTTTTTCCTGAGTTAAAGGAATGTTCTTCTTTTTATATACACTACCATTCAAAAGTTTGGGGTCACTTAGAAATGTCCTTGTTTTCCATGAAAACATACATAAAATGAGTTTGAATAGGAAATGTAGTCATTGACAAGGTTAGAAATAATGATTTTTAATATAAATAATAATTGTGTCCTTCAAACTTTGCTTTCGTCAAAGAATCCTCCATTTGCAGTAATTACAGCCTTGCAGACCTTTGGTATTCTAGTTGTCAATTTGTTGAGGTAATCTGATGAGTTTCACCCCATGCTTCCTGAAGCACGTCCCACAAGTTGGATTGGCTTGATGGGCACTTCTTTCGTACCATACAGTCAAGCTGCTCCCACAACAGCTCAATAGGGTTGAGATCCGGTGACCAGTTGACTGCTTCTTCCCTAAATAGTTATTGCATAGTTTGGAGCTGTGCTTTGGGTCATTGTCCTATTGTAGGAGGAAATTGGCTTCAATCAAGCGCCGTCCACAGGGTATGGCATGGCGTTGCAAAAATGGAGTGATAGCCTTCCTTCTTCAAGATCCCTTTTACCCTGTACAAATCTCCCACTTTACCACCACCAAAGCACCCCCAGACCATCACATTGCCTCCACCATGCTTGACAGATGGCATCAAGCACTCCTCCAGCATCTTTTCATTTGGTCTGCGTCTCACAAATGTTCTTCTTTGTGATCCGAACACCTCAAACTTTGATTCGTCTGTCCATAACACTTTTTTTCCAATCTTCCTCTGTCCAGTGTCTGTGTTCTTTTGCCCATCTTAATCTTTTCTTTTTATTGGCCAATCTGAGATATGGCTTTTTCTTTGCAACTCTGCCTAGAAAGTCAGCATCCCAGAGTCACCTCTTCACTGTTGACATTGAGACTGGTGTTTTGCGGGTACTATTTAATGAAGCTGCCAGTTGAGGACATGTGAGGCATCTGTTTCTCAAACTAGACACCCTAATGTATTTGTCCTCTTGCTCAGTTGTGCACCGGGACCTCCCACTACTCTTTTTATTCTGGTTAGAGCCAGTTTGCACTGTCCTGTGAAGGGAGTAGTACACAGCGTTGTATGAGATCTTCAGTTTCTTGGCAATTTCTTGCATGGAATAGCCTTAATTTCTCAGAACAAGAATAGACTGACGAGTTTCAGAAGAAAGTTATTTGTTTCTGGCCATTTTGATTCTGTAATCGAACCCACAATTGCTGATGCTCCAGATACTCAACTAGTCTCAAGAAGGCCAGTTTTATTGCTTCTTTAATCAGCACAACAGTTTTCAGCTGTGCTAACATAATTGTAAAAGGGTTTTCTAATGATCAATTAGCCTTTTAAAATGATAAACTTGGATTAGCAAACACAACGTGCCATTGGAACACAGGACTGATGGTTGCTGATAATGGGCCTTTGTACGCATATGTAGATATTCCATAAAAAATCAGCCGTTTCCAGCTACAATAGCCATTTACAACATGAACAATGTCTACACTGTATTTATGATAAATTTGATGTTATTTTAATGGACAAAAAAATTGCTTTTCTTTCGAAAACAAGGACATTTTTAAGTGACCCCAAACTTTTGAATGGTAGTGTATCTATCTATCTCATATATATATATATATATATATATATATATATATATATATATACAGTGGGGGGAAAAAGTATTTAGTCAGCCACCAATTGTGCAAGTTCTCCCACTTAAAAAGATGAGAGAGGCCTGTAATTTTCATCATAGGTACACATCAACTATGACAGACAGAATGAGAATTATTTTTCCAGAAAATCACATTGTAGGATTTTTTATGAATTTATTTGCAAATTATGGTGGAAAATAAGTATTTGGTCAATAACAAACGTTTCTCAATACTTTGTTATATACCCTTTGTTGGCAATGACACAGGTCAAACGTTTTCTGTAAGTCTTCACAAGGTTTTCACACACTGTTGCTGGTATTTTGGCCCATTTCTCCATGCAGATCTCCTCTAGAGCAGTGATGTTTTGGGGCTGTCGCTGGGCAACACAGACTTTCAACTCGCTCCAAAGATTTTCTATGGGGTTGAGATCTGGAGACTGGCTAGGCCACTCCAGGACCTTGAAATGCTTCTTACGAAGCCACACCTTCGTTGCCCGGGCGGTGTGTTTGGGATCATTGTCATGCTGAAAGTCCCAGCCACGTTTCATCTTCAATGCCCTTGCTGATGGAAGGAGGTTTTCACTCAAAATCTCACGATACATGGCCCCATTCATTCTTTCCTTTACACGGATCAGTCGTCCTGGTCCCTTTGCAGAAAAACAGCCCCAAAGCATGATGTTTCCACCCCCATGCTTCACAGTAGGTATGGTGTTCTTTGGATGCAACTCAGCATTCTTTGTCCTCTAAACACGACGAGTTGAGTTTTTACCAAAAAGTTCTATTTTGGTTTCATCTGACCATATGACATTCTCCCAATCCTCTTCTGGATCATCCAAATGCACTCTAGCAAACTTCAGATGGGCCTGGACATGTACTGGCTTAAGCAGGGGGACACGTCTGGCACTGCAGGATTTGAGTCCCTGGCGGCGTAGTGTGTTACTGATGGTAGGCTTTGTTACTTTGGTCCCAGCTCTCTGCAGGTCATTCACTAGGTCCCCCCGTGTGGTTCTGGGATTTTTGCTCACCGTTCTTGTGATCAGTTTGACCCCACGGGGTGAGATCTTGCGTGGAGCCCCAGATCGAGGGAGATTATCAGTGGTCTTGTATGTCTTCCATTTCATAATATTTGCTCCCACAGTTGATTTCTTCACACCAAGCTGCTTACCTATTGCATATTCAGTCTTCCCAGCCTGGTGCAGGTCTACAATTTTGTTTCTGGTGTCCTTTGACAGCTCTTTGGTCTTGGCCATAGTGGAGTTTGGAGTGTGACTGTTTGAGGTTGTGGACAGGTGTTTTTTATATTGATAACAAGTTCAAACAGGTGCCATTAATACAGGTAACGAGTGGAGGACAGAGGAGCCTCTTAAAGAAGAAGTTACAGGTCTGTGAGAGCCAGAAATCTTGCTTGTTTGTAGGTGACCAAATACTTATTTTCCACCCTAATTTGCAAATAAATTCATTAAAAATCCTACAATGTGATTTTCTGGAGAAAAAATATCTCAATTTGTCTGTCATAGTTGACGTGTACCTATGATGAAAATTACAGGCCTCTCTCATCTTTTTAAGTGGGAGAACTTGCACAATTGGTGGCTGACTAAATACTTTTTTCCCCCACTGTATCTATCAATTTAAACATTTTGCAGTAAACTATTTTTTCACAACCATCCATTTCATAAATGGGAGATGTGAAAAACATGCTTGTATTTGGTTCTACCTTGGGTAGGGTTATCTCAAAAATGTGGTGGCCTTGCCACAAGCCTATTAGACTAGAGCGTAAATTTAGGTACTTTCCACCCCTATCTTAGTGGTCGGTCTTGCGACAGTAGAGGTGAGAATAGATCATTCTCAATTTGTCTGTCATAGTTGACGTGTACATATGATGAAAATTACAGGCCTCTCTCATCTTTTTAAGTGGGAGAACTTGCACAAATGGTGGCTGACTAAAGACTTTTTTCCCCCACTGTATATATATATATATTGTTTGTTTTTCATGGACCCCCTGCAGTACCTCCATGGATCCCCGGTTAAATGCCCCTGAGCTATGGAATGTTTCCTGAGCTAAACAAATGTTTGATTGAATGAAAAGGTATCTGAATTTTGAAACATTGTTTATTGTTTAAAGTGAAACATTGCATACTTTTTCCTCACTGTCAATTTGTTACAATAACCATGTTTCCATACAACCTTTTGGTGAGTAAAGTAGCCTACATGTCAGATAAAAAATCTCACGACAGGACTGATGGAAACAACACATTTGTAGGTAAACTTTCCGAATGTCAAAAAAACAAAATATGGGATCCAAAGTGGGATCTTTTTGTGTCTTTAAAATTAATTATGCGATAAATGGTGGTGGAAATGCCTTAATGCGCAAATATTGATATAATAACCATTATATCCATCCAGGACATCTACAGGTGTCACAGGAAGGCCAAAAACATAATCAAGGACTTCAGCCACCCGAGACACGGCCTGTTCACCCCGCTACCATCTAGAAGGCGGAGACAGTACAGGTGCATCAAAGCTGGGACCGAGAGACTGAAAAACAGCTTATATCTCCAGGCCATCAGACCGTTAAATGGTCACAATTTTTTACATTTGAGTCATTTAGCAGACGCTCTTATCCAGAGCGACTTACAGTTAGTGAGTGCATACATTTTCATACATTCACCACTAGCCGGCCTCTGCCCAGTTAGTACCCTGCCCTGTTACTAGCCGGCTACCACCCTGTACTCTACCCCAGGGTTTCCCAAACTCGGTCCTGTTCGATTGGGTTCAAGTCCGGGCTCTGGCTGGGCCACTCAAGGACATTCAGAGACTTGTCCCGAAGCCACTCCTGCATTGTCTTGGCTGTGTGCTTAGGGTCGTTGTCCTGTTGGAAGGTGATCCTTCACCCCTGTCTGAGGTCCTGAGTGCTCTGGAGCAGGTTTTCATCAAGGATCTCTCTGTACTTTGCGCCGATCATCTTTCCCTTGATCCTGACTAGTCTCCCAGTTCCTGCCGCGGAAAAACATCCCCACAGCATGAGGCTGCCACCAGCTTGCTTCCAGACGTGATGCTTAGCATTCAGGCCAAAGAGTTCAATCTTGTTTTTTTCAGACCAGAGAATCTTCTTTCTCATGGTCTGAGAGGCTTTAGGTGCCTTTTAGCAAACTCCAAGCCGGCTGTCATGTGCCTTTAATGAGGAGTGGCTTCTGTCTGGCCACTCTACCATAAAGGCCTGGTTAGTGGAGTGCTTGCTGCAGAGATGGTTTTCCTTCTGGAAGGTTCTCCCATCTCCACAGAGGAACTCTGGAGCTATGTCAGACTGACCATCGGGTTCTTGGTCACCTCTCTGACCAAGGCCCTTCTCCCCCGATTGCTCAGTTTGGCCGGGCGGCTAGCTCTAGGAAGAGTCTTGGTGGTTCCAAACTTCTTCCATTTAAGAATGATAGAGGCCACTGTGTTCTTGGGGACCTTCAATGCTGCAGAAATGTTTTGGTACCCTTCCCCAGGTCTGTGCCTCGACACAATCCACTCTTGGAGCTCTACGGACAATTCCTTCAATGTCATGGCTTGGTTTTTGCTCTGACATACACTGCCACCTGTGGGACCTTATACTACACAACTGATTCAAATAATTAAAGCTTGATGATGAGTTGGTTATTATAATCAGTGGTGTAGTGCTAGGGCAAAAAACTAAACGTGCACCCAGGACCAAGCCCCAGGACCAAGTTTGGGAAAGCCTGTGCTATACCCGCACTGTATCTGCGAGCTGTTGGCTAGAGCAGTGGTTCTCAAACTTCTCCTCGGGGAGCTCCAGCCATTCCATGTATTTCAACTATTCTAGAGCTAGCACACCTGATTTAACTTGTCAACTAATTATCAAGCCCTTGACTAGGTGAATCAGGTGAGCTAGTTCAGGGTTACAACTACATTGTGAAACGTCTGGGGGGGGGGGTCCCCAAGGAGAGGTTTGAGAACCACTGGGGTAGAGCGCATGTGCCAAGACCAGAGTGGCACATTGGCTATATAACACAACATTTTTATTGACAAGACAAAGCCATCACTAGCACGTTAGAGGCTGCTGCTGCCTATTGAAATCATTGGCCACTTTAAGAAATGGAACACTAGTCACTTTAATAATGTTTACATATCTTGCATTACTCATCTCATATGTACAGTGAGGGAAAAAAGTATTTGATCCCCTGCTGATTTTGTACGTTTGCCCACTGACAAAGAAATGATCAGTCTATATTTGAACAGTGAGAGACAGAATAACAACAAAAAAATCCAGAAAAACGCATGTCAAAATTGTTATAAATTGATTTGCATTTTAATGAGGGAAATAAGTATTTCACCCCCTCTCAATCAGAAAGATTTCTGGCTCCCATGTAAAAAGCTGAGATTAGAAGCACACTCTTAAAGGGAGTGCTCCTAATCTCAGCTTGTTACCTGTATAAAAGACACCTGTCCACAGAAGCAATCAATCAATCAGATTCCAAACTCTCCACCATGGTCAAGACCAAAGAGCTCTCCAAGGATGTCAGGGACAAGATTGTAGACCTACACAAGGCTGGAATGGGCTACAGGACCATCACCAAGCAGCTTGGTGAGAAGATGACAACAGTTGGTGCGATTATTCGCAAATGGAAGAAACACAAAAGAACTGTCAATCTCCCTTGGCCTGGGGCTCCATGCAAGATCTCACCTCGTGGAGTTGCAATTATCATGAGAACGGTGAGGAATCAGCCCAGAACTACACGGGAGGATCTTGTCAATGATCTCAAGGCAGCTGGGACCATAGTCACCAAGAAAACAATTGGTAACACACTATGCCGTGAAGGACTGAAATCCTGCAGCGCCCGCAAGGTCCCACTGCTCAAGAAAGCACATATACAGGGCCGTCTGAAGTTTGCCAATGAACATCTGAATGATTCAGAGGAGAACTGGGTGAAAGTGTTTTGGTCAGATGAGACCAAAATTGAGCTCTTTGGCATCAACTCAACTCGCCGTGTTTGGAGAAGGAGGAATGCTGCCTATGACCCCAAGAACACCATCCCCACCATCAAACATGGAGGTGGAAACATTATGCTTTGGGGGGTTTTCTGCTAAGGGGACAGGACAACTTCACCGCATCAAAGGGACGATGGACGGGGCCATGTACCGTCAAATCTTGGGTGAGAACCTCCTTCCCTCAGCCAGGGCATTGAAAATGGGTCGTGGATGGGTATTTCAGCATGACAATGATCCAAAACACACGGCCAAGGCAACAAAGGAGTGGCTCAAGAAGAAGCACATTAAGGTCCTGGAGTGGCCTAGCCAATCTCCAGACCTTAATCCCATAGAAAATATGTAGAGGGAGCTGAAGGTTCGAGTTGCCAAACGTCAGCCTCGAAACCTTAATGACTTGGAGAAGATCTGCAAAGAGGAGTGGAACAAAATCCCTCCTGAGATGTGTGCAAACCTGGTGGCCAACTACAAGAAACGTCTGACCTCTGTGATTGCCAACAAGGGTTTTGCCACCAAGTACTAAGTCATGTTTTGCAGAGGGGTCAAATACTTATTTCCCTCATTAAAATGCAAATCAATTTATAACATTTTTGAGATGCAAGTTTTTGAATTTTTTTGTTGTTATTCTGTCTCTCACTGTTCAAATAAACCTACCATTAAATCAGTAGGGGATCAAATACTTTTTTCCCTCACTGTATATTTTATTTATTTTTTATTTAACCTTTATTTAACCAGGTAAGCCAGTTGATAACAAGTTCTCATTTACAACTGCGACCTGGCTGTATACTGTATTCTATAATATTCTACTGTATTTTAGTCCATGCCGGTCTGTCATTGCTTGTCCATATATGTACATATCCTTAAATTCCATTCCTTACTTAGATTTGTGTGTATTGGGTATATGTTGTGAAATTGTTAGATATTACTTGTTAGATATTACTGCACTGTTGGAGCTAGAAGCACAAGCATTTCGCTACACCCGCCATAACATCTGCTAAACACGTGTATGTGACAAATAAAATGTAATTTGATTTGATTTAGAGTTGAAAATGTATGGAAGTCCATTCCCGCCACCAAAATAACATACACATGTCAATACTATCTCAACATTTCTAGATGCGTAAGTCAACATTTTGAGATACAGTACTATCTAACATTTCCGAATACTATCTAAAATTTTTGAGATACTAAGTCAAAATGTCGAGATACTACATATAGGATATGTTTCCTCATTTGTTGCAATTTCCATCTATCCACGTTGCAGAGATCAGCACAGCATGGCCGGCTGGCGAGCTGACATTTGCCCCAACACTTTTGATTCGGTTTAATAAAACCTATTGACACAAAAGCATTGAAAAGAGGGAGAAAGTACTGTTGTTTAGACTGATTTGCTTCATGATTTGTCAACTCGTGCACAATTAATCTGTGCTTCAGTCTGACGAACTGTAGCCTACTGATAACAACCACAGCTGCAGGTAGCCTAGCGACGCCTATGCACTCTGATCTCCTCTGACCAGGTGAAACGATGCAGTAATGCCATGTATTTATAGCATAAGCTATGTATTTATAGCCTAAAATATTTGTGTTAAGAGAAAATGTGAATGTGATCAAATTAGCTTTATATTCAAACTTCGGGTGGCTAGGCTACTTAGACCTTATCAATCCAAAATGATTGACTGGAAGTAATTCATCAACACACAAGTGATGGCATGCTGTGTGAGTAACTTTGAAATTACAAATGCAAAAGTCTACATGATGCAACCCTGCATAAAGCAAGCTCAGCCCTGTTAGTTATATTGTCCAATCGCAGTTGTTGTCTATTTTTTTTAAAACATATGACCTGACTAGAATAAATCTGGACCCATCATAGCCCATATACAACTGTTTTACAGCTGATTTATTCTATGTCATAGGTTGGTTATTCTATATCAGGGTCTGGAGGTTGGTTAAGTAGCCTACCAGATCATTAAAAACTCTGGGGACCAGGAAAACAACTCAATCAATTTTCTTTGTTAGTATCTGGTAATGTTGACTTACATTTTTTTTAAATGGACTTAGTATCTGGACATTTTTAGATAGTATCTCGAAATGTTCACCTATGTATCTCAACATTTCGATTTAGTACCTTGATATTTTGAGATGGTATAAAAACAATTTTTCGTGGCGTGAATGAGCTTGGTTCCCTAGCTGCAACATAGTGCCAACTTTTAAAAGGAAAAAAAAGAAGGTGGCATTAATGAATGGAAAAGGCTATTGATGGTTGAAAAGTGGAGGGACAGACGACGAGACTAGGCGGGGAATTATGTTTCCATCTTCAAGTGCCTTGCCGAAAGCAATGAAGAAGTCAGTGGCGGAAAGTTGCAACAGAGGAGCCCGCGTGCTTCACCCATGCAATAACGGATGATTAAAACAAAGCTTATCGTGAGCGGGTTAGAGGGAGGGACTAAAGCTACGGTGGTGATTGGACAAATATTATATTTCGGACCTGGACATCGAAGAGAATGGTTTTCGTGCAACAATAGGTTACCGCTGCATAGCGGAGTAAACAAAAACAGCGGCGTTCTAATGGCCATAATGCAGAATTTACCTTTTAGTAGGCGGTGTTTATTACTTGAATGAGACCTATTCTCCACCAGTCAGCCATTTGCCTGGGAGTCATACGTGTGACAGGTTAGTTAGTCACGAAAGGTTGGATTACTATTTCAATGCATTGTTTTTTAACAGGTTGATTGCTCTCAAACTGATCTACAGAGAACGTCTTGCACGAGCACGGGGGGGCGTTCCAATGTAGAACAACATAATGTGGTCTACAGGAGCTACGATAAAGATGATGCCACCTGGGCGGAATGGGGAGTGATAAAATGGCAAATTCAAGTTAGATTCAAACTTCAAGACAAGACCATCGGAATCTACCACCATTCATTGAGAACAGACATGAAGATGACCAAACATTGATTTTGGCGAATTTTCAGCATAAGAACCAAGAATAGGACCTAAATGGTTCCAAACAAGTGGACCATGAATTCAGTTCTACAGCACAAGTCACCGCAAAGGAGTTGGCTTGGTCTCCGACTACGACTGAGTAAGTAGATTCTATACTCAGTCACATTTCTCTTCTCTCTTTAATAAATAATTCATAATCACATGTATTATCCTTCCATGTCTCATATGCATGTACTCATATGATTTGATGTTAAAGGATTGCCTTTCCTGGTATGCCCATTTTAGATACTTAGATTTTTTTTACAGTCTTGTCATCTAGGCTATTCCTTTGTGGAATAATTTCCGTGCACTGGTCAAGAGTCCTCCATTAGCGTGTTTCATGTTAATTATAATTGATGTAAGAGAAGTGCACATACAGATTGTTTTATCCCTAGTTTAATAAAGTATGACTAGTGCTTACAGAGGATGGATGCTGTTTAGTTGGTCTGAGAAGACATTAATCGGAACCAGACTCTGATAGAGCTTTGGCCAAGAAAGTCAAAGTAGGGTTAGCCTAGGTAAACAAGAACACCTTGTCACTTTGGCCCAAGGGCACCAAGTCTTTGCTTGACACAGTTCAGTTTTTGAGCTGGTCAGCACCAGTTTACCAAGGCAAGTAGCCAACACCTCCCTAAGTTGATGCCTTTCCTTGGCAAATGACCAGAGGAGGGATGGCCGAAGTATTTTGGTCTCCGATTTGAGCTAAAGAGGACTTGACGTCACCCACGATGATAGTCTACTGGGAAACAGTGATGTTAAAAGAAGATGAATTAGATTAACCTGTTTGTAGATCTCCCTTTAATATTATTTATCGCATTTCCCCAAAATGTTTGTTTTGGCCTGCCAGCACACCTTCTCCCAAGCACACGTCTGAGCGAGCAGGTTAAGTTTGCATTGGAAAACATTCTCGACTTCAGTCTACTAGATATTCTTTCATTTATACAATTCTGCAAAAAGCTGATTCTTACAATACTGCAATGCAAGTATTTTCCTTTATCCTAATGCCCTCTCGTTCACCCTTTGTCCTATAGAATGTACATCCAGTATATGATGGTTTCCATGAGTGACTGTGGGTTTGAAGTTGTGTAGCCTAATTGGTTGTCTCAACTGTCAGTGTTCCAGGTCTTAAACCTCTGCATTTAAACACACTGGTCTAATCTGGGACCAGATGTCTTGTCTGGATGCTCTGTGCACAAGCACAACAAGAAATATACACAGTTAATTATGGATAGAATTATGAATGTACACATAGGCTACACTATATTATGGACAAAGTGACATAATCTATGATACCTGTGTGTGTGATTGTAAAGTCACCAACAGTGTGGTTTTAGTGAAGTCACCAACAGTGTGGTTTTAGTGTACGATGTAGAGCCTGGAGGGGACATTTGGAGGTTCAGTCAGTGTTCCACGCACAGGAGGTTGGTGGCACCTTCATTGGGGAGGACAGGCTTGTGGTAATGGCTGGAGCGAAATTAGAGGAATGGTATCAAACACATGGTTTCCTTGTGTTTGATACCATTCCATTTGCTCTGTTCCGGCCATTATTATGAACCGTCCTCCCCTCAGCAGCCTCCACTGGTTCCACGCCATGGGACATAAAAGGATACTTTGGGATTTTGGCATTGAATCCCTTTATCTACTTCCCAAGAGTCAGATAAACTCATGGATACATTTTGTCTCTGCATCCAGTATGAAGGAAGTTAGAGGTAGTTTCGCAAGCCAATGCTAACTAGCGTTAGTGCAATGAATGGAAGTCTATGGTATCTACTAGCATGCTAGCAGCAATGCATTTGTTTTTGGGTGTCAATTAAGTACCTTACTGTGATTGTTTTAAATTACAATGGTAAAAAAAAAAGCTTCTTAGCAAAGAGCAATTTCTCAATAAATAATTTTGCTAGGACTGTCTGGGAGTAAACTGAAAATTAGCTGTTATTGGCAGAAAGTTTTATAACTCTTTGACATTGGTCAATTAACTAATTTACCTCCTGGTGATGTCACCAGGCAGGCCAAAACTCCATCCCACCAAAACAGGCTGAAATTTTGAGTAGGATCTATCTGCGGATCGGTGTGTAGTAGTGACAATCTACTACACACCGCACCCACCAAGTAGTGCCACGCGAGAGTTGGGTTCAATAGGGTCTGGCTCCAGCAGATACAGTATGTGTACTAGCTAGCTAGCTAATGTGTACTAGCTAGTGTGTTTTAGCTAAATAGCTAGTGTGTATTACCTAAATAGCTAGTGTGTATTAGTTAGTGTGTATTAGCTAGATAGCTAGTGTATTCTAGCTAGCTAGTGTGCATGTAGTGAAGTAATGCTTATATTGGCGTAATGCTAGTGGGCGCGGCATGTACTTTTACAAGTACCCTCTATGGCAGTGGGCGCGCCGTGTGGTTACTGCAGTCCGCAGATAGATATTATTGGACATTTCAGGCAGTCTTTTCAAACAGCTCTTACACTAAAGCGCCATTATCATTTTCCCAGTATTATTCCAACCTCATAGTGTGGAAATACACTCACCAGCCAGTTTAATAGGTACACCACCCAGTTCACGGAAATGGTTCGCTCCTCCAGACGGTGAGTCACGTGGTCGTGGCTTGCTATATAAAACAGGCATCGAGACATTCAGTTATTTTTCGAATGGACAAAACAAATGACCTAAGCGACTTTGAGTGTGGTGTGATCTTCGGTGCCAGGTGCGCCGGATCCAGTATCTCAGAAACGGCCGCCCTCCTGGGCTTTTCACGCACGACAGAGTCTAGGGTTTACCGAGAATGGTGCGACAAACAAAAAAACATCCAGTCAACGGCAGTCATGTGGGCAAAAACAGCTTGTTGTTGAGAGAGGTTGAATGAGAATGGCAAGAATCGAGCAAGCTAACAGGCGGGCCACAAACAGATAAATAACGGCGCAGTACAACAGTGGTGTGCAGAAGGGCATCTGGGAATGCATAACTCGTCGGTCCTCGTTACGGATGGGCTATTGCAGCAGACGACCACATCAGGTTCCACTCCTATCAGCTAAAAACATTGCCTGGTCCGACAAATCACAGTTCCTGTGACGGCAGAGTCAGGATTTTGTGGAAGCAGCATGAGTCCATAGACCCATCCTGCCTGGTGTCAAAGGTACAAGCTGTTGGCGGTGGTGTACTGGTGTGGGGAATATTTTCCTGGTACACGTTAGGTCCCTTGATACCAATTGAGAAATGATTGAACGCCACAGCGTATCTGAACATTGTTCTTGACCAAACCCAATAGAGCAACTTTGGGATGAGATGGAATGGGCTGTTCGCAGCATGAATGTTCCATCTGCAGCAACTGTGTGATGCCATCGCGTCTTCATGGACCAATATCCCTGTGGAACGTTTCCAACACCTTGTAGAATCCATGCCCCGAAGATTCGGGCTGTTCTGGAGGCAAAGGGGAGTCCGACTCGGTACTAGAAGGGTGTACCTAATAAACTGGCCTGTGAGTGTATATAAAACACAGGAAAATCACGTTTTGACTGCACTTGGCCTTTAAGCTAGTCTTTAAACACACTGTCTGGTGTAATCTGGGAGCAGATGTCTGGTCTCTTTTGTGTTTGGGGGTCACTGGCTCTTGGCTTGTGACTCGTTCTGGTTTCAACATCCTCCTTTGGACACGTGTATGTCTATTGTTCCACTTTTTCTCCAGTGATTTCCTTTTTCTTCTCCTACTTTTACTTTCCTGACACTTGCTGCTGCTCTCTCTGGTCTAGTGGTGTTTTGTTCTGTTATTTCTTTATTTTTGTATCTCCTTTCTTCCACTGCAGAAAAGGATTGACCATGGGTATGTGACTGTGACTGTTTAAACCCATTGCTTTATCTTTGCATGATACCGATCTGTTCCAGAGCCTCCAAAGTTTGTGACTACCAGTGTGTCCATTTCCTACTCAACATAGGTCCGTGTAACTGTGTGGAGGAACCCTCAAGAATGTTTTGACAGTTGAAATTGATGCATTCAGTTTAAATTGCCATCTAGGTGCTCTGACAGTCACCCCCTAATGTCAGGAAAAACAACCTATGAAACAATTTATTAAAAATTAAATGTTGATGATATGACTGATGTAGCCTGCCTACCAAGTATTGTGGCAAAGGTGGTATGGTCGAGTCGGCTTGGTTGGTTGCTGTCTCTTGTCTCTTCCTCCCTGCTCACTGTGTCACTCGCTCACAGTACGGCCCCCTTACCCCACCTGCTAAAACAGCACCTCTCTCCCTCCTCTTGCGCTTTATCAGCTCCGGTTAATAAAGTATCTCGGACCGGGTCTGGATCTGACCAGGTCTATACGGAACGGGTCTAGTTGTCCTCGGGTCCATTCGGAACGGGGCTCTGTATTTCAAAAATGTATTAATGCATATCGGCTCCGGGCAGTGCTTAATTTGTAAATCGGAGGTGCCGTAACAAAAAGTGAGCGCGAAAGGGGGGTGACTTGGGGAGCTCTGAGGTAGAAATCACCTTTATAATAAACAGTAGAGTAGAGGCACTTACAGAACTTGCACACACGGGGAACATTTAGGTAACCTATGGTCCGGGGAAAAAGTGGCCTTTTTATAAATGCATTTCATGCAATTCTACATCATTTTACATGACTGGAGACTTCGGCAAAATCTTTTTTAATACCGCACAAATGATTGAAATGACCGGCTACTTTGACACTGACAAACTGAGAATCTGAGATCAATAGAAAACGACCTTGAATCTATCAATAGCATAGGCCTAGGTGTGTGGAGATGCATATTGTAGGCTACAATATGAGGAGGAAATTATAGTCCTAAACATGCTTTCCTGTTTTACTGACTCACCCAATGATGCGTAGCTCACTCTCCGGTGATGGCCGACGCATTCGTGCCAAAAACCTATTTCTCGCTCTTGTTTTACTTTGGAAAACAATATTTGGAAGTTGATCAAATATGTTGTTAGCCTACAGCAGACAGTCTTCTCTTTTCAGCAGGAGCCAATTTGGTTTCCAACCGGTGTATTCCCTGCGATTTGTATTTGAAATATTGCAAATGGCCTGTTTTGTCAGCATGCTGTTCACTGACAGATTTGCCGCGCGTTCCCGACTGTAGGCTATGCATGCCTTCTTATTGTGCTACACACAATCCACAGCTAGGCAATTAAAATAAGCTATTGATCCTCTGTGGCTAAATTATGGGCATTTTCATGGTGTAGTAGGCTCTTCTGAATTATTTAATTAATTTTGAACAGACAGCAGTTATTCTATAACTTTGGCAAATGTATTTCAATTTATCAGGGGTGGTGCAGCTCCTCCAGAACCCTTCGCGCGGCTATGATTCTATAAAGAAATAAACTATGAAGTGCGCTGCTTGAGAGATGAGTTGCAGGCTCATGTCTATCAGAGCAGAGAGCGGGAGAGCGATCATATAAAGTGAATCTTTCTTTATTTTTATTTTATTTCACCTTTATTTACATTTACATTTAAGTCATTTAGCAGACGCTCTTATCCAGAGCGACTTACAAATTGGTGCATTCACCCTATAGCCAGTGGGTTAACCACTTTACAACATTTTTGTTTTCTTTTTTTTTTTCTTTTTTTTTTTGGGGGGCTAGAAGGATTACTTCATCCTAACCCAGGTATTCCTTAAAGAGGTGGGGTTTCAAATGTCTCCGGAAGGTGGTGAGTGACTCCGCTGTCCTGGCGTCGTGAGGGAGCTTGTTCCACCATTGGGGTGCCAGAGCAGCGAACAGTTTTGACTGGGCTGAGCGGGATCTATGATTCCGCAGAGGAAGGGGAGCCAGCAGGCCAGAGGTGGATGAACGCAATGCCCTCGTTTGGGTGTAAGGGCCGATCAGAGCCTGAAGGTACGGAGGTGCCGGTCCCCTCACTGCTCCATAGGCAAGCACCATGGTCTTGTAACGGATGCGAGCTTCAACTGACGTGAGAGAACTTGGGAAGGTTGAACACCAGACGGGCTGCTGCATTCTGGATGAGTTGTAGGGGTTTAATGGCACAGGCAGGGAGCCCAGCCAACAACGAGTTGCAGTAATCCAGACGGGAGATGACAAGTGCCTGGATTAGGACCTGTGCCGCTTCCTGTGTAAGGCAGGGTCGTACTCGCCGAATGTTGTAGAGCATGAACCTGCAGGATCGGGTCACCGCCTTGATGTTAGCGGAGAACGACAGGGTGTTGTCCAGGGTCACGCCAAGGCTCTTCGCACTCTGGGAGGAGGACACAACGGAGTTGTCAACCGTGATGGCGAGATCATGGAACGGGCAGTCCTTCCCCGGGAGGAAGAGCAGCTCCGTCTTGCCAGGGTTCAGCTTGAGGTGGTGAGCCGTCATCCATACTGATATGTCGGCCAGACATGCAGAGATGCGATTCGCCACCTGGTTATCAGAAGGGGGAAAGGAGAAGATTAGTTGTGTATCGTCAGCGTAGCAATGATAGGAGAGGCCATGTGAGGATATGACAGAGCCAAGTGACTTGGTGTATAGGGAGAAAAGGAGAGGGCCTAGAACTGAGCCCTGGGGGACACCAGTGGTGAGAGCACGTGGTGTGGAGACAGCTTCTCGCCACGCCACTTGGTAGGAGCGACCGGTCAGGTAGGACGCAATCCAGGAGTGAACCGCGCCGGAGATGCCCAGCTCGGAGAGGGTGGAGAGGAGGATCTGATGGTTCACAGTATCAAAGGCAGCAGACAGGTCTAGAAGGACAAGAGCAGAGGAGAGAGAGTTAGCTTTAGCAGTGCGGAGAGCCTCCGTGACACAGAGAAGAGCAGTCTCAGTTGAATGACCAGTCCTGAAACCTGACTGGTTTGGATCAAGAAGGTCATTCTGAGAGAGATAGCAAGAGAGTTGGCTAAAGACGGCACGCTCAATAGTTTTGGAAAGAAAAGAAAGAAGGGATACTGGTCTGTAGTTGTTGACATCAGTGGGATCGAGTGTTGGTTTTTTGAGAAGGGGTGCAACTCTCGCTCTCTTGAAGACGGAAGGGACATGGCCAGCGGTCAAGGATGAGTTGATCAGCGAGGTGAGGTAGGGGAGAAGGTCACCGGAGATGGTCTGGAGAAGAGAGGAGGGGATGGGGTCAAGCAGGCAGGTTGTTGGGCGGCCTGCAGTCACTAGTCGCAAGATTTTATCTGGCACCGCCGAATACAAAAGTAACCTACAATAACTACACAACAACTACCCACAACAGCCCACGATGCCTACCTATACTACTTAATAATATACAGCCCACGATGCCTACCTATAATACCTAACTACAATCTAAATACATAGTTTAAGCCTTACTCGACAAAGCCCAAGCTATGTATAAAGCCAAACTGGCAGACTGCAATCAGTAATGGTAATTAAGTACAGCAGCTACCAACCACCTAACGTTAATGCCTCGGATAATGAGGTTTGAAAAACAGCTGAATGGTGGCAGCTAGCTGGCTCAATCACAGGTACTCTTAAGCGTGAAATAACATTGGAAACAACTAACCACAGTTGCTAAAAGTTACCAGTAGCTACCCGCTAGCTAGCTAGCTAGCTTTGTTGGTCCAAGTAGTGGGTAAGCTAGCCTCGTGCTTCGCCGGGGTCCGCCGAATACAATACTTACCTACAATAATTACCTACAATAACCTACAATAACTACCTGAGTAAACTACCTATAATACCTAACTACAATACCTACCTACAATCTAAATACATGGTTTAAGCTTTACTCAACACCATATAAGAAGCCAAGCTTACCTCCTGCTAGAGAAAACACAACCTCTCCCGTCTCCTCCTGTTGCTTTATTTAACCAGGTAAGCCAGTTGAGAACAAGTTCTCATTTACAACTGCGACCTGGCCAAGATAAAGCAAAGCAGTGCGATAAAAACAACAACACAGAGTTACATATGGGGTAAAACAAAACATAAAGTCAAAAATACAACAGAAAATATATATACAGTGTGTGCAAATGTAGCAAGTTATGGAGGTAAGGCAATAAATAGGCTATAGTGCAAAATAATTACAATTAGTATTAACACTGGAATGAAAGATGTGCAAATAGAGATACTGGGGTGCAAATGAGCAAAATAAATAACAATATGTGGATGAGGTAGTTGGGTGGGCTAATTTCAGATGGGCTGTGTACAGGTGCAGTGATCGGTAAGGTGCCTGATGCTTAAAGTTAGTGAGGGAGATACGAGTCTCCTGCTTCAGAGATTTTTGCAAATCGTTCCAGTCATTGGCAGCAGAGAACTGGAAGGAATGGCGGCCAAAGGAGGTGTTGGCTTTGGGGATGACCAGTGAGATATACCTGCTGGAGCGCATACATCAGGTGGGTGTTGCTATGGTGACCAATGAGCTAAGATAAGGCGGGGATTTGCCTAGCAGTGATTTATAGATGGCCTGGAGCCAGTGGGTTTGGTGACGAATATGTAATGAGGACCAGCCAACAAGAGCGTACAGGTCACAGTGGTGGGTAGTGTATGGGGCTTTGGTGACAAAACGGATGGCACTGTGATAGACTACATCCAATTTGCTAAGTAGAGTGTTGGAGGCTATTTTGTAAATGACATCGCCGAAGTCAAGGATCGGTAGGATAGTCAGTTTTACGAGGGCATGTTTGGCAGCATGAGTGAAGGAGGCTTTGTTGCGAAATAGGAAACCGATTCTAGATTTAACTTTGGATTGGAGATTCTTAATGTGAGTCTGGAAGGAGAGTTTACAGTCTAACCAGACACCTAGGTATTTGTAGTTGTCCACATACTCTAGGTCAGACCCGTCGAGAGTAGTGATTCTAGTCGGGTGGGCGGGTGCCAGCAGTGTTCGATTGTGAAGAGCATGCATTTAGTTTTACTAGTGTTTAAGAGCAGTTGGAGGCTACTGAAGGAGTGTTGTATGGCATTGAAGCTCGTTTGGAGGTTTGTTAAGGGCCAGATGTATACAAAATGGTGTCGTCTGCGTAGAGGTGGATCTGAGAGTCACCAGCAGCAAGAGCGACATCATTGATATACACAGAGAAAAGAGTCGGCCCAAGAATTGAACCCTGTGGCACCCCCATAGAGACTGCCATAGGTCCAGACAACAGGCCCTCCGATTTGACACATTGAACTCTGAGAAGTAGTTGGTGAACCAGGCGAGGCAGTCATTTGAGAAACCAAGGCTATTTAGTCTGCTAATAAGAATGCAGTGGTTGACAGAGTCGAAAGCCTTGGCCAGGTCGATGAAGACGGCTGCACAGTACTGTCCATTATCGATCTCGGTTATAATATCGTTTAGGACCTTGAGCGTGGCTGAGGTGCACCCATGACCAGCTCGGAAACTGGATTGCATAGCGGAGAAGGTACGGTGGGATTTGAAATGGTCGGTGATCTGTTTGTTAACTTGGCTTTTTAAAAAGGCAGGGCAGGATGGATATAGGTCTGTAACAGTTTGGATTTAGAGTGTCACCCCCTTTGAAGAGGGGGATGACCGCGGCAGCTTTCCAATCTCTGGGGATCTCAGGCGTTACGAAAGAGAGGTTGAACCGGCTAGTAATAGGGGTTGCGACAATTTCTGCGGCTAGTTTTAGAAAGAAAGGGTCCAGATTGTCTAGCCCAGATGATTTGTAGGGGTCCAGATTTTGCAGCTCTTTCAGAACATCAGCTGTCTGAATTTGTGTGAAGGAGAAGCGGGGGGGGGCATGGGCAAGTTGCAGCGGAGGGTGCAGAGCTGGTGGCCGGGGTAGTAGTAGCCAGGTGGAAAGCATGGCCAGCCGTAGCAAAATGCTTGTTGAAATTCTCGATTGTTGTAGATTTATCGGTGGTGATAGTATTTCCTAGCCTCAGTGCAGTGGGCAGCTGGGAGGAAGTGCTCTTATTCTCCATGGACTTTACAGTGTCCGAAAACTTAGTTAGTGCTACAGGATGCAAATTTCTGTTTGAGAAAGTTAGCCTTTGCTTTCCTAACTGCTTGTGTATATTGGTTCCTAACTTCCCTGAAAAGTTGCATATCACGGGGGCTATTTGATGCTAATGCAGTACGCCACAGGATGTTTTTGTGCTGGTCAAGGGCAGTCAAGTCTGAGGAGAACCAGGGGCTATATCTGTTCTTAGTTCTGTATTTTTTGAATGGGGCATGTTTATTTAAGATTGAGAGGAAATTACTTTTAAAGAACAACCAGGCATCCTCTACTGACGGAATGAGATCTATATCCATCCAGGATACCTGAGCCAGGTCAATTGGGAAGGCCTGCTCGCTAAAGTGTTTTAGGGAGCGTTTGACAGTGATGAAGGGTGGTCGTTTGACCGCGGACCCGTTACGGACGCAGGCAATAAGGCAGTGATCGCTGAGATCCTGGTTGAAGACAGCGGAGGTGTATTTAGAGGGTAAGTTAGTCAGGATGATATCTATGAGGGTACCCATGTTTACGGATTTAGGGTTTATCCTGGTAGGTTCGTTGATAATTTGTGTGAGATTGAGGGCATCTAGTTTGGATTGTAGGATGGCCGGGGTGTTAAGCATATCCCAATTTAGGTCACCAAGCAGTACGAACTCTGAGGGTAAATGGGGGGCAATCAATTCACATATGGTGTCCAGGGCACAGCTGGGGGCTGAGGGGGGTCTGTAGCGAGCGGCAACAGTGAGAGACTTATTTCTGCAAAGGTGGATTTTTAGAAGTAGAAGCTCAAACTGTTTGGGCACAGACCTGGATAGTATGATAGAGCTCTGCAGGCTCTCTCTACAGTAGATTGCAACTCCACCCCCTTTGGCAGTTCTATCTAGACGGAAAATGTTGTAGTTGGGGATGGAAATTTCAGAATCTTTGGTGGCCTTCCTAAGCCCGGATTCAGACACTGCTAGAACATCAGGATTGGTGGAGTGTGTTAACGCAGTGAATAACTCAAACTTAGGAAGGAGGCTTCTGATATTTACGTGCAGAAAACCAAGGCTTTTACGGTTACAGAAGTCAACAAATGATAGCTCCTGGGGAGTAGGAGTGATACTGGGGGCTGCAGGGCCTGGGTTAGCCTCTACATCACCAGAAGAACAGAGGAGGACTAGAATAAGGATATGGCTAAAGGCTTTAAGAACTGGTCTTCTAGTGTGTTGGTTACAGAGAGTAAAGGGGGCAGATTTCCGGGCGTTGTAGAAAAGATTCAGGGCATTATGTACAGACAAGGATATGGACGGATATGAGTACAGTGGAGGTAAACCTAAGCGTTGGGTAACAATGAAAGAGAGAGCATCACTGGAGGCACCGATTGAGCCGGTCTCGGCGTGTATGGGGGGTGGAACAAAGGAACTATTTGAGGCAGTTTGAGAAGGACTTGGGGTTCTACAGTGAAATTGTATAATAACAACTAACCCAAACAGCAATAGGCAAGGCATATTGACATGGGAGAGAGCAATAAAGCTTTCACAGGTGTTATTAGAGAGAGCTAAGACAACAACTGGTAATGGCGATAAAGTTTGGGCTGATCTAAACATAATAAACAGGACAGGGTACCGTGTAAAGGAACAGTCCAGCAGGCATTAGCTGTGCAGCTGAGTGATCATAATTTCCAGTGAACAGCAATATGTGAGTCCGAGAGCAGTTCAAATTGGTGCTTCAGCACAGCGAGCAGGAAGCACAGTTGTAGTTTGTGTGTGCTAGTGGGCCGGGGCTAGCAGATGGATCTTCGTGGTCATCGCAACGGGAAGCCTGTTGAAACCACAGACGATTACGTCGGCAGACCAGTCGTGATGGATCGGCAGGGCTCCGTGTCGACTCTAGGAGGTCCCGTCCGGTTGACAGAGAGGTAGATAGCTGGGAGATGTGCCTGACTCAAGGCTAGCTCAAGGCTGATTAGCCAACAACAACGTTCATTTGGTTGCAGCTAGCTAGTTGCGATTATCCAGTGTTAATGGGCCAGTGATTCAGAGATTCCGGCAGAATATCCGATAGGTTCTGGGTCGATAACTCGCTGTGCAGACAGTGCAGACTGGCCGATAATAGTCCAGGCTAGAGCTGGCTGGTAGGTAGTGCAGGCCACGGACAATGGTGAAAACCGGTAACGGTGGCTAATAGCAAGTAGCTAGTTAGCTGGTTAGCTGGCTACTCCCGTCCGGTAGACAGAGCGGTAGATAGCCGGGGCTAGCTCAAGGCTCAAGGCTAACTGGTGCTACGGGGGCAGTGGTGATTAGCCTACAGCAACATCCTTTCGACATCCATTCGGTTGCGGCTAGCTAGATCCGGTGTTATGGTCCAGTGATTCAGTTATTCCGGCAGAAAATCTGATGTTCTGGGTGAAAACCGCTAACGGCGGCTAATAGCAAGTAGCTAGTTAGCTAGTTAGCTGGCTGGCTAGTTTCAACTGGAGATTCTAGATAAAGGTGAGTAAATAATAGAATCCGTTCCGCATTGAGTGAGGCGGGTTGCAGGAAAGTATATTTAGTAGAAGGATGAAATGTGTGATAGGAAAATATATACGTAAAATACAAAAAACTGGCTATTTACATGGACACACAAGAGAACACGACCGCACTGCTACGCTATCTTGGAAAATCTCATTCTAGTTCTAGGCGCGCTACTCACACAGCCATGGCCACACATTGGTCTGAAACAGGTTGCAGTGTTACGCAAACCATAAGCCCTTAGAATATCAGGCCCGGGCTGAAAATGTACTTTTTCACATTCCGTTTCTTTTTTCTTGTCAAAGTATTTAATAATTCCTTTAAAATGTTTTTATTCAAAATTATTGCGTTTTTTTTAACGTTTAATGTAAATTATCTAAAAACATGTAAACTCCGATTTGATCAATTTAGCAGGTACATCATTGATATTTTAAATGAATTTACATTTTAACTTCAAATTACTACCACAAAGATGGCTGCTTGTCCACCCACCGTCGAATGTCAACTTAAAAGGGGAATGTATATTCTATTATCTATATTTCTATGATTTCAATAGGTTTCCTACGGAAGATTGACAGTATAATTTAAAACAGTTTATATTACCATCCAAGTCAACATTCTCTGATGTGTGGACCTCCAACCATCTTTGTGCTACCATTTGAAAGTGGAAATCTCAATTGTATTTGTCCATTTCCATGTAAAAGGACCTATGAGCACCAACATGTGAAGTTCATAGGAGCACATCAAATATGGTGTCAAATGAAGGAAGAGTCTATATATATATATATATATATATATATATATATATATATATATATATATATATATATATATATATATATCACAGCTCAAAAAAATAAAGGGAACACTTAAACAACACAATGTAACTCCAAGTCAATCACACTTCTGTGAAATCAAACTGTCCACTTAGGAAGCAACACTGATTGACAATAAATGTCACATGCTGTTGTGCAAATGGAATAGACAACAGGTGGAAATTATAGGCAATTAGCAAGACACCCCCAATAAAGGACTGTGACCACAGACCACTTCTCAGTTCCTATGCTTCCTGGCTGATGTTTTGGTCACTTTTGAATGCTGGCGGTGCTTTCACTCTAGTGGTAGCATGAGACGGAGTCTACAACCCACACAAGTGGCTCAGGATGGCGAGCTGCGAGCTGTGGCAAGAAGGTTTGCTGTGTCTGTCAGCTTACTGTCCAGAGCATGGAGGCGCTACCAGGAGACAGGCCAGTACATCAGGAGACGTGGAGGAGGCCGTAGGAGGGCAACAACCCAGCAGCAGGACTGCTACCTCCGCCTTTGTGCAAGGAGGAGCAGGAGGAGCACTGCCAGAGCCCTGCAAAATGACCTTCAGCAGGCCACAAATGTGCATGTGTCTGCTCAAACGGTCAGAAACAGACTCCATGAGGTGGGGGTTGTGCTTACAGCCCAACACCGTGCAGGACGTTTGGCATTTGCCAGAGAACACCAAGATTGGCAAATTCGCCACTGGCGCCCTGTGCTCTTCACAGATGAAAGCAGGTTCACACTGAGCACATGTGACAGACGTGACAGAGTCTGGAGACGCCATGGAGAACGTTCTGCTGCCTGCAACATCCTCCAGCATGACCGGTTTGGCGGTGGGTCAGTCATGGTGTGGGGTGGCATTTCTTTGGGGGGCCGCACAGCCCTCCATGTGCTCGCCAGAGGTAGCCTGACTGCCATTAGGTACCGAGATGAGATCCTCAGACCCCTTGTGAGACCATATGCTGGTGCGGTTGGCCCTGGGTTCCTCCTAATGCAAGACAATGCTAGACCTCATGTAGCTGGAGTGTGTCAGCAGTTCCTGCAAGAGGAAGGCATTGATGCTATGGACTGGCCCGCCCGTTCCCCAGACCTGAATCCAATTGAGCACATCTGGGACATCATGTCTCGCTCCATCCACCAACCCCACGTTGCACCACAGACTGTCCAGGAGTTGGCGGATGCTTTAGTCCAGGTCTGGGAGGAGATCCCTCAGGAGACCATCCGCCACCTCATCATGAGCATGCCCAGGCGTTGTAGGGAGGTCATACAGGCACGTGGAGGCCACACACACTACTGAGCCTCATTTTGACTTGTTTTAAGGACATTACATCAAAGTTGGATCAGCCTGTAGTGTGGTTTTCCACTTTAATTTTGAGGGTGACTCCAAATCCAGACCTCCATGGGTTGAATAATTTGATTTCCATTGATAATTTTTGTGTGATTTTGTTGTCAGCACATTCAACTATGTAAAGAAAAAAGTATTTAATAAGATTATTTCATTCATTCAGATCTAGGATGTGTTATTTTAGTGTTCCCTTTATTTTTTTGAGCAGTGTATATACTACCGTTCAAAAGTTTGGGGTCACTTACAAATGTCCTTGTTTTCCGTGAAAACATGAAATGAGTTTGAATAGGAAATATATCAAAATGCATAGGAAATGTAGTCATTGACAAGGTTAGAAATAATGATTTTTAATATAAATAATAATTGTGTCCTTCAAACTTTGCTTTCATCAAAGAATCCTAAATTTGCAGCAATTACAGCCTTGCAGACCTTTGGCATTCTAGTTGTCAATTTGTTGAGGTAATCTGAAGAGAATTCACCCCATGCTTCCTGAAGCACCTCCCACAAGTTGGATTGGCTTCTACGGTCAAGCTGCTCCCACAACAGCTCAATAGGGTTTTAGATCGGGTGACTGTGCTGGCCACTCCATTATAGACAGAATACCAGTTGACTGCTTCTTCCCTAAATAGTTATTGCATAGTTTGGAGCTGTGCTTTGGGTCATTGTCCTGTTGTAGGAGGAAATTGGCTCCAATCAAGGGCTGTCCACAGGGTATGGCATGGCATTGCAAAATGGAGTGATAGCCTTCCTTCTTCAAGATCCCTTTTACCCTGTACAAATCTTCCACTTTACCACCACCAAAGCACCCCCAGACCTTCACATTGCCTCCACCATGCTTGACAGATGGCATCAAGCACTCCTCCAGCATCTTTTCATTTGGTCTGCGTCTCTTTGTGATCCGAACACCTCAAACTTTGATTCGTCTGTCCATAACACTTTTTTCCAATCTTCCTCTGTCCAGTGGAACCAAACCAAGATGGCGTAGCAGTGCGGTCGTGGTTTTATTCTGTGTCCTAGTGTAAATATCCAGTTTCTTGTTTTTTTTGTCTATTTTGTATATATTTCTCAATTTTACTTTTCATTCTTTAACTAAATATACTTTCCTGCAACCCGCCTCACTCAACGTGGAATGGATTCTATTATTTCTTTATAACTTTCATCAAGAACCTTAAGCTGAAACTAGTCTAGCTGTAACTGAATGGCTACTTGTTATTAGTCACCGTTAGCGTCTTCACCATTGTCCGTGGCCTACACTATCCACCAGCCAGCTCTAGCTCTAGCCTGGACAATTCGTCGGCCAGTCTGCACAGCGTGCTATCGACCCAGAGCATATCGGACTTTCTGCCGGAATCACTGGACCCTAGCGCCGGATCACCGCAACCAGCTAGCTGCAACCTGTTGTTGGCTAATTACCATTGCCCCATAGCAAGCACCAGTTAGCCTTGAGCTAGCCTCAGGCCCATCTCCCGGCTATCTACCGCTCTGTCAACGGGACGGGACCTCCTAGTGTTGACACTGAGCCCCGCCGATCCAACACGACTGGTTTGCCGACGAAATCGTCTGATGTGCTTTCAACAGGCTTCCCGTTGCGACGACCACGAAGATCCATCTGCTAGCCCCGGCCCGCTAGCACACGCAAACTACAACTGTGCTTCCTGCTAGCTGTGCTGAAGCACCAATTTGAACTGCTCTCGGACTCACATATTGCTGTTCACTGGACCTTATGATCACTCAGCTGATGCCTGTTGGACTGTTCCTTTACACGGTACCTTGTCCTGTTTATTCTGTTTAGCCTCAGCCCAAACTTTATCGCTATTACCAGTTGTTGTCTTAGCTCTCTCTAATAACACCTGTGATTGCTTTATGCCTCTCTCCCATGTCAATATGCCTTGCCTTTTGCTGTTTGGGTTAGTTGTTATTATACAATTTCACTGTAGAACCCCAAGTCCCTCTCAAACTGCCTCAAATAGTTCCTTTGTTCCACCCCCCATACACGCCGAGACCGGCTCAATCGGTGCCTCCAGTGATGCTTTCTCTTTCATTGTTACCCAACGCTTAGGTTTACCTCAACTGTACTCATATCCTTCCATATCCTTTTCTGTACATAATGCCCTGAATCTTTTCTACAACGCCCGGAAATCTGCCCCCTTTACTCTCTGTACCCAACGCACTAGAAGACCAGTTCTTAAAGCCTTTAGTCGTATCCTTATTCTACTCCTCCTCTGTTCCTCTGGTGATGTAGAGGCTAACCCAGGCCCTGCAGCCCCCAGTATCACTCCTACTCCCCAGGAGCTATCATTTGTTGACTTCTGTAACCGTAAAAGCCTTGGTTTTCTGCACGTAAATATCAGAAGCCTCCTTCCTAAGTTTGAGTTATTCACTGCGTTACCACACTCCACCAACCCTGATGTTCTAGCAGTGTCTGAATCCTGGCTTAGGAAGGCCACCAAAAATTCTGAAATGTCCATCCCCAACTATAACATTTTCCGTCTAGATAGAACTGCCAAAGGGGGTGGAGTTGCAATCTACTGTAGAGAGAGCCTGTAGAGCTCTATCATACTATCCAGTTCTATGCCCAAACAGTTTGAGCTTCTACTTCTAAAAATCCACCTTTCCAGAAATAAATCTCTCACTGTTGCCGCTTGCTACAGACCCCCCTCAGCCCCCAGCTGTGCCCTGGACACCATATGTGAATTGATTGCCCCCCATTTACCCTCAGAGTTCGTACTGCTTGGTGACCTAAATTGGGATATGCTTAACACCCCGGCCATCCTACAATCTAAACTAGATGCCCTCAATCTCACACAAATTATCAACGAACCTACCAGGATAAACCCTAAATCCGTAAACATGGGTACCCTCATAGATATCATCCTGACTAACTTACCCTCTAAATACACCTCCGCTGTCTTCAACCAGGATCTCAGCGATCACTGCCTTATTGCCTGCGTCCGTAACGGGTCCGCGGTCAAACGACCACCCCTCATCACTGTCAAACGCTCCCTAAAACACTTCAGCGAGCAGGCCTTCCCAATTGACCTGGCTCAGGTATCCTGGATGGATATAGATCTCATTCCGTCAGTAGAGGATGCCTGGTTGTTCTTTAAAAGTAATTTCCTCTCAATCTTAAATAAACATGCCCCATTCAAAAAAATACAGAACTAAGAACAGATATAGCTCCTGGTTCTCCTCAGACTTGACTGCCCTTGACCAACACAAAAACATCCTGTGGCGTACTGCATTAGCATCAAATAGCCCCCGCGATATGCAACTTTTCAGGGAAGTTAGGAACCAATATACACAAGCAGTTAGGAAAGCAAAGGCTAACTTTTTCAAACAGAAATTTGCATCCTGTAGCACTAACTCCAAAAAGTTTTGGGACACTGTAAAGTCCATGGAGAATAAGAGCACTTCCTCCCAGCTGCCCACTGCACTGAGGCTAGGAAACACTATCACCACCGATAAATCTACAATAATGGAGAATTTCAACAAGCATTTTGCTACGGCTGGCCATGCTTTCCACCTGGCTACCACTACCCCGGCCACCAGCTCTGCACCCTCCGCTGCAACTTGCCCATGCCCCCCTACAAATCATCTGGGCTAGACAATCTGGACCCTTTCTTTCTAAAACTAGCCGCCGAAATTGTCGCAACCCCTATTACTAGCCTGTTCAACCTCTCTTTCGTAACGTCTGAGATCCCCAGAGATTGGAAATCTGCCGCGGTCATCCCCCTCTTCAAAGGGGGTGACACTCTAAATCCAAACTGTTACAGACCCATATCCATCCTGCCCCTGGAAAGTTTTTGAAAGCCAAGTTAACAAACAGATCACCGACCATTTCGAATCCCACCGTACCTTCTCCGCTATGCAATCCAGTTTCCGAGCTGGTCATGGGTGCACCTCAGCCACGCTCAAGGTCCTAAACGATATTATAACCGCGATCGATAATATACAGTACTGTGCAGCCGTCTTCATCGACCTGGCCAAGGCTTTCGACTCTGTCAACCACCGCATTCTTATTGGCAGACTAAATAGCTTTGGTTTCTCAAATGACTGCCTCGCCTGGTTCACCAACTACTTCTCAGATAGAGTTCAATGTGTCAAATCGGAGGGCCTGTTGTCTGGACCTATGGCAGTCTCTATGGGGGTGCCACAGGGTTCAATTCTTGGGCCGACTCTTTTCTCCGTGTATATCAATGATGTCGCTCTTGCTGCTGGTGACTCTCAGATCCACCTCTACGCAGACGACACAGTGCCCTTCATTGGACACTGTGTTAACAAACCTCCAAACAAGCTTCAATGCCATACAACACTCCTTCAGTAGCCTCCAACTGCTCTTAAACACTAGTAAAACTAAATGCATGCTCTTCAACCGAACGCTGCTTACACCCGCCCACCCGACTAGAATCACTACTCTCGACGGGTCTGACCTAGAATATGTGAACAACTACAAATACCTAGGTGTCTGGTTAGACTGTAAACTCTCCTTCCAGACTCACATTAAGAATCTACAATCCAAAGTTAAATCTAGAATCGGTTTCCTATTTCGCAACAAAGCCTCCTTCACTCATGCTGCCAAACATGCCCTCGTAAAACTGACTATCCTACCGATCCTTGACTTCGGCGATGTCATTTACAAAATAGCCTCCAACACTCTACTCAGCAAATTGGATGTAGTCTATCACAGTGCCATCCGTTTTGTCACCAAAGCCCCATATACTACCCACCACTGTGACCTGTACGCTCTTGTTGGCTGGTCCTCACTACATATTCGTCGCCAAACCCACTGGCTCCAGGCCATCTATAAATCACTGCTAGGCAAATCCCGCCTTATCTTAGCTCATTGGTCACCATAGCAACACCCACCCGTAGTATGCGCTCCAGCAGGTATATCTCACTGGTCATCCCCAAAGCCAACACCTCCTTTGGCCGCCATTCCTTCCAGTTCTCTGCTGACTGGAACAAATTGCAAACATCTCTGAAGCTGGAGACACTCATCTCCCTCACTAACTTTAAGCATCAGTTGTCAGAGCACCTTACCGATCACTGCACCTGTACACAGCCCATCTGAAATTAGCCAGCCCAACTACCTCATCCCTATATTGTTATTTATTTTGCTCATTTGTACCCCAGTATCTCTATTTGCACATCATCTCTTGCACATCTATCATTCCAGTGTTAATACTAATTGTAATTATTTTGCACTATAGCCTATTTATTGCCTTACCTCCATAACTTGCTACATTTGCACACACTGTATATATATTTTCTGTTGTATTTTTGACTTTATGTTTTGTTTTACCCCATATGTAACTCTGTGTTGTTGTTTTTATCGCACTGCTTTGCTTTATCTTGGCCAGGTCGCAGTTGTAAATGAGAACTTGTTCTCAACTGGCTTACCTGGTTAAATAAAGGTTAAAAAAAAAGAAAAAAAGTCTGTGTTCTTTTGCCCATCTTAATCTTTTCTTTTTATTGGCCAGTCTGAGATATGGCTTTTTCTTTGCAACTCTGCCTAGAAGGTCAGCATCCCGGAGTCGCCTCTTCACTGTTGACGTTGAGACTGGTGTTTTGCGGGTACTATTTAATGAAGCTGCCAGTTGAGGACCTGTGAGGCGTCTGTTTCCTAAACTAGACACTCTAATGTATTTGTCCTCTTGCTCAGTTGTGCCCCGGGGCCTCCCACTCCTCTTTCTATTCTGGTTAGAGCCAGTTTGCACTGTTCTGTGAAGGGAGTAGGACACAGCGTTGTACGAGATCTTCAGTTTCTTGGCAATTTCTCGCATGGAATTGCCTTTATTTCTCAGAACAAGAATAGACTGACGAGTTTCAGTTCTTTGTTTCTGGCCATTTTGATTCTGTAATCGAACCCACAATTGCTGATGCTCCAGATACTTAACTAGTCTCAAGAAGGCCAGTTTTATTGTAATCAGCACAACAGTTTTCAGCTGTGCTAACATAATTGCAAAAGGGTTTTCTAATGATGACTGATGGTTGCTGATAATGCAGGTCTGTGAGAGCCGGAATTCTTACTGGTTGGTAGGTGATCAAATACTCATGTCATGCAATACAATGCAAATTAATTACTTAAAAATCATACAATGTGATTTTCTGGATTTTTGATTCCGTCTCTCACAGTTGAAGTGTACCTATGATCAAAATTACAGACCTCTACATGCTTTGTAAGTAGGAAAACCTGCAAAATCGGCAGTGTATCAAGTACTTGTTCTCCCCACTGTATATCTTAGAAGTAAAGCCTTTCATTTCTGGTCAAACAGATGGATAAAGGGTCTTAGAAAACATCTAACAGAAAAAGTCTTAAGGTATTAGAAATGCATCAAAACATAATAATGTTGAAGTTTATACCCTTGACAACTAATATCAACATTTGTTTAATTCTGCAGAAATGATTTGCCTTCTGTAAGTTTAAGAAATATTGTCATTCTGTTACAAAAACCCCACTTCTTTAAGATATTTTCTAATTTCTCTCCCTCATGAGAAGGGAGGATAATGAAAGTCCACAGAAATAAGTAAAGGCTAAAATGGGAAATTATAGTAGTCACAAACCACACAGTTGGGTCACCTGCTACTGTCCTTCCTTCCACTGGCATACTGTTATGTTCAGCTCATAATGGACAACCCCTTCTTCTCTCCCCATCCCCGTCCCGCTCCCATTTCTCTCTCTCTCTCTCTCTCTCTCTCTCTCTCTCTCTCTCTCTCTCTCTCTCTCTCTCTCTCTCTCTCTCTCTCTCTCTCTCTCCAGTTAATGTCACTTCTCCCGACTCTTACTGACACCTACCCATGAGCCCACCCTCTTTCCATTTACTGTAACCAGCATCCTCAACCATTGAGCACTGGACATCCATGGATGTTGAAAAGTATGTTTGGACAGCACAGTACAGTACACTGTTTTTTTGGGAAACTTGGTCACATTAGAAACGGAGGGAGATTTGACCATCGTTCTGTTTCGAAACGTTACATCCTGATCACTGTTCTTCAAGTAAATGTGTTTTTGTAAAATTTTCAGTGGAAATTGTTGAAATTAGTCCCCGTGCAAAGTTTGTTTAACTTTGCAGTCAATGGTTTTTGTTTGGCATACATAGACACATTAATATATATATATATATATATATATATATATATAATGTGTCTGTGTCATTCTGTTAGCATTGAATTGCCCATTCCCATTTTAGTACACTTGTCAGCCAAAACATGACACCCACCCTGTATTCAAGAGCATGCTGTGTCTCATCTGATAGCAGGCACAACACAAACACCTCCGATTATGTAAAATAGGGTCTAAGCTACAACGAATGCAAAAAAATGAAATAAAGGAAGTTTATGCGCTTTTAGATAATTTACGTTAAAAGTTTATAAATATTTTTTTTTTATTAAACTATTTTCAAGAAATTAGAATATAGTTTGACAACCCTGTTTTTAAGATTTTAAATTATATAAAACTCAACCATTTATATTTTACATTGGTATGTCATGGTGGGGAATGCAAAATAGGTCAACTTTGAGCACCTCTGTCTCCTAAATGTTTTGGCATTCAGGTCCAAAAAGTTACTTTCAGACCACTTCTACCATGGGCAAATGTGTACAGAAAGTCAAAAAGTGATTGAAATAAAATGGAATGACCCTATTAGCCTCATTTTAGATGGGCTGTTCTTCAGAGACCCAGACCTGTTACTGGGGGATCTGGGGTTTGAGTTACAGGTGACACAGCCTTTTACCCTCAGGGAGGTAGAGATACTCAACCTCTTTCAATCAGATTGGACGTGCGTCATTTGTTAGCAGAGACTAGGTTATTGGGTTTGACGATGCAGTTGTTTTCAGATTCTCTCATCAGAGTTGTAGTTTTGTGCCAGATCATTCTGATTGTCTATTAATTCATTAATGGAGCAATCCAAATTAATATGTGGTATAGGTCCTGTGCTGTGCTCAATCTGTCCAGCTGAGCATTTCGTCTTGTTTTAGTTTGGCCTGATTATGGGGGCACATAAAAACAGTTGTTTAATTACCACACTTTGGGTAATGCATTTCAAATGAGTCGATGGTCATGGTGACTATTAATTCTAAACCATCATCATTCTCCGCTGCTCTTGGAGAGAACCACACCCTGTTAAATTGGACCTGTGGCTTCCCTGCTCTTCAGAACCTAGTGGATAATTACAAGGGGCTAGCCTAAGGTCATACACATGGTGCTTCGTGAAGTTAGTAGATATTGGAGGTAATGTTTACCTCTGAGAGTGTCCCGCTATAAACACACACACACACACACACCCGCCCAAATGACTGTTTATCAACATTAGAGCCCTCCTGACAATAACCGTATATTCAGTCTGAGAATGAGTGTTTTGATTTCTGTGAGGATTTCAGAAGGTAGACGCCATGCCGTTTCAATTAAAGGATTCTTCATATCAACAAGCTGAAGAAAGCAATACCAGTTGTTTGTCCCTCTTAACTGGTGGTTTAAAGATGGACTTTTAAATTGTATGTTTGATAGCAATTCTCTCTGCGGGAATGAACACACACAGTCACACCCTTTTTTTGCGGCACATGAATAGCGGGGTAGCTGATGTACTGGTGTCTTTGATTGGGATGAATGTATTTTGAAAATATCTCAGTTTACAAATAGCTTGTCCTGTAAATGTTTGAGAGGATACATTTTTTTTGGGGTGTTTGTGCGAAAGGGAGGGTTGCTCTCTATAGCATATCCAGTGGAAAGGGCTGCCTCGCCAGCCTGTGCCAAGGCCTGTTGCATTGTCTCTGAACGGCACAGCACATGCTCATTGACGTAGAAGCACAACAAAGACCAGGGTGCAAAGTTTTAATCTGTATCACTACTTCTGCGTGTGGAGTCAGTGGATGTGCTGCTGCTCTTTATGAGCAGAGTCCATAGAAGGCAGCACAGGCCTGTCTCTGCAAGCAGCAGTCTGAATGCTTTCTCCTGGACAGACAAGCTTCCCGTTTCTTAATGTATTGGAGTTCAGCACACTTTTTTTTTTTTTTTTGTCGGAATGTTATTCTTAATACTAGATGTCAAAACATATTTTTGCCCCTGAAGGACGAAGCCATTGGATGTACTATATTTACTGTAGTTTGTGTCCAGATGCTCTGATAGGATAGGCCTCCCTTCACTTCCCTGGTTCTGCTCTTTGCAGCTGGCCTGGCTGGTGAAGAGTTAACCAGTCCCTCTATGATGGGCCACCTTTCTAAATATAACCCCAAACCTCCTCCAGATGGGCACGCACAAGCCCTTCGGCTCGACTGCACTCCCTCTGTCAACACTCTCACTCACACACTCCTTCTCCGGCACACACACACAGATACACTCCCCCAGTTACAGTTTTGTACCCGCATTCAATCAAACTCATTCCTCCTCAAGCTCCCCATTAATACTTCAAAGTTTACCGAGGAGATGATTCATATAGACTATATAGCTGGTAGTTAGTATGAGTGATTTCATTTTACTCCCCTGGACAAACGACTATTCAATATTGTGTGTTTCTCAACTACAAGACAACTGGATGGGCAATCTGATTGGATGTAATTTGCAGAATAATGACATGTCCCCTTCAAAAGACTGATATTTATTTAGAATAGGTTGGTGACCTGATTTGCGACATGATGAAAGGGATGGGAGACTACTCGTCTAAATGCCTCCTCTAGTAGTTCCTTTTGTTATGCTGCAGCAGGCACTAGTTCTCATGCTGTAGCCCATGACTGGTCTCATCATTAAATAGCAAGCAGCAGTGCGCTCAAAGCTGTTCCAGATGATTACCATATGTCTGCAAAGCCTGGAGCAGCAGAGCAGATCGGCTCCCATCCTACCCTCTAATTTCTCATCCCAAAATTGGACATTTGGGTCTTTGTGTGACATTGTCCCTCCCTTCCATGGCTAGCACAGTGCGTTCTCACAGTATTTCATTATATTTTCTTATTATAGATGTATACTAACAGTGAATCAACCTTTTGAGCGACGTTGAGAAAATGTTTTGTCAATAGATTTGATGACTTACTGGTGTGGTTTTAAACCATCCTCGATTTGCAGAGTGGAAATGTTCTATCTTCTGTCTGTGGCCTCTTACAAAAGGGCCTTGGTTATACTACATCTGTCTTCTCTCTCTGAGAAACAGTTCTCCAATGTCTCTGTATTGTACTACTGTACCTCCGCAGAAATAGCTGAACGTAGCCATCAGACTTGTTGCATTCATAAAAAAATAATAAATCTTTCCGGAGACAGAAAGCGCAAGGTTCTAGCCAGCCTAATTAATGCAGAAATATTTCAGGCTTTTACAGTTTGCGCAAAACATAAAGAAAGTTCTGCTCTCTGTGTAGGAGTATGTTTAAAAGAGATCTTTGTGTTGTCCAGTTAGAAAGCCATTGGCCCCAGACTGCCAATCCCAGCATGCATTGCAACTCACCTCTGTATGAATACATCGCTTGTCTGATGGAGTGGAATGGGTCGAATGCCCCCCTATCGTCCACACATCCTACACGGGCTATGACACTCAACAGCTTGTCGACTTGTCGCACAGGATAAGTTTTTGAAAGTTGGGAAAACGTTATCATGGATGAAGGAAGGATGATGACAACATAATTATTACTAGGTTGCAGTAACAAAGTACTTTTACCTTGGGAAGATGGAACTGTGAGATTTTAGAAGTAATCAAGGCATGTTTTGACGTCCACAGTAAAGTCAGGAGCTCAAGCTAATGGCTTGGAAGGGGACGATGGAAGGGGACTTCTCTTTGTTTGGATGCTTATAACGCCTTAACCCCTGGAGGACTGAAGGAGCAACAGGAAGAGACAAGTTACCAAGACCATGGAAAATGTCTTTAGTTGATGGTTTTGGATTATGAGGATCTGATGTTAGGTTCTTCAAGGAGTTGGAACCGGAGCACAGTTGGAGTTGAGGGTTTAGACCAGTCTTCTTCTGCTGGGTTGGATCTTCAATACAGATCCTGGAGGGCATTGATAAAACAGGTGTCAGAGCTGTCTGTTTAATGTTAGTGATCTGAATAACAGACTGTTTCAAACCAAGACAGTGGTTTGGTTTCTTCAGAGAGCTAATTAAAACCCAGTTTAAAATGGAAATCTTGACTCATTTATGCCCAGTTGGACCTAAAGTGAGCAGCTCTGGCGCATGGCTTGGAGAGAAGGTTCAAAGCAAGTGTTTAGTGGTTGAGCTGGATGAGGTAATATAGCCTAGTTTTGCAGGTGCAGTTTTTGAATGAAGTTGAATGAGCTATTGGCAGAGTTGAAGAGTTTGACTACATTGGAGAGTTGGAGTCTGAAGATGGATTTAGAGATGTGTTTGATGTAGGGAAGATGTAGGTAGTTGTTGGTAAAATAATGCGTAATGTCGGTGTGGCATTAGGGTCAGTCGACTACAGTGATCGGGGACAGGATTTGAGGGTTGTTTAGGTAAGGTTGAGGAGTTAAGGTCCATAGTTAGGGTTGAGAGTGAGGGAGACTTGGGGGTTGGTCACCATGTTCCTGTATTGGAGGAAGAGGGGGGCGTATGAGCTGGAGACCCTCCCCTCCTACCTCACCGAGCACGTGGCAGAGCACTACTCCTGGTCTTCCTCTCTGGACGTCATCCATGACCTGTGCGGTAAGTGTTAGGATCTATCATTTACATTTTACATTTTAGTCATTTAGCAGACGCTCTTATCCAGAGCGATTTACAGTTAGTGAGTGCATACATTTTCATACTGGCCCCCCGTGGGAAATGAACCCACAACCCTGGCGTTGCAAGCGCAATGCTCTACCAACTGAGCTACAGGGGACATCCTATCAAACAGGATAAGAAGTACACACATCCAATATATTCAAGGGCTGGACCATTGACCTAGCTGATTGTGTGGTATATGAGGAATAACATGTTCGTTGCATGCTAACTTCCATTCACACTGAATGGCACTGGCAAGAGGAATTTGATTCCATTGTAAGATGATCATGGTAACTGACTCTACAAAGCCTAGCATTTGACATTTACCATGAGGCCTATGATGTTGTATAATTGATCTGAATCAGCCACATTGTCATATGACACTGACCGACTTGAAGAATGAAATGTAGCCCGTTTCTCTGCTAGCAGATGGCGATGCCATGCCATGTGGTTATACATCAGAGATCTGACCTCAGCATTTCAGCACCATCATGGAAAGCTTTTTTTCCCTATTGCTCTCTTCTTCCGTTCAGTCCGTGGAAAGCACTCGACACTCAGTGACCTGGCATAGAGAGCACCTCAAATGAGAGTAGCCGTGAAGGGAATGGGGATAGGAACAGCTGCTGCTGTGGAGATGAAATATTTACCACAAAAGAAGGAGTGAGTGCATACTGTCTGGTTCCGTTCCAAATGGCACCCTATTTGTTATATAGTGCACTACTTTTGACCAGGCTCTAGTCAAAAGTAGTGCACTATATAGGGAATAGGGTGCCATTTGGGACTGACACTAGGACAGCTGAATTGCGTTATTGTCATTCTCCACTCAGTGCTTCTGCTTTTTGAAGCTTGAAGCAGCACAGGCTTTCTGCTTTCCTCCATCCACTGTCCTCTATGCCATTAGTGAAAGGGAAAAGGGATGTAATAACTTTGGGCTAGGGCTGGATACAGGAATGCTCTTATCCAATCGTCCCAGCCAGGCCAGCAGTTTCTTCTGCCTCCTCTGCTCTGTCTGCTGAGTCGCTGGGCAGCTTAAGGTGTCCGCAGAGCTGAGTAGGCCTTTGTGTTCTAGAAGAAGTGGAATGTCTGACTGCCACAGATAGAACAGAACGGCGGGTCTTTGATCCCCACCTAGTCCCACAGTCCCTGTAATTAAGCCTCAACTCAACTGCTACTGAAAACATTTCTCAGCTAGGCTAGGGAACGGGTTGCCTTGGGCCGGGGGCCTAGGGGATTGCACTCTTTATACATAAAAAAAAAGTCTCTACCTGGAACCAAAAATGGGTCTACTACAGGGTCATCCGAGGGACACTTTTTAAAATGATTTTAGGTAGCCCTTTTGTTTTCTAAGAGTGTGGGGCTGGGGCTGGAGGTATAGGACTGGGGGGCTTGGGCAGTCCTGTCCGTCTCCCCTTATCGCCTGGGCAGCAGAAGTACACACTACTGTAGCATTCCTTAGGCTATAATCAGGCCGCAGGCTCCAATAATGAAGGAACATACCTCTCGCTCTGTGCCATTTCATCCCATAGCACTTAAAGAAAATGCCCTGACACGGGATCAAATCACATTAAATAATCAACTGAAATGACCTATTGTTGTATGGTGCTGCTCAGTTAGACATTAAGGCCCTCAAACATTCTGCTTATGTAATGAATTATCCCCACATGACTCTCTTAAATATGGTTATAAGAGTATTATAAGCTGGTGCGCTAATACTCTTACTTTGGACAGAATTATGCTTTCAGTTTTGTGGCGTTTGGCACTTTGATTACGGGTCTTAGACTTCTCGGCTATGTCTCTTGCAACATTTGATTGAACTGAAAATGTTTTTCCCCTTTTCAGCTATGTTGTTGTACACTGTTGTCCAGACAGCCTGAATCTCACAGAAACAAATCAGTGAAATAAAATCTGTTCTATTGTTTTTCTCCATCCAAATAGTCATCTGCCCTCCACCGTCTGCCCATCTTCTGTTCTGAATAGTTTCCACTTGTTGTGCGCTGCTGGGGACTTCAGTAGTGGAGGAAGCACTGTGTTGCCATGTTTTAGATTTGTGTAATACCGTGTGTGTGTGCCACTACAGGGGTAAAACAACATCAACAGGATGGCTTTGTTCAGGCCCCACTGACTGCCACTAAATATGCTGCTACATTAATAACAGCTGGTCCGTGGTTTGTTCTACTGGAACAACAAGGCCCAGCCAGGCAGCCCAGGCCACCATTTCAGCTGAGTGTACAAGAGTACTTGCCTGGTCCCAGATCTGTTTGTGCGGTCTTGCCAACTCCTATGAAATTGGCAAGGCAGCACAAACAAATTTGGACCAGGCTACAAGAGTGCCAGGGTTTCAATAATGGTGGTGGTCTAATTAACACAAATCTAATTTTATTTGTCACATGCGCCGAATTCAACAGGTGTAGACTGTGAAATGCTTACTTACGAACCCTTTCCCAACAATGTAGAATTAGCACAAAAAAGGGGGGTGTAGAGTCCAGTGAGTGTGTATAGAGCTGGTGCAAGAGAGTCAATGCAAATAAAAAGGGGGTCAGTGCAAATATCAGGGTAGCCATTTGATTAACTGTTCAGCAGTCTTATGGCTTGGTCGTAAAAGCTGTTCAGGAGACTTTTGGTCCCAGACTTGGTGCTCCGGTACCACTTGCCGTACGGTAGCATAGAGAACAGTCTATGACTGGGGTGGCTGGAGTCTTTGACAATTTTTAGGGCCTTCCTCAGACACCGCCTGGTATAGAGGTCCTGGATGGCAGGAAGCTTGGCCCCAGTGATGTACTGGGCCGTACGCCCTACCCTCTAGCGCCTTACGTTCGGATGCCAAGCAGTTGCCATACCAAGCGGTGATGCAGCCAGTTAAGATGCTCTCAATCGTGCAGCTGTATAACTATTTGAGGATCTGAGGGCCCATGCCAAATCTTTTCAGCCTCCTGAGTGGGAAGATTCATTGTCGTGCCCTCTTCACGACTGTGTTGGTGTGTTTGGATTATGATAGGTCTGTAGTGATGTGGACACTATGGAACTTGAAGCTCTCGACCCGCTCCACTACAGCCCTGTTGATGTGAATGGAGGCATGCTCAGCCCTCCGTTTCCTTTAGTCCACGGTCAGCTTCTTTGTTTTGCTGATGCTGAAGGAGAGGTTGTTGTCCTGGAACCACACTGCCAGGTCTCTGACCTCCTCCCTATAGGCTGTTTCATCATCGTTAGTGATCAGGCCTACCAACATCATGTCGTCGGAAAACGTAATGATGGTGTTGGAGTCGTGCGCGGCCACACAGTCGTGGGTGAACAGGGAGTACAGGAGAGGACTTAGCACGTACCCTTGAGGGGCCCCAGTGTTGAGGGTCAGCGTGGCGGATGTGGTGTTGCCTACCCTCACCACCTGGGGGCGGCCTGTCAGGAAATCCCGGAATCACATATCCCACTCACATTTCCCATCCTAATCTTTGCCTCACACAGTGGTAGCGCTGAGAAAAGGTGTTTGTGATTTTATAGCAGATGCTCTTTAGTGTTAAGACACATCTTAACAATGTAATGTATTTGTAATGGGGCTTCTTGCTGGGACAATTTGGCCCTGATGCAGAGTTCCTTCCCAGTGCCTTCCAGCCTGCCTCCCACACTGACACTGAAATAAGCTCTGCTGACACATGCAGTGCAATACAGTGCAACACAACTCCGCCAGCCCCAGGCCTAGGAAACACCTTGTTCCCTGGCAGGGCAGCAGCTCACTGCTCAGCAGCTCTCCGTCTGCCATCTGTCTTTTGTCTTCTAGGAGACGGTCGACGACGGCCATTGCATAATAATTATCTTCCTGGCCTGGCCGTGGGTTATGTTAACAACAGCCCTCCCTCCATCCCCTTCAAATGAAAGAGGGGGAATAAACCTGAACAAACGGAGAATAGCTAAGCCTCAAACGCCCTATGTGCCACGGCAAAGCTCAGCAAATTGAACGCAGGACTGAGGCATTCTTAACATTCCTTATAAAAGCGTGCTTAAGGCTCGCAGCTAAACGTGCTCTTGGCTCTGCCTCTCTCTGCCTAAACATGGAGCTGTGCTGGTGAGGCTGTGAGGGTCTGAAGGAGAATGAGGTGATGTAATGTAAGGTTTATGGGTGAGTGAGGTAGAGGTAGTAGCCTGGTGGTCTAGTCTAAGTGCTTTATCCAATTCCTTTTGGCCATGATGTAGGCCTTTGGTTACAGCACACAGTATCGGGCCAGGCTAGTGGGTCTTCAGCCAATTGTGGCCATGGTACAAAATATCAAGTTTTCATTATTACGGCCTTACACATCCCTTTCTATTTATTGGTGTATAAAGGTTGCTTGCTTGCCACTGAATGCTGTGTCTTTATATATTGATGTTATGTCTAAGACTTTAGGCCCTGGGAGCTGTAGAGAGGGCAAGGGAAAGGCTGTGCAGACTGAACGCTCTGCTGTCTCTTTCATGTGCATCAACTCATTGTCTGCTGTCACATGTGGGCTTGTGTTGAGTGTGTGTGTGTGTGTGTTTGTTTTTGGCTTAATCAGCAGTGCTGAGTTCAGGAATTCCTGTTCATCAGAGAGAGCGAGAGAGAAACACACAGGCGGAGAGGGGCAAATAGGCAGAGAGCGAGAAAGGGAAAAGTGGAGTGCGAGGGGATAAAGTGATCCAAAGCAGGATAGACAGTGTGAGCTGGAGAGACGAAGGGGAAGACCGAGGGCGGAAAGAAGAGAGTCCCATAGTAAGGCTATGGGATACAAAGGGATAGGCAGCTAGCTATATGAGAGACAGAATAACATGAACTTCACAGGTGAGAGAGTGTTGCTACAGGGTGCGCGATCAGAGATCCAGAAACAGACCCCTGGTCGGCCATTACCTGGAGCTTGGGTCACTTCTGTGGCTTGGTGCCTCTGCGGACCTCGTAGTGGGGCTTTTCCATTTCCTCTGCACTGGCAGAAAACGGTTCTGCAGTGCAAAACAACATTGTTGCCTCTAGGACTAGACAAGTGTCATAAAGACTTGTCATTTGAGGCAAAGTGCCCCTGAAGGGGAAAAAAGCTCAATAAAAGTGTGTGGCTCCCTGGGCAGTGTGCTGCCTGTATACCCAGAGGGAGTCATTAACAGAGGAGGTGCTGGCAGAAGGCCAGGGTGAGTGAGAGCACGTCTCGGCTTGCTCCCAGGCAGGGCAGGAGGGACAGACTCTGGGAGGGAGTACCCCTGCCCTGCTGCCTGTAGTGGAAGAGCAACAGGTGTGTTTTGGGGGGTTTTAGTAAGTTATATCGCAGCCCTTGATCCAGACCTGTTTCTTGGCTTGAGTGAGGTGGGTTTAAGACTTGTTTTGTCTCATTTAAGAAGGTTAATAGGTACTTTTGAGGTCCTCTCTCTGTAACTCTCGGTTTGTACATGAGCTTACTTTTGGACTCAGAACTGGGTATGTTTTAGTTCCTGGTTGCTTCTGTGGTTTTGTGATGGAATCACTTTGAGATTGAGATTTCGTCAGTCTGTGTGCTTCTTATTCAAAACAGTTTTTGGCTGGCACTAGCCACTCACCACTTGTCTTTATATTGATTGTAGTTTGCTAGATAGGATAATCGTCTTCGAGCCTGGAGCCTGTTGTTGAACATATTATATACACAAGATGGAGTATAAGAAAGAGAGAGAGACAGTCGTCATTGTGGACAGGTCTGCTATTCCAAGGTTCTTGGAAAGTTATTGCAGTACAGCTCGGTCATGTCTGGACACTTTTGGCAACAATGCCTATCTCTCTGTCTCTCAATTACACTCTTACACCCTATAAATGGGGCATTCTCAGGCCTTATGGGTTTACAATATGTTTTGACACATTTACTAGGTCTATTTGTTGTTGATCTTCTACAGAGGTGTGTGTTTCTGATGGTCTTTCCTCTGCTGTGTTCCAGACGAGAAGCCTGTTCAGGAGGAGGACTGGGTGGTGTGCCAGCATCCTGAGTGCCCTGACCGTCGACAGGCCTCGAAGGTAAGACTCGCATCCTGGGATGGGCCGGTCAGTCAGGGATTATCCGTTTGAACCTGAAGGCTCTTTAGCCCAAATCATGGTCCAATAAATCTACAGTGAGGAGAGATCAGTGTGTAACTTTATTTCATTTGGACAGAACACTCAGGCTACATGAGGTCCAGCTTGACCCCATAAGACCCCTAAGTCATTTACCCCCCAGCCCCCCCTAGAGGTAGCCAGACTATTGAAGCTCTATGGTGAGGTCCTGCTACATACAACCTGATCAGAGGATTAGGGAGAGACTCCTTTTCTTCTGCTAGGTGTTAAAAGGGTGTGAGGCAGTGTGTCTGGCCACTAGACTGTGAACGGAATTATTCCTTTGAAGCCGCTGCTTTCTGAAAACGGGACCATAGCCAGGCAGCCAGATGAACCAAAGCAGTGTCTGTCTCTGTCTGGTCGCTCGGCTCTCCCCCAAACGGTCCACTTCACTGGAGCCCTTTCTCTCTCTCTTTATCTGTAGAAGCTGTATTTCACCCTCAGTTTCTGTGACTGAGAGCAACCGGCCCTCCCTTTCACTAAAAATGGAAATGATGGGACTGAAGTGAAAGAGGGGAAAATAATAGAGAGAGAATGGATGAAAAAGAGCACAAAGCTAGGGAATTAAGATGACACAGCACGGGGAAGGATAGTTATAGACAACAAGGCTAGTTATAGCAATTCACTATTGCAACAATGTATAAGAAAGTGAAGGCACAAGGAGAGCTGGAGAGATGAACCTGTAGTAGTCTAACCTGTCTCAGTCTCTCAGCCTCACTTCAGCTTCACACGTTATTAAGCAGATCCCTCCCTCCCCTCCTTCCCGTCCCTCCCCTCCCTCCCTCACTCCCTTCACTCCCATCCTCTCCTCCCCTCCTCCCCTCCCTCCTCTCTATCCTTCCCCTCATTCCCTCCTTCCCCTCCCTCTTCCTCCCCTCCCTCCCTCCCTCCCTCCCTCCCTCCCTCCCTCTCCTCCTTCCCTCATTCCCCTCCTCCCCTCCTTCCCTCCCCTCTTCCCCTCCTCCCCTCATTCCTCTCCTTCCCCTCCTTCCCTAATGATAGAAACACTACAAGCACTCTTCTTCTCCTCACTCATGTTATAACAGGCAACAAGGATCTTCTACAGGCCTTTTAGGATTTTGTTTGTAAAAGTTGAGCAAGAGCCAGTTAATGTACACATTGGGTGAAGTGTCTACATCACGTGTCAAACTCAAGTCCCACGGGCCCATTCAATGCAAAACGTTTTTTATTATATTATAATGGACCTACATTATACAGTCTCTTCACTTTTTCCAGGTTACTAAGAATCACGTAAACGAAAGCTAGATAGTCAGGGAGCATCGAAAATTCCAAAAGCGATGGATAGAGGACAATTTTTTGCTAACTTTGGCGGTAAGGAAATATTTAAAAAAATCAGTGCGTCCCTCTGGACCTTGGCAAAGACCGAATGCGGCCCATGGCCAACATTTGTTTGACAACCCTGGTCTGCATCGTGTGTGTGTTGACCTGTGCACCAGGGGGAGGAGGACATTTGGGACAAAGCCTGTCCAACTGACGCAACCTGTCTCCTTGGCCGAGGTCACGGGCTGACGTTATGCAAGGAGATTAAGACGAGGCCTGTTAGTTATGGGGACTGGACTGGGATAGGAGGAGGGGAGGAATGAGAAGCTCGCTGGTGACTGGACCGGGACGGACGGGAGGGAGGGAGGGAAGGCTTGTTTTCAACAGCCCAGTCCCAGCCTCAATCTCTCCCCCGCTCTTCTTTTTTGCTGCCTTTTTCTGTCTGATTTCCATTTAATCGTCTACATCACTCCAGTCGGTTGACAAACTCATACCTTTCAGAGGATGGCACATCAAAGCCTTCTTCCCTAACTTGTGCTTATGTTGTCTTCAGTTGGCAGACAGAGCAGCAGAGAAATATCCATGTCTCCTGTCTGTGACAGGTCTGGTCTTAGTCAGCAGGGGGCACTAATGAAGCAGGCCAATTATGCAGTCCCATCTCTTCTTATACCCTCTTGTTGAGTTTAACTCCAATTGCCTGCATTCCACAAACGTTTTAGACATGATTAGAGCTTTTTAAACATACCCTTTGTATTATATCCCATGTGGTTTTAAATAAACTCATCAAAGAAGCCATTTGACTCTGAACCGAAACATTCAACTTTTTATATTTCATTTTAAGAGTATTTTAAGGAGCTTGAACGATCCCTTTGAACTGAGCTGCTTTTGGCAACAGGACACGGGAGAGAGTGGTTCTATCCACTGGACTGCAGTCTCCTTCCTCACGTTATTTCTCAATTTTATTTGAAAGTGCTTGGTCTTTATAGCTCTTCCTTTGGTCCTACTTCATAGTATTATATCAGTTCCGTTCTGCGGTAACTCAGCTCCCCAAAGGCATTTGTGAGTCTGTTCCAGTCACAGCATGAGACATGAGCCCTGGCATAGCGTTAGTCAAGTTCACCTGTCCCATAATTCACTGAATCAATCCAGGTGTCCCAGTAAGTCAGGTACTGACACTACCTACTATAGCTGTCTACGAGTAGAGTCATCATCACATTACACAACACTACCTGTGCTGAGGTTAGCCTTAGAATGTGTTTCCAAAGGGTTTGCACTATAGTCGTATGAACCTAATTTGAACCTTGTTGTAGGTCTGTGACTGACTGACTTTTTCAGGCCGATAGCTAGGCCTTAGTTCTGAGTTAATACTGTCCTGACTGACTGACTAACTGCCTGCCTGACTGTGCTATAGGGGTTAGCAGCAGGGCCATGCATAGACCTGCTATGACAGTACTGTTGATATTTAAACTACAGTGCCTTGCAAAAGTATTCATCTCCCTTGGCGTTTTTCCTATTTTGTTGCATTACAACCTGTAATTTCAATGGATTTTTATTTGGATTTCATGTAATGGACAGGCTGTATCACAACCGGCCGTGATTGGGAGTCCCATAGGGCGGCGCACAATTGGCCCAGCGTTGTCCAGGTTTGGCCGGTGTAGGCCGTCATTTTAAATAAGAATTTGTTCTTAACTGACTTGCCTAGTTAAATAAAGGTTAAATAAAAATAAAAATAAAAAATACACACAATAGTCCAAATTGGTGAAGTGAAATGAAAAAAATTACTTGTTTCAAGAAATTCTAAAAAATAAATAATGGAAAAGTAGTGCATGCATATGTATTCACCCCTTTGCTATGAAGCCCCTAAATAAGATATGGTGCAACCAATTACCTTCAGAAGTCACATAATTAGTTAAATAAAGTCCACCTGTTTGCAATCTAAGTGTCACATGATCTGTCACATGATCTCAGTGTATATATACACCTGTTCTGAAAGGCCCCAGAGTCTGCAACACCACTAAGCAAGGGGCACCACCAAGCAAGTGGCACCATGAAGACGAAGGAGCTCTCCAAACAAGTCAGGGACAAAGTTGTGGAGAAGTACAGATCAGGGTTGGGTTATAAAAAAATATCCGAAACTTTGAACATCCCACGGAGCACCATTAAATCCATTATTAAAAAATTGAAAGAATATGGCACCACAACAAACCTGCCAAGAGAGGGCCGCCCACCAAAACTCACGGACCAGGCAAGGAGGGCATTAATCAGAGAGGCAACAAAGAGATCAAAGATAACCCTGAAGGAGCTGCAAAGCTCCACAGCGGAGATTGGAGTATCTGTCCATAGGACCACTTTAAGCCATACACTCCACAGAGCTGGGCTTTATGGAAGAGTGACCAGAAAAAAGCCATTGCTTAAAGAAAAAAATAAGCAAACATGTTTGGTGTTTGCCAAAAGGCATGTGAGAGACTCCCCAAACATATGGAAGAAGGTACTCTGGTCAGATGAGACTAAAATTGAGCTTTTTGGCCATCAAGGAAAACACTATGTCTGGCGCAAACCCAACACCTCTCATCACCCCGAGAACACCATCCCCACAGTGAAGCATGGTGGTGGCAGCATCATGCTGTGGGGATGTTTTTCATCGTCAGGGACTGGGGAAACTGGTCAGAATTGAAGGAATGATGGATGGCGCTAAATACAGGGAATTTCTTGAGGGAAACCTGTTTCAGTCTTCCAGAGATTTGAGACTGGGACGGAGGTTCACCTTCCAGCAGGACAATGACCCTAAGGATACTGCTAAAGCAACACTTGAGTGGTTGAAAGGGAAACATTTAAATGTCTTGGAATGGCCTACTCAAAGCCCAGACCTCAATCCAATTGAGAATCTGTGGTATGACTTAAAGATTGCTGTACACCAGCGGAACCCATCCAACTTGAAGGAGCTGGAGCAGTTTTGTCTTGAAGAATGGGCAAAAATCCCAGTGCCTAGATGTTTCAAGCTTATAGAGACATACCCCAAGAGACTTGCAGCTGTAATTGCTGCAAAAGGTGGCTCTACAAAGTATTGTCTATGAGGGGGTGAATAGTTATGCACGCTCAAGTTTTCAGTTTTTTTTGTCTTATTTCTTGTTTGTTTCACAATAAAACATATTTTGCATCTTCAAAGTGGTAGGCATGTTGTGTAAATCAAATGATACAAACCCCCCAAAAAATCAATTTTAATTCCAGGTTGTAAGGCAACAAAATAGAAAAAATGCCAAGGCGGGTGAATACTTTAGTAAGCCACTGTAGGTAGCTTGCTACACACTCGACCGCTGACCGAATTTCAAGCCATGCATGTTTGGATACCAGGCGGACATGCATACTCCATACAGGGCAGACTGGAAAAAAGGCACAAGTGGCGCACATGAGCTCCATACAGTCGTGGTGGGGGGTGGCGAACTTGACGATATCACGACAACTTGGGGGCAGTGGGTTCAGAACAACAACGACAAACTGTATACAAAAAAAAGAATGAAAGTTAGACCACCACCCAAAAGGGAACTTGGTGAGTGGGAGGGCAAAGGGGCAGGTGCTCGGGCACAAGTAGACCCCTATTTGTGCAAGTGACTGATTTAACGGCACCAGCAGCAGTCTTGGTACAGTAAGGAGATGAAGAGGCCAGTCTGAGCTCGCTCTGTGACACAGGTCTCCCACATATTCAGTTAAATACACCCCTCCCCCTCTCCATCACTACGGGAACGGGACAGGACCAGACAGGGCCCCGATAGGTGTGGGTTCCCATGGCAACGTGCCCCTCCTAGTACAAACCGCTGCAGGGAAGGTGACGGAATGGAAGGGAAAGAGAGGTGGGGCAGACTGGAAGAGGAGGACAGAATTTTCCATCAGCTGACTGACTTCTATTCTCTTGTTTTTTTCAATTTTTTTCTTTGGTTTCATTGTTCACTTGGATGGTTTTCACCTTTCTTCCTGTCCCTCGCATATTCATTTGATGACTAATTTCGCTCTGATGTTATTATTTTTGAGGAAGTAGTGACGCTATTTGGAAGTAATATTATCCACCCTTTAAAGCTAGTCACTAACTAAATAATTGTTGTCTGAAGGAATACAAAAACAACACAGAAGGTCACGCAGTCAGCGATTCAACAATAATATATAGCGTGACTGAAACCCAGGTATTGAGGTACAGATGTGTTAAGCCTTAATTCCTTACCGAGATACCTAATGATGCTTCCCTTCCCTGGCCTGCTTGGCTCTCCTCAGCCATGAGTCTGGCTGTAGCTGCCTCTTGGCACCGACAGATCAGAGGACTATTTAAAGCAGCTGTGCACATCCTTTTAATTTTCATACTGCTCTTTTTTTGTCCAGGGCTAATGAGGAACAGTCTGTTTTTGAAAAGGTATTGGACATGAGGGCAGCCAACACTGGAGCAAGATTTATTGATGTACTGTGAATAATGGGAGGTAGAATTATCTAGCTGTAACACGTGTGTGAGAGAGAGCATTTGCACGTGTGTATGTGCGTTTGCATGTATGTTGGCACGTGTGTTTTTGTGCGTGTGTGTGTGTGAGAGAAGGTGTGTGTGTGTGTATATGGGTATACCCATGTGCAAACCCTTTCATTTGCATTAAAAGTAGCCCCATATTCTACATGCTCAGAGCACTGTGTCCTGGTTGTCTTTGGCTGTTGATTTGTGAATACACAAATACTTCTACCATCCAGTAGGTCACTCCGCTATGGTGATTTAATATTGCTTGGAGCAATAAAATATGTACATAACTCACGCTAGATTGTCATCCAAATATTCCTCACAGCTTGCATTGCCGTTATATAACAAGCACCAAAATAAATATAGCTTAAGTAGACACGTTATGAGTCGTAAGGAGAAATGAGAAAGAACAGAGTCTCCGATCGGGGTTTCTTAGCAGGAAAAGGAAGGAAGGATGACCTCACTTTCTGTGTAAGAGCCCAGAGGAAAGTTTACCCTGTATGAGAAGTCAAAGGCTTTGTCACTAATGGCACCCTATTCCCTATGTAGTGCACTACTTTTGACTAGGGCCCATAGGAGTCTGTTCAAAAGTGGTGCACTACACAAAGGGAGTAGGGTTCCATTTGGGACTGAACCAGAACCACTCCGGCTGGCATGGGTGGGATTTCTGCTGTGGTGGTACTGTGATGTTAGCCTACCAAGCAGGATTTGGGCATTGGGATTGCTCAGGGAAAAGTAGGCTAATGGTTTTTCAATGTGAAGGACATAGAGAAAGTTAAGAGCAGTGTCTTTGATATGCCTGTTAAAGACTGGAACTCCAATCATCTTTACAGAGAAACCAATAATGCTAATGATAGCGTTCATTTCAAGCCATTTTCTTTTTTTCACCTGACATGATTTATTAAAACGTATAGAGCAACAGAATTAAAGTATTTCTACAGCATAGCCTACATCTCACTTCTGTGATAGTATGGGTGAATTGGCTGAGGACATGAAAGCATTTGCGATCTGGAAAGTGATTTCATCCCATAAAGCACAGGCCTACTGTATAAGCTCAATGACACATAGAGCACATTTGAAATACATTAACTATCATATTTTCCACTCCAGTGGATGTACTACTTCAGGTAGTATGATGTCCCCTGTAGCTCAGTTGGTAGAGCATGGCGCTTGCAACGCCAGGGTTGCAAGTAATCTTACAGTAATCTTACATTATGTCTACAGGCACACTCTGAGGGTGATTGAGTAAAGATAGTCTCTGGTGGAGGCTATAACCAAGCAGGAAGCCGCAGGTGACCTGCATACCTAGATCTAGTAAACAGTCTGCCTCAGAAGCAAGCTACAACAAGCTTTTCACTCCACAGAACTTCAACGCACAGTCGTCATCACCGATTAGCCAATCAACAGCATTTTGTCATACTGTATTTTTCCACCATTCTCTTGAAGTGATGATGGTAAAACAATGGGGAGTTTCCGAAGTACTCTCGTCTGCAAATCGTTTCGACAGTATTCCGATGGTAAATCGTTCTCAATGACAGTGGCAGATTTTATCTCCATTGTGTTTTTACTTGGTTTTCCTTGAAATAAGTTTAGAAAAATCGTCTGACGAAAGTAGGGACCCCATCAGTCTTGAGTAATTCATTTTCAATCATGAAAGGAGAGACAATCAATGATGCAAATGGGGGCAGTTATCAGATTCTAGTGCTCTGCTGCTCTTCATGGAGATACTTACCTTGCTTGGTAGGCTTGCATAAAAAAACAACCAATGTCACAGCAAAACAATGTCACACATAATGTCATTGAAATGCGGAAAAGAAAGGGGATGCCCCTGTATGTATAGAAATTAGGCCTAAGGATTTGACATGCGTGGATGTTGCGTGCCGATCAGTAGAATGTCGTGTCAGGAAGGTATTCAAAGCCAGAAGGAGGAATCCATGAGATGGTGATGCCAACCGCAAGCCACATGAGCCTCTTTGACTGGAAGCAGACAGTGGAATAACAGGAAGAGGGCACCTGACTGAACAACACCAATGACCAACCGACACTCCAATGGAAATGGCCTTGGGACGACAGGGAGTGAGGGACGACCAATGTAACTGCATGGTTCATCAAAGTCTTTAAAACGAGGCCCCCAGTGGCGAGATGATGGGTTGAAACAACATAACATAACAAATCCAAATCCCTCCTCGCATGTGAAGCTCTGCTCTTCTTCATGCCAAACCAAACTAAAGCCTACATGTGTAATTATTGGTTAGGGCTAATTTCTGAGGGAGGGAGTCAACAGGGCGGTTGAAGCTAATGAACTGTTTAAGAATGACGGTCTGTCTGTGCCTTCAATAAGAAAAGGACCACTGTTCTCTACAAAATCTCCCAAATCCAAAACATGTTATTATCGCGGATAAGATGAGTAATAGTAGGCGACTTTGTAAATCAGTCGAATGTATTCCCGAACCAAACTCACAACCCCTGGAACTTCCAGCAGAATTCATGGTGAAATAATGAGGCTATATTTATCCTTTTTATTACCCTTCTCACTTGCTCTTTACTCTCTACACACTTATTTTTCTCTTTGTTTTATCTCTTTGTTTTATCTCGTTGTCTCTTGAACTCACCTTGTGAAATAATTTCTGGACTTATCGGTCAGGGAGGGGTTAATGCCAAGGTCAGGCATCAAGGGAAGGTCACCTCTACACAGTACACACTCTGTACACAATGACATTGCCACTAGAAACGAATCCTTCAGGGTAATTGCATGGCTGCCGCCCCATCTTTTAAACATAGACTGCTGTAATTGAGGTTGACAACAGCGGGTGGTGGGGTGGGCAGGACACCCATACTTTGACTTGTTTTGAAGAGGAGAGATGAGTTTGGGCTTACCAACCGAACAGAACTGACCTCTCCCTCCCCAAGCTGTGCCTCCAGGCAGTCTCTCCAGCCTCCTGCAGCCATGGGGTCCTGAATAGTTTTTCTGAGTTGGCTAATTGTAGACTCCTCTAGGCTTAGGTTGAATGACAAAAGATCAGAGAGCAGTGTACTGGCCCATGTTTGTGGACAGGGCAGCACAGTAGACCTAGCGAGACATGGGTCATGAGGGGAGGCATTAGTTTTTGATATTTCAGCCACCAGCAGTTTCAACAGTATTGAGGTTAACTTCCATGTACAGGACGCCCATAGGATTAGAATATTCCAATATCATGTCATCAAGATTGAAATCATATACGTAAGTGAGTTACTTTAATCTGATATTGAAGTAAGCAAGTGCAGTTTTCTAACACTACTTCTTACACTGTTCCCTCCCATTGATAACTTATTTTAATACATAGGAGAGAACCACTAAAAACACCTCCCCCGCTCTTTTTCCTGTCAGCGCTTTTTAAAGCACATATACTCCGTCCTGTGTGCTACTCTCTGACCTTGTGCCACTGAGAGGTCAGGGGTCAAACACAGGGACAAATGGGAGGGAGAGGTGAATACGAAGCAAGATAGACATGAGTAGAGAGAACCATAGAAATTGTGTGAATTTCCGTTGGTAGTCATTCCATTTCTGTGAAGACAACCCAGTTCACTGAAGTGGTGACAAAGCTGAGAAACACATATTACAGGGCTCCCGAGGGGGTGGGAACATGAGATGTTTAGAATAAGGACTGGTTTCTATAGAAGTCAGTAAGTCAGTCTAGGATGTGTGTATGCTTGTAGGTCTGTGAGTGGAGGGAGAGGCTGATGGTGGTGTGGTGTGGTGTATTGGGGGGGCGGGTATTGCAAACACAGCAGAGGCAGCTCACGTGTTCATGCTCATTCTAGCCTCGTCTGTCAGGTTATCCTGTGGCGTTCTACTACCTGGGAGCTCCTCCTGCTCATAGAGGTCTAGGGACTTTAAAACACTTTCTCTCACGCTCCCTTACTGACGGATAAACTAGACTAGAGTGAAGCTTCCATCGAGGGTGGGATTTTAACTTCTGGTCTGCCGGCCACCGACCTACCGACAGTTGTGACCTTGGAAGTATTTGTCACTTTCCCATCGAAACTGAGAGCTTATTTTTGGGAACACACTTTTTCCCAGCACATTTTGTTTGCAAACTGGAGGTGAGTGATTGAGAACGTCCTACCCCTCTCACAACCTCTTCCACTGTCTGCATTAGTACTGAGGTTCAGTGAAAGGAACCCAGCATGTTGTGTTATTGTCTGGGTAGTTTATGGTTGATCTTACATTTGGTTCACAGCTAGGTGTAATATATAGGGACAGGTGGGAGAATGGTATGGCAAAGGGATATCATACCTGGCTGAGTAGATACACAGCCAGAGTGAAGTTGAGTGATATTTTGTTCCTCAGTGAGAATGCTAGTACAGTGCATCCTCTATTTATGTATTGACTTTTAAACTATTTTGTTCCTCGGGGAGCATAGATCATCAACAAACTTCCTTGAGCTTTTTCAATCAGCCTCCAAGTTCTCCCTATCTCTACAGTCGTGGTCAAAAGTTTTGAGAATGACACAAGTATTGGTCTTCACAAAGTTCGCTGCTTCAGTGTTATGAGATATTTTTGTCAGATGTTACTATGGTATACTGAAGTATAATTACAAGCATTCCATAAGTGTCAAAGGCTTTTATTGACAATTACATTAAGTTTATGCAAAGAGTCAATATTTGCAGTGTTTTTGTTTGTCCACCCGCCTCTTGAGGATCGACCACAAGTTCTCAATGGGATTAAGGTTTAAGGGATTAAGTTTCCTGGCCATGGACCCAAAATGTTAACGAGAGAATCACTGACATGATTGCAGCTGGTCCTTTTGTGGCTGGGCTGAAATGCAGTGGAAATGTTTTTTGGGGATTAAGTTCATTTTCATGGCAAAGAGGGACTTTGCAATTAATTGCAATTCATCTGATCACTCTTCATGACATTCTGGAGTATATGCAAATTGCCATCATCAAAACTGAGGCAGCAGACTCAAAAAATTAGTATTTGTGTCATTCTCAAAACTTTTGACCACGACTGTACACTTCACTTCCTGCTAGTGATAATGTCATACACACAGAAATCAAATGCAGAATTTGGGGGCCTTTAAGTCTCTGTTTTTTGTCAGACGTCGGCATATTCCACATCTGGTTCTTATATCAACAACCCAAGATCCTCAGCAGCACCCGCCAGCCCAGCCCAACCAGTGTCCCCCCTCTCCATTTTCTTCATACCAAATCTAAAGTGGCTTACAAACTATTCATTTCCAAGTCGAAATTGGAACTGCCTGTGTCCAAATCAGCAGTTAGCCTAATTTGTCTCTAGGAGCTTCCAGCAGCTCCCAAAATAATTTTATTTTTTCTCTCACTTCCTCCTTTTTTCGTCGTGCACACCGCCTTCCTGCCTATCTGTCTCTTTTCCTTCCCTGAAGCTATGGATAGGAAGCCTGGTTGCATCACAGTCCAGTAGAGCAGCCTAAGACAACGGTCAGTGCACTTGACTGCATTAGATCGGAGACAGACCAGCTGCTGGTGAGTGGGTCTTTAGTTTTCTCATGTGGTCACACCGATAACTCTTGATGTTTGTCTGTAAGAAAAAGTTGCCCCTCATTTTGCGATCCTTGACAGTTCAGTGTCCGGTGAGGCCAACAGCAAATCTGCAGTTTTATAATTGTTTCTTTAAAAATGCCTGAGTAGATACGGTATATCATATGGGTATAGGACAAAAAGGCTTGACTTTACCTTTTAGGGACAAAAGGCTTGACTTCAGGGTGGTCTGAGTCTCTTGCTAGTTGAAGTACTAGCCTATTTCTCAAGGTGTGGGTGTGAAATCTGTACATGTTTGTGCAGTTTACTGTACAGGCAAGGCTCTTCATGCTGCATGTTGAAACACGCTTTTGGTGGAATGTTTCCTTTGTAAAAAGAGCTAGGCTATTTCCTGTTAGGCTGTGTTCTGTTAGGTGGATGTCCTTCACGTTATCTCTCCTAGAACAGACAACTCACAAACTCTACTATACAACCACTGACCAAACACAGCTAATCAAATGGACCGTTGACCATTGAAGAAGTCAGGTCTTAGTTTTTGATACTGCGTAATCTTGTGATTTGTGATTTCTGTTGGAGAAGCAGTTTTCTGTTGGAGAACGCTATATTCCACACTTGTGTCAGGTCCCCTCTCTCTAGTCTGGACCTGCTTCCCTAGTGTACTCTCCAGAGTGTGTACATTTGGAGAAGCCAGTCCTCTCCTAAGACTTACAGTAGGATATGTGTCATAGGTTTGTCATCATTACGAAACACTCCATGTGGTTTTCCCCCAGTCTGCCTGACAACTCCTTAAAATACATATAAATAGATGACAAGTCACACAGTTTAGTTTGACCAAGGACTTTCCCACTGGTGTGATCAGCTTTTAGGCCTGTGGCTCTGGCCATGGCCGTTTGGTTGGGAGTGTTCAACCCAGCCTGGAAAAAATGCATCAACATTATTTGACTGAATTTAAACTGAAAAGCAGCAGGCATCTTCGTACAACACTGGACAAATTACCTAATCTACTTCACTAATACCTGCGGCATTGGCCTGAATGACATCATATCCTTTATCATATACAGTGAGGGGAAAAAAGTATTTGATCCCCTGCTGATTTTGTACATTTGCCCACTGACAAATAAATTATCAGTCTAGAATTTTAATGGTAGGTTTATTTGAACAGTGAGAGACAGAATAACAACACAAAAATCCAGAAAAACGCATGTCAAAAATGTTATATATTGATTTGCATTTTAATGAGGGAAATAAGTATTTGACCCCCTCTCAATCAGAAAGATTTCTGGCTCCCAGTTGTCTTTTATACAGGTAACGAGCTGAGATTAGGAGCACACTCTTAAAGGGAGTGCTCCTAATCTCAGCTTGTTACCTGTATAAAAGACACCTGTCCACAGAAGCAATCAATCAATCAGATTCCAAACTCTCCACCATGGCCAAGACCAAAGAGCTCTCCAAGGATGTCAGGGACAAGATTGTAGACCTACACAAGGCTGGAATGGGCTACAAGACCATCGCCAAGCAACTTGGTGAGAAGGTGACAACAGTTGGTGCGATTATTCGCAAATGGAAGAAAGCAGCGCCCGCAAGGTCCCCCTACTCAAGAAAGCACATATACAAGCCCGTCTGAAGTTTGCCAATGAACATCTGAATGATTCAGAGGAGAACTGGGTGAAAGTGTTGTGGTCAGATGAGACCAAAATCGAGCTCTTTGGCATCAACTCAACTCGCCGTGTTTGGAGGAGGAGGAATGCTGCCTATGACCCCAAGAACACCATCCCCACTGTCAAACATGGAGGTGGAAACATTATGCTTTGGGGGTGTTTTTCTGCTAAGGGGACAGGACAACTTCACCGCATCAAAGGGACGATGGACGGGCCATGTACCGTCAAATCTTGGGTGAGAACCTCCTTCCCTCAGCCAGGGCATTGAAAATGGGTCGTGGATGGGTATTCCAGCATGACAATGACCCAAAACACACGGCCAAGGCAACAAAGGAGTGGCTCAAGAAGAAGCACATTAAGGTCCTGGAGTGGCCTAGCCAGTCTCCAGACCTTAATCCCATAGAAAATCTGTGGAGGGAGCTGAAGGTTCGAGTTGCCAAACGTCAGGCACAAAACCTTAATGACTTGGAGAAGATCTGCAAAGAGGAGTGGGACAAAATCCCTCCTGAGATGTGTGCAAACCTGGTGGCCAACTACAAGAAACGTCTGACCTCTGTGATTGCCAACAAGGGTTTTGCCACCAAGTACTAAGTCATGTTTTGCAGAGGGGTCAAATACTTATTTCCCTCATTAAAATGCAAATCAATTTATAACATTTTTGACATGCGTTTTTCTAGATTTTTTTGTTGTTATTCTGTCTCACTGTTCAAATAAACCTACCATTAAAATTATAGACTGATCATTTCTTTGTCAGTGGGCAAACGTACAAAATCAGCAGGGGATCAAATACTTTTTTCCCTCATATACTGTATATACATCAAGTAACTCAAGCGAGCAGTAAAATCTGATAACAAATAAATAAGATAGAACAACACCTCACGGCACAACAGGGACTGTGAAGAGACATGCACACACACTAACACACACACTCTACACACACACACACACATTGTAATATTGTAGATTTGTAGTGATAGAGAAGTGAAGTAATGTTTTGTTTATGATGTAGGCTTGTTACATTTTGTTGTGATGTGGTTGTTTTAATCCTTTTTGGACCCCAGGAACAGTGGGGATCCTAATAAATACAAATACAATACAATTATCCTGTCAAACAGACACTTACCAGTCACTCAGCCTCAGGTGTGGGCTTGGACGTTTCGCTCTGCCAGTCATCTCCTTATTACAAATAGAAAACAAGCCTCCCTACAGTACAAGCCTTTATACATGAATCATCCCATGTGTCCCAGAAACACATGCACGCTCACTCTGCCCTAGCTTTGAACACTCCGACACAACAAGTGCCTCTGTTTGAAGAGGTCCATATGTGTGTTTGAAGAAAACCATTCCAAAGTAAAGGGAGGGGGTTAATAGGAGACAGACACGTCAGGCTGGCGTTGTGTAAGACCTCCTGCTTTAAAAGCTCCGGCCTGGTTCTGGCACTCTCTCAGAGCCCAGCTAGAGAAACGGACCGATGGCGGGAGAAGAAAGAGAGAGCGGCGGTACTGTTCTCCCCTGCCTCTTCTCACAGACTCGCCCAAGTTTTATTTATTGAAAAATAAATGATCAGATCTGGCCCAGTCCTGACCTGGCGCTCTGATCTATCCCTTTGATCTAATTTATCCATCCATCCCCCCACCTCTCTGTTTCCACCTAGCCTACCAGTCACAGACAGAACTAAAAGGGTACTCTCAGTGGTGTAGTGGTGCCTAGAGAAGTGGGTATACTCTAATTTTGCCAAACATTTTCCAAACGACCCGCCCAGCAAAGGAAAGGCTCCCTGTGTGAAAGATTCTATGAGAAACAGTGATAAATGATCAATCCCATATTGGTCTTTCACAGTCAGGCCAACCCAAGCTGTACTGTGCAGTATGATAATAGTAGGCCTACAATTGAAACAGATAATTGAGGCTGAGATCAGAAATTCATAGGTTTCTGATTTTAAAATAAATAAAAATCTGGTTTTTGCTGTAAGTCACACTTTTTAAATAGAACATCCAATTTTGTTGTTTTTCTAAGTCCACAACAATGCTTAAACCACATCAGGAGACAGCTTTTGAGGTCTTTTAAAAATCTATGAAATTTAGATTTTTAAGTGTACTTACCCTTTAATTCAAGTGGCAGGCACCTAGCACTGTTGTTTGGTTAGTGGTGTTTCTGTAGCACATGAGATGGAGTTTGCAAAACAAATGGCCACTGGATTGATGCAAGTAATCATGATATCATTCTGCCAGGTAGGCATAGGCTACTTTGTAGCTAGTTAACATTTAATTGAGAAGGTTTTTAGGAAGCCTTTCCATCTACCGGAAGACAGTTAGGCCTATAATTAGCATCACTATATTATTCCTGTTCCTTAATTGTTTGAAACCTGGACTTTTTACTTCATATATGAGGCATGTCTTATCTTGCTTCAAAGTAGCCTATAACATTTAACATTTTTTTTTTTTACATTTTTTGTCATTTAGCAGACGCTCTTATCCAGAGCGACTTACAGTTAGTGAATACATATATATTTTTTTTATACTGGCCCCCCGTGGGAATCGAACCCACAACCCTGGCGTTGCAAACGCCATGCTCTATCAACTGAGCTACATCCCTGCCGGCCATTCCCTCCCCTACCCTGGACGACGCTGGGCCAATTGTGCGCCGCCCATGAGTCTATAAAGACTTCCTTCTATGCGTTCTCCTGTTCTATTGGTTTTCTTTCAACTTTCTTTCATTGTCTACCAGCCAAAGGCTTGATCCTAGTCATATTAGCAACCCATGATAGTTGTTGCATCTCTCTTAATTTCGAATGAATATTTCCATATCTGGCCATGAAACCGCTCGCATGTGTAGTGCGCATTTTAGAGTGGGGTTTTCTGCAAATTGCATTTTGGAACATTTACACCGTTCTAGGCCTACCGTCGTGTGCACATTGCTGTACTGAAAATGTGAAGAAATAATAGTTTATCAGCATTTTAAGCTAAACATTCTGATCTGTTCCATCAGCCTTATTAATTGATATGGCGTATACCTCCACTACACTACTTTGATACGCATCCTGGGGATTAAGAAGTGAGTATATGCAATGCCCACTGAAAGATAAGTGGGTATGCGGCATATACCTGCATTTACCCTCCACTACACAACTGGGTACACTGAGGCTACATCGTGTAATGTTTAGGAAACCAACCTCTACAGTGCACCCATGGGGCCCCCAGTCGCGTGCTCAACTCCCAAGAGGGGCATAAAAATGTGTTCTCAGTAAACGGTAACTAAAAGTAATGATAGCCTAGATGGCAGGCCCAAGAAGTAGTTATTTAGCTGTCTTTTTGATGTAAAGCATACTCCCTGGGTATTTAGTGTTTAGCATTTGCGTACCAATCCATCATTCTGAATTAAAACCAGGATTGATACGATGTCCCAATAGTACAGCTAGCTGTAGCATTACGGTGAGTGCTGGCCTCCCAGGCTGTAGCTGTATATTTTTTAAGTGGTGTGGAGAGATTCTGCCGACGGAGCATGGCGACGGAGGCAGAGGCTGTTTGAGTGAAGTCTGAACACGAGTACCAGAACAGAACAGACCAGGATAGGAAGGACTGGGAAGGGTTAGAGAGCAGAGAAGCTTTTCAGGTCTGGAACATCTGCTGTGGCAACAATACTTTTCCTAGATCATAATCAATAGATAGATTTTATGGTCAGGGGGACCTGATCCTAGATCAGCACTCCAGAGAGACCTTTTGAACACAGGCCCTGAGTTCTAAGCTTATGAGTGGACTGAGTGCTGGTCAATAATGTGTGTTTGTGTCATTTTTTTGTCTATCAGCCTTTGTATACATGCTTCAAATGAAGAAGCCCAAAGATGCCGGGTTTGTGAGCAGGACAAGCTTGTGAATAAGTTGACATTATTGCTTTTCAGGGAAGGAGTATGAGCCATTAATATTGTGTACTTTTGTTGTTTACTTTTTTTCTGTGTTTGGGATATATACTGAACAAAAATATAAACGCAACATGCAACAATTTCAAAGATTTTACATATAAGGAAATCAATCAATTCAAATAAATTCATTAGGCCCTAATCTATGGAGTTCACAAAACTGGGCATAGGCCCACCCACTTGGCAGCCAGGCCCTGGCAATCAGAATGAGTTTTTTTCCAACAAAATGGCTTTTATTACAGCCGGTCTCAGTTGAGGGTGTGTAAGTGCACAGAACAAGCTTATTATTTGTACAAGACTGTACATGACTGAGTCCAACCAATCATTTGTGTGTGTGTGTGTCTCTTTTTTGTGTGTGTGTTAGTGATGACGTGTCATCCAAAGTCGGTAGACACCAGATGAGCCTAATTTGCGATCCAAGCCAGGGGTGTGTGTGCGTGTGAGTGTGTGTGTGTGATTCAGTACGTCTTACACATTCAAATGACTGATGATGGGAAGGCCTATCTGCTAAGGTATCTAACGCTAAAGGGTAATCTCATCTTCAAGTTGCCAAATCAAAGATGTCTAACATGTTAGGGCCTGGTCCTGAAGTAACCTTTAGTGTGGGGGTGGAGTGACGTTATAGTGGAATATTTCACTGAAACACTGCAGCACACTATCAACTGACTGTAGTGTTAACAAAGTCAATTACTGAAATTAAGGCTTTATTAGAGTACTACACACAAGTAGCCAAGTAGCCATATTCAAATGTCATCGTGACTGTTTGGTCTGTGCTCGACCTAGCTAAACACAATTGTCTGTCTTGACTGAACATGCGTCATAGCTGTTCAATGGTGTGTTGATTTAGGCTGCCTGTGATTGGCGTGTGTGTGTGTGTGTGTGTGTGCGTGTGTGTGTGTGTGTGGAGCAGTAAACGAAACACAAGGGCCCTATTTTCTTTTAGAATTTCTCTCAATAACCAGTCTCCTTCTACCAATATCCCTATTTTCCAGTGAGCACCACTCAATCACTCTCTCACACACAATGACATTGCACAGGCACTCATTGCAACATTCACTGACACTATTAACAACCTTGTTACACTACACACACACACACACACACACACACTCACAGAGGTTGGGATTAAGTGTGCTCTGGCAGGAGAGGCTGTTCAGATTAAAGCCAGTCAGTCGGGGTGGGGGACCATCCACGGTGGAGACTGGGAGAGAGACTGTTGTGTTTGATGCAGTGCTGTTGGCAGCCTGGCCCTGCATTTTATTAGTATTTTCCTAATGGCAAAGGGGGATGGAGGGGGATCAAACCTTATAACGCCGACCATAGTGTGTGTGAGTGTGTGATCCAGACTCCGAGGTAACAGTGCTGAATCACCTCAGGAGAACCCAGTCATCTCGAAGTGTGGCAGCTGTAGTCGGTGAGAGGAATGTTCATTCAATAGAGGTCTACCTCCCATTGATGGGTTGGAAGTTGGAATGTAACAACTTTGTTCACATGATTGTGTGTGTAGGCTACCACGTGTGTGTGTGGTATTGTGTGATGGCACCTTGGTAGTGTGTGATGGCGCCTTGGTCGTGTGTGTGGTATGCATGGCAACAAGTGTGTGTAAGCAGGTACCACATGGCAGTGATGGTGCTAAGCCTGAGCGAGGGGCGCAGAGGGGCCTGTGTGTGTTCACAGCTGTCAGAGGGCTTGAGTGTGTGTCGAGTGTGTGTGTGTGTGTGTGTGTGTGTCCGTGTTGCTCCAGCCACAATCACTGTTCCACCTTGAAACCCACCGCTAATCCCCTTTACTTGATAACACGCTTCTGGACAACACACACACACATCCATACTCCCAGCTCCCGATCCCCAGCCAGCTGTCTTTTGACCATCAGCCTCCCTCAAAGTCACAATCCACTCTAATTGGCCCATTAGTACCAGTCACCACCACCATCAAGTGTGCTGTGCTCTCATCTTCACTCTTAGGTGACCTATTGTTCGAAATACTATTACAACCTTGTATCAATCGCTGAGATAAAATGGTAACAGAACATACAAAATTTCAGTGACAAAGCCTTTGAGTCTTATCCTCTGAGTATGTTCATATTTAGTCTGTTTCTTCTTTTAAACAAAACTCTCAGACAGGTTTTGGGACTGAATGTGTGGCTTTTGGTCCAGGAGAGAAGAGGTAGAGGAGAGCTTTCCTCATCCGAGAGGCGACACATTTATTTGTTTTGGCTCGGCCAGGCAGCAGATATATTCAGCAGCTTTAGTCCCGACAGGAATGCAGCTGCCTGGACACCCGGCCCATGCTTGAGTTGTCGGTTACCTTGCTGAGCCTGCCGTGATCGAAATATGGCATTTGATTTGCTCCTGTTTCACCCGTCTGAACGCACGCACGCACACACACACAATGTCTGTCTCCACATTTCATTAACACCATGTCAAGTCTGTTAGTTCTGTGGTTGTGCTGAGGGAGTGCTGTTGGGCTACAGAAGTCTTGTCTGTCAGCTATTTGTGTTTTGCGTGTGTGATATGACTTCTGAGGGGAGAGGTTTGTTATTTCCAGGAAAACAAATTGAAAGCAGTACTCTTTTGATTTCTCCTGACATGCTCGTGTTGTTACATAGCACGATGCTATGTATTTTATTTAACAGCGAGAGAGAACAGAACGAAACATTCCAACCATGGATTAATATAACTAGCATTATACCATCACACCAATGTTTAGAATGAATGGAACAAGGCCTTTCTTTTAAGTTGCATTTGAATCTCCCGTCCAACAACCAGAGACATGCTCCATCTAAAAACATGAAAGCACCAACACACTTAACTTAATTGTGCTTTTGGAGGAGAGCATATCATGTGCCTATTACAGTAAACAAGGGCCATTCTCTCTCTCTCTCTCTCTCTCTCTCTCTCTCTCTCTCTCTCTCTCTCTCTCTCTCTCTCTCTCTCTCTCTCTCTCTCTCTCTCTCTCTCTCTCTCTCTCTCTCTCTCTCTCTCTCTCTCTCTCTCTCTCTCCCCTCCCCCAGAGCAAGCTGTTAATCCTAGACATGTGGCTGGGTTAGGGTGTAGACTAGACGTCCCGAGGAAAGGAAAGGAGGAGCGTCAGAGAGGACCCTGACTGGCTGTCTGAGAAATGAGAGAGAGGCCCCTGGTTTAATCTCCACCCTGCCTGCCTGCCGACGGAGCGTCAGATGGCTCTGACAGAGTGAGACCAGACCAGCCCACTGAGCCCAGATTAGGGGGCTTTGGACTTCTTAAAGCTGCTCGCTTCTTTTTTCTCCTCCTCCTTCACGTTTATCTCTATACTGGGATTCCTTCCTTGGCTTGGCCGGTCTTCACCTCACAGCTACCCCTCCCCCCGGACCCGAACCAGTTCCTCAAAATACTTACTGGTACTTAACCTGGCTAGACATTGAGAAGAGTGGCTTAATTAGGCAGCTTGTGGCTGTTTCCAGGGTGGAAAGAAAGGAAAGGACTCCGTTAGTTAGCGTACTGTAGAGTTGGTTAGCGTACTGTCGAGTTGGTTAGAGTACTGTAGAGTTAGTTAGCGTACTGTAGAGTTAGTTAGCGTACTGTCGAGTTGGTTAGAGTACTGTCGAGTTGGTTAGCGTACTGTAGAGTTAGTTAGCGTACTGTAGAGTTAGTTAGAGTACTGTCGAGTTGGTTAGCGTACTGTCGAGTTAGTTAGCGTACTGTAGAGTTGGTTAGAGTACTGTCGACTTGGTTAGCGTACTGTAGAGTTAGTTAGCGTACTGTAGAGTTGGTTAGAGTACTGTAGAGTTGGTTAGAGTACTGTCGAGTTGGTTAGAGTACTGTCGAGTTGGTTAGAGTACTGTCGAGTTGGTTAGCGTACTGTCGAGTTGGTTAGAGTACTGTCGAGTTGGTTAGCGTACTGTAGAGTTAGTTAGCGTACTGTAGAGTTGGTTAGAGTACTGTCGAGTTGGTTAGCGTACTGTCGAGTTGGTTAGAGTACTGTCGAGTTGGTTAGAGTACTGTCGAGTTGGTTAGCGTACTGTAGAGTTAGTTAGCGTACTGTAGAGTTAGTTAGCGTACTGTAGAGTTAGTTAGCGTACTGTAGAGTTAGTTAGCGTACTGTAGAGTTAGTTAGCGTACTGTAGAGTTGGTTAGAGTACTGTCGAGTTGGTTAGCGTACTGTAGAGTTAGTTAGCGTACTGTAGAGTTAGTTAGCGTACTGTCGAGTTGGTTAGAGTACTGTCGAGTTGGTTAGCGTACTGTAGAGTTAGTTAGCGTACTGTAGAGTTAGTTAGCGTACTGTAGAGGTGGTTAGCGTACTGTAGAGTTAGTTAGCGTACTGTAGAGGTGGTGTAGGACGGTGGTGGATTTTGTAGCTGAAGCCCTGGGTGCTGGAGTTGGAGCCTGACTGTATGGCTGGTGGACAGTGCTGCTCTCATCCACTCAGCTGGACGGTAGGAGGAGGGTGAGGGCAAGACAGGGGCACATGCCTGTACGCTTCAATTAATTAAACCAAAGCATTCTTGACTGTTTTCCAGGGATTTAAAGTACAGCTTAATGGGCCTAGCAGAACATATGGTATATCTATGTTTGTGGATAGCTGGAGTTGACATGCTGCATGTTTTTGTTGACACATACTTGATATCCGTGCATGGAATACAAAGACTACAGGTGTATTTATTGGCTTGTCAACATAGTAAGAACATCCAACAGGGCTGTGTGATTATTGTTCAACCTGAGTGACTGGTATCTTGTGGGAAAACACTTGTTGTTCTGCTTGTGTGTGTCTGTGTGTGCTTGTTTACATGAAGGCCCCCCTAGACCCCCCTACACACACACATACACACACACACACACACACACACACACACACCTCCAGTCCTGAGCAGAGCACAGAGAGACAATGACAGGAAATACATTAGCAGGACCTCCATTGTATCTCCCCATACGTCCTCATTTCCTGTATAGGAGTCAGTCTGGGTTGTCGTGGTGCTGGGGGAGGAGGAGAGGCTGGAGAGGGGAAACCTCTACCCATGTCCTCCACCCCCTGGAGCTGCTGTCCTCTAGAGGGGCTAGATGAGGGGGGGGTCTGTCTCGGTCTGGCCACAGGTGGAGAGGGCGTAATCCAGCTCCCTTCTGCTGCCTGTCTGCCTGCCTGACTGGATGGGTGGCTGGCTGGCTCTCTGGCTGTCTAACTCTAGTCAGAAGACCTCTGTGCGCTGTGTGATATCAAACTGTGTCTGCTGCTTCCATGCCCCTGTGATGGGATAAACAATGGCTTGGGTCCTGGAGCATTAGGCTGTCTGTCCTGCCGTCAGGCTGATGTGTACATAGCGTTATACTGTGACCTGTCTCTCTGTTAGCCTGCTTGACCTCCCCAGGCTAATTGCGAGCTTGGGGAGGAAGTGTCTGGTGCGTGAGACTACTGACCAGGCTGTACTGACCCTCACCGCTCTCCCTCTCTCCAGGTGTGCCACCACCCAGACTGCTTGGACCTGAACAACAAGAGCCCTCTTCACCTTTGTGAGTCATGTGACTCCCGCTGCCACCTGGAAGAAACAGACATGCACTTTGACCGGCACCCCCGCTTTGACCTGCAACCCCAAGGTACACAACACTACCCACCACAACAGTTACACACCCAGACTTCCTCCCCACTACATTTAGTGCCCAATCCTACACTCAGGTCAGGTCATATGCAGTGTTGGGAGTAGTGAACTACATGTAGTTCAATTAGTAATTTAACTACATTTTGTAGTAGCTTGGTGGTAGTTTAACTAAATTCACATTTTGGTAGTGTTTTCAGTAGTTAGCTACACCGCTACATGGCAGAAAAGTGACTAACTACTGGAACTACACACTACTTTTTTTTTTCAAGTAGGCAATCATTTCCTTTCTTTTTTGGCATCAGACCTGCCTAATTCTCACTTGAAACAGTTTTTGTGTTTAATAGACTAAATTACACATTCTGTCAGCATCTGACTCCAGAGTGATCTGTTCTTGCAATTTGTAGTCTATGACATTTCAGAATTGGATATGATAATTTTTCACCAAGTAGTTTGGATGTAGTGAGCTACTTTTTCTAAGTTACTTTAGTTAAATAAGCTATATTTTTCATAAGGGTAGCTTTAGTATAGCTTCACTTCTTCCAGTGTGAAGTAATTGGTAGCTTGGTAAACTATTTTCAGAGTAGCTTACCCAACACTGGTCATATGACAGGTCAGGTCAAGGTTCCCAGAGCAACACTTGCATCGAAACCGTTGAGTCTAAGAAATGGATTTCCCCCAACCATAATACATGCATGAGAATAAACGCTAGAACATCTTCCTGTTCAACCACTGACTTCCCAGTTAGTCGTGACTGCCTTCCACAGTTAGAAGAATTGATAAAAGTTTAGAATTTCCTTTTAGTATTTATTCAGGCTAGATTAAACTGTGTTATTAAGGAAAAGTGTTATTAAAGAGTATTATTAAAGATCTCTAACAGATATTCTGTGTAACCCCCCTGAAAGGTTCAATCCTGGCCCGGAACGTTTCGACACGCTCCTGTCCCCCCCGCACCAGCCCCCCCTCTGACCTAGAGGAGGAGGACGAAGGGGGCAACGACCGAGGGTATGTCACTCCCGTTATGTCAATGATCCAAACATCATCACTTTGTCTCTGTCTGTCTGTCAACATGGCGCTCGTCATTTTGGTTTGAAGGACAAAATGTACACTAGACGAGTGAGGGGAGTCATCTTTGACAGCGCTGCTCTATTAATATACAATAGTCGTGGTTATGTTTCAGTTAGTGTTGACCTGTTATTCCATAGATCAGGGGTGTCAAACGTCCGGCCCGCGGGCCGGATCAGGCACGCAAGCGGGTTTAATCCGGCCCGCGAGATGATTTTGTAAAGTATAAAAATGGGCTGCAATTTTTCTATAAAATAAACTGCTGTTCCAATTGCGTCCACTGGATGGCGCAATAGCAATTGTGTTAAGCAAGCAAACTGTTTATACCGGGGCAGAGCAAGTAGGTCAAGCAACTGCAGCCAGTCCGGATGAGCTACTTTGTTTTGCCCACGATATTTATTACGGTTTCTACTTTTAACATTATGTGCTTTGGCACCCTCATTGCCCCAATATGTCTCTGTCAAAAAGAGAAAAGTGGACGCAGAGTGCAGTGTTCCAAGAAAAATGGTCATCCTCCTATTTATTCACGGAATTGAATGGGAAAGCTGTATGTTTGGTGTGTTCACAGCATGTTGCAGTGCTGAAAGAATATAACCTTCGTCGCCACTATGTGAGTCTTCATGCCGACAAATATGACAACTTTCAAGGACAGCGGAGAAGAGAGAAGGTGAATGAACTGTTGGCGGGTCTGAAGAAACAGCAGTCTGTGTTTACTCACAGCCGAGACATCAGTGACGCTGCAGTGAAAGCTAGCTACCTCATTGCTAATGAAATCGCAGTGGCTTCAAAACCATTTAGTGAGGGTGAATTTGTAAAAACATGCATGATGAAGGCAGCGGAGATTGTGTGCCCTGAAAAGCCCCAGGCTTTTGCAAATATCAGCCTGACAAGAAACACAGTTGCAGACAGGATTTCCGATCTTTCAGTGGATTTGGACAGCCAGTTGAAGCAAAAAGTAAAGTCATTTATTGCGTTTTCGGTTGCAATTGATGAAAGCACGGACATTACATTGTCATCCGCGGAGTTGATGACACATTGACCGTCACCGAGGAGTTTGTGGAGTTGGTGCTGATGACAGATACAACGACAGCAGCTGATATTTTCACTGCACTCGTCGGCGCGCTGGACAGGGTCGGAGTGGACTGGTCCCGCGCTACAGATGGTGCGCCCTCAGTGATCGGGAAAAAAGCAGGCGTTGAAACAAAGTTCAGAGAGAAAGTGCAATCTGCAAATGGAGGACGTGATTTTTGGTCTTTTCACTGTATTTTGCACCAGGAGGCTTTGTGTTGCAAGTCATTAAAGATGGATAATGTTATGAAGGTGGTCATCCAAACTGTTAATTTCATCCGATCCAGAAGCCTGAATCACTGTCAGTTTGACAGCCTTCTCAGAGAAAAAGACCACATCTATGGCCTGCCATACCACACTGAGGTAAGATGGTTAAGCCGAGGTGCTGTGCTGAGGCATTTCTTTTATTTACGAGAAGAAATTGAACAGTTCATGGAAGAAAAGGGCAAACCAGTGTTAGAATTTCATTCCGCAGAATGGATGCAGGACCTTGCATTTCTGGTGGATGTTACAGAGCACCTGAATAACTTGAACAAACAGCTGCAAGGGCGCAACAAAGTTGTCACGCAGTATTATGACAGCATACGTTCTTTCAAGTTGAAGCTGTCATTGTGGGAGACGCAACTCGCCGGTGGCGATGCAGCTCACTTCCCTTGTCTGAAAAATGTGTGCGCAACCCAACATGTGGCAGACATGAAGCGGTTCAAAGATAAAATAACGGGTCTGTTACGGGAGTTTGAGCAACGCTTTCAGATTTTTGGTGAACTGGAGAAAGACTTCAACGTTTTTTGCTCGCCATTCACCGTGAATCCCTCTGATCTGCCCGTCAGCATCCAACTTGAAATAATAGACTTGCAGTGTGACTCGGATTTGAAGGGCAAATTTGCCGCAGCTGGCTTGGACACATTTTATCAGAATCTCTTGCCAGGCTACCCCAACTTGACAGCCCTCGCTGCAAAACTGTTGTGCATGTTTGGAACCACATATCTTTGTGAGCAAGTTTTCTCTGTAATGAGCATAAATAAAACAAAGCTGCGCTCAAGGCTCACGCACAAGCACTTGAATCACATCCTGAAATTGGCTGCCACTAAGGATGTGACGCCTGATATTGATGCGCTGGTGAAAGCTAAAAGATGCCAGGTATCAGGAGTCAAATAAACTATGCAACCCCACTTAAAGTGCTGCATGAGACACCCTGATATAGTTCTGTGATCTGTGATATACTTCTGTGAATCACTGAGGCATTGTGTGTTTGTGTGTTCTTTTTCTTTAGAATTTTCAAATAAACTTGGTGTTTTATGATTAATAGTGATGTTGTGCTTGTACTATTTTGGACACACTGTCCTCAGGCTCCAGCTTTATGTTTTATGTTGATCGTATTAAAACAAAGAAAACAATCTGAAGTTGTTGTTTTTAAGTTATATATACCATGATTTTACCGGTCCGGCCCACTTGGGAATAGATTTTCCTCCATGTGGCCCCTGAGCTAAAATGAGTTTGACACCCCTGCCATAGATGTTCCATTACACTATGGGGGTTAATGTGTGAATGATTTATTCAATATTTGTGTAAATTAATGTGCATATGACTGTTGGTTTTTTCCAGGGAACGTAAAGTTGGGGGGTTGAAGTTGGTGAAGAAGAAACCACGCCGACGGCACACTGATGTGAGTATTGATACAGCCGGGCAGGGGTGCGACATAGAGATACACCCCTAAGGAAACCACATCTCTCTACCTCAGTTCCTAATAGTATTGGGTCAAGTCTGTTGGTCTTATTGTATGTGGTGAAAAGTTAGATTGTATGATGATCACAGTGCCAACAGGATTCTCTGAGGCCGCGTTAGTTCTCTGTGGCAGCCAGGGAGTGATGTATAATGGTCTCCAATGGTCCGTTCCTGAGTGTTCTTAGCCAGCCAGCCTGCTAGTAAAGGGCCTCCCTGTGTATCTACTGAGAGACAGATCACTATGGGAGTTCTGACTGGGCTCTTCAGTTCGACAGCCATTAACTTCCACTGTGTCTGTCGCCCCCTGCAGGACCCCAGCAAGGAGTGCTTCAGCCTCAAGTTTGATCTGAACGTGGACATCGACACAGAGATCGTCCCCGCTGTGAAAAAGAAGACCCTAAGGTGAGAAAGAAGGCGACTGGGGAGTGGTGGGATCATTATGAATGGTTTGACTAAGCCTGTAAGGCAGGGATCATCAACTAGATTCAGCCGCTGGCTGATTAATTTTTTTCTTGAGCGGATGTTCAGGGGGCCGGAACATAATTACAAATCCTTTGTAGACTGCAAATTGACCGCAAGAAGCCCAAACGGATATAATATTTGACTAAAACAAAATAATTTCAAACCTTGCTTACATTTGTATATGATCACATATATATATCTCTATTATGCATGGGAATACTTTGGAACAGATTTCCAAAGTAAAAATCACTTGGAGCTGGATTGCTAGTGTTTTTACAGTCTTTTGTGTCCAACAATTTAAAAACCAGTTGGGAAACCCTGCTGTAGGGTTTGGTCTGGCTTGTCCAAGCCATGGTACCATAGTGATATACAATATAATACCGTTCTACTGTTCTATTCTTTGGATAGGACACACTGTATTACATAATATGCTATGAATGGTCTCTGTTAACTCTATGCTCTCTATCCTGTGTTTATATAACTGTATTGTGTGAATGGTCTTTGTTAACTCTGTTCTCTCGGTCTTGTGTTTTCCTCTATTCCAGGGAGGTGATGGGTCCTGTGTTTGAGCGTAAAGGTATTGAGTTATCCCAGGTAGATCTGTTCCTGGACCAGTCCAACACTCCGCTGTCCCTCAACTTTGAGGCTTACCGCTTCGGGGGGCACTATCTCAAGGTCAAAGGTAACTGCATCAGAGGACCAGTCAGCATACACCAGAACACCACATCTTATTTTGGTTCCCTCAAGTTTCACAATGAATAAACTAGAATAGAATATATTAACTATATTTTCCCATTGAATCTACCTCTGTCTGTGGATTTATGGGTGTTTTGAGTCTAAACCAACAAAGGTACAATGTGTTTAAACTTTTGATTACTTCCCAGCACTGACAACTAGATTTTTAGGGATGACAAAACATGAAACAAACACCAATCTAATGAATTGGCCTTTATTAGAGAATATTTGGCTTCTCTTTTTACCCCCCAAGCATAAACAATCCCTGGGTGGGACAGATTGCAGGGCCTTAGTTTCCTGTAACTCCCTTGGTTCAGAAGAAACTGGACATGGCGTCCCCCATCTTGGATCCCTGCATGAGACTATTATCTGTAGCAGCAAATCATCAAATATTTTTTGGGATTTGTCACGTGCCGAATACAACAGGTGCAGACTTTACCGTTAAAATGCTTACTTAAGAGCCCTTTCCCAACAATACAGAGTTAAAAAGTAAGAAAATTAGCAAATGAAAATAGTAACACAATAAATAACAATAATGAGGCTATATACAAGGAGTACCGGTACTGAGTCAATGTGCAGGGGTACGAGGTTGTTGAGGTAATATGTACATATAGGTAGGGGTAAAAGTGACTAGGCAATCAGGATAGATCAGTGGAGGTTCTTAATAATGGCTGGAACGGAGCGAATGTAATGGCATCAAACCATGTGTTTTATGTATTTGATACCATTCCACCCCTCCTCACCTCACTGTCCCCACCTAGTCTGAACTGAAGAAACTCATCTAGTGCAATCTGCAGCATTTTAGCCAATCATCTTAAAACCTGGCCTTGAAGGAGTGTCTTTACACAATCCAATGTTTAAGTGGGATTTAAGACTATCCACTTGATTAGAGGTAATGTTTTAGAGCCTGTGGAGAGAGAACTTCAACAGGAAGCTAGAGCAAAAAAAAAAAAAAAAGAATGTTATGTTTTATGGGATGTATTTTTCTATTTCAAATAACTAGCTTCAATAAAGATAATTTTTAAACAGGAAGCTAACCCTCCATGTTGGTTCCTCCTCAGCGCGGCCAGGTGATGAACTGAAGGTTGAGCAGGGGGTGAAGGACCTGCGGTCGCTCAGTCTGCCCAACATGAAGCCCTCTTTGGTGGACCAGGGTCCCTACATCCTTACCCCCGGTAGTGAGACGGTGGAGCACGGCTCCCTTGGACGCAAGGAGGGCAACGTCGACCTGCTGGTCAGTGCAGCCTCTACAGTATGTTCTCACTCACACACTACACCCGATGTACACCAAATCTCTTTCTCTCACACACAAACCACACACACATTAAACACACACACACATACACATACACAAACATATTCATGCAATAGCTAAATACATTCATACAGACACTTGTAAGCACACTTAAACTATAAATCCTATCTGACACTACCTCCTCATCTCTAAAACCTCTTTAAACTTTTGTTGTGACTTCCTCCCACTTTCCATAATCTCATCCTTCATCCTGTGATGCCTTTTCTTCATGTAGTGGATAATTCTATGTAGTGATAATAAGCCAGTCATTACCATTACCTCATCCTCCATTACCTCTCTATCTTTCCTCCCATCTGAACACTTAAACCCTGCTTATCGATTTTATCTCATAACTTCTGTACTGTGCCAGCCTACACTATGTTTCCTACTAGCCCGGGCTGTGCCAGCCTCCACTGCAGCCCTCTGAGCCTGCTGTGAGACTGGTGACCTCACACAGGAAGAGGCGCTGCCTCTGGCTGCTTCCTGCGACTGACAGGAAGGACCAAGAAGTGTTCACTTTGGGCTGGATAAGATGTGCTGAGAAAGGGTGGCTGGCTGCTCTGTTGGACAAGAGGTGAACTGGTACTAAACACAGGCATGCTTTCCATAGCTGTGTATCGAGTGACAAAGAGAGAGGCTTGAATTATCAGGCTCAACCTTCCCTCAAGATAATATCTATGGTTGGTGCTATGCTCTTTCTCTGCCAGTGCACATTGCTTTGAAGCTTGTGTGGACTAGCCCTCTGTGGTTACATAGCGAAAAACAAGTCAATGGGTGTGAACGGTGAAGCGCCTTCCAGACAAGTCTAGACCCACTCAGCACTTGCACACGCAGGTGAGACGAGGTAGCGTTGCGTGCACTGAAAACATAGGTGTGATGTCATTCCGACCGTGCCCCTGGGCTAGGAAACAGGTATAGGCGGGGATAGAGCTGAGGTTGCTGTAATGTAACAGGGCTTTAGTGTCCGTCTGTCTGTGGATGGGCAAGTCACCAGCCTCGGACATTAATCATGGGCCTGTCTGATTAGTCAGGAGTTTGGTCATACTGTTCCTCTCCATTCCTGTCTTTGTTTAGTTAGAAGTGTCTCATTCAGTCAGCAGTTAATGCTTGACAAGTCCCCTTCAGTAAAATACATAGGCTCTTCTTGGCTACTAAAAAGCCATATGCTAAGAAATGTTGCCTGGTACAACCTTTTTCAGTACATGTAATTAATTGTTGTAACATCAGCTCAAACGGACAACTCTTGGAACTATAACGACTGCAGCAGTTCTCACCATGTCCTCAAGGGGGAGATAACTAGTAGAGAAAGGCTACACACTTTCCATCCTGTAGAATCAAATCAAATCTTATTGGTCACATACACATATTTAGCAGATGTTATTGCGGGTGTAGAAAAATGCTTGTGTTCCTAGCTCCAACAGTGCAGTAGTATTTAACAATGCACAACAATTCACAAATCTAAAAGTAAAAGAATGGAATTAAGAAATATGTAAATATAAATATTAGGACGAGCAATGTCGGAGTGGCATGTTATTGACTAAATACAGTAGAATATAATACAGTATATACATATGAGATGAGTAAAGCAGTATGTAAGCATTATTAAAGTGACTAGTGTTCCATTATTAACGTGGCCAGTGATTCCATGTCTATGTATATAGGGCAGCAGCCTCTAAGGTGCAGGGTTGAGTAGCTGGGTGGTACCCAGCTAGTGATGGCTATTTAACAGTCTGATGGCCTTGAGATAGAAGCTGTTTTTCAGTCTCTCGGTCCCAGCTTTGATGCACCTGTACTGACCTCGCCTTCTGGATGATCACGAGGTGAACAAGCTGTGGAGCGCTACACTGTGCTATGCATTGCTTAATATAGTATTCCAACAGAGCACAGGGTCTGGGAGAGATTGAGGTCAAATTAAACATGCCGGACCTTATGGGTGCTGACCTCAGCCCTTTAAACTACACACTGACCCTTCCAAGCCTGCCTGGCTGGCTGGCTGGCTGCTCTGTACCGTACAGAAGACTTTGCTCCAGGTAGTTTAAATATTTATCTAGCAACAGGATACAGCTTGGCATAACGATGAATTGAGCCAGGCAGGCTTCAAATAGAACAGACAAATTCTGCTTCTCTTAAAGGAGCGTCCGTTGTGTATGAATGGAATATTACAAGTTTGTAATATTATGTGTGCCATAGAGCTTGGAAAGTTATAGGTACTGGCAGCCTATGATTTGCCTGATGACTCGCACTGAATTCTTCCTCTGCTCTATCGTTCGCTACATACTTCAGTCTGAATCTGCCGTCATTGAATTTGTTTGTGGTGCTGAGGGGCATTGTACAAAACAAAGTCATCAGTGTTTGGATCGTCTCTAACCAATCAGAGCATCAAAGCCAATTACGAATGTTGAAAACGTCGCTTTACCCACGTGTGTTCTGGATCTGGCCCAACCCATCGGTTTCTGTTTTCACATTGACCTTAATCACGAATACAGATTAAGCCTGTTCACCCATTTCCCCCTCCCCAATTACCACTGTTGATGTCTCTCACCAGACCAGAGAAACCAAAGGTCTGGGATGGGCAGGGCTGTGTAGGGCTCATTATCGTGTGATGGCACGTAGATACTAGATACTCAACCTCTCATCAAATTCTGTGCAACACTCACACAGTCCCAATGCAATCCCCATGCCCAGCCAGAGCATAGCACTAACCCTCTGCCTACCTACCTAGCTAGCTCAGAGGTAGAGGTTTCCTTTCTCCAGAGGTACTGGGCAAAGATTACTGGCACCTGGAATAACCCATGGCACAAGTGGTGGTAGACTGGCAGGGCTGTGTCAAAAATGTGTTTATAAAAGTTTGACCAAAGGTGAAATTACTATTAGTATAATTGTGTCCAAGAGTTGGAGTTTCATATTGTACAGGCTTTGGAAAATGCTAGTCGCTGTGTAGGCCTAATGGAACTTTCGAATAATAATAATAATAAAATAATAAATAATAATAAACCATTTTATTGATCATCTAAGCTGTTGGCGGCAACAGTCACCTGGTTTACAACAAGTACTTCAAACAGAATGCGGTGGACGCTTGGTATCATTTGATTTACAGTACCTATCTAGATCACATCTATAACAGTGATCTTTGGACATTTTATAAGGCCTTTATGTAATTTGCACCATTTGGTTGCCATAGATAATAATAATAATAATAATAAAAATTACAATTACAATTATACAACATTGCCAAGGTGGGAAGATACGATTCACCTGCTCAGAATGAACGGCGTTTGACATATAGACAGACTCATTACAAAGCCTTGTCACTGTGAACTCATCTGACCTTGGGTAAGATAGAATAATATTTTCTTATAGCAGTTGATTATTTTCAGTCTGTTGTATCCCATAAAAGTATTTGATTGGATATGCCAAACCCATCTACCAATGACTGTTGTGAAATGTGATGGTGCACGAATTCCTGATTTAAAAAGAAACGAGAAGAGCAGTCCAGTACAATAGAGCACAGATGGGAATATGATTCAGAAGGAAGACTCATGGGAATCTCTCTACATCCTCACATGTCCATCCGTCCTTGTCTGTCGTAGAAGGTCAGTGGACTCCCTTATCTAATAGAGTTTCAGATGACCCCCATTCCCATCAGTCAGTCACTCTGTAAACTAGATGCTGACATGGGCTTGCAATAATATAACCAGTAGAAACTCTACACACACACACACACACCAAGTCAACCAGGGCTTGTGTTCCACCCAGGTTTATAGTAGAAGGTGAAATGATGGTCTACCCTAGAGATGTCTGTGGAACTGGAGTGGCCAGAGGGAGGGGGAAGAGTCTTGTGTAATGGACAGGTAAGTAGACTGGGGGATGGGGAGAAATATTACAGGAGTTGAATAGCCTGGAGGGTTCAAGGAACCATAACGCAGGCAGCCCTCATCTTTTAGAGGAAGTGGCTCGCGGGCATTCCACTGCACACCCTCTCATGATAGAGACGCTAAACACATGCACTCACACACACACACACACACACACACACATTTACGTCATTTAGCAGACGCTCTTATCCAGAGCGACTTACAGTTAGTGCATACATTATTATTTTCATACTGGCCCCCCGTGGGAAACAAACCCACAACCCTGGCGTTGCAAACGCCATGCTCTATCAACTGAGCTACCTCCCTGCCTGCCAATCCCTCCCCTACCCTGGACGACGCTGGGCCAATTGTGCGCCGCCCCATTGGTCTCCCGGCTGCGGCCGGCTACAGCAGAGCCTGGATTCGAACCAGGATCTCTAGTGGCACAGCTAGCACTGCGATGCAGTGCCTTAGACCACTGCGCCACTCGGGAGGCCACACACACACACACACACACGCACACACTTAATGATACTTGCACACATAGACAATATTGAGGTTAATCATTATAATTCAGACATGCATGTTTGGTTATATTATACAGTATTAATTTAAATGTATTATTAACTGACTTCAAAAACTGTAGGACTACAGTGTCCTGTGTATTGATGAAAGTGCTTTGGTGATGGTAGCAGGAAGTAGGTTAAGGGGAAAAACAGTTGTCATAATTTATTTATCTTTCACTACACAGTGTGATATTCCCCACTAAGCACAGAGCTCACATGCATGTCTTTCCCCCTAGACTACAGTAGTGATTGTTCTGCTCAGAATAGGCTAACAAAATGAACAGCTCATTCATTTCAGGCCATCAAACCTCTGTGTGAAATACACAATGAGGACAATCAGCAATTTGCGCAATAGTCGTTTGAATGAAAATGGGGAGGAGTCGCATGCACTTGCACTCCTGTTCAGTGAAATGAATACCCATTCATTTACATTTACCTCATTTAGCAGACACTTTTATCCAGAGCGACGTACAGGAGCAATTAGGGTTAAGCGCCTTGCTCAACGGCACATCGACAGATTTTTCACCTAGTCGGCTCGGGGATTCGAACCAGCCACCGTTCGGTTATTGGTTCAACGCTCTTTACCGCTAGGCTACCTGCCACCCCGTTCACACATCTCAGCTTCACTAAGAAGAAACAAATTGACATATTAATAACTTTAATGTTTTTGTTCTTTGATAGACAACTCCGCTGTGAAAATGCTAGATTTTGTTCGATTGATATTTCATTGCTCTTGGATATTAGATGCTGAAATATACAGGCTGTAGTGTAGATGTGGTCTGCATTGGTGATTCAACCAAGTACTGTAAAGCAGTGTCATTAAATATTGCAATGCTGAACCATGACCTCAATTGAAACCCAAGTTGTTTATCTAACAATCCCTACCTGGCATATGCATGTCTTATAGAAGGTTTGTTTATCCAGCGTGAATGAGGATATTTCTGTGTACTAAGTGTGGTGTTATGTGTAAAATAGGCCTACTGTGTTGTTGAGCATGCTGGGCCAGGTGGGGACTAATGTCTGCTGTTTATGTCCAATCGGGTGGGAACTCAGGTATGACTGGGAGGGGCTAGGAGCCAGTTGAACTGCTGCAGGAGCAGTAGGTGTGTGTGTGTGTGTGTGTGTGTGTGTGTGTGTGTGTGTGTGTGTGTGTGTGTGTGTGTGTGTGTGTGTGTGTGTGTGTGTGTGTGTGTGTGTGTGTGTGTGTGTTTAATGTGTGAGACTCGGACAGTAGAGTGTGTTGAGGCTTGAGGAGAGAAGGGAGGACACACAGCATTTTTATGATCCAAGTGTGAACATTGACCTGCCAGGAGACACAGAGAGTCAGGCACTACTGCTCTGGTGACCGACAGAAGAAGTAGCTACAACCTTCCTCCACCTCAGCACTTCACTGTGCTTTGGACTTCTTCCTATTTTTTTTGAGCTGTCATGTTTTTTTTTATCTTGTAGAGACTTTTGGATTTCAGATCTTCCTAAATGAAAGTTTACATTTGTACTTTCTTTGGACTAGTTTTGCATCTACAGTAAGTGAGGATTGAGAATGGTGCGTTTTAATCGCCTCTCATCCTGGTATAGCTGGGACTTACTGCATGTGGAGGGTATTCCTGAGGGTCTTCCTGAATCAGCCCCTCTCCAGAGCCCAACGCCAACACAATGTCAGGTGAGACAGACAAACAGAACCACTAGGTCTCTGTACCTCTGTGGTTGCAGTATTTAAGTTGATATTAGACAAAATGCCATTGTAATGAATGCCATCTTAAATGTAATGCTTAGGCAATGATTGCTGTAGTTTTGATCTGACACAAAACTTTACAGAATTAGCTGCATGAGCAGAATTCTCAATCTGTAACCTTAGTCAAGGGGGAGATTGTATCTGATTATTGATCTCTTGGCCATGGGCATGATGGAAAACCCCAGCAGGGTTGTGTGTGTGTGTGTGTGTGGTGAACAGTGGAGACACCACTCATGCTGGTGGCCTCTTGTAGTGACACATTTGGGTCCCATTCTGACCATTGGCCTCTATTATCAGTGATATCTGGCTTACCAGGTGATTCATCTCTTCCCCTTTATGTCAATGCTTCTTTGTATCCACCGTGGCACTGGCTATGGTCGTGTGTGCAAATACGTGTTTGCTTTTTCCCTGTATTTGAGTGTGTGTGTGTGGGTTTGTATGTGTCCATGAGGCTAGGAAAGTTAATGTCACACTGTTTTCCCATTGTTAATCAGCCTGCCTGATCAAGGGGCCTCTTATCGCTGAATAACAACAGACCTGATAGGCCAGTAGCACTGTAGAGGGAGAGGGTGGAGAGAGTGAGTGGGGGGGTTGCTGCTACTGCATGATCGCTTAGCTACTTTCAATACAATCCTCCACCCAGGCCCCTCAGGGGTTTTGGCACTTAAAGATTTTCCCCATCCAAACCAAGGTTAAGACCACAAACGGCAGAGATAAGATAAGGAGCTGACTCGACACAAGACTTGATATCATTAACCTGCTTGGAGCTGACCGTGACTGCAGACTGCTGAGGGCCACCAACCCTAGTTCCCAGACCTGTCAGTAGGGTTTTAGGTCAGGGTCCTCTCTGTTATTAATGGAGGGTGACTGATAGGTCTACACAGAGGCCAGGTGAAACTCGTGTAAACACCATAGCTTAGAGAGGGCTGGTTTGATAGACAGGGCCACACAGAGATGTCGGTAAAACAATAAACACCATCTGTAAGATGGGGCTGTTTAGTCAGGTGTTGACTGCTGCTCTTTTGAGTAGAAGTGTTCTGTAATATCTGCTGTTTTTGTAAGTAGACTACCATTACAAATGGATCATTTAAATAGCCTATGTTGAGAAATACAGGAGATCAATGCTAAAAGAAGGACAGGAATCCCAGTTGATAAGATATTACCTGAATTTGATGGCTTGTAGTTGATCTGCCATGTTTTGAGAAAGTGTTTGCTTAGTCATATCTGTGAAGAATAGGTAAGCACACTTTATTTGTTGAAACGGGCACTACAAGGGATTTTCCCCTTCAGGTCAGTACTGGGCATTTGTTTCCTTGTTACATTCAACCAGGAAAGCGTTGTGGAATGTTGTGTGTACACGGGCAAACCAAAACAGAGTTGATTGAGGAATACATCGACCTAATGTGTGGGGAACTTTGGTTCAAACTAGTGATGGGTCGTTCATGAACGAACAGCTCCATTTTCGGTGAATGTCAGGAATCGAATCTCATCTGTGAAAGAGCCAATCATTTGGCTCCCTGATTTGCATACTGCTATACTACTTTTTGAGCTCCAGACTAGGGCTGTGACGATCATGGAAATTTGGATGACGATCATTGGTCATTGGTACCATTATAACCATGCGAATAGCAACAATAAAACATCTGATGCACATTTTCTCCTTTCCTTTGCTCTTGACTGCTGCTGCAGGGATGTGGGCATTGCCTAGGCAACTGAAAACTTGTTTGCTACAACACCTTGCTTGTTTTAGCAAGGAGCAACAAAGTTTCATTACATTTACGTCATTTAGCAGACGGTCTTATCCAGAGCAACTTACAGGAGCAATTACGGTTAAGTGCCTTGCTCAAGGGCACATCAATAGATTTGTCACCGGGTCGGGGATTCGAACCAGCGACCTATCGGTTACTAGCCTAACACTCTTAACCGCTAGGCTACCTGCTGCCCCTTTGTCACATTGTAGAGTCCATATTGCCGCCCCCTTCTGCCGCCCACATCAGAAGTTGTAGAGTCCATGTTAGAGCAGAAACGGACTAACCTATAAATGCCCGGCCGTCCCATCTTCAGTCAGCTCAACAACAAAAATTCCACACAAAAAAACGTATCATTTTTAACGGTTATGACCAGGGCATAAAATTAACTTTTTGATCCATCAGATTTAAAAATCTACCAGCCACTCAGATTTTTTTACCAGCCTAAATTATTTTTTTGTTTGCTAAAATTACAACAACAAAACAAAAAACGGATGAGCATGCTTTATGTTTCTAAAACAATAAATGTATTACTAGTAAGAAGTAATGTGGTAAATTGTTTAATTTCATTTGTCTTTTAACCAAAATATCATGAGACAAATGTTTACCTGCCCCTTTAAGGGCATGAGGTTACTGTGGTAGCGTGACTTGAGTCATGTTTGTGCCTGTGAGATTGAGTCTGACTAGTAGCAGCTTGTCTTCTCTTCCCTAGCAGTTGAAACAACCTAGCTTGTGAACAAAACAATGTAAATAACCAAGAAACTTTTATGCCTGTGTGCAGAGCTTCTAAAAATGAATATTTCACTCAGCTCTTCACTTGCGCATAGCCAGGCAGTGTTGCAGGGCGAGGTGGAATAGGCTATATAGGATTCATAGTTCTTTGACTTTGTGCGATTTAATTGACCAGCTGTGAAACAAAACGGCAGAAATACTTTGGAAACAGCTACTGCAGCATTTATTTTACTATAAATGTGATCATACTTGACTATTGACGAGTGAAATGCTCGCACTGTGGAGCCCTGACCACCCGCCAATGTGGCAGGTGAAATAGACATCTTACCCGCATTTGGCAGGTGGCAGGTGTTAATTTTAGGCCCTGGTTATGACGGTCTTCATCCATAACCGTCGGTTACATGGTTATACGGTAATTGTGCCAGCCCTACTCCTGATTATCTGTAGATAAGCTATAAAAACATTATCTGAAAATGGTAATTCCTCACTGCAGGAGCAATTGGTGGTGAGGAGAGAGCCTCATTCTTGTCCACGCTCCATTTATGCAGTGTGTTAAAAATATAGATATTGTATTTGAACTCACGTTTCACGAGCTGACATAATGGTAGTCAACCTTTTAGGCTTTACATTAGACATGTGCTGTTTTCATAATTTTTTTTTAAGCACTACTTTATGAAGAGCCACTTGTGAGGCAAATTAATGGCTCTTTTAGCTGAACGGAGCCAAAAGATACGTCTCAATGAAAAAGCTTGGAATGCCCATCAGTAGTTCAAACTACAATAGAGCAAGACTTTGTCGTCATTTCACTGTGGTAAAGGCCTAACTAAGGCTCTCACCATTTCAGTAATACATGCTTTTTTAACTCGCTCATTGCCTCTTTTTTTTCTACCCCTGGAGACATTCCCAGATGAATGTCTATGTGACAATCTGCTTTGCTCCCAAAGGCAAAACTGTCCTTGTGAGTCTGTTTCTATATGCCTGGTACATGCGTCATACCAGGGACGGCCTGAATACATGTCTGTTCTGTACAGCTGTAGACTAACAGTTTCATTTACAATCAGGAGGCATGCCAGATTTGAATGATAAAGCTGCAAAGCTGTCAGTCAGTTTGGAGAGAAATGCATTGGTTTAAAAGAAAAGGAAAGGGGGGGGTGTTGTTGTTGGAGTCTGTGGGGTATTCAGAACAGTCAGAACAAGGAAGTTGGACGTCAGAGGTGGCTCTAAACAAAGGGCCAAAGAGCCACTATGAACAGATGAACAGTTGGCAAGTCTTCAGCAGCACCAGGATGTCTGTTCTCTTCTACCCTGCAAGCTGTTGTTCTGTCCACGCCCCCTTTATGCAGATCAGCGACACACACACACTCTCACACTTTTCCTGAAGCCCCGCCTCCTCTTCCTTTCCTCCTCAACACAATGGGGCAGGCAGGATCCTCCTGGTTGCTATGACTCCTGGACAGTGGCTGTGTGAAATTCTAGGCAGGCAGCAGGCTCAGTCATCACAGCAGGCTTCACCTCTCAGCGTTAGGACAGCGGGACTTGAAGGACTACCACAGAGTTCAAAGATGAGTCCTGGGGTGGTGCTCATGGTGTGTTCATGGAGATAGAAAGGACACAAGAGCCACAAACATCAAAACCTGGACTCTTTCAACTTGAGCAGGACATCTCCGCTCATAACTTGACTTTAGAAGTGCTTTTTTGATGGGGAACAACTTCTCGTTGTTGCAGCTGTCGCTCTCTGGGGCTTTCCCCTCTTAGTCTTAGGGCTCTGGCTCTCGTGTGTGTGTGTATCGGAGAAGGACGAAGAGAGGTTTAACTTGAGAGAACACTGCAGCTAGGTCCGGTCCGGAACGGGCTGCAATCAATGAGTCTCTAACTGAAGGATTAGGATGGTTTTTGTAATCTTTGACATGCCGCTGGTTTCAATGGTGAGTACTATACTGCTTACATTGTGTGAAACTTCAGGGAGCCTTTCCCTTACTGTATCTCTGTTAGACGTGTACATCGATCTGTCAGGGAGAATTAGACATCCCAGTTTAGACAGCAAGTCTTGAAGTCACATTAGGGTATTGCAGTTGTGGTAGCAGAGGCTTAGCCTACTTCTCTTTGGGGTGGTGGGCATAGTGCCAGGACTTTGTTTTGTGCTATAGTGTATTGAAACTCATGATTTCAGAAATGTCCTGCAAATGACTGATACTGTGTCGTTTTTAGTTTTGGTAAAATGTTCGTTACCATATACTACTCTAAAAAGCATGTCGCTAAAACTAGAATCACATTTTTCTCACCTACCATGCTCTGTGTATCTGTTGCCAGAGCATTCCCGTGCTAAGCTAATAGGAATTTAGCCTCTCTGGTCTAGCCCAATGAGTCCAGAGTCTCTCTCTCTCTCTCGCTCTCTCTCTCTCTGTGTCCACTTCCTGCACCTGTGTCCTTGTCCTCTTGGCCAAAATCCCCCTGGTCAGAGCTGGATGAGAGGCCACAATGTTTGCTCCACTGAAGCAGTTATATCTAAATATAGTGGATGGGAAATTATGCTTGAGTCATTTGTTACTTTCCCTCTCGATCTTATCCCACGTTGATACTAAAACAGAGGAGGAAAACATCCCCAGATATGAAGTAACAGTTCATACTACTTTGGATAGGAGGAGAAGATTGTAGTGTACTACAGAGATTGGTCTAAAAGTGGTTGCTGCATGAAAGCCTTTAAAGAATCCCGAAAGGTAATACATTTTGAACAGTATTGTTTATAGATGGGTACAGTAGATAATGTGTGTCTGCAGAGAGCGAGAGAGTGGTTTGCTGTTGCTCCTCTCCATCTGACAGTTTACCACACCACTTGTCAATGCTAACCTGCCTCTTTGTGTACATTCTCACTATGGATCATGAACTGTAGACGGAGACCTCTCTTTTTCTCTTATCCTCTGCCTATGGTTTGTTAGCCACCCAGAATGGCGTGAAAGGGAAATAGTTGAGATTGAGAGCAGTGGATAAGAAAACAGCAGTCAATACCTTGGAATTGATGTACCTTTCTACTGTGACATGAACTGAACACGGGTCAATGGCCCAGCGACTCCCTAGTCCCCACTAGCAGAGTACACTGCACTGACACACTGTCTCTCTCTGATGGTAAAAACAACTGTTTCCTCAGATACTGAGGAGGCCCATGTTTGTTTGGTTTCCCAGGCGGACAGTGCTCGTAAAGTGGATTGAGATTGCATGTTTAAGGCGCACAGGCCGGCGGAAGGGCTTGCTTGCTGACAGGGTAACAATACCCTCTGTATATAGCCTCCCTACTGTTGTTTTATTTTACTGCTGCTCTTTAATTATTTTTAATTTAAATTTTTTACTTATCTATTATTTTACTTAACACTTATTTTTCTTAAAACTGCATTGTTGGTTAAGGGCTTTTAAATAAGCATTTCACTGTAAGGTCTACACCTGTTGTATTTGGCGCATGTGGCAAATAACATTTGATTTGGTTTTTGATTTGGAATAGTGATGGCACAATGGAGTGGATTGACTCCAGCCGTCCGCCTGTTCTTATGGAACAGTCTTCTTCCCCCCCTGGCCTGTTCTCTTTCCCTCTGTGATGTAATTAGTGTTCCGTCTCAGGAAGAGGCATTCCGTCCCTGTGGTCCTGTTTGTGTCTGAACGACAGTTAGGATGTTAGGATTGCTTTAACAGCTCTCCTGCTGATGTCATCCTTCACTTCAAAAATTCCCTCTGATTTCCTGTTTATTCTCCTCGTGTATTTGACTTTTTCCTTCCTGTCTTTCCTCCTCTCTTTTCGGATGAGTTGATATTCTTCTTACCCTCTCTTTCTTCTCTTTCTGTTTCGCTCTCTCTTTTCTTTTCATGGTGACTTCATGTAAATGCTTTAACACGGGTCTCTCCTGGATGTTGCAGGGTCAGGCACGTCGCAGGAAGAACATGACAGAGTTCCTTGGGGACGCCAGCATCCCGTCTCCGGACTCCCTGACCGTGCTGAGCGGCTCTCTGTCCAGTATGGGGGTTGGACCGGACAGCTGGAAGAACCGCGCTGCCAGCCGCTTCTCTGGCTTCTTCGGCTCCAACGCTGGAGCAGGGGCCTTTGGCAAGGTGAGGGTAAAAGGCCATATCCACTCAGCTCCCAGTGAGATCACTTCCCTCCTCTCCAAAGCCTCTGAGTTGGCTCACATAGCAACGTTCCACTAAACAAATACGCTAAGTAGCTGTGGTGGAAGTGACCTGGAAGAACAAAGGATTAACATGTTTGAGTAATGTCTATTCAAGTCCCTACTATGATAATAACATTCCACACACAAGAATGGAAAAATAAGACACAAAAATATGAAATGGCAATAATCATTCACCTTTATCTCTTAAGACTAACAAAGCACACACACACGTACATTGTCCGCGCTCCCCTGAGGTCATATCCTGCACAGTAGCAGATGTCAGAGGGAGACTGTCTGTCACTCACCTGTCAGCTCCCAGGTCATCTCTATTCACCGTGGCCAATGGCCATCATCTTTAACCCTGTCAGTGGCAGGGCTGGGTGGGGGACCATAGAGACCTGCCCCCTCTCCTCTCCACAAAGCAGAGGTGAACCAGGGTCAAACAACCAAATCCTGTACCCCCTTCAGGGGATAGGTCCCCAAAGCACAGTTAGCTTTGGGGACCTATCCCCCCCACCTCCTCTATTGTCCAAATGATCTCAATGCACAGAGCTCATTTTCATACGTACACATAAGGCTGCCCTGGCAGGACAATAGTCTGGGTAGCTGTTAAGATTTAAGAATTCAGTGGACTATGCTAATGCAGGAGGTCAATCTGGCATACAGTTTTCTTTAAGAGTGTAATAACCTCTATTGTAATATTATAATACAGTTAAAGACACTGTTCCTGCCTCTCCCCTTCCTAAAGTAATACTGACCTTATGATTTCATCTAAATGTTCTGTGCATGTGAATTACTTTCTAGTGAAGCAGGAATACTTATTTTGCCCAGGATCTGTGTTCATTAACATGTATGTGTTTTTACCCATTCTATCAGGAGTTGGACCGCATGGAGCAGCTCCAGAATAAACTGCACTCGTACACTCTGTTTGGCCTTCCCAAGGTTCCTCCTCAGTTCTCCTTCCATCACGACTCCTGGGAGGAGGAAGAGGAGGAGACCAGCTTCACCCTGGAGGACAGCTGGACACAGCTACTAGACAACCATGAGGTATGGTAACATGAAGACACACACACACATGAATACAGGCACGCACCAAAACATAAACTCACCGAAACACACACTCATTCACTGACACATAACCACACATGCTTGATCACATACACATAGCTACTCACATTCATTAGAATGCACACGTTGGCATTTTTCGACATTTCAAAGAATGCAAACTACTCCCATATTAAGTCATAAACTGTTCACAATCAGTTCCTGTTTTGGCCTGACAATCTCCCGCCCATCCAGTCCAGTGTTTCCCAGCAACAGAGGGCTGATAATGTTTACAGACAGTGTTATACAGCTGTTATTAAGGTTGATATGGAGTTATATAAACGTTACCAGATTTAGAGGTGGGCTCAGGTAATCAGACAAGATAGACCGATGTCTGTGTGTGATAAGATACTGTGTGATTAGGGATCAAGGTTCGTGGGATTTCAGTCAGTCACTCCAACTCAATCAGTGTTTGATTGAGCTCAATCTTGATGGTATCATTTTTACATAATCTTATGAGTGTGTGCGCTGATGTTTGTGGGCAGACATGTAACATAAAGCCGTTATCTCGTGAGTCTGTTTCGTGCAGTATGTTCTCAGACATGCCTTATGGCTTTTATCCAGTGGTGTAAACTACTTAAGTAGTTTTTGGGGGTATCTGTACTTCACTTTACTATTTATATTTTTGACTACTTTTACTTTTACTTCACTACATTCCTAAAGAAAAGAATGTACTTTTTACTCCATACATTTTCACTCACACCCAAAAGTACTAGTTACATTTTGAATGCTTAGCAGGACAGGAAGATGGTCCAATTCATGCACTTATCAAGAGAACATCCCTGGCATCTCTACTGCCTCTGATCTGACGGACTCATTAAACACAAGTGCTTCCTTTGTAAATGATGTCTGAGTGTTGGAGTGTGCCCCTGGCTAACCATAGAAAAAAGAAAAGAAAAAATGGTGCCGTCTGGTTTGCTTAATATAAGGAATGGTTTACTTTTACTTTTGATACTTAAGTATATTTTAGCAATTAGATTTACTTTTGATACTTAAGTATATTTAAAACCAAATACTTTTAGACTTTTACTCAAGTAGTATTTTACTGGATGACTTTTACTTGAGTCATTTTCTATTAAGTTATCTTTACTTTTACTCAAGTATGACAAGTGGGTACTTTTTCCAACACTGCTTTTATCCTATGAGTGTGTGTGTTGCTACTTTGTATGTTCAGACCAAGTGTAAGGCGGTTAACTCATGAACGTGGGGGATGTCCTGTGTTCTTATATGTGAGTGTTCACATAGATGTGTATGAGGCCATTATCTAATTGAGTGTGTTTGGTTGTGTGTGTTTCCAGACGTTGACCAGACGCCAGTTCCACCAGCAGGAAGCTATCTGGGAGCTCCTGCACACTGAGGCCACCTACATCAATAAACTACGAGTCATCACTGACGTAAGTGCCCTTTACAAAGTAATTGCTTTTCTCCCTTACACACGTTTACCCCTACATCATTTTTGGAAGAACACCCTAACCCTGTACTCTATGTCAAGTCCAAATGAACTACTTCAATGAATCCTCTTTTGGTTGGGTCTGCTTTCTGAGTGCCGTAAGTGACACATATACACAGTGTACAAAACATGCTCTTTCCGTGACAGACTGACCAGGTGAATCCAGGTGAAAGCTATGATGCCTTATTGATCTCAATTGTTAAATCCACTTCAAATCAGTGTAGATGAAGGGGAGGAGACAGGTTAAATAATTATTTTTAAGCCTTGAGACAATTGAGACCTGGATTGTGTATGTGTGCCATTCAGAGGGTGAATGGGCAAGACAAAAGAGTTAAGTGCCTTTGAACGGGGTATGGTAGTAGGTGCCAGGTGCACTGGTTTGAGTGTGTCAAGAACTGCAACGCTGTTGGATTTTTCACGCTCAACAGTTTACCGTGTGCATCTATCAAGAATGGTCCACCACACAAAGGACATCCAGCCAACTTGACACAACTGTATGAAAGCATTGGAGTCAACATGGGCCAGCATCCCTAGGGAACACTTTCGACACCTTGTAGTCCATGCCCCTGACGAATTAAGGCTGTTCTGAGGGCAAAGGGGGTGTAACTCAATATTAGGAAGGTGTTCCTAATGTGTTGTACACTCAGTGTAGGTTGTCTATCTCTTGTGCAGTACTCTCTAGATGTCCTATATGATGTCCCATATTGCAACCTGTTCTCCCATGTCCTATCTTCCTCCAGTTGTTCCTGTGTGGGCTGTTGAACCTTCAGGAGAGTGGTCTGCTGACGGAGGTGGAGCCTGCGCGTCTCTTCAGTAACATCCAGGACATTGTGCGTCTGCATACGGCGATGTGGAACCAGGTGATGCTGCCTGCCCTGGAGATCGCCCGGCAGGCCAGGACCCTCCTCAACCCTACAGACCTCCACCACGGCTTCAGGACGTTTGGCTCCAGGTTCAAGCCCTACATCCGTTACTGCATGGAGGAGGAGGCCAGTATGGAGTACATGAGGTCACTACTCAGGGAAAACGAGCTCTTCAGGATCTACGTCACGGTGAGTTGTAGTCAGTCTGTCCTCCCGATCTTTCTGTTTATACTGACAGTGTAAAGTTAAACAACTGCCCACCAAAGACTATTTACTCATCTCACAAATAGAGCAAAATCTACCAATATCAAATACCACTATTACATTCTACATGCCACTTTTCAGTGTTGTTCAGTAAGTTCCTAGCCACATTTTCTTTAACCTCTAACTCCTGGTCTCTCTCCCTGCACAGTGGGCTGAGACTCATAAGCAGTGTAACCGGCTGAAACTAGCTGACATGCTGGCCAAGCCTCACCAGAGACTCACGAAGTACCCCCTACTGCTGAAGGCTGTCCTCAAGAAGACTGACGACTCATCGTCCCGTGACGCCATCAACAGCATGGTGGCGTGTGTGGAGGGCTTCATCAACAGTGTGGACTCTCAGATGCGCCAGCGGGAGGAGCAGCAGAAGCTAGCCGCCATCTCTGGACGTATCGACTCCTACGAAGCAGTGGAGGGGAGCAGCGAGGAGGTGGAGAAGGTGAGCACACGCCATACTCAGGGCTAGCTTCCTGGATATACTGCTGCAAGTCTACTGCTAGACTAGAATCTCTATTGAATGTGATTTTTAGTCCAGGTTGAAATTGTGCTACATGTTGCTTCAAGAGGCTTGTGTTTCTGCTTGGTGTACAACCCTTCTTCTTCTCTCTCTCCTTAGATCCTGCGTGAGTTTAACCGCTTCGACCTGATGGCTCCTATGAGAGGCACATCACCAGAGGAGACCAGACAGCTCCATTTGGAGGGGGCACTGCGCATGAAGGAGGGCAAAGACAGCAGGGTAACTGCTTTTATCTCATTATAACTGCTTATAACTGTTGCAGGCTGAGAACTACCCACTGAGAACTACCCATTGTCATTGTGATAGAATAAGTCAATGACCAGGGTGATTATTTTCATAATATTTACCTATTTGATTTAGCCTAGTTATTGTACTAGAATGATGACAATAGACCTGAAATTGACCTAGAAGTATTTCCCCATCCTTCCGTCCTCAGATGGACGTGTACTGCTTCCTGTTCACAGACCTGCTGCTCATCACCAAACCAGTGAAGAGGTTAGAGAAGGTCAAGGTGATCAGACAGCCCCTCCTCATCCACAATGTCATCTGCAAGGAACTCAAGGACCCTGGTGAGTACCAGCATGCAACTACATTTAAACCAGGGTTCAAGGTATTTGTTTATTTCAAATACTTCAGCTGTGCTTGATTAAGCATGTCTGCCGCAATGGAACCAATAGAAAAGTCCTAAAAGTGATATTCCTTCCCATCTGGCACTCCAGACAGGCTCAAGCAAATGCTTGCGTAGTGTTTGAAGTATTTCTGTTTACTAGCTCTGTTTACTCAAACATGTTTTGATTAGCTGTTCTCTCTTCCTATAGGCTGCTTCATTCTCATCTACCTCAATGAGTTCAAGAGCGCTGTGGCAGCCTACACTTTCCAGGCCAACAGCGCCACCCAGGGGCGAAGCTGGGTTGATGCCATCTGCAACGTCCAGAACCAGCTCCAGAGAATGCGGACTGAGGAGGTTCTCAGGCAGCAGGTCTCCCTACAGCGCCGGCTAGATGGAGAGGAGGAGGGCGACGAGGAGAGCAGCAACTCCACTTCCAGCTCCTCCTGCATGAGGCACAAAGATCAGCAGGGCCCAAGGTACAAACCCAAACAACTACTTAGATATAGTAGAGCCTCACTCTTCTATAAAGACACTGTGTAGATGTTGATCAGATCTGTGCAAAGATTATTTCATATAAACGTTATACATTATTGTTATTGTTTATATTACTAGAACCATTGTCATCATTCTAACATTTTGTTCTCTTTCTCTTCCAGTCATTCGGATGGCTCCACAGAGACCCTGTCAGTCATGGACATAGGAGAGGATTCAGGAGAGCACCAAAACCCCTCTGCCCCAAACACAGACCCAGTAGGACCCTTAGAGAAGAGCCCAGACTCGAGCATAGTTACCCCACCTGTTGGCCCTGAGCACCTGCACTGCAACCCTGCCAGCACCCAGGACAACCATCCCGACCGGGACCATGAGCCAGAGCAGGAGGTGGGTATGGAGGAAGGGGAGGTTGAGCTGGAGCCTCAGTGTCGTTCTCTGTCCATGGACAGTGCTTACGGTACCCTCTCCCCAGAGTCCCTACTGAGAGAGCTGGACCTGCAGACACGACCAGGCCAGAGCAAGGGAGAGGAGACTGAAGAGGAGGGAGAGATAGAGGGCCACGAGGTGGAGGTGGAAATGGAGAACGAAAAGGTGGTAATGAAACTGGTGGAGGAGGATGAGGAAGTGGAGGAGGATTCAACCTCTGTTGGTTCCCAGCTGTCAGTGGTTCAGTCTCTGAAGCCTCGGCGACGCCCCCCGGTGACGGCCCGCCTCCACTGCCTCCAGAGCCTGAACATCAAGTGCCTTTCAGAGGACAACCTTCTGCAGCGTTTCCGTGACAACGCCCCTGTCTCCCAGATACAAACCCGCAGCCCTACATCCCAGGACCAATCAGAACACAGGAGAGAGAGTGCGGAATGCCTGGTCCACAGTAAGAGCCTATCAGCCCAAGACCTTACGGGGCTGTTTCAGACTGACCTAGACTCAGAGCCTGAGTATGAGGACTTCCTCAACATGAGCATGCCTTCTGGTAAGCTCTGTGACTCCCTGAGGAAGGCGGAGGCCCGGCAGGTCCAGAGGGCTCTGGCTGCATCTGAGGCCTGTGAAGGCAGCAGGAGCCAGGCTAACAGCAGCGGCTCAGATGGGGAGACTGTGGTGGCGCCCTCTGGAGGACAGGGGGGGAAGTGCAGTGAGTCGTTCTCAGCCGGTTGCCCAGAGAAGCAGTCGTCGCCTAAAAGAAGGAAGGCCCAGCAGCACAAGAAGCTGACCCTAGCCCAGCTCTATAGGATACGCACAACCCTAGTGCTCAACTCTACTCTCACCGCATCGTAAGTCACAGCTCACTTTATACATGGGTATCATCTCTATACACCTGGATGTGCTCTTTGGTCTTAAATGTAGGCTTACAGTATTTGATTCTCTGATGTTTCTGCCAAGTTGACACAATGCAAGTTGTGGTTGTTTACACTGAAATCACTACCAAAGTAGAACCCACAGAGGAACTCTTTGAGCCAAAGTTGTATTTTACTCTCTACAATACCAAAGGCCTTGTGGTAATCAATAGCTGTTGTGTGTTTTCTGTTTCTAGGGAGGTGTAACCACTCTGGCAGACAACCAACCAACTAGTGGCAACCTGACCACGAAGAGGAACCATACTCTATGGAGTCTGCATAGAGGGGACTGAATTCCTTGTGACACACATGCACTCTCTCGAGCTGCCTTCTCCCTTCCCATTGCCTGTTGGACAGTGTCTGCTGAACGGTTTTGCAATCGGACAATAAGAACCTTCTTTGCTGTTGCATTTGGTTTCAGTTTGTGTGGGGTGGGAGGGAAAAGGCAAAGAGACATTTAACTGCTTGCACTTTGTAACGGACGGACGGACGTAGCGTTGAGGGGAGCTGAGGCTGGGACCTTTGGGTGGACTAGACAGTTACTGGTGTAGGGTAACAACCTACCGGCCTACCCTCTAAAAAGAGACTGAAAGAGGGGTAGTCCAGGCATAGATCTGCATGCTTCTCTCTGCAATGGACCGGAGAGAATCAGAGATGATCTAGGAAAGGGTGGCCCAAACACTCTTAACTCTTAAAGATGCACTCCGGGATCCAAATTCATAACATATTGCACAAATTGGATTCATAACATATCACACGAATTGCAACATTCGTATGATATCATACAAATTGCAAAATTCGTATTATATCACACGAGATGGATGACACAGTACACAATTGGATGACATAGTACACAAAAAACATGGACCACTTTTGGCTCGTGAGCACCACTTTCAAAACTACTGGCTGAAATGATACAAAAGTTGGAGAATGCATCTTTAAGTAATGAAAAGAAAAAGTCACAATGTCTGAAGAAAATAGCTCTCTAAAATGTGTTTGGTGAATTGCAGCAACTAAGATGTACTGGTATTTGTTCTACTCCTAGTTTGCTTTGATAAAACAAAAACAATAAATATTATATCTTTGTTAAATAGAAGAATCACTAAGGGGATAACTTTACATTCACAGTGCACACTTTGAATTGGTTGTGTGTGTGTCTGTCTGGGTGGGTGTGTCTGTGTGTGAATGATACATTGTCCTAAACTCCTGACTGAACCAAAATTATTTCCATCATGATTTTCATCCTCTGTGAGTAACATACCCAAAGATGTAAACACCTGAGTACCAAGTAGATTCTGAACTAAAGGTATACATAAAAACAGTGTTCCAGCAACAAGTAACAACCACATATTGTGTTATCAACTGCTGTGTATTTTCAAACGTACAGAGCCAACAATTTATTTTCAAAATTGCTGCATCTAAGATTAGCATAGACACAGAGCAATTTCTGGGCTTTATATTTTCTACTGTGCTGAAGCCATTTTTTCAATCAATAGTGGTGGTATGATTTAACTATAAAGACTAAGATGATGAAATGGTTTTCCATTCTTAGTGTTTAGAAGCAGAAAGATGAACCCTTGGTTATTAGGTGGAATGGAGTTATTTTGGGAAACATAACTACACTAATGTCGAAAGATTTGAGCATGCACTCACAACGTGCAGCTTACATAGAACAAATACAAGGTAGAATATGGTGATTTGTAAAAGAGCAGTCTACACTAAAAAAATATTCCATGTAACAATGAGCTTGAAACACCTTTTGAGACATTGCATATTTTGTGTTTCTTTAATGTAACACATTAACACAATGCAGTAACTAAGAGACTGAACAATGGTTTGGGGTTGCATATGATTTGTGAATCAGTTTTCTTTGAATGACTTTCTGTCCACACTAATAGGAAAAGTGATTCGGCGGGAGCATTGACCACCATAGTAGATTAACATGGTCAAACTGACATTCAGCTTGTTCTTATTGATGATTTAATATGCGTTCTCTAAACCCCTCCTTGTCAAATATTGCCCAAACCAAATAGTTTAACATTTGTTTACTTTACTAGTTTTTGTTTATTTGTAATATTTATTAAGCTTGCCATGTTTTATATATAAAATATTGTTTATATTGTTTGATTTCATGCCTTGTACATTTTGTGTCGGTGTAGACTTAATAATTTGTTTCTTGTTTTTCATATCAGGCATGATGAATCTGCTATGAACCAAAACTATTTCATCTCCCTTTCAGGAATGTCTCTTAAGTGTCTTACCAAATAAAAAAGCATCATCAAACATTTCGTTTTAGAGTACATAGTGTGTACATTGTGTGTAGTGAAGTACACCATGGATATTACCTTTTTTTGCAGGACGGCAGGTAGCCTAGCGGTTAGAGCGTTGGGCCAGTAAGCGAAAGATCACTAGTTTGAATCCTGAGCCGACAAGGTGAAAAATCTGTCTGTGCCCTTGAGCAAGGCACTTGACCCAATTGGTCCAGGGCCGCCGTGGATAATGGCAGACCCGGGCCGTGACCCCACTCTCCGAGGGTGTCTCAGGGAGAGTGGGGTATGCAAAAGACACATTTCCAATTCACACATGTAAATATAAGCACCCAGCAAATAATAATAGTCATTATTATTATGTCACTTAATAAATTAGCATTTTGAACCACAAAATATGAGGAGCCTGACCTCAGCTTTGAGAAGTGATTTTTGATGTTCTTAATGAACAGTAATGGGTGGGCTGTGTCTCAGATGTCTGAAATGGAGTCGATTCACAGCCTAGCACACCTGGATTAGCAAGTAACTTCACATGTATGTGTTATAAACTGCCAGCAGATGGCATTAACAATCTTTGGTGCTACAGTACTTTACATTTGACATTTTAGTCATTTAGCAGGCGCTCTTATCCAGAGCGACTTACAGTTAGTGAATGCATACATTTTTCATACTGGCCCCCCGTGGGAAACGAACCCACAACCCTGGCGTTGCAAGCGCCATGCTCTACCAACACAGTGCCTTCGGAAAGTATTCACACCCCTTGACTTTTCCAAAAAAAAATTGTGTTACAGCCTGAATTAAAAATGGATAAAATTGAGATTTTTGTCACTGGCCTACACATAATACCCCATAATGTCAAAGTGGAATTATGTTTTTAGAATTTTTTTACTAAAAATAAATTTTGAAATGTCTTGAGTCAAGTATTCAACCCCTTTGTTATGTCAAGCCTAAATAAGTTCAGGAGCAAAAATGTACTTAAGAAGTCACATAAGTTGCATGGACATTTAACATGATTTTTGAATGACGAACTCATCTCTGTACCCCACACATACAATTATCTGTAATGTCCCTCAGTCGAGTGAATTTCAAACACAGAATGAACCACAAAGACCAGGGAGGTTTTCCAATGCCTCGCAAAGAAGGGCAGCTATTGGTAGATAAAAAAATTAAAAACAGACACTGAATATCCCTTTGAGCATGGTGAAGTTATTAATTACACTTTGGATGGTGTATCAATACACCCAGTCACTACAAAGATACAGGCGTCCTTCCTAACTCACTTGCCTGTAGAGGAAGGAAACCGCTCAGGGATTTACAAATATTCCAAAACATGCAAGGCACTAAAGCAATACTGCAAAAAAATTTGGCAAAACAATTAACTTTTTGTCCTGAATACAAATTGTTATGTTTGGGAGTTGCTTACCAACAAGACAGTTCCTGAGTGGCTGAGTTACAGTTTTGACTTATATCTGCTTGAAAATCTATGACAAGACTTGAAAATGGTTGTCTAGCAACGATCAACAATCAATTTGATAGAGCTTGAAGAATTTTGAAAAGAATAATGGGCAAATATTGTACAATCCAGGTGTGCAAAGCTCTTAGAGACTAACCCAGAAAGAGCTGTAATCGCTGCCAAAGGTGATTCTAACATGTATCAACTCGGGTGTGAATACTTATGTAAATTAGATCTTTCTGGATTACATTTTCAATGCATTTGCAAAAATTCCTAAAAACGTTTTCACTTTGTCCTTATGATGTATTGTGTGTAGATGAGTGAGAAAAATATATATTTAATCCATTTTGAATTCCGTCTGTAACGCAACAAAATGTGGAATAAGTCAAGGGGTATGAATACTTTCAGAAGGCACTGAACAAAAATATAAACACAACATGCAACAACTTCAAAGATTTTACAGAGTTACAGTTCATATAAGGAAATCAATCAATTGAAATAAATTCAATAGACCCTAATCTATGGATTTCACATGACTGGGCAGGGGCGCAGCCATTGGTGGGCCTGGGAGGGCATAGGCCCACCCACTGGGGAGCCAGGCCCAGCCAATCAGAATGAGTTTTTCCCTAAAACGACGTTGGAGGCGGCTTATGGTAGAGAAATTATCATTAAATTCTCTGGCAACAGATCTGGTGGACATTCCTGCAGTCAGCATGCCAATTGCACGCTCCCTCACAACTTGAGACATCTGTGGCATTGTGTTGTGTGACAAAACTGCACATTTTAGAGTGGCATTTTATTGTCCCCAGCACAAGGTGCACCTGTGTAATGATCATGCTGTTTAATCAGCTTCTTGATATGCCACACCTGTCAGGTGGATGGATAATCTTGGTAAAGAAGAAATGCTCACTAGCTGGGATGTAAACAAATTTGTGTGCACAATTTGAGAGAAATAAGCTTTTTGTGCGTAAGAAAAATGTATGGGATCATTTTTTTCAGCTCATGAAACATGGGACTAACACTTTACATGTTGCGTTTATATTTTTGTTCAGTATATTATGTTTGCATCATGCACCCAAACTTTGACCTCTCTACAGATTTCAGATAAGTTTACTGTACATAACACAATACCTCTTCTATTGAAGTATGCCTATACTTTTTATGAGGTGTACATCCAGTATTTATTGCTTGGATCTGATATGCTGTACCCTTTACTACAACCTCTTGGATCCTTGTATTACGCATAAGATTATCTAAAAGCCTCCTAATGTATTTTCAGAGTATAGCTGATGTTGCTGTTTCTAGAATTGGTGTGACAGGTTGAAGAAAGCGTTGGATCTGTGGCGTTGCGTTAATCTGGGTGCCAGTCTGTTTCTGTTGCTCTCTTGCCAACTCCTTATGGAATTATCATGCTCGACAATAACAATGGAGTAGTGAAAAGCACAAACAGATCTGGGACCAGGCCTGTGTTAGGTGCGTAAGGCCTAGATTCAATTTGTAGAGCGGAAGATACCTGTTATAGCGCAATTGAAAATTAAAGGCAATGTTCCCGCGTTCGCGGAGACTGCATTCACGGTAAACGCTACATATGTCAGCTCAATTGGAAATTACCTTAACATTTAAATCGCGCTGATCTTCCTCGCTACGGATTGAATCTAGCCCTTATTTAATAACCAAAATGTTCTTATTTTATACTGGCTAGTCTTTACAGAGGCAACTCCTGCTGAAGAGGTCTGAACTCCTGATGAGGTCATGCTATATACATCTGGTTGACTGGCCTCTCCTTTTCCTCAGAACTTCTCCTCAGCATATGAAACGTGTTTTCTCTCATTGACTGCATCCACATATTTCCATAACAAGCTTTGAATAGTGGTTCACGGTCCACGCATGTGTGGCAGACCTTACAGAGGTATGGCAGGAAATGTGTAGGCCTACACACACACACACACACACACACACACACACAGACACACACATACACACACTTCCAGGAAAGGCTGGTCCTGTCCTGTCCTGTCCTGTCCTGTCCTGGCTGTAGTGTGCGCAGGCCAAGGTGTATTTACAGGTGATTATCAGCTAATCGGTGGATTACAGCATGTTGATTCCACACAAGCCCCTAATCCGCATTGGAAAAGGCACCATGGCCCCTCTGGGATTGTCCCTAGTCTTAATCTGATCCAGAATCCGGTCAGTCAGTGGGCGGTGGCCCCTCCCGTGTTCACATCTGGCCCTGTGGGATTTAATGTTATTTTTTATTTTTATGCTTTAGTGCGGATACGCTGGACTTTAATTATTGAAATGCAGCTTTCATTTTGAACCACAAAGTAATTAAACAACCCCAGCTATATAAACTCATCTTCATATGTTGTGTGTGTGGTTGTGGTATACTGCTTGTAGTAGTCTATGGTGGCTGGCTGCTCTCTGGACACTGTACTCTGGTGTGCTCATCTTCACAATTATAGTCTAAGGTGAAAGACATTGCATAGAAAGTGTTTAATGTAACTGTACTTGAATCAGGTTGGATTCTTTGATACTGTTGGTACAAAATTATTTTGTCCAGAAATATAGGATTAAAGTATGAAAGAAGGCATTGTTATGCTCTCCTAAATTTGATTAGTTTTTCTTCAATTTTGGAATACTTCCTAATACTATACTGTGTGGTGACAGTAATTGTGTGCTGTATTTGGGAATGTGGATGCATTGTCTATGATGAGATCCTTTTAAATGTACAGTATTATCATCCTGGTTGTTCTGTTTAGTTCCAAGCAGCTGGGGCATGTGAGCACTCCTCCCTGTGACAGATGTCAAAAAGCATGCTGTAAAAAATGTCAGATTAACACAAAGGGGCACTTTGCGCAAATCCCGATTATGGAGAGCACTTTCATTTATTAAATTCTGCCAATCCCTACCATCTTTTGGAGCCAAGATTAAAATCAGGTAGACACCATTGTCTGTCTAAACAATCCCCTCTCTAAGCTCTCTCTCCCTCCCTCTCTCAGCCAGTTTTCTCTGGATGGTGTAGCCCAGACCCAGCGCTGGCCGGTTGGCTGAATATAGAGGCAGCAGGGGCTTAATTATGGGTCGTCCGCTTGATAATACCGCCACCACCGATTCCCATTAATCAACCTCATTCCCTTTAGATGAGCTAGGTGATTGGATTTAGGACATGACCGAGTGGCGCAGCGGTCTAAGGCAGTGCATCGCAGTGCTAGTGGCGTCACTACAGACCTGGGTTCGATCCCGGGCTATATCACAACCGGCCGTGATTGCATTGCCATTAGACTAGCCTAGTTAAATAAAGGTTAAATATAAAATAAAATATGGGGGGGACAGAGAACTAAAGTGTTTACAAGGTCTGTGCTGTGAAAAGGCCTGCAGCCATATGGAGTGGATCACCATGTTAGTCATAGTGAACAGCTGCCCTCTATCAGAGCCAACACAGCACCAGTCCAACGCCACGCATTGCCATTAGTTAGAGACTGATTGACCTTCATGTTTTTGGAGACTGGGAGGGCCACAACTAGCTTAATATCCCTCAAGGCCCCAAAGGTTTAAACAGACAGATGATGGGTCACTCTCTGTGTGTTTCCTGGTCTGGAATCTTTCTGGTCATACATCCCGGCAGGTAGCCTAGCGGTTAAGAGTCACTGGTTTGAATCCCTGAACCGACCAAGGTGAAAATTCTGTCGATGTGCCCTCGAGGAAGGCACTTAACCCTAATTGGTCCTGTAAGTCGCTCTGGATAAGAGCGTCTGCTAAATTACAAAAATTTAAATGTAAAATGGAATCCCCCAAGTTACACCTTAGGAAGTTAGACTGAGAGTATATTGTTGAGAAAATGTTTTTGGGCGATATAGCTATTTACTGCAATGTTTGTCTTTCCTTTTACATTGTTTCCCTATCGCAATATGTTAACGTCACCCTATTTATGGATATAGTCTGTACAGACAAATTCTACCTACTATACATTAGGATGTGTATCCTCAATACTGTGATTACATGTACTTTGAAAGTACTTTCCAAAATTGCTCCATAGTGTGAGCAAAGTAATTACATGATTGCTACATATGATTTTCCCTCCACACAGTGAATTTCGGTAATGGCGAAGTGATTAAATATGTTCTCAGCTTCTGTCTGGTACTTTACAACACAAAGACATGACATATGTCAGCGGATCATCATTCTTGACCCTCATAATAAAGGGTGATTTTCTAAAATGGCAGAGCATAAGGTTCACATTTTTTTATGACATGCAAGATTAGTAGCGACTAGGGCCTACTCCCCTCTATAATTGTATCAGTTTATAAGGAGCTTATTGTCATCTCAATATTGTATTTTTTGTATGGTAAAACATATGAAATTGAAATCACAAGCATATTTCTTAATGAAATAGAAATTCATTTAAAGAGTAGCTCGCTACAAGTGGAGAAAAAGGGAGAGTGAGATTACTAGGGTAAATCAAACACATTTAATATTCAGAACGCATTGACACAATTAATCTGACATTGTGTTTTAGGATAATACCTTAACTGACACTAGCCATCCACTACACTGGGGCTCTGACTGAGCAGGATGGGCCCTCTTGCTGTGGGGCATGGTTCCACACCCAAGTAAAGAACCTGGTCTCAGAGCATTTCGTATTATTCTGTACGTAAATCAAGACACTCCATTTAGTATGATATGTTAGTATGGTATATAGTAATTTGTGGATATCCATCACCCATTTCGTATAATCTATCACAAATTACAATTCCTATTATAAAACGTACAATATGTTACGAATTTGGTTAGGCGAAGGGTTAGCTAAAAGGGTTAGGGTTAGTGGAAGGGTTAGCTAACATGGTAAGTAGTTGAAAAGTTGCTAATTAGCTAAAATTATCCTTGATGAGATTTGAACTTGCAACCTTTGGGTTGTTGGACATTTGTGTTATACATCCACCCTGATCAACCACCGTTTTTCCGTTAAGTAACCACAGTGGTGTAAAGTACTAAGTAAAAATACTTGAAAGTACCACTTAAGTAGTTTTTTGGATTATTTGTACTTTACTTTACTATTTATATTTTTGACAACTTTTACTTCACTACATTCCTAAAGAAAATTATGTACTTTTTACTCCATACATTTTCCCTGACACCCAAAAGTACTCGTTACATTTTGAATGCTTAGCAGGACAGGAAAATGGTCCAATTCACACATTTATCAAGAGAACATCCCTGGCCATCCCTACTGATCTGGCAGACTCACTAAACACAAATGCTTTATTTGTAAATTATGTCTAAGTGTTGGAGTGGGCCCCTGGTTATCCGTAAATAAAAAATAAACAAGAAACTGGTGCCGTATAGTTTGCTTAGTATAAGGAATTTGAAATGATTTATACTTTTACTTTTGATACTTTAGTACACTATATATAAAAAAGTATACCCCCCCCCCAAATTAGTGGATTCGGCTATTTCAGCCACACCCGTTGCTGACAGGTGTATAAAATCGAGCACACAGCCATAGACAAACATTGGCAGTAGAATGGCCTTCCTGAAGAGCTCAGTGACTTTTAACGTGGCACCGTCATAGGATGCCACCTTTCCAACAAGTCAGTTTGAACAAGTCAGTTTGTCAAATGTATGCCCTGCTAGAGCTGCCCCAGTCAACTGTAAGTGCTGTTATTGTGAAGTGGAAACGTCTAGGAGCAACAACGGCTCAGCCACGAATTGGTAGGCCACACAAGCTCACAGAACAGGACTGCCGAGTGCTGAAGCGTGTAAAAATTGTCTGTCCTCAGTTGCAACACTCACTACCGAGTTCCAAACTGCTTCTGGAAGAAACGTCAGCACAAGAACTGTTCGTTGGGAGCTTCATGAAATGGGTTTCCATGGCTGAGCAGCCGCACACAAGCCTAAGATCACCATGCGCAATGCCAAGCGTCGGTTGGAGTGGTGTAAAGCTCGCCGCCATTGCGTTCTCCGGAGTGATGAATCACGCTTCACCATCTGGCAGTCCGACAGACGAATTTGGCGGATGTCAGAACGCTACCTACCCCAATGCATAGTTGCAACTGTAAAGTTTGGTGGAGGAGGAATAATGGTCTGGGGCTGTTTTTTAATGGTTCGGGCTAGGCCCCTTAGTTCCAGTGAAGGGAAATCTTAACGCTACAGCATACAATAATATAATATAATATGCCATTTAGCAGACGCGTTTATCCAAAGCGACTTAGTCATATGTGCATAGATTTTTACGTATGGGTGGTCCAGGGGATCGAACCCACTACCCTGGCGTTACAAGCGCCATGCTCTACCAATTGAGCTACAGAGGACCACACTACAGAGGACCACAATGACATTCTACATGATTTTGTGCTTCCAACTTTGTGGCAACAGTTTGGGGAAGGACCTTTCCTGTTTCAGCATGACAATGCCCCTGAAAGTTCCATACAGAAATTGTTTGTCGAGATCGGTGTGGAAGAACTTGACTGGCCTGCACAGAGCCCTGACCTCAACCCCATCGAACACCTTTGGAATTAATTGGAATGCCGACTGCAAGCCAGGCCTAATCGCCCAACATCAGTGCCCGACTAATGCTCTTGTGGCTGAATGAAAGCAAGTCTCCCGCAGCAATGTTCCAAAATCTAGTGGAAAGCCTTCCCAAAAGAGTGGAGGCTGTTATAGCAGCATGATTTTGGAATGAGATGTTCGACGAGCAGGTGTCCACATACTTTTGGTCATATAGTGTATATTTTAGCAATTTAATGTACTTTTGATACTTAAGTATATTTCAAACCAAATACTTTTACTCAAGTAGTATTTACTGGGTGACTTTCACTTTTACTTTAGTCATTTTCTATTAAGGTATCTTTACTTTTAATATGACAATTGGGTACTTTTTCCACCATTGAGTAACCATCTGTCTTATGTAACCATACCAAAGGTAACATACAGTATCATACTAAATAGTATTACGTACAGAATAATACGAAATGCTCTGAGTCCAGGTTGCAACAAAGGTAGGCCTAGTATTAGGCATAGAGAACAATCTGAGACAAAAGTTGTAAGGAGAATGTGTTATTTTAAATCTCCAAAAACTCATTTTGCATCAAATCATAGACAACGCATCTCTCTAAAAGCCAGTATAGAAATAGCCTAAACAAAAACAAGATATTAGCGGATTCGGGGGGTATCCCCACCGACAATCGAACCTGGGTTTAGCGACTATCAAGCTAACACCGTCCTTAACCGTTACGCCAAGCAGTCCGCTTCACGAGGTCGTTAGGTGTTGGCAACATACACTTGAACGGCCCTTCAACTAGTAATTACTAGTGGGAAACTCATCTATCTTCCGGAGCTCCCATTTCTCCCGCATGCTAACATCTGACGTCATCTACTAATGCAGGGATCATCAACTAGATTCAGCCGCGGGCCGATTTTTTCTTGAGCGGGTGGTCAGGGGGCCGGGACAAAGAATTTGTATACTGCAAATTGACCGCAAGAAGCACAAACAGATATAAAATATTTGACTAAAACATAATCATTTCAAACCTTGCTTGCATTTGTATATGATCACATACAGGGGTGTGATGCACAACAAAAATCGGAGGGTACAAAGTATGTGTAGATGGCTGGGGGGCGGTCCAGACTGAGGCTAGGCCGCTGTCCTGAAGTTGGAGAATTTTTCAAACACCTGAAACAGCTTTTTCCTGCAATCTAGAGCCATAATAATTATGCTTAATTCTATGTCCCAAAAAAATAAAGGTCTATTTTTCTGCATATCTAAGCATACCTCTTGAGCTGTCTGTATCCTCCTGACTGGTGTTTTTTTTTTTTTTTAAGATATCTGCATCTCTGCTAAAATCTGGGTAAAAGATTCAAAGGAATGTGAGTCTTATTCAGTACATTTAATTGCTTTTTTAAATTGCTTTTCTAAAGTCTACCAACCTTGTCAGCAGGCATGCCAGCTAAGATAGTTAGACAAGCTAGCTACTCACATTTGATTGACAGCCTGAAATGGCTTGGTAGCTAGTTATGAGGTTGGGAGATTGGGAACCTATCTGGGCTAGCTAAAGCCAACTTCATAAAATTGCTAGGTGGCTAGTGGTATTACAGAGAAACAACAGGTCAAATCTGACAGGGCACCTATGTGCCCCCTATGATCACATATATCTCTCTATTGTACATGGGAATACTTTGGAACAGATTTCCAAAATGAAAATCACTTGGAGCTGATTTGCTGGTGTTTTTACAGTATTTTACCCCCCCAATGCATCGAACTGGTATTTACGACTTCATAACTTGTCAATTCCAACCTCCCACTTGGTTACAAACGCAGCATTAAGGTCACTACATTTCCCCCTTTTCGTGAGGGCGTGTCCCCATACTTCTATATGCCAAGTCCCTCACAGATACACACCTCTCGGATGGCCTCATAGGGCACCATCCCACAGCAAAAGCAAATTCAAGTGGTGGCACCTACCGGGACTCGAGACTGTCAAGTCAACACTTTAACCATTACACGAAGAGGCTCGAACCTCTTGACGAGGTCGCTATGTGTTGCCGACAGTATGCACCCCTGAGTTTGTATTGGATATGCAAATAATACAATTGAGGGAAAATGAAAAAAAAAGATTTGTACACAAAGTAATCCACTGGGATGCATGGGTTAGGTTATTATGGGAATGTTATCATCAGTGTTAAAGAGTTTGTAATTGTGGTTCAACACAATGGTTCAAGTTGGTTAGAAAGATCTCTTATACTTTAACATATGCTTTCAAAAGGCTTTTTTCCTTCACAGCTTTCTTTCAGCCCTGAAAGAGTTAAACGGAGGGGGCGCAGTGAGAGGGTTGGGTTTGGGTGGAGTGAAGTTGGACATGTGCTACACACGTTTTTTTTCCTTCTGAAATTAGCCAGGGAGCGCACAATGTCATAGCAGCAAGACCATACCAATTCTAAAAGAAGCCTGATTTTGTCATAGAAAACGAGCAAACATAAAGCAAGAATGTGTGATGTCAGTGAAGAATCGTTGCTGGATTATTTCTATTCAGCCGGAGGGAAAGTAAAAAATGCGGATTTAATGAAAACATACAAGCCTTTCATTGGTCATAACGACATGCAGCTGCGTGGTAAGTAGCAGTACATTGTATCGAAAATGTAGAATTTCAAAATGATTTCAACGAAACGGCAACAGTTGCTCTCATCAACTGCTTTGTGATGGTGACTTGACGCGAGATCACTGTTTCTCGTCTCGTGCGACATCTGTCATGTATGTAGCTGTCACAATAATATATTCTGTGTGGTCCAGACACATCATATGATCATATACAATGAATTCCCTTACAACAATTCTATTTCATGAATAGTTTTCCCTCAAACCCATTCGTTTATCATTGTTCCCAATTCCCAGTCGGGTAGCCTAAACTAAACATCTGCTTTACATTAAAGGTCCTATAAACAGAACAATTACACCAGGAATTCTGTCATTTCCTTTCCGAGACCAGTTATAGCTGCTTGAATTCTTCAGTGCCTGCTACCCAAGCCTTGCCTCAGACCCAGACCACACCAACCAACTATTTTCACCATTGGACTTTGGTATTCTGTTGTGCCATTACAACAATGATTCACCCTGATAAATAGTGTGATTATGGTGCTGCCTTTTAATTAATAGCATTCAGCCCCAGAATCATGAACACAACTCGGCATTATCCTGAAACCTGAGACTGTTACAATTTTATTTGTACAACATACATTTTCTCCAATGTCCTCCCCCAAATTGTAACTGAAATGACAATATTGTCTCCTTACAGTGACATAAGAAGATGTTATGCTTTACCAATCATTTGCCATGCAATCCACCAGGGCATTATCCCTGCTTGGTACTGGATAAAATAACTAGGCCCTAACATGTTTGACAGGCGCTAGATAAATGAATGATTATCCAATGTGACCTTGTATTACAGTTGTACCAGTTGTACTGTCCAGATGCTATCTCAGTGGTACAGTTGTTGACAGACAGAGGTTTCCAAATAAAGCTGCTTTGATATTGTGCCATCTGACATGGCTGGAGTGTCCAATTATGAAAATGATTTCCATTACATAGTTCCAGTACTTAGTCTTTTATAACGACATGTGTTCCCTTCTTTAATGGGCATGATTGCACGATAATAGTGTTTTAATCATAATGCAATAATTTAGGCCACATGCACCACCAGCACAACTAGATCGCTAATGGAGTGCTCTTTTATTACTTTTGAATAAAATGGGGACATCGTGGGAAAGTTATAGCTAACATTGCTCTGTCTATCCAGTTGCTATGGCTATCTGTCTACCTTTTAGCTAATGAATGACTGAATATGTAAACTGTCGCCCCTGTACTACTAAGCCAGGAATTATTTTGTTGATGAGATGCAAGTGGCCACTTCCTCTGGATTTCCTGTTTTTGTGGATGTGAAGTTGTGAGCGATGCAACTGTCTCATTCTAAATGTTTTTTCCCCTCCCTGCTGCTGTCAGGGAAAAGGAAATAACTAAATTGTTCAGACCTATATTCTTACATACCTAAACATTCTTTCAAACACAGGGCTTCAGCCATTAGTATTGTCTGTTGAACTAAGATGGCCTATGTTAAGTGGTCTGGTTGGCTGGAGTAATAGATAGATACATTCTCAGAAACAGTAGCCTATACAAACTGACGTCTGTCAGCATCTAGTCTGAAAATAATTTCACAAACCCAGTTGTATCTGTCGGAGAGGGAGTTAAACAGTTAACTATTATAATAGCCATCAATTTGCTGTTTGTTTGGGTTCCCATAGGAAAGCTTTAATACTGCAGAAATAGACAGATAGTTTGGGGTTGGGCTTTTTGGAGATGATGTGAGAGAAGAGTTGTTTTTATCTCTGCCTGCCTCATGTTGGCAGAGAGAGCCCTGGTTTCCTCTTTGTCCCTTTTCCCAGTCAGTGACTTTGTTCTGAGATGATTGTTTTGCAACTCGAGCGGTGTTTGGCCTGCAGAGGAATGAAGAATAAAAGCCCCTCCCTCCTGGAGCCCCTGTGGTGTGCCCCAAATTGCACCCTATTCCTTATATAGTGCACTACTTTTGACCGGAGCCCTGGTCAAACGTTGTGCACTAAATTGGGAATAGGGCGTCATTTGGGACGCAGACCTCTGCAGGAAGAGGAAAGATGATGAAGTAACGGGGAGGGCAGATCAACCACAAGCCTTCACAGGCCACACATTTAATCTCAAATAGCCATCATGCATTCTTCAGGCTCAATAGGTCTACGTCTTGGAATGCCAGAGTGATTCAATAGCCTGATTTAGAGAGGATATGACATGTCAACTAGATAGATCTAATCAATCGTAAAATAACACTTAATCCCATTAGAGTTAATTCCATAAGAAAGCTATTATTACACTTGTAATAGAGTATTGTTAGACCAAATGATATGGCTTTTCTCTCTCTAACCCCCTCAGAGAATGAAAGTCTGGGGTTTTGGGAGAAAACAAAAAGTGATATCATGTTTTTGAAACTTGAAATGCCAACCATAAAGATCCTATTAAATTACTAGAGGGGATATTTTATAAACCACACATTTCCAGAATAGGGTGAAAATGGCAGCCATCTTGGCCAGGGAGAAATCCAAAAGTCTAATTGGAATGAATGGCAGTAGAGGCATAGGTGATGCATTTCCTGCTTTTACTTATGCAGAAAAAATAAAAGTAAGGCATGTGATGTATTAGAAATTGTGTAATGGAATTATGGTAAACCTAAAATCTTGTCATATAATAAAAATACAGTTTATAGAGGTTTTATGCACATTTTCTGTATAAATAGCCTCTAAAATATATGTAAACAGACCATAACTGTCTCATATTATGTTTTTCTTGGAAAGCTGTGAGTGCTATTATATGATACAATATCAGTACTTGTTGCATTTACAACTTGTCTAAGTCCTATTATAAACTGATTTGAGCCAGTGTATATGGCTGTGAATTGACGGCATTGTTTGAAGGGAATGTTGGCATATTGGCAGTAAATTAGAAATATTTATGGAACCATTCCTCTAAAACTAGCTGGCTAGCTAACACATATACAGTGCAGATAAAGATTTTGACCAACTCCCTGACCAACATGGCTGACTTTTGGACCATCATAAGAAGGTTCATGCCCATTCTAGTATTCTAATTCCTAATTCTATGATGCCAACATTGTTTCTTTTCCCCAGCCAAATACAGAGAGGAGTTCAAACAGATCATTGACAGGATTGCTGTTGTGAAATCAGAGAACGTAAGTGAAATAGGAGAACTTCTGACCATTTGTAGAAAGTGTGCTGTTATAAGTGTGCATAGTTCTTTAATGTTCCACACTCAAATTAAGTTGCCTTCCCACTATCTATACTCAGCCATGGTAGTTCAATTGTTACAAAAAAAAGGATTGGGCACTTATTTTCTGTGTCAGTTTACTATGTAGTTTGCTATTTATCAATAGGATTAGGGCCCCAGCCCTCTGTTATCGGTTGTAGGCCTACACAATGTTGTTATTACCATTCAGTTACATAGCAATTAGAAAGAGCAACTTACAAATACATCTCAAACAGTTTGAATTATTTCCACAATACAATATAACTTAGTTTAAGAAATGCCACTCTGCATAATGAATTTACTTAAACTTTCATATACAGTAGTCCTATACCCTCCTCCTCATCACCTGCCTGCCTGCTGTCTGTCCCCATTAGGGTGAGAAGTACCTGGTTCTGAAGAAGAGGTACAGGCAGCAGAAGCAGGACAGTGAGACAGAGCCTGGGACAGACAGACAGGCCAGTCCTGCGGCCAGCCCTGCCAGGCCCTCGGCCTCAGCCCAGTGGGATGTGTCGGGGGTCTCGTCTCTCCACACCCAGGGGGAACCAGACCCCCAGTCTGACCCGGCCAAGAAGGCCGAGGCGAGGAAGCCTTCACAGGTGACGTGGTGTGGAAGAGGCCCCAGCATTACCATCAAAGAGGCACCCAAGCAGGAGCACATGCAGGAGGTGAGCTTCAACCATGATCAGTTTTGACATTTTTGTTTTTGTTTCCCACAAAAAAAGAGGGATGAGATGCATTGATAGCAACCTATCAACATAATGTTATAAAGCTGAAAATAACTCACACAAATAGCATAGCATTAGAGAGGAAGAAGCATGGATTGAAAGCAAGACTTTGAAATTATCTGTCATTTTATGGACTTTATGGAAAAAGTCAAACAAACGGCTTGTGCCAGTTACCATATCTTTACTCAAAGGGTGTAGCTGTTAACAACCTAATTCTGGTTGTCATTCCCATTTTTGGTTTGAGCTGTGAAATTCTTATTGTATTTCCTAATACATTTTAGGGTTAATTGCACAATGATATTTGACCAAAGTAAAACCCAGCTGTTCAGTTTGCCCAATTTTGTTCTTTTTTCCCATTGGTATTTTGGTCAATCAGATCAGTTCTGAAAAATATCTGATGTTAAAAGATCTGAGGTGATTGGTCAAAATACAAATTAGTCAAAACAATATCAGAATTGGGCTTCCTGTCTAAACGCAGTGTCACGATCGTTTAAAGACTGGTCGAACCAAGGCGCAGCGTGATAAGCATAGACAATAAACATAGCACAACACGACACAGAAAATACACACCCTGACTCAACAAATACGAGTCCTAGAGTCAGGGCGTGACAGTACCCCCCGGATCCGGCTCCGGGCGTGACCACCACTTACTCTCCACCTCCCTGTTGCGCCCCTGGTCTGGTCTGGACCTCGGCGCGCTGCTTCCCCTCTCCTTCCTTCCACGACGTACCAAGTCCTGTCTGGACCCTGGTGTGGCCGGACTACTCTGGCTCCGGAGTGGATCCGCTGACCGGAGCTGGACTCGACCCCGGTGGAGCGGATTGCTCTGGCTCCGGAGTGGAGCAGCTAACCGGTGCCGGACCAGGCACCGGTGGGACAGGCACGGGCTGTGCCGTACTGTACACACGCACCACTGGCTTGATGCGAGGGAGCAGGAACGGGACGTACCGGACTGGCGACGCGCACCACTGGCCTGTTGCGGGGAGCAGGAACAGACCGGGCCGGGCTGGCGACGCGAACCACTGGCTTGGTGCGAGGGACAGGAACAGGCCGGACCGGGCTGGCGATGCGCACCACTGGCTTGGTGCGAGAGGCAGGAACAGGCCGGACCGGGCTGGCGACGCGCACCACTGGCTTGGTGCGAGGGTCAGGAACAGGCCGGACCGGGCTGGAGACGCGCACCACTGGCTTGGTGCGAGGGACAGGAACAGGCGGGACCGGGCTGGAGACGCGCACCACTGGCTTGGTGCGAGGAGCAGGAACGGGCCGGGCCGGACTGGGAACACGCACCACTGGCTTGGTGCGGGGAGCAGGAACGGGCCGGGCCGGACTGTGGAGGCGGACTGGAGGTCTGGAGTGGAGAGCTGACACAACCCGTCCTGGCTGGATGCCTACTTCCACACAATATGTGTGAGGCATTAGCACAGGACGTACGGGGCTGTGCACGCGTACTGGCGATACAGTACGTAGCACCGGTGCAGGATATACGGGACCGAGGAGGCGTACTGGAGACCACGAGCGTTGAGCCGGCACACCCCGTCCTGGCTGAATGCCCATCTTCGCACGACACGTGCGTGGTGCTAGCACAGGACGTACAGGACTGTGCCGGAACACTCGCGGCACAGTACTTAGCTCCGCATAACACGGAGCCTGCCCAGTCACACGCTTCCTAACATGAGTACGGGGAGTTGGCTCTGCTCTAACACTAGGCTCCGCCAACCACCCTTTTAGCCCCCCAAAAAAATTGTCTCTCGGGCTTCCTCCTCGGCCGGCACCTTCTGCGTTGCCGCTGCTCCTCTATAGCGCGCCTCCACTGTCTCCTCCCAAGGACGGCGATCCATTCCGGCCTGAATCTCCTCCCAAGTCCAGGATCCCTTCCCGTCCAGGATCTCCTCCCAGGTCCATGCTGTCTGCTCCTGGACACGCTGCTTGGTCCTCATTTGGTTGGGATCTTCTGTCACGATCGTTTAAAGACTGGTCGAACCAAGGCGCAGCGTGATAAGCATACATGTTTAGTTATGACTAAACACCACGACAAAACAACAAACGAAACGTGAAGTCCAAGGTAGCATACACACAACATACCTTACACGGAACAAGATCCCACAACACACTAGTGCCAACAGGCTACCTAAGTATGGTCCCCAATCAGAGACAACGAGCTACAGCTGCCTCTGATTGGGAACCACCCTGGCCAACATAGATCTATACATACTAGATCTAACCATAGACAATAAACATAGCACAACACCACACAGAAAATACACACCCTGACTCAACAAATACGAGTCCTAGAGTCAGAGCGTGACACGCAGCCTTAGTGTGTGTACAAGCATCACTTTTAAAGAGAATAAATGCTAAGCCGATAGTGTCAGTGTCCACATAAGTATGTGCAAACAATATTTCTACTCACACAGGAGAAGGGCAACAGCACAACACAAGTGGTTTTGGCATGATGTGCACATATAGTATACTACCTAGAACTTTGGCAGAGTTACAGTAAGCAGGTGTAAATCAAGAATGCTCTTATTAAATGTAGAATGGAGAGATGGCCTCTGTTGAATAGCAGACCCAGAGTTTTAAGACTAGGCTTAAATGATAAACAGCATAACTAGGGAGAACCCCTTTTCCAGTGCTAAACAAAGCCTAACTCTACCCCTTACTAGGAGAATCAACCAGGACAGCTAACATCAACTGCCTGTACATACAGGACGCCACAAACAAACTGCTATGGAGCACGTTGTAAAATGGTGTTCAACCCTGAGCTGAGAGAAAAGGACAGCCTTTCTACCTTTGCTCCTAAACCCCGCCCATAATGATTAACCAATGAGAATGTACATTTAATTAGCTGAACTTTACTTTGTTAATTAGACCAGGTAATACTATGGAAAACATGATTTAAGTTAATTGCATTCAGTAGTGTAAATTACCATATTTAGTCAAGTGGACATTAGTTTAAAAGACAGAGCTGCATCAAAAAGAATATGATTAGAGCTACTACTCAGAGAGACTGAAAGTATGGGTGAGCTGCACACTATTTATCTGAAGTCGCCATACCTGGCTTCAACCTGAGCAATCAACTCGGTAGCAAACAATTAACGTAAGGCACACCTATGCATGGCAATAGATTGGTGCGGTGAATTCCAAACCACCCCCTCGCCTCTACTAACTCGCTCGGAGGGCTATCCGTTGTCACGTGTTGCTGACGATGACAACTCCGAGGGTGACTTCCATCGAGTGACGAGAGGATCAATAAACCCATCAACTTCGGGACACACTGGTGACTTGAATGATGCAATTCATGTTCCACATTTAAATAATAAAACTAGCATGAAATTCTAATTAACAAAGATATAAACCTCCGTAACAGTTAAACATTTAATTTGGAAGGTATTTCATTTGGTAAATGTGTCAAGCCTAGAAATCAGATGAACATATGCCCCGGCATATAATTAGGCACGCCTCTCCATTCTTTTGTATTAAATTGCGCAAACTCCAAACATATCGCGTTTCGTGTTGGGATAGCACTTGGCTGTGGAGCCTGCAACCTTGCTAGCTTAGAGGGTCTAACTAGCTCCTACACCTTCGATAATTTTCACTCCCTCAGCTTTGGGATACTTGTGCATATGGCGGTGTGTGTGAATGCGCAAATGGAGGGGGGAGGGGGTGATTTGGGATTCAGCCATGCACTTTATCTGAACCACACATGTACAGTGGGGAGAACAAGTATTTGATACACTGCAGATTTTGCAGGTTGTCCTACTTACAAAGCATGTAGAGGTCTGTCATTTTTATCATAGTTACACTTCAACTGTGAGAGACGGAATCTAAAACAAAAATCCAGAAAATCACATTGTATGATTTTTAAGTAATTAATGGGCATTTTATTGCATGACATAAGTATTTGATACATCAGAAAAGCAGAACTTAATATTTGGTACAGAAACCTTTGTTTGCAATTACAGAGATCATACGTTTCCTGTAGGTCTTGACCAGGTTTGCACACACTGCAGCAGGGATTTTGGCCCACACCTCCATACAGACCTTCTCCAGATCCTTCAGGTTTCGGGGCTGTCACTGGGCAATACTGACTTTCAGCTCCCTCCAAAGATTTTCTATTGGGTTCAGGTCTGGAGACTGGCTAGGCCACTCCAGGACCTTGAGATGCTTCTTACGGAGCCACTCCTTAGTTGCCCTGGCTGTGTTTCGGGTCGTTGTCATGCTGGAAGACCAGCCACGACCCATCTTCAATGCTCTTACTGACAGAAGGAGGTTGTTGGCTCTCGCGATACATGGCCCCATCCATCCTCCCCTCAATACGGCGCAGTCATCCTATCCCCTTTGCAGAAAAGCATTCCCAAAGAATTATGTTTCCACCTCCATGATTCACGGTTGGGATGGTGTTCTTGGGGTTGTACTCATCCTTCTTCTTCCTCCAAACACGGCGAGTGGAGTTTAGACCAAAAAGCTCTATTTTTGTCTCATCAGACCACATGACCTTCTCCCATTCCTCCTCTGGATCATCCAGATGGTCATTGGCAAACTTCAGACGGGCCTGGACATGCGCTGGCTTGAGCAGGGGGACCTTGCGTGCGCTGCAGGATTTTAATCCATGACGGCGTAGTGTGTTACTAATGGTTTTCTTTGAGACTGTGGTCCCAGCTCTCTTCAGGTCATTGACCAGGTCCTGCCGTGTAGTTCTGGGCTGATCCCTCACCTTACTCATGATCATTGATGCCCCACAAGGTGAGATCTTGCATGGAGCCCCAGACCGAGGGTGATTGACCGTCATCTTGAACTTCTTCCATTTTCTAATAATTGCGCCAACAGTTGTTGCCTTCTCACCAAGCTGCTTGCCTATTGTCCTGTAGCCCATCCCAGCCTTGTGCAGGTCTACAATTTTATCCCTGATGTCCTTACACAGCTCTCTGGTCTTGGCCGTTGTGGAGAGGTTGGAGTCTGTTTGATTGAGTGTGTGGACAGGTGTCTTTTATACGGGTAACGAGTTCAAACAGGTGCAGTTAATACAGGTAATGAGTGGAGAACAGGAGGGATTCTTAAAGAAAAACGAACAGGTCTGTGAGAGCCGGAATTCTTACTGGTTGGTAGGTGATCAAATACTTATGTCATGCAATAAAATGCAAATTAATTACTTTAAAATCATACAATGTGATTTTCTGGATTTTTGTTTTAGATTCCGTCTCTCACAGTTGAAGTGTACCTATGATAAAAATTACAGACCTCTACATGCTTTGTAAGTAGGAAAACCGGAAAAATTGGCATTGTATCAAATACTTGTTCTCCCCACTGTATATACGTTTAAGCATTTTAGATGATATTCACTTTATGAAATGCATTTTAAAGACCTTTTTAAAATGTTGATGAGGCCAGACTAAGGCTGCCTCATCACAGCCTCATTCTGTATGTTGTCTCTGTGCCTCCAGGACCAGCACACAGAGAGGACCCCCTCACCGTCCGTTTCGGAGAAACCCCTAGCGCACAGCAACGGAGAGGATGAGCCAGACAGGGACTCCGGGTCAAAGGTGAGAGGCTAGTAACAGCAGGAGTAAATCTCAAAAGTATTTTGCTCAATTCCTTGCGTCCTCTCTCCTCGCCTTATTTTCAAAAAAAATCGGAGGGAAGCACAGGGAGTGCTGGAGGAGAAGTTCTGAGGAGAAGATATCATCCGATGCTCTTCTCACCTCCCTCTCAAAACACCAGAGGGAGGCAAGGAGAGCAGGTCCTGGAGCCAGAGGACACGAGGAACAAGGAAAATAAATTTGAGAATAAACTTTCCCCTAATGTTACTTCGTCACATTTCACCGTGTTGGACGTTTACAGGCCTTTGCCTCTGCCTCCCTAGTAATACTTATTATTTAATTTCTCTCTGAACAAAATAGTGAGTCATAGCAGGAACTGTTGCTGCAAAACTCCACCAGATGGCAGTAGCTAAATTACCTGGATTTGAAACAAACCATGGATGTTTGAGAGTGGGAAACAATATGAGGGGGGCAACCATTAGCATTTGAATGCTGCCCTCTGTTCTGTCATTATGTAAAGCAAGATGCAACAACATGTTTGAACTCATTAGAAAAATAATGCTGATTTGTGCCCATTAAACAGATTGAGATTCAGTTAGAAAGATATAGGTTTCTTTGATGGCCCTAAACCTACAGGGAGGAGGTGAGGGCCCTGGCGGAGTGGTGCCAGGTAAATAACCTCTCCCTCAACGTCAACAAAACAAAGGAGCTGATCGTGGACTTCAGGAGACCGCAGAGGGAGCACGCCCCCATCCGCATCAACGGGACCGCAGTCGAGAAGGTGAAAAGCTTAAAGTTCCTTGGCGTACACATCACTGACAATCTGAAACTGTCCAACCACACAGACAGTGTGGTGAAGAAGGTGCAACAGCGCTTCTTCAACCTCAGGAGGCTGAAGAAATTCAGCTTGGCCCCTAAGACCCTCACAAACTTTTACAGATGCACCATTGAGAGCATCCTGTCAGGCTGTATCACCGCCTGGTATGGCAACTGCACCGTCCGCAACCACAGGGCTCTCCAGAGGGTGGTGTGTTCAGCCCAATGCATCATCACCGGGAGCACACTGCCTGCCCTTCAGGACATCTACAGCACCCGGTGTCAAAGGAAGGCCAAGAAGATCATCAAGGACCTCGGCCACCCGAGCCAGGGCCTGTTCACCCTGCTATCATCCAGAAGGCGAGGTCAGTACAGGTGTATCAAAGCTGGGACCGAGAGACTGAAAAACAGCTTCTATCTCAAGGCCATCAGACTTTTAAATAGACATCACTAGGCGGCCTCCACCCAGTACCCTGCCCTGAACTTAGTCACTGTCACTAGCCGGCTACCACCCAGTTACTCATCCCTGCACCTTAGAGGCTGCTGCCCTATGTACATAGACATGGAACACTGGTCACTTTAATAATGGAACACTGGTCACTTTAATAATGTTTACATACTGTTTTACCCACTTCATATGTATATACCCTTGAGCAAGGCACTTAACCCTAATTGCTTCTGTAAGTCGCTCTGGATAAGAGCGTCTGCTAAATGACTAAAATGTAAAAAAAAATATATACTGTATTCTACTCTAGGCCATCCTATTTTAGCTATTGCTGTACATAGACTATTCTATCCTACATATTCTTCAGATATACTATATATTCTATCCATATACTGTCCATAATTTCTATATATCCCATCACATACTGTGTATATATATACAGTACCAGTAAAAGTTTGGACACCAACTCATTCCAGTTGTACTATTTTCTACATTGTACAATAATAGTGAAGACATCAAAATGATGAAATAACACATGGAATCATGTAGTAACCAAAAAAGTGTTAAATAAATCGAAATATATTTTATATTTGAGATTCTTCAAATAGCCACCCTTTGCCTTGATGACAGCTTTGCACACTCTTGGCATTCTCTCAACCAGCTTCACCTGGAATGCTTTTCCAACAGTCTTGAAGGAGTTCCCACATATTCTGAACACTTGTTGGCTGCTTTTCCTTCACTCTGCGGTCCGACTCATCCCAAACCATCTCAATTGGGTTGAGGTCAGGGGATTGTGGAGACCAGGTCATCTGATGCAGCACTCCATCACTCTCCTTCTTGGTAAAATAGCCCTTACACAGCCTGAAGGTGTGTTGGGTCATTGTCCTGTTGAAAAACAAATGATAGTCCCACTAAGCCCAAACCAGATGGGATGGCATATCGCTGCAGAATGCTGTGGTAGCCATGCTGGTTAAGTGTGCCTTGAATTCTAAATAAATCACAGACAGTGTCACCAGCAAGGTACCCCCACACCATAACAACTCCTCCTCCTTGCTTTACGGTGGGAAATACACATGCGGAGATCATCGGTTCACCCACACTGCATCTCAGAAAGACACAGCGGTTGGAACCAAAAATCTCAAATTTGGACTCCAGACCAAATAACAAATTTCCACCGGTCTAATGTCCATTGCTCGTGTTTCTTGGCCCAAGCAAGTCTTATTATTAGAGGTGTCCTTTTAGTAATGGTTTCATTCAGCAATTCAACCATGAAGGCCTGATTCACACAGTCTCCTCTGAACAGTTGATGTTGAGATGTCTGTTACTTGAACTCTGTGAAGCATTTATTTGGGCTGCAATTTCTGAGGCTGGTAACTCTAATGAACTTATCCTCTGCAGCAGAGGTAACTCTGGGTCTTCCATTACTGTGGCGGTCCTCATGAGAGCCAGTTTCATCATAGCACTTGATGGTTTTTGCGACTGCACTTTTTCGACTGCGACTGAAATGTTCCGTATTGACTGACCTTCATGTCCTAAAGTAATGATGGACTGGTGTTTCTCGTTGCTTATTTGAGCTGTTCTTGCCATCATATGGACTTGGTCTTTTACCAAATAGGGCTATCTTCTGTATACCACCCTTACCTTGTCACCACACAACTGATTGGCGCAAACACATTAAGAAGGAAAGAAATTCCACAAATTAACTTTTAAGAAGGCACACCTGTTAATTGAAATGGATTTCAGGTGACTACCTTATGAAGCTGGTTGAGAGAATGCCAAGAGTGTGCAATGCTGTCAAGGCAAAGGGTGGCTATTTGAAGAATCTCAAATCTCAAATATATTTTGATTTGTTTAACACTTTTTTGGTTACTACATGATTCCATATGTGTTATTTCATAGTTTTGATGTCTTCACTATTATTCTACAATATAAAAAATAGCAAAAATAAAGAAAAACCCTTGAATGAGTAGGTGTGTCCAAACTTTTGACTGGTACTGTATATATATGACTCGTCCTAATATTTCTATATTTCTTAATTCCTTTCTTTTACTTTTATATTTGTGTGTATTGTTAGATATTGCTGCACTGTTGGAGCTAGGAACACAAGCATTTCGCTACACCTGCAATAACATTTGCTAAACGTGTATTCGACCAATAAAATTGGATGTGATTTCATTTTGAACCATAGACAGATTAAATATGTTAGAGTATGTGAATATGGCACCACAATCAGATTACAGTGGCTTGCAAAGTATTCACCCCCCTTGGCATTTTTCCTATTTTGTTCCCTTACAACCTGGAATTAAAATTGATTTTTGGGGGGTTTGTATCATTTGATTTACACAACATGCCTACCACTTTGAAGATGCAAAATATTTTATTTTGTGAAACAAACAAGAAATAAGACAAAAAAACAGAACTTGAGGGTGCATAACTATTCACCCCCCCCAAAGTAAATACTTTGTAGAGCCACCTTTTGCAGCAATTACAGCTGCAAGTCTCTTGGGGTATGTCTCTATAAGCTTGGCACATCTAGCCACTGGGATTTTTGCCCATTCTTCAAGGCAAAACTGCTACAGCTTCTTCAAGTTGGATGGGTTCTGCTGGTGTACAGCAATCTTTAAGTCATACCACAGATTCTCAATTGGATTGAGGTCTGGGCTTTGACTAGGCCATTCCAAGACATTTAAATGTTTCCCCTTCAACCACTCAAGTGTTGCTTTAGCAGTATCCTTAGGGTCATTGTCCTGCTGGAAGGTGAACCGCCATCCCAGTCTCAAATCTCTGGAAGACTGAAACATGTTTCCCTCAAGAATTTCCCTGTATTTAGCGCCATCCATCAATCTTTCAATTCTGACCAATTTCCCAGTCCCTGCTGATGAAAAACATCCCCACAGCATGATGCTGCCACCACCATGCTTCACTGTGGGGATGGTGTTCTCGGGGTGATGAGAGATGTTGGGTTTGCCCCAGACATAGCGTTTTCCTTGATGGCCAAAAAGCTCAATTTTAGTCTCATCTGACCAGAGTACCTTCTTCCATATGTTTGGGGAGTCTGCCACGTGCCTTTTGACGAACACCAAACGTGTTTGCTTATTTTTTTCTTTAAGCAATGGCTTTTTTTCTGGCCACTCTTCCGTAAAGCCCAGCTCTATGGAATGTACGGCTTAAGGTGGTCCTATGGACAGGTACTCCTATCTCCGCTGTGGAGCTTTGCAGCTCCTTCAGGGTTATCTCTGGTCTCTTTGTTGGCTCTGATTTAATGCCCTCCTTGCCTGGTCCGTGAGTTTTGGTGGGCGGCCCTCTCTTGGCAGGTTTGTTGTGGTGCCATATTCTTAAAAAAATTTAATAATGGATTTAATGGTGCTCCGTGGGATGTTCAAAGTTTCTGATTTATTTTTATAACCCAACCCTGATATGTACTTCTCCACAACTTTGTCCCTGACCTATTTGGAGAGCTCCTTGGTCTTCATGGTGCCGCTTGCTTGGTGGTGCCCCTTGCTTAGTGGTGTTGCAGACTCTGGGGCCTTTCAGAACAGGTGTATATATACTGAGATCATGTGACAGATCATGTGACACTTAGATTGCACACAGGTGGACTTTATTTATCTAATTATGTAACTTCTGAAGGTAATTGGTTGCACCAGATCTTATTTAGGGGCTTCCATAGCAAAGGGGGTGAATACATATGCACGCACCACTTTTCTGTTATTTATTTTTTAGAATTTTTTGAAACAAGTTAATTTTTTTCATTTCACTTCACCAATTTGGATTTGAAATGACACAATGACTATGACCAAAAGTATTGGGGCAAATTCACTTATGTGTACTAAAGTAGTTAATAATGTGAATAATGATTGTGTCGGACAAATATCTTACCCCCCAAAAAATGCTAACCTCCCCTGTTATTGTAATGGTGAGAGGTTAGCATGTCTTGGGGGTATGATATTTGTGCGTCTGTAACTTTCTCACTCATCATTATTCACGATTCATTCAGGATTATCCGTAATCAGGATAGCATCCACATTAATGTAGAAGTATTTATAATCATATTCTATTCTTATTTACAATAAATGTGACTCCATAATGACATTCATTTTTTACCATTCATTTCTGTTTGACACAGAATAATCTGAAACACAACCAAGACAAACAGCAAATGCATCCAACTATTGATGTAGTCATTGCGTGCAATGAAAATAAGACCAAATACGTAACTTTTTACTACGTTAATACACATAAGTGAATTTGTCCCAAAACTTTTGGTCCCCTAAAAGGGGTTCACCCGATATGGATGAAAATACACTCAAATTAAAGCTGACAGTCTGCACTTTAACCTCATAGTCATTGTATCATTTCAAATTCAAATTCAAAGTGCTGGAGTATGGAGCCAAAACAACCACAAATGTGTCATTGTCCCAATACTCACTGTACAAAGTATGCCTACCTGGTGTCATGATATCATGATTATTTGCATCAATCCAGTAGTGGAGGGATGATACCAGTATCACGATACTCGTTAGTATCGTTGCAAGGAAACAGATTTGACTTCTTTAGGAAAAGAGCGCTAATGTTGGAAACAAACATCATTGTGTTGTCATCCAGAGTCACATTTTATTTATTTTCCAAGCTATAGCACACAATATTTTACATAGTGTAGGTTTTTAAAGGACCAAAGAATTAGATCTGCTTTGTGTTTTCATTTTTGCATTGTAAAACAATATTGCGATACTGGTATCGTCCTGGCCCTGCAATCCAGTGGCGATTTGTTTAGCAAACTCTACAATTACATGTGTGCTACAGAAACTCCGCTAACCAAACAAGTCTCTTGCTGGTGCTGTGTTGAATTAAAGGGTATCTACACCCAAAAATGAAAATGTCTTAGATTTGTTCTAGACCTCAAAACCACTCCTGATGTGGTTTTCAAGCATTGTTGTGGATTTAGAACATCCAATTTTGTTGTTTTTCTATAAATAAATAAAAAGTGTGATTTTGTAAGTGAAAAACCTGAAGAAAAAAGGAAACCTGGAAAAACTAAACGGAGAAAACGGAATTTGGGAAAAAAATATAACAGATTTTTTAGGACCCTACACATAATAATAATAATAATAATAATAATAATAATAACATATAATATTAATATTATAATAATATAATATAATATAGTTAATATAATAACCATCATATCGAAGTAAACTTGGAGTCAAGAGATATGTTGCGCTGTAAGCCTACCACCACAACGTGGAAAAGCATGAAAAGTTTATAGGCAGATTAAATAAGTTATGATTAACTTCACATGGTGGTTAAATGATCAGTGATAATGCAAATGTCCAATATAGACTAAATATAGAGGGTAGGCTATTATTTTAATGCTGGTGACATGATGATCAGTGTTTGGCTGCCAATTTATCAAATACAATGATTTTGCTCTTATCCATATCTCATCATATGTCCACTTTATCAGCAAACTCTTGTCTAAAGAGTATGGGCCAATGCCAGATTGGGCACGATTGCTATTTATCGCAAATTTTTTTGTGACAAAACCATCAGTAGAATTGAAAATGCGATGGAAACCCATTTTATTTTTATTAGGTACATGGGAACTTAACTGCAAAAGTCCTTTTTATGTGCACTATGTTATCACACACAGCCTTTTATCAGCAACAGGTCAGTTTGATGGAAACACACCTGTGGTGCATATTGTTTTTATGCAGATTTTACTATGTTCACATTCAAATCTGTCGCCAATTGGATGGAAACCTAGCTTGTGTTCCTATCTTGTTGAAGGGGATGTAACCAGATCTCTATAACTACATAGATCACAATAATGTAAAAGGGCCTCCTGAATCTCACCACCTCTCTTATGTGACAACGTTAGAAAGTGGGAGTTGTATCAAAAAATCATTGATGCTGTGGAAAGAACCAGTTAGAAAATATTCTCCTGTTTAAAAAAGCTGTTACACTGTGGCTGGTTGAACTTCCTCTTTGCGCAAAAAAAAAACAGTTTTTACCTTGCCTGTGCTACTCTCATTTGCTCTTGAAGAGCTTGGGAAGCTAAAGTATCACTCTGTTCTAAACTGTGTTCTAATCCATGGTTCTAAACCTCTAGACAAAGATAATGGAATTACATGACAGAGAGGAGGAAAGTGCTGAGAGATCCACTCTACAAAATTAAACTCAACTGCCCAACAATATTTTTCTTCCCCTGTTATTTTTATTTCCAGCAGAGAAAAAGTGGACATGTGCCAGTGGATAAATAGGCCTCCACTTTTCGTGTTAAACAAGGCATGTATGACAGCGACATGAAAGACTTGTGTGTTTTTACACCATGTCCCTGTATGATCTCAGAACAATTAGCAATCAAGTGCTTGACAAAACAAAACATATAGAAAACTGCCATTTTCTCCCCACATTAATCAGCCAGAATGACACTTGTGCATTCAGAGAAAGGTGTGCTTTATTTTCGGGGCATTTCTGACCCCGTTTAAAACAGAGGGGATCACAGATGGTGGGATGGTCTCTGACCCATGAGGAGGTCCACAGACAGACATGTCTATTGGTTAACAGTGGAGTTCACAGTTATTATCACATTGACCCCTTGGTGTGAAACCTCTGTTTGCTCTGTGGCTCTGTTTGCCTCCCTCCTACCTGTCTGACTGTCTGACACTTGTTGGATCACTTCTTCCCTTTTGATGTCTGAGGTGATAAAGATCTAAACAGTGATTAGTGTGTGTGTGTGTGTGTGTGTGTGTGTCTATTAGGGCCTTAGGACATTCATTCTTCATTCCTATGTGGAACAACATAAGGCCTCGGTTGGGAGAGATGCCCCTGCTGCTTCAGCATGCTGGATCAATAATACTCATGACATTACTCATATAATTTGTCTTATTGTCTGTCCTCTTTCAGTCCGAGTCGGAAGAGCAGGAAGAGAAGTGTACGGGCAGTATGCGCTCCACCCCAGTGGCCGTGAGTTTCCACATTTATATATGCTAATATATACATACTAGACATGAATATTAATAATACTGTATATACTGTACATACTAGACGTGTACTTTATGGACACTATCCATTTGCTTAGCTCATCCACTCCCTGTCCTACAGCTGGACCCTGTGGAGAAGGAATGGATCTACTCTGCTACTTGTGGCCGTCTCTCTGACCTCTCCCAGCTGCTAAAACAGGAGCCCTCCCTGGCCAACAAGAAGGTAACCTCTACCCCTCCACCTCTGCCCTTCACAATGACACAAAGGCCAAGGTTTCCAAGAACCACCTTCATACGTCTGCATAACATTGCAATATACATCTTGTGGATAAATGGGTAGCTTTGTTTTATTGAATGCAACAGCTAAAAGTCTTCTAACATGTTGAATTCTATATAAGAGCAAAACACTAAATTGAGTTACTCTCCTTCCCTCCTTCTATTTCCTTCATTTGACTAAACCAGGACTTCGTTTCAGTGAGTATACTTTCTCCACGACTTTGATTAGGAATATTTGTATTACATTTATATTAGGATTGACCGATTATGTTCTTTCTTTTCTTTTTGGAATCTGCTATGTTGTTCCTGACTGACCATGACTCTCTGTCAGGGGGTAAGTGAATTGAGTATTGATATCCCATTGTTGTATGGGTCTACTTCATATCTTGTTTATCTCAATTCTTGACCACAAGTTTCTAGATTGCTTGTACTGAAAGTTGATAATATTCTGAAATGATACCTATTGTTTTATAAAACCTATAAAAATGCATTTCAAATAGTCGACATTCCATTGTTATTTTTCCGTTAATTGTATTCTAAAAACCCTGTGATGTACACACATCAAGATCATGCATTTCAAAGGCGCAACTATCAAAAGGATTATGGAAGATAGCTTTTTAGCTCCTGGAGCCCCCCCCCCCCTGACAACCCAAATCCCTTTATTGGTCTCCCTGTGCGCTCAAGAGATTTGGGTTCATGTTTGTTGTCCCTCCCCTGTGTTGGGGTTCTCACACTGTCCTGTGTCAGACCACCTTCTAAGACCTATCCCTAAGCCCTTGCCATCAGCATTCCCACCCAGACAAGATACCAGGGTCGCCATTGAAGTGCAGGGAGATGGGAGGGGGGATTAGAGAGAGACTCTTAATGCTCCACAAAGACTTCAACCACTTAAAGATAATCTGAAAGTTATAGAGCAGGCTGGGATTAATTGAAGAACAGTGTTGGCCGTGTCCCCGGGAAGGAGCTAAATCTCCCTCGGGCGGCTTTGATGCCCCCCCCACCCCTTCACCCTTCGGTGGTGAAGTCACTCTTACCTAGGGCTTGAAGTTGAGGAGGACTGGGTGCCGTTTGTGGCCTAGTTCTGTCCCCATCAGACAAAGTTTAGACCACTAATAAACTTTGACTTTCCCAATAGCAGATGCATTGTGTAGCTACACTCTCCTCCTCAACTATCATTGACAAGGAATTGCTAATTCAAAGACCCACGTATGTTAACCCCATCTAACATATCCTATTCCTTCCTGATCTCTCTCTCCTTTTCGTCCTCTACACTTGACATGTGCTCCCCCCTTCTGCCGTGCCGGACTGTGACGTACTTCCTCTCACCCTACAGTTTGTAAGTAAATCATTCTCCCATCACTCCTCAGTGGTCTTACTATGAACAGGAAAGTGTCACAGGCCATAGGTCATTGTGTCAGATGTTTCCTATTGACCAACCCTTGTCCCTTTGGACACTACTTACTCCCACATTGGGTGCATGACACACACACACTGAGTGGGTCATCGGTCAGGCAGGAATGCGGGGGGTGGCCCCAGCGGGCGAGAGGCACGAGGAGAGGATGACGCCACATCCTGTCCCACCTCGTCCGTCACTCCCGCCCACTAGGAGACCCGCCAAGCTGCCACTCAAACGGCCCAGCCGACCAATCCGTCTTCAGCGTGTGACAGGGCAGACAACAGAGATGGAGATACTCAGAGCCAGACTTCATCTATCACAATCTGTCTCCCAGACTGGTTTTGGACATCTAGAGTTGTATCCCCCCCCCAACTGCCACGAGTTTTGATATCGAGGTTGTTATATAGTTCACAGAGTTTGTGGTATGGTAGTGTGCAATGCAGGAGATGAAGAAATGCCATTAAGGCCTTGAACAAGCACAAGGATGTTCATAGATAGTGAGCTCAAGCTGCCTAGCAACCTCTATAGTAAAGTAAAGACCGTTCTTAGTCTTGATTGACAAAGATAACCTACTTCTCATCATCGCTCTGCTCTCCCTGTTCCACGTCTAGAGTCAGACTGAGAAACATAGATGTTGTGGTTCACAGACTGACATCTGCAGCCAAGCTCTGCACACAGACACACACACACTCATTAAGTCCCACGCAAACCACATCCACCTTTCAGACATCGTGCCGCTGCTGTGATAAACTGTGTTACTCTTGTCAATGGGTCTCTGAGCACTGAGCACTTCAGGCTGTGTAATTATGGGCGATTCAGCAGGTGATATTGTGGCCAATTGTGTGCATGTTGTATCAGAGCGTGTATGTTCGTGTGTTTGCGCATGCATGCCTGTGTGTGTGTGTGTGTGTGTGTGTGTGTGTGTGTGTGTGTGTGTGTGTGTGTGTGTGTGTGTGTGTGTGTGTGTGTGTGTGTGTGTGTGTGTGTGTGTGTGTGTGTGTGTGTGTGTGTGTGTGCACAGGGGCCACACAGCGTGGTGGGGCCCTAGCCTTGTCTTTCTGACGGCTGAGTGCTGACAGTGGGGCGATTCCTGGGTGGGTCTCCCTCGCTCCCCTCTGAGGGTCACACCAACATCATCAATCTTCCTCCCTGTGACAGGCAGCTGCCCCCCCTTCCCCCCCGGTGTGGGCACAGTGCAGTGTTGTTTTGTAATTAGGCTCCGTTAGATGGCAGGAAACCATCCCTTTGTCCCTCCCTCTACCTCTCCCTCCATCTCGCCACTCCTCCTGTGCACAGCTGGCCCACTGCTTCAGCCAGCCTATCAGAGCTCTCATCTGATCCACACTGTTGAAACCGCTTGGTAGAGGAGTAATGATGCTATGCCAATTACTATCTACTGACTAACCGCTACTGGGAATGTATCTACAAGTATCTGTGTATATGTCAATACAATACAAGCGTTTCGCTACACCCGCAATAACATCTGCTAAACGTGTATGCGACCAATACGATTTGATTTGTGTGTACATCAATACAATACAAGTATCTGTGTGTATGTCAATACAATACAAGTATATGTCAATACAATACAAGTATCTGTGTATATGTCAATACAATACAAGTGTCTGTGTATATGTCAATACAATACAAGTGTCTGTGTATATGTCAATACAATACAAGTATCTGTGTATACCAAAAAATTGCAACTCCTGTGTCGGTGTTGCAGTAAAGGGCTTTTGTTCTGTATAGGGAAATAGTTTGGTTCAAACCACTGTATTTTGTGAATGGCTTACATTTCCCCCTCCTTGTTCTGGACACAGACAGCTCTACACTGGGCAGCCAAACATGGCAAAGAGGACATGGCTACCATGATGGCCAACGCAGGGGCTGACGTTAACACTAAATCTGTGAGTATGCTCTTGTCTTTTGTGAATATGGGGTGTATTGTGTTCTGTATTGTAATTTCTTATGCTATTGGGAATGGTATGTTATAAAATATTGTCATACTCTTATTCTTATTTTCTTTCAGCATGTGAGTACCTCCTCTTTCAGTACAGTATATCATACACAGGAAGTGATCAGGTAATAGGTATGTTGTTTGTATATTTGGAGGCCGGCCAGGCAGATTGGTTACCAAGGCAACGAGCCTCTGGGTTGCAGCCAGGTTAGTTGTGTTCTGAGGTGTTGGTGATGTAATGGTTCCTGTGAAGATCCAGCTGTGCAAATGCATTACAGCACACACACACACACAGTCTTGTATAACTAACCTTGTGGGGATGCATAATTCAGTCTCATCCAAAATCCTATTTTCCCTAACCCTGAACCTAACTCCTACCCTAACCCTAAACCTAATTCTAATCCTAACACTAATTCTAACCTTAACCCTAAACCCCCTAGAAATAGCATTTTACCTTGTGGGGACTAACAAAATGTCCCCAGTTGGTCAGATTTGTGTTCGTTTACTATTCTTGTGGGGACTTCTGGTCCCCACAAGTATAGTAAAACACATCCACACAGTGTCTACTAATAAATCATGTCAATTGTGTAAATGTATTACCGTGCCAAACTCAAACAACTATGGCAATTTTCTGAGAATTACTAGCAATTATGTATTTTGTCATTACGTTGTGTTGCCATAACCTCTGGTAATTTGTATATTCTCTCCTTTCATGTTTTCATTGGCTGTGTTGGGGCCATGGGAAACTCTAGGGGGTAGGTATTAAAACGCCTTGTACATTTTTCCAGGGTTGAACCTTGAACTCTGCATACAGTGGATGTAAGAGGTTATGTTCAAATAGCTGTATTGGACAGCCTGTTTTGTTCTTGAAAAAAACACGGTTATACAATTTGCATTATACCCCTATGTCTTTGGTGGGGAATACATTTGCATAATCTTTCACTTTTTGTTTTGCAGGGCTATACACCCCTGCATATTGCAGCGTTGCATGGCCATCGACACATTTTGGAGCTGCTCATTGGAAAATATGGTAAATGACAGGGAAAGTTAACCCACATGCTTTTTGTCTTTGGGGTGTGGAATGGAGGGTATCAATGCAACAGGTCATCTATTATCTTTCTGCCATTGATTGCCTTTTTCTAGGTACATTTTTTTTCTTATAGTCATCGTTTGACATGTTCTTCCTTTCCTCTCAGGTGCGAAAAAGAATCTGCGGGACTACAGCGGCCATCTTGCCTGCCAGTACCTGAACATCAGGGAGCCTACAGAGGAAGACAGAACAGCTCCAGAGGAGATACGTGAGTGTCTCTTACTATTTTATTTTTGACTCTCTGACATCTCTGAAATGTTGTCTAATCACAGAAATGATCAAAGACCCCAATATTTCCCTCCCCAGTCTGATACAGAATAACATTGTCATACCAATGCCTGTGGCTTTGTTACTAAGATCAAAAAGGTCATCCTTACAGTTAGGTTTCAGCCTTACATAGAATGTATTATACAACTATGGTGGTCTGTATTTTGTTCAGAGTTCCCTGAGTTCCATGTGACCCAGGCCAGAGACTGCAGCAGGAACAGGAAGTTGGTCTCGTTGTTCCAGTCCAAGAAGAAGTGGGGCTCAGCGGAGGAGCTAGCCCCTGTAGAGGAGAGTGTGGCACTAGCACGCCATCAACTCATGGTCCCCGCATTCAGACCCAGGAAATTCTCACGCTAAGGAAGGAGCTAGCCAAATGTCCCACATTTAATGACATCACAAAAACATGTTCAGTCAGTGTATGTTTATTTGAATTTTAATGTATGCTTTTATAGTATTTATGCTGTATGCTTTTATGGTGTAGGGAGCTGTAACTATTGAAATGTTTAGTTTGTTGTTTATCGCCTTGATTGTATTGTTGAAATCTCCCCAAATGATTTGATTATCATTTAATTCAATTTTTAAAGTAGAATTTTATTCTAGTGATACAAAATGTTACATTAATAACAATAATATGCCATTTAGCAGACGCTTTTATCCAAAGCGACTTACAGTCATGTGTGCATACATTTTTACGTATGGGTGGTCCCGGGGATCGAACCCACTACCCTGGCGTTACAAAAGCCATGCTCTACCAATTGAGCTACAGAGGACCACATTACATATGGAGCTATTTTGCATGCTGCATTTGTTTTCTTGCTCTTTCAATTGAGTTTGTATTTGAATTTTACTTGCCTTTTCCTCACACTGTGTTAAGACAGCGCCCAAATTTCTCGTTGCCAAGCCGTTCTGACATTCCAGATTTGAAGTGCCATGTTTAGATGTTGATGATTGCACTATTACATTGTCAGTTGGTTGATTGTCATAAGGGACAATGTTTTCTATTGGTTCACTCTCAGTATTCACATTGTATTTCTATTGAAGGACTAAACAAGGGACAATGTTTTCTATTGGTTCACTCTCAGTATTCACATTGTATTTCACATTGTATTTCACATTGTATTTCTATTGAAGGACTAAACAAGGGACGATGTTTTGTATTGGTTCACCCTCTGTATTTTTATTTTTTTTGTCATTTAGCAGACGCTCTTATCCAGAGCGACTTACAGTTAGTGAGTGCATACATTTTCCATACTGTATTTCACATTATATTTCACATTGTATTTCTATTGAAAGACAAAACAATACCAGAGTACTGGCAAAGAATAGTCAGTTCATAATGAAGTGCCTTATTCAATTGTGAAACAAGTTAGTTGATGTGCCATGGCTTTGCCTGTGTTGCCTCAATTTGAACCTGCCTCTGTTCAAGCTTGTTTTGTTTTGCACATTATTTATATTTTTGATATTTTGATATTAAACTGCCATGTTGTGCTACTAATTTTGTGTGTACTTTTTAATCTATATGACAGTCACAGTAGGTGGAGTTTTACCAAGTTAACTTGGTTAAATGGGCACTTCATATCAGCTGTTGGGATCACAGGAGGTTGGTGGCACCTTTTAATTGGGGAGGACGGGCTCGTGGTATTGGCTGGAGCAGAATCAGTGGGATGGTATCATATACATCAAACACATGGTTTCCATGTGTTTGATGCCATTCCATTGGCTACGTTACGGCCATTAATATGAGCTATCCTGCCTCAGCAGCCTCCTGTGGTTGGGATGGTCTTAAGATTTAGTCGATGGATAATAATATCAAGATTTTTCTTTATACACGGGTATACTAACAAGATTACATTTCATTAAATCCTCAGCTTTGGACCCCATAGTTCAGCTCTCACATTATGACTCCCCAACATCAAGAAATGAAACTTGTGAGAACGCTATTTTTTCTTCTTTTCATGGTAATATCCTCACTTATTTTCTAAGCCTCCTTTGATCTACATCAACCTCCTCACTTTGCAGGCTACAGATGGAGTAAATATGGGTCGGGGTTACTCTCCATAAGGCTTTAGCCCTTAACTCCAGATTAGCTGAAAAGGGCAGCAGCACTTGCTTTTGGATTTCAGAAGACATGGGGGAACAGAGGCAAGTGTTTTTGTGCTTCATTTTTGAAGAGCGGGAGGTTGTTGGAGTGTGGGATAAGAGGGGAGTTTCTGTAATAGATACTTATTTTACTGCCCTCAAGCCCTCAAACAAAGTCCCCCTCTGAAGAGATTATAACCCAGGGAGGGCACATTAACTCTAATCCCATGCTTTGAGGCCTAGCCCCCCCATACTAACCCCCTGTCCCACTGTCTAGATCCCCCCTTACTGTTGGAGGGGCTACCTTGTATCTGGGCCATGTGTGAGGAGAGCCTGTGGCTACACATTAGGGGGGTTGAGATGGGGGGGAGTAGCGGGGAGTAGGTGGGGGTTAGTGTTTCAATAGCACGCTGGTTCTAATGAAAAGCATTGAGAGGTGCATACTGCTGTGTAACTGATTCCCCTCTCTGAAGAGATTAGGAGGCACATTGTTGGTTTGGTTGCTCATTTCCATGAGAGCACTGCCTCCCACCAGCGCCTGCTTTCCATTGTTATCAGGGGGTTGAAACACAGAGAACCAGTGCCCCCGGCTTCCTTGTAGCCTTTGTTTTACAAATAGACCGAAATGTAGATGTCACGTCACAGATGCCCTACAAGCTCATTAGATGCTAGCTGTGAGGCTATAGTTAAATAATACTGTAGCTGCATGAACTTCAGTTTGTTACATTTTAGGAGTTGCTTTCTTCCCTCACATCCATTTCCTAACTATTTTACAAAACAAGCATTCATTATTTTGATCAACATATTGTATAATTATGAACGATGAAACACTTGTTTTTATGTTGCGTTTCATGTCATGCCATGCACCAAGAGTAGCAGTGGAATTATTTGGCACAAAGAGTGTGCATTAGCAATACGTTTAATCCCTCTTATATTGTGGATGGTTACTTTCCGATAATAATAATTGGAAATCTTGCAGCATGTAGAAAAAAGTACTCCCATGTCACACGTTCCTCAGTAGCTACTGTAATATAGAAGAAGATACTGTATGTCTGTCTGTGGGAGTTCACTATAACCACTTTTTCTATAATATGTCATTCGGTGTCTACAGTGCTATTTCTGACTTTAATGAATTAATGATGTACTCTCCTGGGCAGCATGGCACGTTGACTTGCATATGCGTGTTGGGGGCCACCTGGACCAACATACCATGCTGAGTCCCCCTGTCACTGAGGAGGAGAGGCAGGGTGTTGCCAGTTAACAGCTAACGAGCTGCTCTCGCACAGCAAGCCTGCCGGGGAACTACACTTGCTGGGCAGGCTGGGGGTCCTAGGGGCCCAGTGAGGCCCCACAGGGGTGGTGGTGGTGGAGCGGGCCAGCGGCCCCCAACGTCCAACGCAGCAGAGGGCCCAACCAGCACCACCAGCAGTCATTCAGTCCCCCAGCTGTCGGCCTGTCCGTCACAGCCTAACGAACGCGGCCTGTCACTCACCCAGCAGAGGGCCGTCAATCAGAGCACACCCAGGAGGGAGCAGAGGGGCGGGACACCAGCCCACCGCCGAGACACTAACAAAGACATACTTACATTTGCAAGCGGTTTCAGCGCCACTTCTCTATAAAAAGAATGATAGAGTGTAGCTGATAAGAGTAATGACAAAGGACAAAGAGCTAGGAGGAGGGATGAGGGCTGAAGGGAGGGGAGGGGTTGATAGCTGAGGAGTGGGTGGGAGAGCTTGATAAAATGTACGCTTTGCTTACATCTCTCCATTTGGGGTTGTGTCCCTCTAAATCCCATTACCTGGGAAGAATGGGAGCTCGGGGGGGATAGAGAAGGTTATGCGTTTGTTTTCAATTGACTCCTCTCCGCTGCCTTTTTCAATGTCTGGTGCTTTGTGATTCTTCACACCAAAATAACATACAGTGCCTTGCAAAAGTATTCATCCCGCTTGGCGTTTTTCCTATTTTGTTGCATTACAACCTGTAATTTAAATGGATTTTTATTTGGATTTAATGTAATGGACATACACAAAATAGTCAAAATTGGTGAAGTGAAATGAAAAAAATTACTTGTTTCAAATAATTATACAAAATAAATAACGGAAAAGTGGTGCGTGCATATGTATTCACCCCCTTTGCTATGAAGCCCCTAAATAAGATCTGGTGCAACCAATTACCTTCAGAAGTCACATAATTAGTTAAATAAAGTCCACCTGTGTGCAATCTAAGTGTCACATGTGTGCAATCTATGTGTCACATGATCTCAGTATATATACACCTGTTCTGAAAGGCCCCAGAGTCTGCAACACCACTAAGCAAGGGACACCACCAAGCAAGCGGCACCATGAAGACCAAGGAGCTCTCCAAACAGGTCAGGGACAAAGTTGTGCAGAAGTACAGATCAGGGTTGGGTTATAAAAAAATATCTGAAACTTTTAATATCCCACGGAGCACCATTAAATCCATTATTTAAAAAATGGAAAGAATATGGCACCACACAAACCTGCCAAGAGAGGGCCGCCCACCAAACCTCACGGACCAAGCAAGGAGGGCATTAATCAGAGAGGCAACAAAGAGACCAAAGATAACCCTGAAGGAGCTGCAAAGCTCCCCAGCGGAGATTGAAGTATCTGTCCATAGGACCACTTTAAGCCATACACTCCACAGAGCTGGGCTTTACGGAAGAGTGGCCAGAAAAAAAGCCATTGCTTAAAGAAAAAAATAAGCAAACACGTTTTGTGTTTGCCAAAAAGCATGTGGGAGACTCCCCAAACATATTGAAGAAGGTACTCTGGTCAGATAAGACTAAAATTGAGCTTTTTGGCCATCAAGGAAAACGCTATGTCTGGCGCAAACCCAACACCTCTCATCACCCCGAGAACAGCATCATGCTGTGGGGATGTTTTTCATCGGCAAGGACTGGGAAACTGGTCAGAATTGAAGGAATGATGGATGGCGCTAAATACAGGGAATTTCTTGAGGGAAACCTGTTTCAGTCTTCCAGCGATTTGAGATTGGGACGGAGGTTCACCTTCCAGCAGGACAATGGCCCTAAGCATACTGCTAAAGCAACACTTGAGTGGTTTAAGGGGAAACATTTAAATGTCTTGGAATGGCCTAGTCAAAGCCCAGACCTCAATCCAATTGAGAATCTGTGGTATGACTTAAAGATTGCTGTACACCAGTGGAACCCATCCAACTTGAAGGAGCTGGAGCATCTTCAAAATGGTAGGCATGTTGGGTAAATCAAATGATACAACCCCCCCCCCCCCAAAAAAAAAATGCTGTAAGGCATTTCATGCTGTAAGGCAACAAAATAGGAAGAATGCCAAGGGGGTGAATACTTTCGCAAGCCACTGTATAGTTTTAAAACTTTGATTTAAGATTTCTGGTAACAATTGTTTTGGTTCTTTATCAACTAGAGGAGAATGTATTGCTATATGAGGATTTTTCCATGTCATGAGTTGACATTCACTTAAATTTCCTGGAAATGGAACAGAATGGACCTGGAATGGGCATGTTGATACATTGACTTGTTTCATTGAGTCAGATTTAAAGAGGAAGTTTATCTTGCCTCCTATGATTACGTTATATTAGCAGTGATTAGTTCTGTATTTGGGTGAATTATATTAAAATAAGCTTTTTAGAAATGTATTCCATTCCCTCTTTATGCCAAATATCCAGATTCACTCTCTGCTTACCACTTTCCCTCTCTATTAGGAGAAGTACAGGTATCTGGTTGGGGTTAAAAAAAACTAACAAGGACTAGGTGTTGAATACTCTGTAGATTCCCTTTAAGCTATTGTTGTGTTGTTCACACCTTCTCGTGAGCTATTCTATTGACATACTGTACTTAGGCCTTTTGTTGTGTCAGCTCAGCGGCAGGTGATGACCAGTAATTGAAGTCACACCTAAGCCCATTGTTGTTAGTAGCTCATTAGGACTCACGCTGTTGTCATGGTCCTGGATCTTCTCATCAGTCAGAGGCCCACTGTTAGACTATAGTGGGGCACAGATATAGAATACAGTATGAGAATGGGAAATGAAAGGCATCATTGAGGCTTCCAGTCGATCCATCTATGATGGACTAAAGTAGGCCTACTTGTCTTGTCTAAAAGGGGGTTTTCCTAGAGGACAGAGGAAACTTTTCTATTCACCTTATCTTAAGACCAGCCAAATCGTGCATGTGCTGGCCATATAACACTCACGAGAGACTATCATTCATCTTATCTTGTATACTGTATCTCAAAGGGAACTGAGGACAGTCCACCTCCATTTGGCCACTTTTCTGGGCAAACGAAGGACATCCTGAGAGCAAACATATGCAACCTGTCAGAACAAGACCAACACCTGCATTGTCGCTGACATGCGAAAGAGGAAAAGAATTGAAAGGACAGTCTACAAGTCAGACAAAAGCAATTGCCCTGAGCGGTTTGTGTCTTGAGACATACTGATGGCATTAGCTAAGCCTCTGACTTTTTACTCTCCAGTCAACTCATTGTACCAGTTGTACAAATTTGCTCTAGGCCCGAGGGACTTTGCCCAAATACCCCCTCTCCCCTCTATTTCTTCCCATTGTTTATCTCTCTCCATCTACCTAATGCACAACACACACAGACAGAAAGAAACAAACATTTTTATAACAAAATCTGTGGAATAGGCCTTTTGAATAACCACAATGTTCAGCATAATGTGAACATTTACATCAAGATAATGTAGGACATTAATTATGCTAATAACAGATGAATAGCAGATGCTAGTCTTCTGTTATAAATGGATCTTACTTCAATTACATTATTTCGATACATTTGTTTTAACAAATAAATCAATAAAGATATGTAGGCTATACTTTGTTTTATATATATATATATATATATATATATATATATATATATATATATATATATATTTACACTTTTATGCAAACATGGCAACATTTTATTCACTGATATGTTAATACTTATATTTAACAATTCACCCTTTTAGAAATTATCCAGAAATACCTATAGTGCGCTCAAAAGCTGTAAAAACTTATCCTTCAACTAATGTCCTTTTGTAGAACATAAAAGGGCAGAGTGGAATAAGAATTATTCTTTTTCTCGTATCTTCAACAATCACTCAACCTTCCCGCATCACCATTTGTTATCTCATAATTATCATATACATTAGTCAACACCTGTTTCACTTAACCGCTTTTAATTAGCCCCATTGAAACGATATGCTGAAGCCACAACAAAACTATCCGACATGTAAAGGGTAGTTTGTTATGGTTCAATCACAATAAATTAACAAAAATGTTCTGAGGCAGGTAAACCCATTGACCAATTCACACCCAAAGAATAAGCCTACATTTGTTCATTAGGAATAGTAAATAAAGTCAATTGGTATCTAACTAAATGTGAGAGATGTTTTCCGATTTTATATTAATTTAATAGCTTAAGATAGACTTGTGGAATATCAGCATAAAGCCTACATTTTTCGTTTCAGTTGTTGAGGGACATTTAGTATAAGCTACAAAAACCAATAGCTTAATTCAAGAGAGAAATATTAGATGAAACCTCAGACAAATCCAAATAACAATTAATTAAATACATGACAGTTTCAGTCAATGGTCATGGAAAAAAACCTGAAAATCTGTTAACATCATTAGACTAATTCAGTTGGCTAATTCAATTCACAGCTATATGTTCAGACGTCAATTTCCAACAGAGGTCTGTCTGATCGTCAGACAAGATAGGCTACGTTAAGGTCTGCCTGGTGTTAATCTTATTCACGTAATTTTCTTATCAAATTCGATGGGAAACTTGATAGGTTATATAGGTTATGCATAAAACAGTCTATTTAATATGAATTATGAGTTTAAAACAGTTTCATTCTTTTTAGAAAATGTGTTTATTCTTTGCCTGTAATACACTTAATTTTGTTGGATTTTTTATAATGTAGGTATAAGTAAAGAGGTGAAATGATTACGATTGATTGGGCGTTGATAAAGCTGAGAAATAAAAGGTGGAATTTTGGCTAATTTCAGGTGACCCATAAATGAATAGTTCGGAATTGTTCCATTATTAAGTTTATCGATCATGTTGTGACAAAAAATAGTAAGTCAATTATGAGAAATAGTTAGCTAGATCTATATCCTCAGCATCAGAATCAAAATGGTGAATTTCAAATGAAGTTTAATTATTCGTCTCTCACCATAGAAATGCTTGGTTCGAGATAAGTATCACGTAGGCTATTTAGCGCCTTTAAGAAACCGTTAAAAGGAACAGCGGAGTTCTCCTTTGATGGGATTTGGTCCGAGTGAAAGCGAGTCTTTTGAACTCGTCAGTTGCCGCGGCTAAGGAACGCCCATAACTGCACAGGGGTATATTAAGAGTTCGCGAGGGTGCACATACTGTCATTCAAAATCTGATAGTCAGGACGTAAGGATGCCTGCATCACAAACTGGATTTGGCAACTTCTTCTTTGACAGAAACGTCAACATGCCCCCTGGATATCAGATACCGGCTTTGGGATGTCCACCCGGGGTACAACAGCAACAAGCCCCTCATCTTGCAGCTATGGCTGGGGTCCCTTTGGCATATTCAGGACTACAGGGATACAACTTTATCCCATATCCACACTACAGACACATTGCGCACATCGTAAGTTACTTGAGAACAGCCTATGCTTCTAATGGATAATTCATTACATGTACAGTTAATGTTGTAATCTGAATGACTAATATTTCAGTATTAGATAAAACAGAACGTATAACTATGCTTGATGCTTGCATTTCTCGCCAATAAAATGTCATGCGTAATTACGCACTTGACAAATCAGTATGGCCGGTTACGCAGAAGTTTAAACGTTGTGTTTAATAACTCTCTTGTGTTTTCAGAACAACTCCTTCGACCTGAAAACGGTCTCTCCGTATTATCAAGCGCTTCTCGGCCGAGGAGGGCCGTTCTACCCGCAATACCGACCAGGCGCAACCGATGACCCAAGCAGAGTCGCCAAGGTGGCTACGCGGGAAAGCACCAGCGCGCTCAAGGCCTGGTTGAATGAGCATCTCAAGAACCCATATCCCACGAAGGGCGAGAAGATCATGCTTGCCATCGTAACCAAGATGAGCCTCACGCAGGTGTCAACTTGGTTTGCCAACGCCAGGCGACGACTGAAGAAGGAGAATAGGGTGAGCTGGGCGTTCAAGGGGAAATCTGACGAGGAGGAGGGCGAAAGCGACGAGGAGGAGGGTGATGGCTCTCTGCAGAAAAGCGCTTTGGATGATGAAGAAGAAATAGATCCTCAAACCGTCGATAACAAGGTGGAGGATATTGGACATAGAGTGGACAACTCAACGCCAGAGTTGGTGGATGCACGCCTGGTGAAACAATCAAGCGATGACCATAGAGACAGCACGCGCGCTCACGGGGAAAATTTTGTCGAAAAGAGTGACACGGAACGCACATCATCCCCATCTCCTCTAGGATGTAAGGACAACGTTGAGTGTCAAAAGCCCAAAATATGGTCTTTGGCGGAAACCGCGACCTCGGAAACGGTGAAAAAGCCCCACCAGGACAATGCGTGTCATCCCAGGAGCACAGAAGTTGGCAAATTCTGGTCAGATTGGGCATCAAGGAACAGACTGTATATTCCCAGATATACTGCTCACGATATTCTTTAACGAATCATTTACAATTTTAAATGACCAAAAACACGTTTACATCTTTTGCACTTTAAAATGCCAAACTCCAGGGATTGGAACAGGCTTATTTTTTTGCTGGGCAGGCCTATATGTTATTAGGCTTCTTGTAAGACCGAAGACTCTTAAAGAGATATGTTTTGTGTACATAAGTGTATATGTATTTACGATTAACAATCTGTACATTATAATTTCATTTGTCTTATCATTAACATTTATTTTGGTAAAATAAAATCCCTCAAAATATGAAATGGAATTGTCATGTGTTGATCATTCACCAGTTCTTACTGTTTTTTGGGCAAGGTCTGGCAAGGCCACAATCGAACATTTAAATTTAGCTTTCCAAACTTATTCTGGTAGTTTATTACGATTTTTATCCAAGCATATTGCCTAATACCTGACTGTTTGGAAAGATTTAACAGATCTGCTTGACATGCAAATTAAATATTCGTTATCTAAACCCCAATCCTCCAGTTTATACAGAATAAATGTTGTTGAGTAAATCAAGGATGAAAATGAATCGTGGCCCATGGTGAGATGTTCACTGACTGAATTATTCCTTTTATCAGTTTAAATTATTTAAATTAATTAATAGTAAAGTAGTTGGTCATCTCATTGTTGGGCCATGCAGGGTGATAATCACACTTTGATGGAACATAGACCAAACAAGGAAACTGCATAGGGGTGATTTCCAAATTTAGACAGGAGTTGAATAATAACATTTAAAAATGGAACACAGTAGAACTGCAGATGAGTATAAACAGATTGATCCTACAATTCAACTTGAGGTGTCCAGTATGGGGAGTAGGCCTGCTAACCAAAACCAGTTCAGTGTTCTGCATCTCCTAACCACATGGAGAGAGAGATTGTGTGTGTGTAGGAGATAAACTGACTTAATCAGACAACTGGAGATCATACCTACAGGGTCTGATGGGTGAGATTCAGTTAGGGGGAGATGAGTGGGGGGTGAAAGACTAGAAGACCTCTCCCTTGCCAATCACCCAGGTTTCCATGTAAAGGGCTGTACCTCCACTAATCCAGGGATAATGAGAAAACCCCTAAGAGGAAACCTGGGTGATTGGCCTGAAATGCACCATCTTGCACCATCTCCCCTTCTTCATCCCACCTCGAGACACACACATCCAGTCCACTGGAAACACAGAGGGTTGATTGGTCCCCCGTTTTACAGGTGGCCCAAAGGATCATAATCATAGACTATATAGGGTGTGATCCCTCAGAACGGAGACAAAACAGGACCCAATCTATCACAAACTAGTTGACATATTTAATTCAAATCTCTTTGCATTAAAACAAGTACAGCATTGATTAATCCAAGCACACTCTATACTTTTAAAACAGTCTAATACATTGCTGGTTATCTTTTTTAATTGTTAAAATACCCAAGCTACATGGAACATTTTAATTTATAGTTTTAATTGTGACAGAATTAACTTGTTTACAGCATCAAAAAAGGTAAAGCTAATATGTATATTTATGAGTACCCTTCTGTTCTGCCCTCCCAAGATCATGACATTTCCACAAAAGTATGACAGAGCCACCAGTAGTGTAAAGTATAAAAACAATTATTTGGGGGGTATCTGTACTTTACTATTTATATTTTTTGACAACTTTCACTTCACTACATTCTTAAAGAAAACAATGTACTTTTTACTCCATACATTTTCCCTGACACCCACATTTTGAATGCTTAGCAGGACAGGAAAATTGTCATTCACACACTTCTCAAGAGAACATCCCTGGTCATCCCTACTGCCTCTGATCTGGTGGACTCACTAAACACAAATGCTTCTTTTGAAAATTATGTCTGAGTGTTGGAGTGTGCCCCTGGCTATCGATAAATTTTAAAAAAACAAGAAAATTGTACCATCTGGTTTGCTAAATATAAGACATTTGAAATGATCTATATTTTTACTTTTACTTTAAGTATATTTTTGCAATTACATTTACTTTTGATTTTTAAGTATATTTAAAACCAAATACTTTTAGACTTTTACTCAAGTAGTATTTTACTGGGTGACCTTCACTTTTACTTGAGTCATATTGTATTAAGGTATCATACTTTTACTCAAGTATGACAATAGGGTACTTTTTCCTCCACTGGGAGCCACCAGAGGGTGAAGTCCACCCCCTGACTGATGCTGAAATTTCAAGGTTCTAGTCAGCGCCATCTAGTGAAGCACTACCTCCCCCTTGTGGAAAATCTGAGTACCTGCTACTGACCCAAAAATGTAAAAGTATTGTATGATAAAAGGCCAGGTACTGTGTGCTCCAACAATATTATAACCTATACTTTATAAATGTAACTTAAATTGAAAGTGACACCAAAAATTATCTTGATTTTAAATGATAATTTTGAATAAAAAACAAAACAACAAAACAGAAAGATATAATAAAAAAGGCATTCTCTAGTGTGTTTATGAACATCTTCAATAACAGAATACAGCAACCAATAAATTTACAACAGTTTACAATGTACAGAATATTCAACCATATTAATAATTGTTGCCCATGTGAAGAAGTTAGGATAGCAAGCATTTTAGCTAGGTAGCCTATGAAAATAAAAACTAAAAGCGTACTGTATGACAAAGCCATAGACCGTTTTGCCAACATGAAAGAGAGGAGGATGGCTTTGGCGTTCAACTAGTCTACAATTAGGGTGAGTTAACTTTTTTTTTTACTTGCGCAAGCACACACACACACAGCAAGACAGAAATCGGTACCATGGACAGCCACATTATATTTAGCAACATTGATTGGACTAAAATGTTTTTGGTATCTTTAAGTTTGTTTTCAGTGTATTAAACTAAGCATATATAGCCTTGTTGATTTGATGATGTTTAAATGTTGAAGTTGAAATGGTGCTGGAACAGAGGAGGCAGTGCTCCTGTTGTCTTTGTGCTGACTTGTGGTAATTCCGTGGTTCTAAATCAGTAGTTGTTTACTAAACTGTCGAAAACATTAACATTGCACATACATAACTTTGTTATGTGCAATTTTTTCATTGTGGACCTCATTGGACAGATGTTGCACTCCGGTTTTGTGATTAAACAAATGTATGTGCAATGGAATTTATTCCACCACTGTGTGACTTGTCTTTTTGTTGTCACAGCCTTACTGTATATCATGGTGGTGTATGAACAAATGGGTTATAGAGCAAACAACGCAATTATCACAACATAGGTTGTAATATGACTTTTTTACTGTCTTGGCTTCCCCAGTGATTTTCCAACACACTGCTACTGTATTAATGCTCAACCTGGCTGTTGTTTATCATGTTAAGCAATAGGTGAAGCCAGGTGGTCATGTGATCTAAAGCCGTATACAAAAGTCACTAGTAATCTTGTGGAACAGAAGTATGGTGTGCTTTACCCTCCTCCTGCGCCACCAAATGTCCATTTTCTGTCATGTCGTTAGCTTCGGCATAAGACCCGATTTCACTCTCCTCTGGTATTTGAGAAAATGGTAATTGTGGGGATTGTGTTGATGGTGGCTCAACTTGGATCATAGGTTGAAGTTGTTCCATCCCCTCTTCAGGTCCTTCCGCGTTTCCCTCTTCTGCATTTCCATCTGCTGTAGCCCTCTTAGTTCCCCTCTTAAGATTAAAATCCATACAGGATTCCTACGGTGAATGACACAATACATCTGTGAATTAGTGTCTAAATATAACAGAATAGCAGTATTACTGTCATGGCTGGTACAAAAGGTATATAGAGAACGTACATTTCCTTTCTTGAAGGCCTCTCCGAGTTCACCTAGAACAAAATAAAAATATGGCTACTCAAAGATTCCAACGTAAAGTTATCACTCAAATAACATAATACATTAGTGTTAAATACCTTTAAATTTCCACACGACAATGCCCAAAACCACCAAAGCAGCTAGGACAATTACAATTGCTGCTATTGCTCCAGAGGAAATGGATCCTGGCACTGTAAAGTAAATCAAAAGAACATGACAAACAATTCAACCAACTATTGTTAACCAACCAACCGTAGCCTACGGCCTGTGTCCCTTAGACTAGTGTCGACAGACGTACTACACAGGCTACTGTTAGCCACCCTACTACAGGCTACTGTTAGCCACCCTACTACAGGCTACTGTTAGCCACCCTACTACAGGCTACTGTTAGCCACCCTACTACAGGCTACTGTTAGCCACCCTACTACAGGCTACTGTTAGCCTCCCTACTACAGGCTACTGTTAGCCACCCTACTACAGGCTACTGTTAGCCACCCTACTACAGGCTACTGTTAGCCGCCCTACTACAGGCTACTGTTAGCCGCCCTACTACGGGCTACTGTTAGCCACCCTACTACGGGCTACTGTTAGCCGCCCTACTACAGGCTACTGTTAGCCACCCTACTACAGGCTACTGTTAGCCACCCTACTACAGGCTACTGTTAGCCACCCTACTACAGGCTACTGTTAGCCACCCTACTACAGGCTACTGTTAGCCACCCTACTACAGGCTACTGTTAGCCACCCTACTACAGGCTACTGTTAGCCACCCTACTACGGGCTACTGTTAGCCACCCTACTACGGGCTACTGTTAGCCTCCCTACTACAGGCTACTGTTAGCCACCCTACTACAGGCTACTGTTAGCCACCCTACTACAGGCTACTGTTAGCCACCCTACTACAGGCTACTGTTAGCCACCCTACTACAGGTTATTGTTAGCCTCCCTACTACAGACTACTATAATACTGAGAAAACACTCCCACAGTCCCACCACAAGTTTCGGTTTATGCTGTGATTTCGAAACCCAGATAAACAGTCCCCTCCTACCATGTAGCAGTGAGGAAGTGATGGTCAACTGACAATAAAGGAATACATTGTATAGTTCACCAATTCAATACAGCAGAATGGAAATGTTGTGATATGTGTAATTTGTGTTGCGTTCAACGTGTGGACCCTTTACATTACTTACCACAGACCGTGTCTGAGGTGGCTGTCCCTTGGGCTTTAGTGTTGAATCCAGACTCACAACTGAAAACATAATTTGGGATCAAACAAACCAACATTATTATGTGTATGATGGCTGCTGTTTCATTTACAGTATGATAACATACACATCAAATGTTTTATGGTACAAGGATCAAACTACTCACACTGTCCATAGCTTGCACATGCTCTCTGCAGAGCTGTGACTGGAGAACATGTTTAAAGGACAGGCCTGACACACTGTGTCATGTATGGGGTTACCTGAGAAAATATACAATATACGGTTAGAGTGACCTAACTCTAGCAGCGGAAACAATTTAATAGAATACAACAGAATAGAAACAGAAAATTAAAAGCCATATTTGAATACATAGTAGGCACACTAGTCTAGAACTCAATCGTTGCTGATAGCATCATGAAAGTGCGTGTTTTCTACCTTTGGAAATGACCTCTTCTCCAGGTCTGCATTTAGTATGTGGAAAACATGTCAGGCACTCTTCACTGGAACAGTGGTATCCAGTCTTACATTTGCATGGGCTGAGGCTTGTCTTGTTCCTATTGGTACTGTGCTCAAAGTTTTTATCTGTGGCAGGAAGGAGATACAAGTGTTGTGTTTTTACAAAAAGATAAGCCAGATAAACAGTAGGTCCTACATGCATCTGAAATGGCATGCTAATCCTTAGTGCACTACTTTTGACCAGGGCTTTCAGTAATGCAATATATAGGCAAAAGGGTGCCATTTCGGACAGGGGCGTCATGCACCCCAATAATCTGAGGGGGCACAAAGTAAGCAAGGATGGCTGGGGGGTGGTCAGGAGGGGGGGCATTTTTCAAACACCTGAAACAGCTTTGTCCTGCAATCTAGAGCCATAATCATTAATTCTATGTAATAAATATGTCTATTTTTCTGCATATCTAAGCATACCTCTTGAGCTGTCTGTATCCTCCTGACTGGTGGTTCTTTTTAAAAATAAATTAAATATGCTTCTCTGCAGCTCTGCTAAAATCAGGGTAAATGATTGAAAAGATTGTGAGTCTTATTCAGTACATGCTTGCTTTTCTAAAGTCTACCAACCTTGCCAGCAGGCATGCCAGCTAAGATAGCAAAGCTACTCTAACTTGATTGATAGTCTGAAATGGCTTCTTGGTAGCTAGTTATAAGTTTGGGGGATTGGGAACCTAACTGGGCTAGCTAAAGCCAACTTCATAAAATAGCTAAGTGGATAGTAACATTACAGAGAAAAAACTAATTCATTTTTAAATATTTTTTTTACAGGACAAATCTTGCCCCTGTGCACTCTATGGGCATGACGCCTCAGATTACGGACACATACTATGTCTTCAAATACATAAAGATCATCAAAAGTCTCACTTGGGTCGCAGTATGGTTGCAGTTTACAGAGGGTCTTCTCTGTGAATGCATTCTGGTATTCACCCTCTTGGCATGGCATACAATGTGGATCAAGACAACCACTATGGCTGGATAACATCTTGGTGCCTGTTAAGATAATAACGTTTTCTGATTATGAATATTGAGTGTAGATCCTATGGGTATATTGACTCAGTTTCACTCAATGTTTTTTCTAAAGGCTGATAGGAGTACAGATACGTCAAATAATGAATGGTCTCTTCCTTACCTGGCCCACACATATTGCAACACTCACTATTCTTCAAATACTGTGTTTCTGGATCACATGAGGAAACCACGGACAAAACCTGTAAAAAGAAGGTCGAAAAAAAGAGTCCATACAATGATCTATTCTCACCTCTACTGTCGCAAGACCGACCACTAAGATAGGGGTGGAAAGTACCTAAATTCACGCTCTAGTCTAATAGGCTTGTGGCAAGGCCACCACATTTTTTAGATAACCCTACCCGAGGTAGAACCAAATACAAGCATGTTTTTCACATCTCCCATTTATGAAATGGATGGTTGTGAAAAAATAGTTTACTGCAAAATGTTTAAATTGATAGATACAGTGGGGGAAAAAAGTATTTAGTCAGCCACCAATTGTGCAAGTTCTCCCACTTAAAAAGATGAGAGAGGCCTGTAATTTTCATCATAGGTACACGTCAACTATGACAGACAAATTGAGAATTTTTTTCTCCAGAAAATCACATTGTAGGATTTTTAATGAATATATTTGCAAATTATGGTGGAAAATAAGTATTTGGTCACGTACAAACAAGCAAGATTTCTGGCTCTCACAGACCTGTAACTTCTTCTTTAAGAGGCTCCTCTGTCCTCCACTCGTTACCTGTATTAATGGCACCTGTTTGAACTTGTTATCAGTATAAAAGACACCTGTCCACAACCTCAAACAGTCACACTCCAAACTCCACTATGGCCAAGACCAAAGAGCTGTCAAAGGACACCAGAAAAAAAATTGTAGACTTGCACCAGGCTGGGAAGACTGAATCTGCAATAGGTAAGCAGCTTGGTTTGAAGAAATCAACTGTGGGAGCAATTATTAGGAAATGGAAGACATACAAGACCACTGATAATCTCCCTCGATTTGGGGCTCCACGCAAGATCTCACCCCGTGGGGTCAAAATGATCACAATAACGGTGAGCAAAAACCCCAGAACCACACGGGGGACCTAGTGAATGACCTGCAGAGAGCTGGGACCAAAGTAACAAAGCCTACCATCAGTAACACACTACGCCGCCAGGGACTCAAATCCTGCAGTGCCAGACGTGTCCCCCTGCTTAAGCCAGTACATGTCCAGGCCCGTCTGAAGTTTGCTAGAGTGCATTTGGATGATCCAGAAGAGGATTGGGAGAATGTCATATGGTCAGATGAAACCAAAATATAACTTTTTGGTAAAAACTCAACTCAGTCGTGTTTGGAGGACAAAGAATGCTGAGTTGCATCCAAAGAACACCATACCTACTGTGAAGCATGGGGGTGGGAAACATCATGCTTTGGGGCTGTTTTTCTGCAAAGGGACCAGGACGACTGATCCGTGTAAAGGAAAGAATGAATGGGGCCATGTATCGTGAGATTTTGAGTGAAAACCTCCTTCCATCAGCAAGGGCATTGAAGATGAAACGTGGCTGGGTCTTTCAGCATGACAATGATCCCAAACACACCGCCCGGGCAACGAAGGAGTGGCTTCGTAAGAAGCATTTCAAGGTCCTGGAGTGGCCTAGCCAGTCTCCAGATCTCAACCCCATAGAAAATCTTTGGAGGGAGTTGAAAGTCTGTGTTGCCCAGCGACAGCCCCAAAACATCACTGCTCTAGAGGAGATCTGCATGGAGGAATGGGCCAAAATACCAGCAACAGTGTGTGAAAACCTTGTGCAGACTTACAGAAAACATTTGACCTGTGTCATTTCCAACAAAGGGTATATAACAAAGTATTGAGAAACTTTTGTTATTGACCAAATACTTATTTTCCACCATAGTTTGCAAATAAATTCATTAAAAATCCTACAATGTGATTTTCTGTTTTTTTTCTTTTCTCATTTTGTCTGTCATAGTTGACGTGTACCTATGATGAAAATTACAGGCCTCTCGTCTTTTTAAGTGGGAGAACATGCACAATTGGTGGCTGACTAAATACTTTTTTTCCCCACTGTATTGTAACACACACCCTAAACTAAAAAAAGTGCAGAATAATGCCTGACTGGAGTGGGGGGGGGGGGGTTACATAAACTCATGTAACCCAATATTGCAGCTCTGATATAGCTAAAATGTGGAATACAAGTAGTCAGTTGTCTGCCCTACACACACAACCAAACAACATTAGGATATCTTAATCCATCTTGGAAATATAGACCTGTAAACACAGATACAATAGATAGAAATATCAACTATGAATATTTATGATGAATGTAATTTTTGGGAACTGATTAATAGACAACTTTCCAAGTCATATTTGCTATCATTCAGTGTTGTATGATCCTGCCTGACAAAAACACATACAGTTACAATTGCAATAGTCAGGGGGCCACCACAGATTATTTTTAGGGTCATCCTGGATTTTGCTCCAAATCCAATATGGCGTCCAAAATCCAATATGGCTGCCATAATAACAATTGATGGAGCTCAAATCACCTGTAAATGGAAGGACATCATACAGGTACTGCTGTTAAGTTTGAGAATATAACATCTATTCAATGCAACTTGGTCCAAAGTAACGTTTTGATTTGTGATCACGGATGCTTCTGAAACAAGTATTTTTTGTCATTTTCCGTGACCGGGATTATTATAATATATTTTTTACAGCTGTCAGGACCTACTGTATCTCCAAACAATTCAGCTGCCAGGACAAAATTCGAAACAACTCAATAGGCTAGTTCAGCTATCTGTCAAGAAATGCACGGGTTGTAACTTGATCCTGGTGTCCTACTATCGACTCGTAGTGCAACCCAATCAGCCACGCAAAATGGTCTTGAGTGGTAACAAATCTGCCCAATTAGCTGATTCGCATTCCATACACCCACTCGCCCATACTCTGGTCGCCATATTGGGCTGCAGGAGAATCTAAAATCTAAAATATTTTGATTTGTTTAACACTTTTTTGGTTACTACATGATTCCATATGTGTTATTTCAATGTTTTGATGTCTTCACTATTATTCTACAATGTAGAAAATAGTAAAAATAAAGAAAAACCCTTGAATGAGTACGTGTGTCCAAACTTTTGACTGGTACTGTACGTAAATGTGATATCCGTTTTTTTATATTTTTATAAATTTGCTAACTTTTCTAAAAACCTGTTTTTGATTTGTCATTATGGGGTATTGTGTGTAGATGGATGAGGGGGGAAAAAACAATTTTATCCATTTTAGAATAAGGCTATAACATAAAATGTGTAAAAAGTAAAGGGGTCTGAATACTTTCCGACTGCACTCTACAGGTGATTAAACCACCATCTAAATGGTATTGTGGCAGCCATTTTGGATTTTGGACACTATCCTTGATTTGGAGCAGAGGAGGCTGGTGGAAGGAGCTATAGGAGGACAGGCTCATTGTAATGGCTGGAAGGGAATAAATGGAACGGTTTCCATATGTTTGATACCGTTCCATTAATTCCATTCCAGCCATTATAATGAGCCCGTCCTCCTATAGCTCCTCCCACCAGCCTCCTCTGATTTGGAGTCAAATCTAACATAATTGCTAGAGGCTGAACATATACAATCTACAGAGGAACAGTTGACTGAAAAGAAATGACTGTTTTCACTGTCTCAGTCCACTTGTTTTCCTTAGAACCGATTAGATTACAATAGGCACAACATCAAAAAACATGTGTAACATGTATTTGTCAGCTACCAAAAAGTAAAGCTTACATTCATCATTCATTTTCATAGTTGATATTTCCACCTATTATTAAGATATGAATAGTAAAGGCCCAGCGCCTTTGTGAAAAAAATAATGTGTTCACTTTTTTTTATCTTTTTTTTGTAATTAATATTTGATTCAGATTTTTCAGGGGGCGCTGCAGCACCCTCAACACCCATACTTCCCGCAGCTATGGTTACATGAGCTTATGTCGCCCATCCCCCTCCAGCCAGGCATTATTCTGTACGTTTTGAGTTTAGGGGGTATGTCATAATATCTATCAATTTAACCACTTTTGCAGTCAAATAATTTTTCATGACCATCCATTTAATAAATTGGAGAAATTAGAGTCGTGAAAACCTCGGGTTGGGGTATCTCAAAAACTAAAGCCCTTTTTGAGGATTTGTAATATTGCCTATAAACCACATTTCACAAGCCAGTTGCGCAAATGTGTCACATTAGAGCAAGTAAAAATAACTAAATATTGCGACATTATAGCTTTAACGGACATATTTTTTGTAGAGGACGTTGCTTCAAAACGACATCGAAAGTGAAAGTGTTGAATGAGCTTTTACGCATTTGGCAATCTTTGTTAAAAACGTAAAATGAAGTCAAAAGAAACCAAACACAACATCAATATAGGCAATTTGTAGCCTAAGCTACTCACCGAGAGCATACATAAAAGCAGAAGAACCATTTCGATCCTTTTCGTATTAAAACAACCAAGTATTTTTGCAACTCCTCTCCTCTGCTTCTCTCCCACTCAGCAGATAGGCTACTGTGAAAGCCTTCCCACTTATTCTTCCGGTGCTCTGTCGTTCGCTGTATAAATGTGGGTGCGGCGTAGCGTTTGGCCGGAGTCTGGATAGTCAGGCAACTGTTGTTTAATCAAGCCCAGCTCAGCTTTGATATTTGTCAGTGAATAGTGAATACTACCAATGTGCTATCCTGAAAATGATTATTGATGGATCTCTTAATAACTAAATAGATTCACTGTTGTTATCGAAGTCAGTCGAAAGGGTAGGTTTAAAAGAGCAAATTAAATGTTACCATACTGTAGTATGTCATATCATCAGTGATACTATTTAGGCCTATATAGCATTTGTAAAGTCATCAACAGCTGTTAGGTTTCAATTCAACCCAGGGTTCAACAAAAAAATAGACAATACATATAGGCCTAATGTTAGGGTTTCAACCTTGGTTGATTTCAAATGTAATCTTCAAGTCAATAATAAATATGTTGGATTTATGTCTCCATCTCAACCACATGGGGGCGGCCTGTCAGGAAGTCCAGGATCCAGTTGCAGAGGGAGGTGTTTAGTCCCAGGGTCCTTAGCTTAGTGATGAGCTTTGTGGGCACTATGGTGTTGAACGCTGAGCTGTAGTCAATGAACAGCATTCTCACATAGGTGTTCATTTTGTCCAGGTGGGAAAGGGCAGTGTGGAGTGCAATTGAGATTGCTTTATCTGTGGATCTGTTGGGGCGGTATGCAAATTGGAGTGGGTCTAGGGTTTCTGGGATGATGGTGTTGATGTGAGCCATGACCAGCCTTTCAAAGCACTTCATGGCTACCGACGTGAGTGCTACGGGGCGGTAGTCATTTAGGCAGGTTACCTTCGCTTTCTTGGGCACAGGGACTATGGTGGCTTCTGGTTGGGATATGTACGTACGGTCACTGTGGAGATGACATCGTCAATGCACTTATTGATGAAGCCGGTGACTGAGGTGATATACTCCTCAATGCCATCGGATGAATCCCGGAACATATTCCAGTCTGTGTTAGCAATGTCATCACTCAGCAAAACGCCTGTCACTCAGTCAGAGTGTGAGGCATAGCACGGAGCAAATATGGATATTCGGCTCTGCCATGCCTCTGTTGTGTTTGAATAGCTGAATCCAACTAGCTTTTCAATGTGTGTTCATGTTTTTCACAACACAAGCACATAGTAGCGTAACCAAGTTACAGGAAATTAACCTGTAGTACAGCAGTTTCCATTTCTACAACAGTTGGGTGAAAGGCACTCAGCAGATGCACCTTGCATGCTAATGAGACCCATTGACTAACTGGAATGTTTTCTCAATCTGAATGATGCTGGGGATGCTCCAGTAGTGTAATGGTTGGTTGTCTGGTTGTGAAGGAGAGTCTGTGAAAGGGCTGTGTGTCTGTTTATTGTATTTTGTTTATGTATGTTTGTTATTGTTTAAATAAATGAAATAAATTGTACCAAAAAAAAATAAAGGGCTGTCACAAACAGACCTGCACTTAGATCTTTCCAACACCTAATTGGCCTGTGGTTGGAATCTTTTATGTTGAATGTGGCAAAAAGTCCTACAGGTCACGTCCTACATATTCCTTTATATTCCTTTGGAAGTTAGGTAGGATTATTATTTGGTCGATATATACTGTTGGTAGTTGGCTGCGATTATGGTCTGGGGAAGGCCCAGCAGGAGATGAGGAGAGTGACAGAGCCTGGGAGGGTGACCTCAGGTTACCTAGAGGTTGCTTAGAGTGTAGGTCATAGACTACGACTATGAAGTGTTGGTTCTGAGGGTTGTAGCACAGCTCCACAAACATATACAGTACATTTGAAGATGATCCCTGGGCTCTGATGGAAAGTAAAGGGGTTGCAGAGGTTGTGGAACTGATCAAGCATGGTACACAAAGACCACTATCTCACAGTCAATCCCCAGCCACCATCCAAATAACGATATTCAGATTCTGAACTTCTTCCGAAAGCGTGGCAAAAAAAAGAGAGCAGGTTGAGGCAGCAGTGAATGAGGCAGAGACGGCAGAACTACCAGAAAGTCAAAGTGCAGCAGCAGCAGAGGGAGCCACAGCCTGGTTTGTGCAGGGTTGGTGGTAGCTACGTTAACAAGCTAGTCTCCACTTAGCATAAGTCTCTCCTTAGCATAAGGGTTGGCTAATGCTAATAAGCTAGTGTTAGCACTCAGGGTGGGTGTCAGTCAGAGTTATTTAACAGTATATTTAGTGAATGGGAAAGCTAAGGATGTTGATATGAGTGATGATGTTAGGAAAAGTGTTTCCAGCGAGTGCATTTGATGGGTTTCGTTTCTGTAGCTATCTTGGCTGGCTAGCCACTTTGATAGCTACTGGCTGACTAGCTAGCTGAGACCGATGAGAGAACGTTTTACTGACTGAAGCACATACAATATATATACACAGAAGTATGTGGACACCCCTTCAAATTAATGGATTCGGCTATTTCTGCCACACCCGTTGCTGACAGGTTTATTAAATCGAGCACACAGCCATGCAATCTCCATAGACAAACATTGGCAGTAGAATGGCCTTACTGAAGAGCTCAGTGACTTTCAACGTGGAACTGTCAAAGGATGCCACCTTTCCAACAAGTCAGGTAGTCAAATTTCTGCCCTGCTAGAGCTGCCCTGGTCAACTGTACGATAAGTGCTGTTATTGTGAAGTGGAAACGTCTAGGAGCAACAACGGCTCAGCCGCGAAGTGATAGGCCACACAAGCTCACAGAAAAAGACAGCTGAGTGCTGAAGCGCGTAAAAATCGTCTGTCCTCGGTTCCAACACTCACTACCGAGTTCCAAACTGCCTCTGGAAGCAACGTCAGCACAATAACTGTTCATCGAGAGCTTAATGAAATTGGTTTCCATGGCCGAGCAGCCGCACACAAGCCTAAGATTACCATGCGCAATGCCAAGCGTCAGCTAGAGTGGTTTAAAACTCGCCACCATTGGACTCTGGAGCAGTGGAAACGCGTTCTCTGGAGTAATGAATCATGCTTCACCATCTGGCAGTCCGACGGACGAATCTTGGTTTGGCGGATGCCAGGAGAACGCTACCTGCCCCAATGCATAGCGCCAACTGTAAAGTTTGGTGGAGGAGGAATAATGGTCTGGGGCTGTTTTTCATGGTTCTGTCTAGGTCCCTTAGTTCCAGTGAAGGGAAATCTTAATGCTACTGCATACAATGACATTCTAGACTATTCTGTGCTTCCAACGTTGTGGCAACAGTTTGGGGAAGGCCCTTTCCTGTTTCAGCATGACAATGCACAAAGCGAAGTTCATACACAAATGGTTTGTCGAGATCAGTGTGGAAGAACTTGACTGGCCTGACCTCAACCCCATCGAACACCTTTGGGATAAATTGGAATGCCGACTGCGAGCCAGGCCTAATCGCCCAACATCAGTGCCCGACCTCACTAATGCTCTTGTGGCTGAATGGAAGCAAGTCCCTGCAGCAATGTTCCATCATGTAGCGGAAAGCCTTCCCAAAAGAATGGAGGCTGTTATAGCAGCAAAGGGGGGAACAACACCATATTAATGCCCGTGATTTTGGAATGAGTAGTTCGACGAGCAGGTGTCCACATACTTTTGGTCATGTTGTGTATCTTCTGACAGTAGTACGGAAGCTGAACTTCTCTTTAATATATTTTTTAAATATATACATATATATATATTTTAGGGGGTAGATCAGCTTTAATATTGCAGATAGATTGTAACTTCCATCAATGTAATTGTCTGCAGCACTTCCAATCCCCCATATGTTTTTTTCTCTCGCAAATATATATATATATATATATATATACACACACATACACACACAGCTGTGGAAAAAATTAAGAGACCACTGCAAATGTTTCTTAAATCAGCATCTCTACATGTATGACAGCCATTCCATTCCAGTGTCTGTTGAATTCCAACACAGGCACACCTCATTCTACTGAATTAGGTACTGATTAGGTGATCACATGAACCTAATCTTATTGCTGTGGTCATCACTATCCTCTTGCAATAGGACCAGCTGGATGGCAAAAACAGTGCTAATTGTACCTCAAAAGGAATATTAATCAAAAAAGAACTATTGACCATGCCAAAAGAGTTAAAAATGAAAGTTTTGAGTGAGGAAAAGAAGGGTTCAATTCTGGCTTTACTGGCAGAGGGATACAGTTGCTTCCATCCTTAAAATTTAAAAGATGGCGGTTCATAAGAACAAGGTCAAGCAGCAGACATTGGTGACAACAAAGCTACAGACCGGCAGAGGGCGAAAACGACTCTCTACTGACCGGGATGACCGCCAACCCATTCGAATGTCACTCAACAACCGTAGGATGACATCAAGTGACTTACAAAAAGAATGGCAAACGGCAGCTGGGGTGAAGTGCACGGCGAGGACGGTTCGAAACAGGCTCCTAGGGGCAGGGCTGAGGTCGTGCAATGCTAGAAAAAAGCCATTCATTACATTTAAGTCATTTAGCAGACGCTCTTATCCAGAGCGACCTACAGTTAGTGAGTGCATACATTATTTTTAAAAAAAAATCATACTGGCCCCCCATGGGAATCAAACCCACAATCCTGGCATTGCAAACGCCATCCCTGCCGGCCATTCCCTCCCCTACCCTGGACGAATTGTGCGCCGCCCCATGGGTCTCCCGGTCACGGCCGGCTACGACCGAGCCTGGATTCGAACCAGGATCTCTAGTGGCACAGTTAGCACTGCGATGCAGTGCCTTAGACCACTGCGCCACTCGGGAGGTTCATCAATGAGAAGCAAATAAGAGCCAGGCTGAGGTTTGCAAAATACCATAAGGAATGGACCGTAGAGGACTGGAGTAAGGTCATCTTCTCTGATGAGTCCAATTTTCGGCTTTGCCCAACACCTGGTCGTCTAATGGTTAGACGGAGACCTGGAGAGGCCTACAAGCCACAGTGTCTCGCACCCACTGTGAAATTTGGTGGAGGATCGTTGATGATCTGGGGGTGCTTCAGCAAGGCTGGAATCGAGCAGATTTGTCTTTGTGAAGGACGCATGAATCAAGCCACGTACAATGTTGTCCTGGAAGAAAACTTGCTTCCTTTGACATTGTTCCCCAACTCTGAGGATTGGTTTTTCCAGCAGGACAATGCATCATGCCACATAGCCAGGTCAATCAAGGTGTCATGGCCAGCCCAATCTCCAGACCTGAACCCCATTGAAAACTTCTGGAATGTGATCAAGAGGAAGATGGATGGTCACAAGCCATCAAACAAAGCCGAGCTGCTTGAATTTTTGCACCAGGAGTGGCATAATGTCACCCAACATCAATGTGAAAGACTGGTGGAGAACATGCCAAGATGCATGAAAGCTGTGAATGAAAATCAGGGTTATTCCACCAAATATTGATTTCTGAACTCTTCCTAAGTTAAAACATTACTATTGTGTTGTTTAAAAATGAACATGAACTTATTTTCTTTGTATTATTGTCTGACAACACTGCATATATTTTGTTATTTTGACCAGTTGTCAATTTTCTGCAAATAAATGCTCTAAATGACAACATTTTTATTTGGAATTTGGGAGAATGTTGTCAGTAGTTTATAGAATAAAACAAAAATGTTATTTTTACCCAAACACATGCCTATAAATAGTAAAACCAGAGAAACTGATAATTTTGCAGTGGTCTCTTAATTTTTTCCGCAGCTGTATATATATATAGTTGAAGTCGGAAGTTTACATGCACTTAGGTTGGAGTCATTAAAACTCGTTTTTCAACCACTCCACAAATTTCTTGTTAACAAACTATAGTTTTGGCAAGTCGGTTAGGACATCTACTTTGTGCATGACACAAGTAATTTTTCCAACAATTGTTTACAGACAGATTATTTCACTTATAATTCACTGTATCACAATTCCAATGGGTCAGAAGTTTACATACACTAAGTTGACTGTGCCTTTAAACAGCTTGGAAAATTCCAGAAAATGATGTCATGGCTTTAGAAGCTTCTGGTAGGTTAATTGACATAATTTGAGTCAATTAGAGGTATACCTGTGGATGTATTTCAAGGCCTACCTTCAAACTCAGTGCCTCTTTGCTTGACATCATGGGAAAATCAAAAAAAATCAGCCAAGACCTCAGAAAAGAAATTGTAGATCTCCACAAGTCTAGTTCATCCTTGGGAGCAATTTCCAAACGCCTAAAGGTACCACGTTCATCTGTACAAACAATAGTACGCAAGTATTAACACCATGGGACCACTCAGCCATCATACCGCTCAGGAAGGAGACGCGTTCTGTCTCCTAGAGATGAATGTACTTTGGTGCGAAAAGAGAAAATCAATCCCAGAACAGTTTATTCTGAAAGTTCTAATAGAGGAGTCGAATAATGGAGCACCCAATACTAGCCATGATAGGGATTGTAATAATAAAGAACATTTATAGTATGTATAGTACTTTATAAAAGGATAAAATGGTATTACAAGAAAAGATAACAAGCAAAATAATACATCTTCAAATACAATTAGAACACATGTACTCAATCAACATAGTGGAGATAAAAACATAGCAAACAGAAGACATAGAAGGCACAGTATGTGGGTATGTGTGGATGAATTGTGATGGAAGGTATGGTGAGCTTTTTTGTGTTTGAATAAGTGTGGCGTTAAGTGAGTGAGAAAGGAAATGGTTGCATATCCCAGAACAAACGTGTGTCTGTGAGCAGGGGTTGTGAGAGAGAGCTTTCAATTTTGTGCAGATGAGGGATATACATTTTAAAATATAGTATACATCTAATCTATTTTTTTTATTGTCCTATCATGATGGAACGATCCCCAACCCTATATCCTAGACACCCACCTGAGTGACCCATACACCAAAGAGAAGTCCCCATCTGTTTTATGGACCTGCTGTGAGTTGCCTATATGAAGCCTAAACAGAAAAATAAATGCGGTCAGAGACCTACTTGAGCAGCACCGCCCCCTGCAAGATTCTGAGCCTGCCTGGCAGGGTTGGTCCTACAAAGCCAGAGCCCCCTGATAGGAGAGCATAATATACAAGGAAATTCTCAAAGCTGCTAATGAGAACCTTGACGACCTTGTACCTAGCCGGTGGGGATTCCGGTGGGGTACCCCCACCCAGGTAGTGGCAGTGCTGGCAACACTGGCTGCAGTAACCCATGGGGAGGGGGTCACACTCGGACAATCAGAGAGGGGGCTTATTATTGTGGCCCAAGTGGCACAAAATAATCAAAGGTCTGACTGCACGGAGATGCTTGGAAAAAATGGTTACAACGGGGTACCAGAGTGTTTGTGCCTCAGGTGAAGAGGGTGGATCTGATCTCCATCACCTAGGACTTGACATAGATTAAATAGATTAATCAAAACTCACATTGTTGTCAATTTTTGCTCAATCTTGCATGCTTTCTCAAACAGCTGTAACTGAATATGCATTCGTAAATCAGGTCCTTTCTTGAGTTGGGCTCTGGGATGTAACAACCGTTGAGCATCTGATCTTATGGTTGATTGTGGAGGAAAGGGGTTGAGTGTGTTAGAGTATGTGCGTGTGTGTTTATCCCACATCTGTTGCAAGGGGGTAAGGATGTTAGGGAGAATATAGGATGAACCACAATAATTGTTTGCTAAAATAATAATTGCTTGTCAAAAATGTAATGTAATACAATGGCAATCCGGGTTATAGGTTAAAATCCTACACATGAACTGCCGACATTATTACGCATATTAATCGATAATGATGGAAAATAAGATATGCAAGATATTTGAATGGATATATCTTTTTAAATATACTTCTCCCATGGGCAAAGAAACTCAAAAGGGGTGATGATATTAATTAACAGTAATTTCGATCCGAATGTACAAATTGTCCAAACAGATACGCAAGGTAGATGGATTATTTTAAATATGTTATTGGACCATAAACAGATATGGCTCATTAACCTTTACGGACCAAATAATGATGATCCACACTTCTTTGACAATATATATAATAAATGATCAATTCTGAAAGCAATTCTAGACTCTATTATTATGGTGGGAGATTATAATACCGTTTTAAATAGCTCAATGGACCGTAAAGGAAATCACACTACAAACAATCACCCTCATGCTCTTAAGGAAATCGTGAATGTCATGGATACATTAGAACTAGTAGATATATGGAGGCTTAAATATCCTGATCTAGTGAGATACAGTGGGGAAAAAAAGTATTTAGTCAGCCACCAATTGTGCAAGTTCTACCACTTAAAAAGATGAGAGAGGCCTGTAATTTTCATCATAGGTACACGTCAACTATGACAGACAAATTGAGAAAAGAAATCCAGAAAATCACATTGTAGGATTTTTAATGAATTTATTTGCAAATTATGGTGGAAAATAAGTATTTGGTCAATAACAAAAGTTCCTCAATACTTTGTTATATACCCTTTGTTGGCAATGACACAGGTCAAACGTTTTCTGTAAGTCTTCACAAGGTTTTCACACACTGTTGCTGGTATTTTGGCCCATTCCTCCATGCAGATCTCCTCTAGAGCAGTGATGTTTTGGGGCTGTCGCTGGGCAACACAGACTTTCAACTCCCTCCAAAGATTTTCTATGGGGTTGAGATCTGGAGACTGGCTAGGCCACTCCAGGACCTTGAAATGCTTCTACGAAGCCACTCCTTCGTTGCCGGGCGGTGTGTTTGGGATCATTGTCATGCTGAAAGACCCAGCCACGTTTCATCTTCAATGCCCTTGCTGATGGAAGGAGGTTTTCACTCAAAATCTCACGATACATGGCCCCATTCATTCTTTCCTTTACACGGATCAGTCGTCCTGGTCCCTTTGCAGAAAAACAGCCCCAAAGCATGATGTTTCCACCCCCATGCTTCACAGTAGGTATGGTGTTCTTTGGATGCAACTCAGCATTCTTTGTCCTCCAAACACGACGAGTTGAGTTTTTACCAAAAGTTCTATTTTGGTTTCATCTGACCATATGACATTCTCCCAATCCTCTTCTGGATCATCCAAATGCACTCTAGCAAACTTCAGACGGGCCTGGACATGTACTGGCTTAAGCAGGGGGACACGTCTGGCACTGCAGGATTTGAGTCCCTGGCGGCGTAGTGTGTTACTGATGGTAGGCTTTGTTACTTTGGTCCCAGCTCTCTGCAGGTCATTCACTAGGTCCCCCCGTGTGGTTCTGGGATTTTTGCTCACCGTTCTTGTGATCATTTTGACCCCACGGGGTGAGATCTTGCGTGGAGCCTCAGATCGAGGGAGATTATCAGTGGTCTTGTATGTCTTCCATTTCCTAATAATTGCTCCCACAGTTGATTTCTTCAAACCAAGCTGCTTACCTATTGCATATTCAGTCTTCCCAGCCTGGTGCAGGTCTACAATTTTGTTTCTGGTGTCCTTTGACAGCTCTTTTGGTCTTGGCCATAGTGGAGTTTGAGTGTGACTGTTTGAGGTTGTGGACAGGTGTCTTTATACTGATAACAAGTTCAAACAGGTGCCATTAATACAGGTAACGAGTGGAGGACAGAGGAGCCTCTTAAAGAAGAAGTTACAGGTCTGTGAGAGCCAGAAATCTTGCTTGTTTGTAGGTGACCAAATACTTATTTTCCACCATAATTTGCAAATAAATTCATTAAAAATCCTACAATGTGATTTTCTTGAATTTATTTTCTCAATTTGTCTCTCATGGTTGACGTGTACCTATGAGGAAAATTACAGGCCTCTCTCATCTTTTTAAGTGGGAGAACTGGTGGCTGACTAAATACTTTTTTCCCCCACTGTATACATGGCGGAGACTCAATCAAGCTAGTCGTCTTGACTTCTTGACTTCTTTCTTATGTCATTCTCGTTGGCACCAAAAGTTTAAAAAGTGTTGATAGGGGACAGAATGCGGTCGGACCATCATATAATTGGCATATACATTACTCTTACTGAATTTCCACGTGGGCGAGGATATTAGAAATGTAATCAATGCCTATTGGATGATAACTTGTTTTTAACTAGGACAGAGGAATTGACATGTATGGGACACCTTTAAATGTGCCTTTAGAGGCCATGCAATTCAGTACTCATTTAGAAAACAAAAGCAATTTAGGTCAAAAGAGTCCACACTAACAAAGGAAATAGAAGGTCTAACAGAACAGATAGATAGCAATAAAAACTGTAACATAGAGGCTCAGAATAAATTAGAGGAAAAACCAAAAGAAATGGAGAAACTTATTCAAGAAAGATCAAGTGTAATATATTATCAAAATAAAGCAAACTGGATGGAATATGGGGAAAAATGCACCAAATTCTTTTTTAATCTTCAACATAGGAATGCTACCAAAAACAATTTATTGAAACTGGTTACAAATGACGGAGTCACCCATGATTCACCAAATTATATTTTGATGGAGGAAACAAAGTACTTTAAGCATATGTTTTCATTTCAGTCACCTCCATCTCCTCTAACTGAAGCAAATTGTAGAGATTTATTTTCTATTGATAATGTAAAATTAACAGCCATACAGAAAGACTCATGTGGTGAAATTACAGAGGAGGAACTTCTGGATGCAATTAAAGACTTTAAGTCCGGGAAAACTCCAGGGTTGGATGGCATACCAGTCGAGGTATACCAAACCTTTTTTGATATACTCAGAGGACCGTTATTAGCATGTTTTAACCACTCCTATGTAAATGGTAGATTATCAGACACTCAAGAAGAAGGTCTGATTTCATTATTACTGAAACAGGATACAAGTGGAAAATAGAAAGATCCAGTCCATTAAAAAATTGGAGGCCCCTTACACTTCAGTGTTGTGATGCAACAATTCTAGCAAAATGTATAGCGCATAGAATTAAAAAGGTATTGTCGGACATTATTCATTCTAATCAGACAGGTTTTTTACATGGGCGATACATTGGAGATAATATAAGGCAAGTACTGGAAACAATAGAACACTATGAAAAATCTGGGAAACCAGGCCTACTAGTCATAGCAGACTTCGAAAAGGCATTTGATAAAGTACGACTGAGGTTTATATATAAATGCCTGGAGCATTTCAATTTTGGACAATCTCTTATAAATTGGGTAAAAATCACGTATAGTAACTCTAGGTGTAAAATAGTAAATAATGTCTATTTCTCAAAAAGTTTTTAACTGTCAAGAAGAGTGTAACAAGGTTGTCCACTATTGGCATATCTATTTATTATTGCCATCGAGATGTTAGCTATTAAAATCAGATCCAACAATAATATCAAGGGATTAGAAATCCAGGGCTTAAAAACAAAGGTGTCATTGTACGCTGATGATTCATGTTTTCTTTTAAATCCACAACTTGAATCCCTCCACAGCCTCATAGAGGATCTAGATACATTTTCTAACCTCTCTGGATTACAACCAAATTATAATAAATGTACTATATTATTTATTGGATCACTAAAAAATACAGTTTTTACATTACCATGTAGTTTACCAATAAAATGGTCTGATGGTGATGTGGATATACTCGGAATACATATCCCAAATGAAATAAATGATCTCACTCCAATACATTTTAATAGAAAGTTAGCAAAAATAGATAAGATTTTGCTACCATGGAAAGGTAAATACCTGTCAATTTGTGGAAAAATCACCCTGATTAACTCTTTAGTATTAACCCAGTTTACCTATTTGCTTATGGTCTTGCCTACGCCTAGCGAACTGTTTTTTAAATGATATGAAAAAAATATATTCAATTTTATTTGGAACGGCAAGCCAGACAAAATTAAATGGGCCTATTTATATAATGAATATGAATTCGGAGGACAGAAATTATTAAATATTAAAGCATTAGACCTATCACTAAAAGCTTCAGTCATACAAAAGTTATACTTAAATCCAAACTGGTTCTCTAGCAAATTAGTAAGATTGTCTCACCCAATGTTCAAGAATGGCCTTTTTCCCTTTATTCAGATTGCAACCTCTCACTTTAAGTTATTTGAAAAGGAAATAATCTTCCAAATATCACTATTTCTAAAACAAGCCATATAAAGTTGGTTGCAATTTCAATTTAATCTTCCAGAAACTACAGAACAAATAATGCAACAAATATTGTGGTTAAAGTCAAATATACTAATTGATAAAAAACCTTTTTTTTTTGACAAAATGTTTTAAAAAGGTATAATTTACATTTTACATTTAAATTTTTTGTCATTCAGCAGACACTCTTATCCAGAGCATACATTTTTTTTCATACAATCTTCGTAAATGATATTATCGGTAGGACTGGTGGAGTTATGTCGCACATGCAGCTAACTAAAACATATGGAAATGTCTGCTCTACCCAAAATTACAACCAAATAATTGCAGCATTACCGCAAAAATGGAAAAGGAAAGTGGAAGGGGGAAAGAGTAAGGGACTTATCTGTCAGCCTTGCATTAAAGAATATAATTGGTTAAAGAAAATTGTGATAAATAAAATGTATACCAGTTTCATTTAAGGACCAAAGGATTGACAGCCGTCCCATATAGATTGCAAAATAGTTGGGAAGAGATTTTTGACGTACCGATTCCATGGCATAGTGTTTATGAATTGATACGCAAAACGACGCCGGATTCAAAACTTAGAATTTTTCCATTTAAATTATTATATACAATTCTTACTACCAATAGAATGTTATTTATATTGGGGATACAATCTTCCCAGCTCTGCTGATTTTGCTGCAAAGAGACAGAATCATTAGATCATTTGTTTTGGTACTGTCCATTTGTAGCTTGTTTTTGGACACAGGTCCAGGAATGGCTAAAGGATTGCAATATTTACCTGGAGCTAACCCTGCAGATGGCACTTCTGGGTGATCTGAAAAGTCATAGTCAATCGATCAATAATATAATAATACTTTTAGCAAAAATGTTTATTTTCAATTTACGATCTGTAGAAACAATGAGAATAGAAAGGTTCAGAACTTTTGTAAAACATCACAGTACAGTTGAAAAATATATGGCAAATAGAAATCCAATATGGATGGTGTTAAGAGATAGATGGGAGGTGTTGAATGGAGCTGAAGAATGGGACTAATACCAACAACTAATAACAACAAGATAACTAATGTAAAGCATACTGTGTCCATAATAAGGTTAGGTTATAGGTTGAGAGCTTTTGTGAAAGAGCACAGTTAGAAAAATATGGCATATAGAAGCAAACCAGATGGACATTATGAAAATGATCGGAGGAAGTTCAGGAGTAAAAACAAACAAAATATAATTAATGTAGAATTTGACTGTGTCCATAAAATGTATATAGTATGTATGGGCTGGAAGTAGAGGCCTAAGCGTTGTTGTTCACTAGTTTACTCCAATTGGGGAAGGGGTGGTGGGGTTGGAAAGTAATGAAGGGAAATATAATTTAAAAAAGGATATGTGTGTGTATGTATGTATGTATGTATGTATGTATGTATGTATGTTATATATATATATATATATATATATATATATGTGTGTGTGTGTGTGTGTGTGTGTGTGTGTGTGTGTGTGTGTGTTTGTTTATGTATATATATACAGTGGGGAGAACAAGTATTTGATACACTGCCGATTTTACACCATTAGTAACACACTACGCCGTCATGGATTAAAATCCTGCAGCGCACGCAAGGTCCCCCTGCTCAAGCCAGCGCATGTCCAGGCCCGTCTGAAGTTTGCCAATGACCATCTGGATGATCCAGAGGAGGAATGGGAGAAGGTCATGTGGTCTGATGAGACAAAAATAGAGCTTTTTGGTCAAAACTCCACTCGCCTTGTTTGGAGGAAGAAGAAGGATGAGTACAACCCCAAGAACACCATCCCAACCGTGAAGCATGGAGGTGGAAACATCATTCTTTGGGGATGCTTTTCTGCAAAGGCAACAGGACGACTGCACCGTATTGAGGGGAGGATGGATGGGGCCATGTATCGCGAGATCTTGGCCAACAACCTCCTTCCCTCAGTAAGAGCATTGAAGATGGGTCGTGGCTGGGTCTTCCAGCATGACAACGACCCGAAACACACAGCCAGGGCAACTAAGGAGTGGCTCCGTAAGAAGCATCTCAAGGTCCTGGAGTGGCTTAGCCAGCCTCCAGACCTGAACCCAATTGAATATCTTTGGAGGGAGCTGAAAGTCCGTATTGCCCAGCGACAGCCCCGAAACCTGAAGGATCTGGAGAAGGTCTGTATGGAGGAGTGGGCCAAAATCCCTGCTGCAGTGTGTGCAAACCTGGTCAAGACCTACAGGAAACGTATGATCTCTGTAATTGCAAACAAAGGTTTCTGTACCAAATATTAAGTTCTGCTTTTCTGATGTATCAAATACTTATGTCATGCAATAAAATGCAAATGAATTACTTAAAAATCATACAATGTGATTTTCAGGATTTTTGTTTTAGATTCCGTCTCTCACAGTTGAAGTGTACCTATGATAAAAATTACAGACCTCTACATGCTTCGTAAGTAGGAAAACCTGCAAAATCGGCAGTGTATCAAATACTTGTTCTCCCCACTGTGTATATATATATATATATATATATATATATGCGAGAGAGAAAAAACATATGGGGGAATGGAAGTGATGCAGACAATTACACTGATGGAAGTTACAATCTATCTGAAATATTAAAGCTGATCTACCCCCTAAAAAAATTAAAATTAAAATAAAAAACAGCAAAGGACCTTGTGAAGATGCTGGAGGAAACAGGTACAAAGTAGCTATATCCACAGTAAAACGAGTCCTATATCGACATAACGTGAAAGGCCGCTCAGCAAGGAAGAAGCCACTGCTCCAAAACCGGCATAAAAAAGCCAGACTACGGTTTGCAACTGCACATGGGGACAAAGATTGTACTTTTTGGAGAAATTTCCTTTCTTTGGCCATAATGACCATCGTTATGTTTGGAGGAAAAAGGGGGACGCTTGCAAACCGAAGAACACCATCCCAACCGTGAAGCACGGGGGTGGCAGCATCATGCTGTGGGGGTGCTTTGCTGCTGGAGGGACTGGTGCACTTCACAAAATAGATGGCATCATGAGGAAGGAAAATTATGTGGATATATTGAAGCAACATCTCAAGACATCAGTCAGGATGTTAAAGCTTGGTCGCAAATGGATCTTCCAAATGGACAATGACCCCAAGCATACTTCCAAAGTTGTGGCAAAATGGCTTAAGGACAACAAAGTCAAGGTATTGGAGTGGCCATCACAAAGCCCTGACCTCACCTATAGAACATTTGTGGGCAGAACAGAAAAAGCATGTGCAAGCAAGGAGGCCTACAAACCTGACTCAGTTACACCAGCTCTGTCAGGAGGAATGGGCCAAAATTCACCCAACTTATTGTGGGAAGCTTGTGGAAGGCTACCCGAAACGTTTGACCCAAGTTAAACAATTTAAAGGTAATGCTACCAAATACTAATTGAGTGTATGTAAACTTCTGACCCACTGAGAATGTGATGAAATAAATAAAAGCTGAAATAAATCATTCTCTCTACTATTATTCTGACATTTCACATTCTTAAAATAAAGTGGTGATCCTAACTGACCTAAAACAGGGAATTTTTACTAGGATTAAATGTCAGGAATTGTGAAAAACAGAGTTTAAATGTATTTGGCTAAGGTGTATATAAACTTCCGACTTCAACTGTAGATAATGTGAGCATGTGGGCTGAGCAGACATACAAAATATATATAACAAAATAAAACATAAAGCAAAGTACATCTTTGTAGTGCTTTTTAGCTCTGACTCCTCTCCTAAGGTACCCCCCCAAAAAACTGTGGATGCATACATTGTACATACCTTTGAAGACTGCCACTTATGTTGGTTGGTTTGTATTACCTTATAAATTAAAGTATAGTGGCTGGTGGGGTGAGTGGGTCCTCCGAGAAACTGAATTGGTATGAGTGGAGGCCCTACACACATCTCAGAAAAGTGTCTGATGCCCTCCCAGTCACCCCATCCCAATCCCCCGGATATAGCCACCATTAAATCTTAATTGTATTGACAAACAAGGAATAATAATGATTTGACATCCTTTCCTAATCTGTCTAGAACTCATTCATTTTACCACAGGTTTATAAGTTAGGGCAGGCAGAATGGTAGGAACCGGGAGGACTAGAAAACAGGGACTGGCGCAATCAGGAGTATGGAAAACCACACTGGTAGGCTTGACAAGACAAGACAAACTGGCAACAGACAAACAGAAAACGCAGGTATAAATACACAGGGGATAATGGGGGAAGATGGGAGACACCTGGTGGGGGGTGGAGTCAAGCACAAAGACAGGTGAAACAGATCAGGGTGTGACAATGTGTTGAAAATCCCAAATTGTGTGCATAGTCAACTTACACACAGCTCTGACACACACACCTACCCCACCAGACATGCCACCAGAGGTCTTTCCACAAATCCAGAACAAATTCAAGAAAGCGTACAGTATTATATAGAGCCATTATTGCACGGAACTCCGTTTCATCTCATATTGCTCAAGTGAACAGCAAACCTGGTTTAAAAAAACAGATAAAGCAACAACTCACGGCTGTGACGAGTACTGAGTATACGAAGAGGCAGGACGCAGACGTAGGAATTAACAAGGTCAAAGTTTACTAAACAATGAGAAAGAGAATAACAAAGATAGAGTAAACGACACAACGCTTAACAATCACACACAACATCATACAGAACGGTCCAGGGCTAAATAGGGGTGGAGATGAGGTACAGGTGCACTGGAGGTGATTAGGGTGCCAGGAGGACAACCCCGAGGACGAGGAGCGGGCTGGTCAGGGCGGCGACGGTGGAAGTCCCGAATTAGGTTGGGGTCCAGAACGTCCCCAGCCGGAACCCAGCTCCTCTCCTCAGGACCGTACCCCTCCCAGTCCACCAGGTAATGGAGCAGGTCCCTCACCGCATACGCCGGACTCCCGTCAATGTCCAGGGGTGGAGGAGACGTACCCCGGGGGACGGCATTCGCCAGAGGACCAGGAACCACTGGCCTGAGGAGAGACACATGAAAAGTGGGTGAGACACGGTAGTTAGGGGGAAGGAGCAGCTGGTATGATACCTCATTTACCTTCCGGAGGACCTTAAACGGCCCAACAAACCGGGGGCTCAGTTTCTTGCAGGTGGAGAGGGAGGTTTTTTGTGGACAGCCAGACACGATCCCCAGGCTGGAATACAGGGGCCTCACTGCAGTGGCGGTCGGCTTGGTCCTTCTGCCGACGAATGGCCCTCTGGAGATGGACATGGGCGGCGTCCCAGACCTGTCCGGCCCTGTGGAACCACTCGTCGACAGCAGGCGCATCGGTCTGGCTGGGTGTCCAAGGGGCCAAGGCTGGCTGGTACCCCAGGACGCACTGGAAGGGAGTGAGCCCCGTGGAGGAGTGAACGAGGGCGTTCTGGGCATATTCTGCCCAGGGAAGAAACCTCGCCCACTCACCCTGCCGGTCCTGACAGTGGCAACGAAGAAACCTCCCCAGCTCCTGGTTCATGCGCTCCACCTGCCCATTCGACTGAGGCCTATACCCGGAAGTGAGGCTGGCCATGGCCCCGATCTTCTCCAGGAATTGGAGGCCACGGTCCGAGACAATGTCCTCCGGAAGTCCATAATGCCGGAAGACCTGTTGGAACAGGACCTCAGTGACCTGGAGAGCAGAAGGAAGACCAGTTAGTGGCAAAACACGGCATGATTTGGAGAACCGATCTACGACCACCCTGACTGTGGTGAAGCCGTCAGAACGTGGAAGGTCGGTGACAAAGTCTATGGACAGGTGTGACCAAGGTCGCTGAGGCACTGGGAGAGGAACTAGTTTGCCTGCCGGGGCATTCCGAGGTGTCTTCGTTTGGGCACATACGGAACAGGAGTTGACATAGCGGGAGACATCAGAAGCCAAGGTGGGCCACCAGTATTTTGGGGCTAGAGAATGCAGGGTGCGCGTAATACCAGAGTATCCTGCCGTAAGGGTGGTGTGCACCCAGATCAGCAGGCGGTCACGGACACTGGTGGGTACATACACGCACCCCAGAGGGGCGTTGGCAGGCGCTGGGTCCTCCTGAGCCGCCAGGCGGATGTCTTCGTCCACATCCCAAACGACAGGTGCAACGATGAGAGACGACAGCAAGATAGGACCCCCCCCAGATCCTTCCTTTCTCCGGTATGGTGCATCCTGGAGAGGGCGTCGGCTTTCACATTCTGGGATCCTGGGCGGTAGCACAGAATGAATTGGAAGCGAGTAAGAAATTGGGCCCACCTGGCTTGACGAGAGTTCATCCGTTTCGCTGCCCGTATGTGCTCCAAATTCCGGTGGTCAGTAAGAATCTGGAATGGATAGACTGCGCCCTCCAGCCAGTGTCTCCATTCCTCCAGAGCGAGGACCACCGCCAACAGCTCCCTGTCTCCAACTCCATAGTTCCTCTCTGCGGGGGTAAGCTTTTTAGAGAAAAAGGCACAGGGATACATTTTCTCTGGCTTACCGTGCCGCTGGGAGAGGACCACACCCACGGCCTCCTCCGATGCATCCAACTCCAGGATTAATGGACGAGATGGATCTGGGTGTTTTAGGATGGGCGCTGTGGTGAACCTCTCCTTCAGCCTCTTGAAGGCAGCGTCAGCCTCAGGGTTCCAGGCCAGCTTCTGAGGCCCACCCTTAAGGAGAGAGGTAAGCGGGCAGCTATGGAGCTGAAGGACCTGATGAAAGGCCAGTAGAAATTGGCGAAGCCCAGGAAGCTCTGTAGGCCCTTGATGGTGGTGGGAACTGGCCATGACCTGACGGCGTTCGTCTTCACTCCTTCCATGAACAACCCCTGAGGACTGATCCGGTATCCCAGGAAGGAGATGGCCTGTTGGTGGAATTCGCATTTCTCCCCCTTCACCAACAGGCTGTGTTCCCGGAGGCGGAGTAGGACAGCTCGGACGTAGCCGAGTAGATCAGGATATTGTCGATGTACACCACCACCTGTCTACTCAGCATGTCCCGGACCACGTCATTGACGAAGGACTGGAACACAGAAGGTGCGTTGGCGAGGCCTCAGGGCATGACGCAGTATCCATAGTGGCCTGAGGTAGTGCTGAATGCAGTCTTCCACTTGTCTCCTTCCCAGATTCGGATCAGGTTGTAGGCACTCCTCAGGTCCAACTTGGTAAAGTACCGGGCCCCTCGTAGCTGCTCGATGGCCGACGGAACCAGAGGGAGGGGGTACCGGTACTTGGTGTTGACTGTGTTCAGCCCCCTGTAGTCAATGCATGGTCTCAGTCCTCCATCTTTTTTGGCCACGAAGAAGAAGCTGGTGGAGGCGGGAGAGGTAGAGCATCTGTTTCAGGGTCTCCGCCACATACTTCTCCATGGCTTCAGTCTCAGCTGTGGAGAGGGAGTAAATGCGACTCGTCGGGGGGTGTTGTCCCTCCAGCAGGTCAATGGCGCAGTCCCAGGGCCTGTGAGGAGGAAGACACGTAGCCTTTAATGATCGATCCGGTGAAGGGGTGACGTGACGATGCGAAATGACAGCTCCTCCGGTAGTGTTGGAGATGGGGAGAGTGATGTGCGTAATGGTGCCTGATTCAAGGGTTTTATTGTCAGTGAGGTGACGTGTAGCGGAGATGGCAGTGGCACGGTGGGCAGCCCATATTCAGAGACCAGCTCCCTATCTGTAAGGTTCCCTGCTGATCCGGAATCTATCATTGCAGTAGAAATGGAAGAGAAGGAATAACCAGTCACCGTTATGGGAACTAAAAACAATGGTTTTGTGATAGGAGCTGACGTAACACTCACGGAGCGGCAACGGGAGTCATACCGCCTAGATAGGGAGCTGCCAGGAGATCTGTGGTCCGTGGTGGTGTAGTGGGTGCTGCCCACCTCCATGGGTGAGGACTCAGAAGCAGGGCGGCTTCCATAGCTCAGATGGGGTGAGTGTCGAGGCTCCGGGAGGTGTTGGGAATGCTGTCTCTCTCTCAACATGTCAAAAAGACAGATGGAAGTGGTGATGAGGGTATCAAGGTCCATCTCGTCGTCCCGACATGCGAGTTCCATCTTAATGTCCTCCCGTAAGCCTCTCCTGAAGGCTGTGCGCAGAGCACGCTCATTCCAGCCGGAAGACGCCGCCACCGTGCGAAAGCTCAGAGCGTACTCGGACGCTGGCCCCTCTCTCTGTTGTAGATGGAGGAGACGCTCACCCCCGTCCTTTCCCTCTGTGGGATGATCAAACACCGCCCTGAACCGAGTGAGGAATCTGGGGTCAAAGTCAGGTTGCACACCAGCTGGCTGAAGCTAATTGACTAAATAATTTGGTTATAACTATTCCCACCTGCGAACACACACACACACGAGACACCCACATCAAACCACACCCCGAAACCAACTCATATTTGAATTCAGTCATGGCTGCTAGCATTTATTAATGAACCAAATATAAAATGAGGCCAAATCAGGAAATGCAGTCGCCCTTGAAAACTAACTAATGACATGTTGCACCTCTACCTTGATACCTTTCAGATGAGCCAAGGAGGAAGACAGATGAGAACAGCACGCCAGTGGAGCACTTAGAACAGCCACAGCCAGGGGCAAATGACACAGGCCCAAAACAAGTTATGCTACCCCAGTATCCCCTTGACCGTTTTGGACTGCGAAACTAAAGAGACACGCAAGGCAAGACACAGAGACATTTACATTTTAGTCATTTAGCTGACACTCTTATCCAGAGCGACTTACATGAGCAATTAGGGTTAAGTGCCTTACTCAAGGGCACATCAACAGATTTTTCACCTAGTCGGCTCGGGGATTAGAACCAGCGACCTTTCGGTTACTGGCACAACGCTCTTAACCACTAAGCTACCTGCCGCCCCGATCGAGAGACACATCAGACAAGACACTGAGACCGCAACAGAAGAATAGGCGATGGAGAGATACACACCAGACAAGACACAGAGACAGCAGGAGAATAATAGGATATGATGGAGAGAGACACCAGAAGAACATAACAGGCCATAACAGAAGAGGATAGACAAAGGAGACATTAACAAACAAGAACCTGAGACAGTAACAGACAAGACAAAGAGAACGTGACAGAAGAGGGCGGATGGAGAGAGAACAGAGGTGAGTTGAGCGCATGTTAGACTGTATAATTTCAAGCTGCTCTATAGATTCTAATTAATTTGATTTATTTGTACAAGTTATAAGAGGTGAAACACAGACAGTGAAAAGTAAAACATGGTTTACAAAGAATCTGCAGATGAGGTAAAAAAGCCCATAAAATTAGTATTAAAACAATTGTTTATTTTTACAACCAGGACATGACGAGAGAGGAGGGTAGACAAGAGACAGCAGCATATAATACTAAGAGACAGGAGAGACGAGAGAGAGAGAGAGAGAGAGAGAGAGAGAGAGAGAGAGAGAGAGAGAGAGAGAGAGAGAGAGAGAGAGAGAGAGAGAGAGAGAGAGAGAGAGAGAGAGAGAGAGAGAGAGAGAGAGAGAGAGAGAGAGAGAGAGAGAGATACTGTGGGATTCTTTCATCAGTTTGGCTCATTGGACAGGTCAGAGTCTATGTTTGAAGTTGTTGAGTGGTTTTTGGAAATACACTGTATATGTATGTGTTCCAGAGTAGAGACACTCACAGTAGCAACTGTAATTTAGTACTGGCAGTGTCTGCTGTGGCAGGTGGGAAGATGCAAGTTACCTGAAAAAGATCTAATCTCTCAATGTTGTAATCTTTCAATGTTCATCTCAAAGTGCACCAAATTCATGCATTAAGCTGTTAAAATTCCTTATTTTCTTGCCCGTCGGAGAATGCCACCGGACCCCCCTACTGGCTTTGGACTAAGCCCCCAATGTTTTCAAATCCTAGAAACACCCCTGGCAGAAATGTACCATGGTAGGCTACACATTCTTCTCCCTCTTGGGACTTGGCCACCTTGGCAGTTGGCGCTACCCAACACACAGGATAATTGGCGCTCCCGAGCAGCGGTTTTGGCAGTTCAACCCTGTACCTTAGCATGGTAGGAAAGTAACAACAAACACCTCTTTCAATAACTACGATTCAAACGTAAGTTCTAAACATTTCTCAATATAGAAATAGTGATCTCATTACCCAAACATTTGTACTTTGTAGTGGTAACATTTAATTGACAAAATGCATGATAAAAAAGAGTGACTAGCAGAGCAACAAACACATGGTTTGCGTGCCAAAACCAATTCAAGACTGCATCCTGAACATGTGTTCTCGCTTTTACAGGTAGGCTAATGATCAATGGTATCAGAGGACATCCATGCAAACACATAAATGCAATTTTTAAATGTGCTTTCTCATAAACCATACCGTTTCCAATGTCTGGTCAGAATGTAATAAGTTTGGGTCCGGACTGACTCTAGGGCTTTGATCTCATGAAGGTTTTTATATTTAGTTATATAAAATAAATTATATATTTTAAAAAATAACAAAATGTTATGATTTTATATATTTATCTCCTTTATAAGCCTACTCTTTTGGACAAAACCACAAAATGAAAGAATGACTACCGGGCAAAAACAAATGGCAAAAACTAATTGCAAAAGCGCAGGTCCCAACATGAACTGACGCAAGAACTGACATAGCCAATCGACCAGAGAGAAGTGAAATCTGACAAGTGGGCGGTGCATAGTGCCAGGTAAATCCTTTTTCTTCCCCTTACCTCTTAGATGGCTTTTAAAGGAAGTGTTACTGTACATGACAAAAAAAATACATGCATTCTAGACTGGAAAGTTTTGCTGAGATTTAGTTTTATAATTCCATAGATTATGTTGCCAAGGGCAGGGCCCAGGAATGAAAACTCCAATATAATGGACAAAAAAGGTTCAGTGGACATGCCACAGGTAAGATTCTATAATTTCAGCCTGTGTACCAACCAAACTCATCCTCATTCCAAGCAATTACATCTTGATGAATGCTGTTAGTTTCAATGAAAAGGCACATTCTCTGGTGTATTCTATGCTCTGTCTTGAACTCTAGATGGCATGTTGACTGTAGTGTTGCTGTCATGTTTTGTAGAAATAAGTGTCATTCAATAGGCATCTGTATGACTGTAATAGCATAGTCCTACAGTACTATACTAACACTGAAACAAGCTGTGATTAACTTGTGTGGGTGTTGTCCTCTGGGGATTCTACTTCCTCAGTTCCAGAAATGCAGCCCTGCTATTCTCTCACTAAAGAGGAACTAAGATCATCACAAATGTAAATATATCAAGGGCTCGATTCAATCAGATCGGCTTTAGCCAACATTCACATAGCAGTTGTTTTGGCGGTGTCGGAGAACTGTGTTAGCTGTCAAATCCACCAAGTGGCTCCCGGCATTATACCTAAAGCGCACTTTGCCATTGGCTGCATGGAGTCCCGTTTAGAGAAATCCCATGCAGCCTTGTTTACAGTGGCGTCATTAGGCCTTGGTTTCCGGGGCCTAACCCTAACCTTGAATTAAGACCAAAAAGCTATTTTATTTGGCCAATTTTGACTGTGTGGCTGTGGAATCTGACTTTGTGGCTGTGTTATCTAGTACAAACCCAGTAGTAGGTACTGCAAGAAGCTCCTGGAGTGACGCGGTAGCTGCTGTGATTGGTCAGGATTTCACAACGCAGTGGACCGCTCACGTCCCTTGACCCCACCCCTAAAGCACCGGTTAGATGTCAATGTCATCATTCAGCAAAACACCTGTCTCTCTGTCAGTCTGCAGTGTAGCACAGAGCAAATATGGATCTTCTTCCAAAAGAGAGGCAAAAACAGCGAGCAGGTTGCGCATGAGCAGGCAGCAGTGAATGAGGTGGAGAGGGCAGAACAGCCAGAAAGTCAAAGTGCAGCAGCAGCAACAGAGTTAGCCACAGGTTTGTGCAGGGATGGTGGTAGCTAACTAGCTTGTCTCCCTCAGCATAAGGGTTGGCTAATGCTAATAAGCTAGCATTAGCGCTCAGCACCCTTAAGCTATTGGGTGTCAGTCAGAGTTATTTAACAGTATATTTAAGGATGTTGATATCAGTCATGACATTAGGAAAAGTGTTTATTTCTAGTGAGTGTATTTGATGGGTTTCGTTTCTGTAGCTAGCTTGGCTGGTTAGCCACTTCGGTAGCTACTGGCTGAATAGCTAGCTGAGACCGAAGAGATGAGAGAACGTTTCTATCACTGAAGCACATATCTTCTGACAGTGACACAGTGCCCCACTGTAGACTGTAGCTGAACTTTACTACATTTTGATATGAACCAATAATGGACAGTGCATTCGGAAAGTATTCAGACCCCTTCCCTTTTTCCACATTTTGTTATGTTACAGCCTTATTCTAAAATTGATTAAATAAATAAAAATCCTCATCAATCTGCACACAATACCCCATAATGACAAAGCAAAAAAAGGTTTTTAGAAATGTTTGCAAATTTATTAAAATAAATAACAGAAATAACTTATTTAGTTTCAACTCTTCTGCCTGCGGCTATGGAACCTTGACCTGTTCACCGGACATGCTACCTTGTCCCAGACCTGCTGTTTTCAACTCTCTCTCTCTACCGCACCTGCTATTTCAACCTCTAAATGCTCGGCTGTGAAAAGCCAAGTGACATTTACTACTGATGTACTGACCTGTTGCAACCTCTACAACCACTGTGATTATTATTTGACCCTGCTGGTCATCTATGAACATTTGAACATCTTGGAGAAAAATCTGGCCTTAATCACCATGTGCTGTTATAATCTTCACCCGGCACAGCCAGAAGGGGGCTGGCCACCCCTCAGAGCCTGGTTCCTCTCTAGGTTTCTTCCTAGGTTTCTGCCTTTCTAGGGAGTTTTTCCTAGCCACCGTGCTTCTACATCTGCATTGCTTGCTGTTTGGGGTTTTAGGCTGTGTTTCTGTATAGCACTTTGTGACATCTGCTGATGTAAAAAGGGCTTTAAAAATACATTTAATTGATTGATCCTTTGCTATGAGACTCGAAATTGAGCTCAGGTGCATCCTGTTTCCATTGATTATCCTTGAGATGTTTCTACAACTTGATTGGAGTCCATCTGTGGTAAATACACACCTGTCTATATAAGGTCCCACAGTTGACAGTGCATGCCAGAGCAAAAACCAAAACATGAGGTCGAAGGAATTGTCCGTAGAGCTCCGAGACAGGATTGTGTCGAGGCACAGATCTGGGGAAGTGTACCAAAAAATGGCTGCAGCATTGAAGGTCCCCAAGATCACAGTGGCCTCCATCATTCTTAAATGGAAGAAGTTTGAAACCACCAAGACTCTTCCTAAAGCTGGCCGCCCGGCAAAACTGAGCAATCGGGGGAGAAGGGCCTTGATCAGGGAGGTGACCAAGAACCCTATGGTCAGTCTGACATAGCTCCAGAGTTCCTCTGTGGAGATGGGAGAACCTTCCAGAAGGACAACCATCTCTGCAGCACTCCACCAATCAGGCCTTTATGGTAGAGTGGCCGGACGGAAGCCACTCCTCAGTAAAAGGCAGATGACAACCCCCTTGGAGTTTGCCAAAAGGCACCTAAAGGACTCTCAGACCATGAGAAACAAGATTCTCTGGTCTGATGAAACCAAGATTGAACTCTTTGGCATGAATGTCAAGCGTCACATCTGGAGGAAACCAGGTACCGCTCATCACCATCCCTACGGTGAAGCATGGTGGTGGCAGCATCATGCTGTGGGGATGTTTTTCAGCGGCAGGGACTGGGAGACTAGTCAGGATCGAGGGAAAGACGAACGGACCAAAGTACAGAGATCCTTGATGAAAACCTGCTCCAGGGCTCTCAGGACCTCAGACTGGGGCGAAGGTTCACATTCCAACAGGACAATGACCCTAAGCACACAACCAAGACAACGCAGGAGTGGCTTCGGGACAAGTCTCTGAATGTCCTTGACTGGCCCAGACAGAGCCCAGACTTGAACCCGATCTAACATCTTTGGAGAGACCTGAAAATGGCTGTGCAGCGACGCTCCCCGTCCAACCTGACAGAGTTTGAGAGGATCTGCATAGAAGAATGGGAGAAACTCCCCAAATACAGGTGTGTCAAGCTTGTAGCGTCATTCCCAAGAAGACTCGAGGCTGTAATCGCTGCCAAAGGTGCTTCAGCAAAGTACTGAGTAAAGGGTCTGAAAATTTATGTAAATGTAATATCAGTTTTATTTATTTGATAAATGTGCTAAATGGTGTATTGTGTGTAGATTAATGGGAACAATTTTTTCAAATACATTTTAGAATAAGGTTGTAATGTATCAAAATGTGAAAAAGTGACTGAATACTTTCCGAATGCACTATATATGAACTACAGGAGACAATGTCCTGTGCTTCAATGTTTTTAGTTTTTATTTTATTCCAGGTCATTCGTCATAGCCCTTACACAGCCTGGAGGTGTGTTGGGTCATTATCCTGTTGAAAATCAAATGATAGTCCCACTAAGCTCAAACCAGATGGGATGGCGTATCGCTGCAGAATGCTGTGGTAGCCATGCTGGTTAAGTGTGCCTTGAATTCTAAATAAATCACAGACGGTGTCACCAGTAAAGCACCCCCACACCATAACACCTCCTCCTCCATACTTTACAGTGGGAACTTCACATGCGGAGATCATCCGTTCACCCATGCCGCGTCTCACAAAGACACAGCGGTTGGAACCAAAAATCTCCAATTTGGACTTCAGACCAAAGGACAAATTCTCTGTGTTCTAATCTCTCAATGTTCATCTCAAAGTGCACCAAATTCATGCATTTAGCTGTTGAAAGGACGCCCCCGGACCCCCCAACTGGCTTTGGACTAAGCCCCCAATCCTTTAAAATCCTAGAAACGCCCCTACTTGTTTACAAGTTCGAACACTAGAATGTGAGATGTAATCTACACCTCGATTAGGATGATAGAAATCCAGATTATTTAGTGTAATGATTTTTCTATTTGATTGAAATTATTTCTATATTGCGTACACTTTCTCGTTCTGAACTTCTAACGCGAGTGGGGCCGGTGTGGCTTCGTGACCGTGATGACAAGGGCAGCTGATCACCGATTTCACGGCTCCAACACAGTTCTACCTTCGACACCGCCAAAACATCTGCTGTGCAGGTGTCTGCTATCGCCGGTTAATGCTTGATCTGATTGAATTTAGGCCCAAATGTTTGATACTAAGCCAAATCAGGATGTTTTCCCTGTTGTGACACATTAGTTTTAAAGGTCCATCTGTTAGTTGCTCTATGAAAAGTGAAGCTTTCCCTTGAGATCCTCAACTGGAATTTCAGAACACACTTGCTCATCTATGATCTTTGTCCTCCTTGTCCAGCTGAGCAACGAGATGCAGCTGAGCATTATGATGAAGGTGAAGAGTGGGGAGCTGACCATCGAGGATGCCCTGAACCAGGCCAGGAGAGACAACCAAGAGCAGCTGAAGCAAAGCCTGGCCATGGAGGTATTGTAGCCTGGTACCAGATCTGTTTGTGCCATCTTGCCAAGGCCCAGTAGTACAATACCTCCACAACCTGGTCCCAGATCTGTTTGTGTCGTCTTGCCAACTTCTATGGTCATGTCACTCATTGGCCTTACAGTGAGTTTTCACCAACAATTAATTCAGCAGGAAAAGTTCTGTCCCCATTCATTTTCAATGAGGGCACGCAGAGAAATGTGCAGGGGAATGTGGGAAGGTGAGCGGCTAGAATCCTGCTAGCGGAGCGGTAGAAAAAGTTGAGCTCTGCTCTACTTTATGCAAATTTCAAGTGAAGGAAAGCATTAGAGCGAAGCGCCGCCTCTGGTCAAAACCCTACGTTAGGAGTTGACATGACAGCACAAAGAAATCTGGGACCAGGCTAGAGGTAAAGGTATTGTACTACTCGGCCTTGAAATCAGCACAGGAAACCATGGCAACAACAAAGCCTGGGTTAACCTTGGACGGTCTTTGCACACACATAATAGATTTTTTACGCTGTTCTTCTGTTCTGTTCTTGCATCATTGTCATTGGTGTATTGGTCTCCATTGCAGGAACAGCAAGCTTCCCAGTACAACTTCAGTGTTTACAAGTACAACCGCTACAGATGGCAGAAGCGCATTCTTCAGGTGAGTCAGATATGGGGCATCTTTTGACATTGAGTTAAGTGTTATCACAACTGGTATTACAACGTCTAGAAACTGTTGTGATAACCGCTTCCATATGATGAAAGCCTGTAGTGTGCTGGTAGAGATACCCTGTCATGCATCATTGAGTAAAAGCAGTGAAAATCTCAGAATAATGTGGATCTCCATACTATATGTTTAGATTGACTTCAACACTAAGATGGTGTGCAGCATAGAGAAAGGCATCGTAAAGCGTCAGCTGCCCTTCCTGTGTGTTAAGAGCTGCGATGACAGAGTTGGAGCCAAGTTCTCCATATCTTTCAGAGGAAGACATGACTATGAGCTAGAGGCCACCTCACTGGAGGACAAACACATGGTAAGAGAGTCGTCCCTGCCACTAAACAGCCTGGTTTGTGTAGAGCCATAGCAGATGTGAGATAGGTCAATCTCTGGTGCTACTTCCCTTGATCGGTTAATAGGATGCCACTCAGCTTCATGACATAAAGATTGAAGACATTTTAAGGAATAGTTATTTTCAATTAAGACTTACGATTTTTGATTGAGGCTTTTTGACACATGTTGTGTAGATGATGCAGCTTGTAAACAAGATAATCTACAGAAATGTCTACAGCCATCCAGTAGACTATAGTGAGCACCAAAGAGCACCAAAGAGCCTCATGGAGGGCCTGTTGTTCCTGCAGAGAGGAGGCTTGACATCATTTAAATGGGTGAAGTATGTGTGTGATCTGTACTACACTACTCTACTAGTACCACTACCACTACTACTACCACTACTACTACTACAACACTAGTACTGTACTATGACTACTGCATAATGCTTTTACAAAGTTTGGAAGAGTCTTGCATTGACTATGAGTCATTTACTATCTACATGATTATGTTATTTACACTTATGTTCTTAGGTACGAGGCTCGCCTTCACCCTGGCCAGCTGACCCTGCTCCCCATCAGCCGACGGGCGGTAGATGCAGATGGGGGCACGGTCACCTCATCGTCCTTGCCAGTTGTCATTCATTTTTCAGACGGGGACAACAGCTTAGAGAAGCCACACAGCTGTGACACCTTCACTCTACTGACACACAAGAATGAGTACCAGTGAGTGACCATGAAAAACCCATTCAGAGGCATGGGGGGAGGCAGGTGTTTGGGACAGTTTTTTAGGAGAACACAGTTTCTTAGGAAATTATGTAACTATTTTTGCAGTCGTTTTTGTAAATGAAGCCTTTCTCAATGTCAGTTCATCTACATATTTAAATTAAATTCATCAGTGATGTGTAACATAATCATTTGTCAGAATAGAGTTTATGTCTGAAGAGTTGAGCATTGCTGCTGCTCTCTGATTCGTCTCATGACTGCATGCCTTGTATACACTCCATAAATACTCCTATTTGACAACATCCAATGTCATAAATCTAGATGGAAAATGTTTTCCCAGTGATAGTCATTGTTTGCTCAGATACCCAAGAGAGGAAGTTAAGACAAGTCATACTGATGTATTGCAGGTTCCGGGTACCTGTGACAGACCATTCTAAGAGCACAGAAGCCATCCAGAGGGAGAGGGATGCCTGGGTCCAGGCCATAGATAAGCTGTGCCTGGACTGGAAACGCAAGTCTCAGTCTGAGCATATCTATGAGGATCCTAGTGTTATAGATCTAAGAATCTATGACAATGTCAAAGACATTGTAGAGGAGAGCAAATCCACAGGCAGAGAAGGCCTCAGAGTATCTGATCTGTGCTTAGGTGCAGCAGATCAGCTATCAGGGGGAAGGAAGGTGCTGAGTATTCCTACGACCTCGCCAGCAAAACCTGTCCCGAAATCTCGCAGCCCTGTAAAGTCACCAGTGAATGTCCCTGTCCCTAGTCCTGTCCCTGGTTCTGTAATTGTCCCTAGTCCTGTCCCTGTGCCTGTCCCTGGTCCTGTCTCTGTACCCATCACCCCTGTGATCCCAGCACCCTGCTTCATCCCCATGCCTCCTCCATTGACCTTTAATAAACCCAATAGAAAACCCTTAACAGAGCGAACCAGGGCTTTTCACTGGGAGGAAGTTGGTTCAGATAAGGTACTACTAAAGATGTATTTGTTTATCCCTCTTTATTACACTACATTTGTAAGCATGTAATATAATCATGCACATTGACAATGTTATATGATATTGCATTATGTTATATTATGGTATATTACCTCATATTACACTACACTAGAGTCTGATTCATTTTACGTTTTTGTCATGCTCATCTGATAGTTTGTAATGATAAATAAGGAAGTACATAAGTTCCACTTCATAATTTCCGTAAACACTATAGGGAATTATTCGCTGCAGTGTCTGTCTGCGTCACTGTGCTTTCCCAGAGCGTTGCATTTCATAGAGAATACAGCTTGTCTTTGTGGTGATTATGATTGGTCTCTCGGCAGATAGAGAAATCATTCTGGACATGGGGAAATCCTGGGGAGATTGAAATTGACACTTCACGCTTGTACGAGCAATTTGCAGTTCAAGATTTGGGAACGTTCGGTGGGATCACCGAGCACAGCAATAACCTCCACATCATGCTCAACACGAAGGTGGCGCACAACTTTAGTAAGTAGCTCCACAATGACTTGTATGGAAGTTTGAGGTGAGGTGAGGTGATAGGCCAACTATATGCTCTTTAAATTGTTCTGTGGTTGCACACAAGTTATATATCAGACCCATCAACAGATTTCTTTGAAACTACATGCAGTGCTTGATTACTGTAATTGAGTTTTAGAAGAAGTAACACCTTTTGCAACCACCAGATGGTAGTCCTTAATAGGAGATTCAATGAGCTTTACATTGGCTGTAAAGACCACAGTCATTGGTGATGACTCACTCCATCTGATCTGTATCACATGTATTTACTTTAAAAAATCTGCTAAATATTTCATACAGTAGCTACATAACAAGACGCAAGAAATAAATAACATTGAAGTCTTATTAGGTAAGTATCGGAATAGAAATAGGCTTCGACCCAGACTCGCAGTATGCATAATGACAGTAATTTATTTAATCTCTTAGCTTTCTCTAAAATATTAATTTATTCTGGGGGAATACCTGAACGGGTTAATGCCATGTGCTCTTCATCACTATTAACCCTCCTTATAGGCGAATGGTGCTAGTTTCAGTGTAGATACAGAGATGGGTTTTCCTTCACTGTGTGTCTACAGGGGGCAGTCTCAGTCTATCAGAGCCTCGGTAAAGCTACAATCTTTTTTTTCTTCTTAAGCTAATGTCTTTGACTGTTGTTCAGAAGGGCATCTATGACTTGGCGACCTGAGACCAATGGAGAAAGTGTGTGTGTGTGTGTGTGTGTGTGTGTGTGTGTGTGTGAGTGAGCCCGAGGTAGAAAGATTTCAGAGTTCTCTTCTCGCAGGGCTTCAAAGTGGCACAGAAACCGTGACGTGATGCACACTTGGTGCAGCAGAGAGGGTAGTTAAACTACATCAGTACAAGTGTGCAGGCTGGCAACACAATTAAAGTACGCATGGCCATGAAATATGGAGCCCACGTGTGACAGTCGCTATGAGTGTCTGTCATAGGATAGGACAGGTTAGGATACACTGCAAGTGTGCTTCTCTCCTCTCTGTGCCCTGGAAAGTTGTGCTCTGACAAGGCCCTGTGCTTGGTGACTACCGCCTGTGGGCAACTCCAGGCGATGCGGTTCTCTGCCGCCAGCATGAGAGGGATAAGGGGGTTGAGGAACACACACAGACACACACACACACACACAGATGATGCTTGTTTTAAATGAGCTCTGCATGTTTATCAGCACGATCTCTGCTGACTAGCTGTTTTGTTGTTGCATAGGGACAGTATGCATGACAGGATTTGCTTATCCAAGGAGCTGTAGATAATACTGTCTCTAGATACATTCAGTACATCTTCTATTAGTGCATTGTAAGTTACAATCAATAATTTAAAACAATAATTCATGGATCTTACGGTAAAACGGTTATGTACTGTATTTGCAATCATAACACTCTTATCTATAATGACAAAGTACTATGCATATACACTATATATACAAAAGTATGTGGGCACCCCTTCAAATTAGTGGATTCGGCTATTTCAGACATACCCATTGCTGACAGGTGTATAAAATCGAGCACACAGCCATGCAATCTCCATAGACAAACATTTGCAGTAGAATGGCCTTCCTGAAGAGCTCAGTTACTTTCAACATGGCACCGTCATAGGATGCAACCTTTCCAACAAGTCAGTTTGTCAAATTTCTGTCCTGCTACAGCTGCCCCGGTCAACTTTAAGTGCTGTTATTGTGAAGTGGAAACGTCGAGGAGCAACAACGGCTCAGCCGCGAAGTGGTAGGCCACACAAGCTCACAGAACGGGACCGGCGGATGCTGAAGCGGGTAGAACGTAAAAATCGTCTGTCCTCGGTTGCGACACTCACTACCGAGTTCCAAACTGCCTCTGGAAGCAACATCAGCACAAGAACTGTCTGACGGGAGCTTCATGAAATGGGTTTCCATGGCCGAGCAGCCGCACACAAGCCTAAGATCACCATGCGCAATGCCAAGCATCGGCTGGAGTGGTGTAACGCTCGTCACCATTGGACTCCTGAGCAGTGGAAACGCATTCTCTAGAGTGATGAATCACGCTTCACCATCTGGCAGTCCGACGAACGACTCTGGGTTTGGCGGATGCCTGGAGAACGCTGCCTGCCCGAATGCATAGTGCCAACTGTAAAGTTTGGTGGAGTAGGAATAATAGTCTGGCTGTTTTTCATGGTTCGGGCTAGGCCCCTTAGTTCCAGTGAAGGGAAATCTTAACGCTGCAGCATACAATGGCAGTCTAGACAATTCTGTGCTTCCAACTTTGTGGCAACAGTTTGGGGAAGGCCCTTTCCTGTTTCAGCATGATAATGCCCCCGTGCACAAAGCGAGTTCATACAGAAATGGTTCGTCAAGATCGGTGTGGAAGAAGTTGACTGGCCTGCACAGAGCCCTGTGGCTGAATGGAAGCAAGTCCCCGCAGCAATGTTCCAACAGGTAGTGGAAAGCCTTCCCAGAAGAGTGGAGGCTGTTATAGCAGCAAAGGGGGGACCAACTCCATATTAATGCCCGTGATTTTGTTCGACGAGCAGGTGTCAACATACCTTTGGTCATGTAGTGTAGCTTACAGTTTTACATTTAAAAAAGATGGTTATAAAATGCCTATATCCAGGTGGCGGTATTATTATTAGATTAAGAGTATTTTCCCCGCTAGCATTGAGCTTGAACATGGTCTCTGTGGGCTATATCCTGTCTTTATTCCACAGGCAGGCTGCATGACAGCACGAAGCTAAGTGTAGGATGGCCTTGGACAGGTGGTAATGGTGTTGTGTTTGTTTTCATTCCTCAAGAAAATACTTGAACCCTGAGAGGAGATAAACAACAGATCTACGATGCATTGCGTGGGAATGTGTGGGTCCAATACTATTTAAGTGATAATGCCCGAGAAGCCGGTGTTTGGAGGATATCTTGGCACAGGTGTTGTTATGCCCGAGACGAAGTCTCCGTGCCAATATACCCTCCAAACACTACTTTGAGGGCATTATCACTTTTATACAATGGGTTACCAACGTATTCAAATAAAGATTTACATATTTTCATTAAAAACTTTATTTTGATTTAATTTATTCATACTATTTCATCAAGTCCTGACACAAATCTAGGGTTGCTACCCAGGCCCGCTGGTTGTTCGTTCTATCGGTTCGGTTGCCAGAGACGCGACCCAGTTGTTAAGTCTTTTTGTTCTGTATCTATCGACCCAGTCATTCCCTAGCCAACTACGGGTAATTTACAGTCACGTTAAACAGTGCAGCCAGAATAACAGCAAAGTAGCCGCATTTGCATTTGTTTAAGCTGTTTTCTAGTGACATTTATTTGGATACATACATAAGAATGAGCTAATGATCCGCGATTTCACCTGGCATAGAAAATGTGCGCTCTCGTCAGGACACTGTTGTTCAGAGGAGCTAGCCAACGACACAGCCAATACAGCTAACACAATCATTTCAAACTGAAGCTGGAAAGACTGCAAACTAGCTGCATTTCATTTTAGTTTTACCTGTTTTCCATTGACATTTCATTGTATATGTCCATAATAATTATGCTGATTCATGATTTCGACTAGCTGAGAAAAGCTGACTGAATGTCTGTCTCGTCCCGACTCCAGACCGCTACACGTTCATTACTATGAGACAGCTGGAGATCGAATTTCAATATTGAAACAACGTTGCAAATGTCAGCGAGACTGACAGCAAATTTTATACAAATCTCCGCTATTGAAAACCAATTGCTAGTCTAAAAGAAATGGGAGAGAATGTCTAGATGCTTTTTACAGTGGAGATCAAGTTTATAAATTGTCTGGCTGGGCTGATGAGACAGTGGATTGCGCTGTGAGATGGAACAGAGTAAATAGGCATTTCAACGTCATAGCTTTAGCCAGTGGTAACTTGTGGAATAGACACTGGCTGGAATGCAGTTTTAACCAATCAGCGTCCAGGATTAGACCCACCCGGTGTATAAGTAGCCAATAACCGCTGCTCAGGGCATGACCTGCGCTTTTTCCAGGTATTACCGATGAAACACACTGTGATGGACTAAATTGATTAGAAAAATATGTCCCTATCAAAGCAACTTTGAGTGAAGCACATTTTATACAGCTAGTTAGCTTCCTTAACTAGCGAGCAGAAGAAGATGATTTGGGATTTAACTTTAGCCAGTTGGATTTACTAGATCCTTTTATCTGTTTTATAGCTTAGAAGGCTGCGAAGATCAGCTCTCTAAGACAAGCAAAAGAGACTACTTATCCTCATAGGATTAATACATTAGATGTTTCACGCAGAGAGAAACATCACCAAAGTCTCATATTCAAACACATTGTGATTGTGCACTGTATAGTGCCATCCCAGAGCCTGCCCTTCTTGTACTTTTAAATATGTGCTTAATTAATACGGTGATTGATTCGACACGAGAGCTCCCAAGTATGCTCCTATGTAAGTGTGTTTAATCAAGGTTGTGTTGAAAGCATTAATCTAGTTTCTCTAATTGATGACTGAGGATGTGTCCCAAATGGTACCCTATTCCCTACAGCGCTATGGGCCCTGACTAAGTAGTGCACTATGTAGTGATTAGGACGCCATTTGGGAGGCACACAGAGAAATGACTGGATTTGTAATTCAAAAAACACCTATGGCTCACTTCGCCCCCAGTGGGATACACTTTACATTTCCATATCCTAATTTGTCAGGATTAAAAAGCCTGTTTGGCCAATAGCCAATAAACACGCTACATTTTCTGTTTCTAAAACTTCCTGCTAAGGCTAACGCCTCGATCACACCTACAGCCTCATTGCGCATAATGGTACTCAGCATCATCTGGATATGTATGCAACAAAAATTCAACATTCACCTTCTGCTACCATTTCTGTCAAGCCATCTAAATCCAACGTATACACCACACAGAATGCACTGCAACTGCCTCTGCAACGCAATGCTGCAAGACAAACGCAGCGTTCCATTGGAAATGAATGTACTTCTGGTGTATCAACACGCAATGACGCTGTAGGTGTGATCGAGGCGTAAGGCTAGGCAGCAACATAGCAACATCATGTCATTACTTTAAAGCGTAATCTTTTATAGAACATCACCACTCATCACCAAGATTTTAAAACTCTTGACACGTTTCGGATGCATGGCCTTCGTCAAGGCCGAAACACGACAGAGTTTTAAAATCTTTGTTCCATTGAACATGCCATACAAATAAAGGCATTTTAATTAATTATATGAAGAGTACCTTGGTCCTCCTTACTTTTTGATGACCAATTTACCCCTTTTACCAAAGAGCACCTTCTGTCTACAAAGACCTACTATTGTGTCCCCTAGCAGCGCTTCCCTCGCCTTCTTTTTCTTGAACGCTGTATTATTTCACTTTGAATGTGACATAAAAGCCTAGACCAAAACCCTCAGGGGAGGAATTATGTGTTAGTTATTTTGTAAAGGATTCATAAATCCATGAGCTATAAGTGCTGTTCCTCCAAACCGCTTTTCACATGTACATATACCTTTTTATCTATCAGTCGATTATCCTTTGTCATCACTGGATGTAGTACATCAGGATGTTTTTGACACATTTTGTCATGTTTAATTGCGACACAGACACTGACATTTGAATAGAAAATAACTTCAGTCTTGATGTAACAAGACTTGACCTATCAGACTTGTGACATTACATCCAAAGCAAATCAGTACATCAAGGGTTGTGACTGACTACCCACTATGCCTGTACTTTTCAACACTTACTTAACATGTTCCATTTTCCTATTCAATATTTCATCAAAGGTGACATATTTAGGTGGGAAGAAAGGAAGGTAATGGAATATACAGTACCAGTCAAAAGTTTGGACACACCTACTCATTCCAGGGTTTTTCTTACTTTTTTACTATTTTCTACATTGTAGAATAATAGTGAAGACATCAAAACTATGAAATAACACATATGGAATTATGTAGTAACCAAAAAAGTGTTAAACAAATCAAAATATATTTTATATTTGAGATTCTTCAAAGTAGCCACCCTTTGCCTTGATGACAGCTTTGCACACTCTTGGCATTCTCTCAACCAGCTTCATGACGTAGTCACCTGGAATGCATTTCAATTAACAGGTGTGCCTTGTTAAAAGTTAATTTGTGGAATTTCTTTCCTTCTTAATGCGTTTGAGCAAATCAGTTGTGTTGTGACAAGGTAGGGGTGATATACAGAAGATGGCTCTATTTGGTAAAATACCAAGTCCATATTATGGCAAGAACATCTCAAACAAGCAAAGAGAAACGACAGTCCATCATTACTTTAAGACATGAAGGTCAGTCAATACGGAACATTTCAAGAACTTTTAAAGTTTCTTCAAGTGCAGTCGCAAAAACCATCAAGTGCTATGATGAAACTTGCTCTCATGAGGACCGCCACAGGAAAGGAAGACCCAGAGTTACCTCTGCTGCAGAGGATAAGTTCATTAGAGTTTACCGGCCTCAGAAATTGCAGCCCAAATAAATGCTTCACAGAGTTCAAGTAACAGACACATCTCAACATCAACTGTTCAGAGGAGACTGTGTGAATCAGGCCTTCATGGTCGAATTTCTGCAAATAAACTACTACTAATGGACACCAATAATAAGAAGAGACTTTGCTTTGGCCAAGAAACAGGAGCAATGGACATTAGACTGGTGAAAATCTGTTCTTCTTTGGTCTGATGAGTCCAAATTTGAGATTTTTTGTTCCAACCGCCGTGTCTTTGTGAGACGCAGAGTAGGTGAACGGATGATCTCTGCATGTGTGGTTCCCACCGTGAAGCATGGAGGAGGAGGTGTGATGGTGTGGGGGTGCTTTGCAGGTGACACTGTCAGTGATTTATTTAGAATTCAAGGCACACTTAACCAGCATGGCTACCTTAGCATTCTGCAGTGATATGCCATCCCATTTGGTTTGCGCTTAGTGGGACTATCATTTTGTTTTTCAACAGGACAACATGACCCAAAACACACCTCCAGGCTGTGTAAGGGCTATTTGACCAAGAAGGAGAGTGATGGAGTGCTGCATCAGATGACCTGGCCTCCACAATCACCCGACCTCAACCCAATTGAGATGGTTTGGGATGAGTTGGACCGCAGAGTGAAGGAAAAGCAGCCAACAAGTGCTCAGCATATGTGGGAACTCCTTCAAGACTGTTGGAAAAGCATTCCAGGTGAAGCTGGTTGAGAGAATGCCAAGAGTGTGCAAAGCTGTCATCAAGGCAAGGGGTGGCTACTTTGAAGATTCTAAAATCTGAAATATATTTTGATTTGTTTAACACTTTTTTGGTTACTACATGATTCCATATGTGTTATTTCATAGTTTTGATGTCTTCACTATTATTCTACAATATAGAAAATAGTAAAAATAAAGAAAACATCTTGAATGACTAGGTGTGTCCAAACTTTTGACTGGTACTGTATTTGTGGCATGTTGTTTAAAACATTCTTGCGATGTATGAAATACATATTATTTATCCTTCCAGATGAGACCTCTTGCTTTGGAGCAGAATTATCATCACGTAGGAGCCCACACACCCCTGTCAGATTGGTGCTTTTTAATTCATCTTCATCCTCTGACGGTCGACCTATCAAATGAAGATGAGGAGAATAGCATAGAAACTCGCTGCCACATTACTTCTCAAACCCTAACCTTGAACTGGGTGTCACTCAATCAGTGCATGAATCCATCCCTGACTGCAGTATGTCACAACAATTCCATCCCATATGCTGTTTTAGCGTGGTAGGGTATTACTAATTATTTGTTTTCCTCCCAGCTCCTGCAGCATACACAGAGGTTGTTAGGTAAAACAAAAATGTCCATTAGTTCAGATTTGATAGAATGCAAATGAGTGCACACCCCAAAGGCACTTGCTTTTTTGGAGTTATTTCATTCGAAGTTTCAGGTAAAGTCAGAAAATCCAGAAGTCTCTGACTGTCAAGAGATAAGCTTTCATTTGTCATTGTTGATTTTGTTTCTTTTTATTGCTCCCCCAGATATTTTCCTCAAAGGTTTCCCTGTGCAGCCAGCAGAACTGAAAGACAAACTGTTCTTGGTTAATGAGGTTGAGGGAGGCTTCTCTGATGAACAGATCACTTCCCTGAGGAGGTAAGAAAGCATTATGTCAGAAAAACACATCCATGTTGGGGATTCATCTCGAGTCCAAATTTGAGATTTTTGGTTCCAACCGCCGTGTCTTTGTGAGACGCAGAGTAGGTGAACGGATGATCTCCGCATGTGTGGTTCCCACCGTGAAGCATGGAGGAGGAGGTGTGATGGTGTGGGGATGCTTTGCTGTTGACACTGTCAGTGATTTATTTAGAATTCAAGGCACACTTAACCAGCATGGCTACCACAGCATTCTGCAGTGATACACCATCCCATTTGGTTTACGCTTAGTGGGACTATAATTTGTTTTTCAACAGGACAATGACCCAACACACCTCCAGGCTGTGTAAGGGCTTTTTGACCAAGAAGGAGAGTGATGGAGTGCTGCATCAGATGACCTGGCCTCCACAATCACCCGACCTCAACCCAATTGAGATGGTTTGGGATGAGTTGGACCGCAGAGTGAATGAAAAGCAGCCAACAAGTGCTCAGCATATGTGGGAACTCCTTCAAGACTGTTGGAAGAAGGGATTATGTCAGAAAAACACATCCATGTTGCGGATTCATCTCGAATTTGGATGCAACTGCAGTTGTCTGCACTGAGAAGAAAACGGATTCAGACTTGATGCAGGGTTGTATCAAGTCCAATGCAGGGCAGTAGTAAAACGTTTTGCATGGTAGCCTATATACACAAGCCCAGTAAGGGGTCTAGTTGGTAAAACATTAGGTTGTGTAACATCAAGTGTTACAAGTGCAGGGTACATACAGGGAACATACATGTACATGCAGCAATAAACCCAATGAAGCCTAGTGAGACATGGCAATTTAAGTTAGTGCCAGTTCATGTGAGTAAGAGAGGGACAATCAGTAGTGTCTATAGCGTTCGCTGTAATACTAAAGAGCAGATGCCAGAACCTTTTACCAGAGCGGACTACTAATGAAACATTCATTGGCGAGGCATTTGAGGAGATGGACACTATTGAGTTTCTCTCAGCTCTTATACCGCTGGGTAAAATGCTTTTGCCGTGGGTCTCGGTCTTACGTCCTACCAATTTACTCACTCAGTGCTTTCTTTTGTGAGCTGCTGATCTGCTCAAGGGACGGTGATCTAATGTACTGCATAGAGATTATATTTATTCTATGAAAACGTAACATCAATTTTAATGTGGCATTGCGCGGGCCTCAGGAATACAATCTCTGACAGAAACCACTACCAACAGGGCCTGCAATATTAATGACCGGCGGCTATAGCTGTATAGATATACTCCAACGGCACATCTCTAGGCTCATGAAAAAGTAATTATTTGGTTTGGAGTTGAAACACACTCAAATGACAGAGGAAGTGGGGAGAAGAGAGTCCATTTGGGGGGCTTCCCAGTCTTCGATCTGGGTTCAAACTCAGTGCATGTGAATGAATGGATGGCCGTGGCCGTCATCAACGGTCCTGCTGCTTTATAGGAGCTGACAGAGCCCATCTGAGCTACTTGGCTTTTAATCACTCCCCTTTCTCCGGGCCACTGGAAGTCAGCCTAGCATATGGCTCTCTCAGAGAAAGCCAGAGAGAGGGGGCATAGCATAGCATAGCATGAGCCTAAATGACACCCTGGCCTATTTTGTATGAAGCAGAGTGTGTGTCTTGTGAAAAGTGTTTGTTGTATTTCACTTCATTTATGCATTTTAACTAAAAAGGTGACTCCTTTTATTCAATTGCCAAAGCCTCACTGCCATCCAGACTATGTATCACCGCTATACTGACTGACTGAGGCATTTATATTTTGCCTACGTTGTTATTATTATTAGATGTTGAGGAGGAATTAAATGCCACACTGTATACATATCAGCAACTGTTTAGGTCTGAAGCAAAGCAGACCTACTCAACCCTGACATTGCTTATTGACTCTGATGACACAATCAAGTAGGACCTCTCTTTTGTCATAAAATTGATTTATGTAGTGAATGATGTGTTAACAAAGAACTCACACAGTGAAATGTTCCATTTATAGATATCTACCTACGTCAGACGATGTGGAAATGTATAAATCCTATAAGGGGTCTGTGTCAGATCTGCATGTTGTTGACCAATACATGATGGAGGTAAGTGCCTTCGCATGCCATGCTTTCCATGACTCATGCTTTAATATACCTACTTCTCACCGGCATCCTGGAAAAACCTTAATGTTGACTAATTTCGATTTGGTTTACATAAATTGAAAGAAGCTCTTACCGTTCATGTGCTGTGCATGCGTCAAGGACCAATTAAAATCATTCAAAACACCCTGTGGATCTACAAATAAACCACATTTTCAATTTCCGGAAAAGTTTCACGTTTTTCCAGGGCGTTGCGATGTTATGTCATTTCGGCATCTACAATTTGCATGGTAATAATATGCACTGTTTCCTCTATGACTCTACTTGTCCCGATGGTGTGCTGCTGTATCCTCAGTCCCCTTTATCCTCTTCTCACACATACTATATGATGAGGGTTCTCACCTCTAGATACACTGTAAAAGTAGGGATGACAGATGCTCCAGGGAGCAGGATCAGCCAGCCATGTTCTTCTGGAGGTCTGACACCATGCATAGGGATATGTCAGGAGACATTGTGACAGTAACACCTCCCACGGTGAAACAGCCTAGCATTACAGTATGTGGATACCCAAGGCTCTATGAGAATGATGGGTAGAAGACACATTTATTTATTTCAATCAAATGTATTTATAAAGCCCTTTTTACATCAGCAGATGTCACAAAGTGCTATACAAAAACCCAGCCTAAAATCCCAAACAGCAAGCAATGCAGATGTAGAAGCACGGTGGCTAGGAAAAACTCCCTAGAAAGGCAGGAACCTAGGAAGAAACCTAGAGAGGAACCAGGTTCTGAGGGGGGGGCAGTCCTCTTCTGGCTGTGCAGGGTGGAGATAGTACATGGCCATTAAGGCCAGATTGTTCTTCAAGATGTTCAAACGTTCATAGATGACCAGCAGGGTCATTCAGAGGTCGAGACAGCAGGTGTGGTAGAGAGAGCGAAAGAGAGCGAGAGAGAGAGAGAGAGAGAGAGAGTCAAAAACAGTAGGTCCGGGACAAGGTAGCACATCCGGTGAACAGGTCAGGGTTCCATAGCCGCAGGCAGAACAGTTGAAACTGGAGCAGCAGCACGACCAGGTGGACTAGGGACAGCCAGGAGTCATCAGGCCAGGTAGTCCTGAGGCATGGTCCTAGGGCTCAGGTCCTCTTGGAGGGGAGGGAGAGAATTAGAGGGAGCATACTTAAATTCACACAGGACACCAGATAAGACAGGAGAATTACACCAGATATAACAGACTGACCCTAGCCCCCCGGCACATAGACTATTGCAGCATAGATACTGGAGGCTGAGACGGGGGGGACACTGTGGCCCCGTCCGACGATACCCCCGGACAGGGCCAACCAGGCAGGATATAACCCCACCCACTTTGCCAAAGCACAGCCCCCACACCACTAGAGGGATATCAACAGATCACCAACTTACTACCCTGAGACAAGGCTGAGTATAGCCCACAAATATCTCCTCCACCGCACGAGGGCGCAAAACCGGACAGGAAGATCACGTCTGTGACTCAACCCACTCAAGTGACGCACCCCTCCTAGGGACGGCATGGAAGAGCACTAGTAAGCCAGTGACTCAGCCCCCGTAATGGGGTCAGAGGCAGGGAATCCCAGTGGAGAGATGGGTGCCATGTCCATCCTTAGGATAACCCAAATGCTAAAAGTAGATCTTGCAAAACACAAATGTAACCCTCTCTCTTTTGTAAACATTTTGTAAGGATAGATCAGATTTAGACAGCCATAACTAAAGCTTGCTGAAGCGAGCCTTGAAAAGTATAATTCCTGATACAGTGAGGAAAAAAAGTATTTAGTCAGCCACCAATTGTGCAAGTTCTCCCACTTAAAAAGATGAGAGGCCTGTAATTTTGTCACGGTTTCGGCCGAGGCTGCTTCTCCTCCTTGCTCGGGCAGGTTTCGGCGGTCGTCGTCCCCGGAGTACTAGCTGCCACCGTTGTATGTTTCATGTTCGTTTGGTTTTGTCTTGATGTTGTACACCTGTTTGTAGTTAGTGCTCATTAGTGTCCTATTTAGTTCTCATTGTGTGTGTCAGGTGTTGTGTGTGATTACGCTTCTGTTTGGTGTTCTGTGCTACGTGTTTCCCTCCGTTGTTTTGGAGAGGTTTTTCGCACATGTTTGTGCGCCTTTCGTTTGACGCCTGTGTGAGCCTTATTTCGCCTCCGGGCTTGTTGTGCTCGTGTACTACGTGAATTTTCACTAAAGTCTTTTGGACTTAGTTTCTGCGTCCTGCGCTTGATTCCTGCACCACACCCACCTTCAACACCCGTGACAAATTTTCATCATAGGTACACGTCAACTATGACAGACAAAATGAGATTTTTTTTCTCCAGAAAATCACATTGTAGGATTTTTTATGAATTTATTTGCAAATTATGGTGGAAAATAAGTATTTGGTCAATAACAAAAGTTTCTCAATACTTTGTTATATACCCTTTGTTGGCAATGACACAGGTCAAACGTTTTCTGTAAGACTTCACAAGGTTTTCACACACTGTTGCTGGTATTTTGGCCCATTCCTCCATGCAGATCTCCTCTAGAGCAGTGATGTTTTGGGGCTGTCGCTGGGCAACACGGACTTTCAACTCCCTCCAAAGATTTTCTATGGGGTTGAGATCTGGAGACTGGCTAGGCCACTCCAGGACCTTGAAATGCTTCTTACAAAGCCACTCCTTCGTTGCCCGAGCGGTGTGTTTGGGATCATTGTCATGCTGAAAGACCTAGCCACGTTTCATCTTCAATCCCCTTGCTAATGGAAGGAGGTTTTCACTCAAAATCTCACGATACATGGCCCCATTCATTCTTTCCTTTACACGGAGCAGTCGTCCTGGTCCCTTTGCAGAAAAACAGCCCCAAAGCATGATGTTTCCACCCCCATGCTTCACAGTAGGTATGATGTTCTTTGGATGCAACTCAGCATTCTTTGTCCTCCAAACACGACGAGTTGAGTTTTTACCAAAAAGTTATATTTTGGTTTCATCTGACCCATATGACATTCTCCCAATCCTCTTCTGGATCATCCAAATGCACTCTAGCAAACTTCAGACGGGCCTGGACATGTACTGGCTTAAGCAGGGGGACACGTCTGGCACTGCAGGATTTGAGTCCCTGGCGGCGTAGTGTGTTACTGATGGTAGGCTTTGTTACTTTGGTCCCAGCTCTCTGCAGGTCATTCACTAGGTCCCCCGTGTGGTTCTGGGATTTTTGCTCACCGTTCTTGTGATCATTTTGACCCCACGGGGTGAGATCTTGCGTGGAGCCCCAGATCGAGGGAGATTATCAGTGGTCTTGTATGTCTTCCATTTCCTAATAATTGCTCCCACAGTTGATTTCTTCAAACCAAGCTGCTTACCTATTGCAGATTCAGTCTTCCCAGCCTGGTGCAGGTCTACAATTTTGTTTCTGGTGTCCTTTGACAGCTCTTTGGTCTTGGCCATAGTGGAGTTTGGAGTGTGACTGTTTGAGGTTGTGGACAGGTGTCTTTTATACTGATAACAAGTTCAAACAGGTGCCATTAATACAGGTAACGAGTGGAGGACAGAGGAGCCTCTTAAAGAAGAAGTTACAGGTCTGTGAGAGCCAGAAATCTTGCTTGTTTGTAGGCTTGTTTGTAGGTGATTTTCCACCATAATTTGCAAATAAATTCATAAAAAATCCTACAATGTGATTTTCTGGATTTTTTCCCCTCAATTTGTCTGTCATAGTTGACGTGTACCTATGATGAAAATTACAGGCCTCTCTCATCTTTTTAAGTGGGAGAACTTGTACAATTGGTGGCTGACTAAATACTTTTTCCCCCCACTGTATATGGCTACATTTAGTCTGCTCTTAAAACAGTAGCTGAACGATCACAGGCATAAAGAAGTAACCCCAACCCTAGCATCTTTGACATATCCCCCATCAGACCAAGGCCCTTTGGCTTCTGAGGCCTGACGCCCCTGAGCATGAGCGAGACGTTAGGCCTGACAACCCAGATGATTTATTAGAGGTTAGTAACTAAACCAAAGGTCGACTAGGCAGTTCAGCCAATCATTTCAAAGTGTCAAGCATTCAGCTTCTCTGCTAAATCAGACTGAAGACGAGACGTACCACAGCATTCCCACTAGCAGCCCAGGGGATCTTAGCTCTTAGATATAGCTGCTGTCCATGTCAGAGAAGAAGACTTGAGGAGAGTCTTTGGGAATAAGGAATTAGTAGCTACCCCATAGTGTCTTTTAAGCAGATAAAAAAAAAAGGAATAATCACATGTAAATAGGATGTGGGATATTGTGTGTGCGCTTGTTCGTGTGTGTTTTTGTGTGTTGTGTGCACGCATGGTATGTGTGTGTGTACATTCTGTGACTGTATTTTACTCATATAACTGCCTCCTCCAATACAGATGTGTAACATTCCTTACTTGAGTACCAGACTGGATCTGCTGATGACTCTGAGAGAGCTTCCCATAAGCATGGAGGATCTGCAGCCAGTGAGTTCACTTTGGGTCTGTCCCAATATCAACATTAGCATATCAACACTAGCATTATTAAAAGCTGAAATGTCTTGAGTGAATAAGTATTCAACCCCTTTGTTACGGCAAGCCTAAATAAGTACAGGAGTAAGCATTTTACATAGTCACATAATAATTGTATGGACTCACTCTGTGTGCAATAATAGTGTTTAACATTTTTTTTTTTTTATGAACACCCCATCTATGTACCACACACATATAATTATCTGCAAGGTCCCTCAGTTGAGAAGTGAATTTCAAACACAGATTCAACCACAAAGACCAGGGAGATTTTCCAATGCCTCGCAAAGAAGGGCACCGATTGGTAGAAGGGTGAAAATAAAAAAGGCAGACACAGAATATCCCTTTGAGCATGGTGAAGTAATCAATTACGCTTTGTAAGGTGAATCAATACACGCAGTCACTACAAAGATAAAGGCGTCCTTCCTAACTCAGTTGCCGGAGAGGAAGGAAACTGCTCAGGGATTTCACCATGTGGCCAGTGGTGATTTTAAAACAGTTACAGTTTAATGGCTGTGATAGGAGAAAACTGAGGCTGGATCAACAACGTTGTAGTTACTCCACAATACTAACCTAAATGACAGAGTGAAAAAAATAAAACATATTCCAAAACATGCATCCTGTTTGCAGTAAGGCACTAAAGTAATACTGCAAAAAAATTGGCACAGAAATGAACTTTCTGTTCTGAATAAAAAGCTTATGTTTAGTGCAAATCCAACTCAACACATCACTGAGTACTACTCTTCATATTTTCAAGCATGGTGGTGTCTTCATCATGTTATGGGTATGCTTGTCATTGGCAAGGACCACTGAGTTATTTAGGATAAAAAATAAATGGAATAGAGCTAAGCACAGGCAAAATTGAAATGCATTCCAGGTGACTACCTCATGAAGCTGGTTGAGAGAATTACAAGAGTGTGTAAAGCTGTCATCAAGGCAAAGGGTACTTTGAAGAATCTAAAATCTAAAATATATTTTGTTTTGTTTAACACTTTTTTGGTTACTACATGATTCCATATTTGTTATTTCATAGTTTTGATGTATTCACTATTATTCTACAATGTAGAAAATAGTAAAAATAAAGAAAAACCCTGGAATGAGTAGGTGTGTCCAAACTTTTGACTGGTACTTTATATTATGTTGGCCTTTCAAAGATCCCCTGAAAGTTGACCTTTCCCCCACGCATCATCACTCTCCCATCACTGGCACAACTTTCAACTGCAATTATTTTCTTTGTTGATCATTTTCCTCTGAAATGGTCATGCCTTAACCTAAGTGAATTGTGTTTCATCAATAAGTTGCTTTGTATGACATTTTGTTCCAGCAATGCAGCCTGAATAGGTTAACATTGCAATCTAAAAAAAGTATATAAAATAAGAACATAAATCAGATCTCTATGCAAAATGTAATCTTAATACATCATGTTTTTTATGACAAGGAAGTAAGACATACAGAAAGGCTATATCCCCCGTTTAAAAGTACCTCTTTAGTTGAATCATTTTTTGTTCCAGTAATTTGTTGCTGGATGGTTAAATTCCACTGAAAGAATGTTCTGAGAGGCACTTTTACATGTCTTTCTACATTTGTGAAAAGCAAAGCATTTTCTATCGGCTTAATTTTTACAAGAAATGCTCCACCTCACACCTTAATATGTTAAATATCTCAAGCCATTTGAAAAACTCTAATGACATCTATACATAGTGTTTAAAAATCTGTTTCACCCCTCTACCATCAAAAATACTGTAAGAAATTCCGTTGCTGACTTAGTTACAATTCATAGACAGTAGCACAATGTTAGTTGCACATGATTAACACTTATAAAATGGTGTGTGTATGGCATACTGTGTATACTGTATACTGCATGAAGGTTCCATATAATACTGTGAGACACCAACACTTGCTTGTGCCCCATTTTGTTTGTTGGTGGAATCTTGGTTAGTTGTCACATTGCCCGCTTGACCTCCACTGTAGGTCTACTGTAGGTCTGTACCTCTGAACAAATAGGACTTTTTTTTATCTTCTCCTATGATACTCAGACACTCTTATTTTTGATTTTGCAGCATAGAATGACAATGTATATCCTCTTGTCTTAAGATACTGTCACACCCTGGCTCTGGGGACTCTATATGTTGAGCCAGGGTGTGTATATTCTATGTAGTGTATTTCTGTGTTGGCCAGAGTGGTTCCCAGTCAGAGGCAACGAGTGTCAGTTGTTGCTGGTTGTCTCTGATTGGGAGCCATATTTATACAGGCTGTTTTCCCACAATAGTTGTGGGATCTTGTTCCAGTTGGTTTGTTCCTTTTGGTCTGTACCGTAGGACTGCACGTATCGTTTGTTGTTTTGGTTATTGTTTGTATTATCACTAACGATAAATAAACATGTTCGTTCATCACGCTGCGCCTTGGTCTACTCCGTCTAACGTTCGTGACAGAAGATCCCACCATACCAGGACCAAGCAGCGTGTCCAGGAGCAGGCGGCCTGGACATGGGAGGAAGCGCCGGGAAAGGAGCTGGAGAGGTTGGCGATGGCCCAGGTGGGCAAATCGTGGTCCTGGGAGGACATGCTCGGGGGCAAAGGGCCATGGGCTAAGATTAAGGCCCTGGCGAGAGAGGAGCAACGGCGTCAACAGTGTCGTCGTCGGACGGACGAGAACAACCCCAGAAATTTTTTAGGGGGGCACACGGCATGGGCGACTGGGCAGCAGGAGGCTGCCACAGGGCGAAATGGGAGACGAGGAGAGAAGGCCACCGGGTTACGGGAGCCATTGGTGAGAGGAGGGAAGGAAGTTGTAGAGGCACGGCGAGAGGTACTGAGGTGTATTGCCAGTCCGGTCCGGCCCGTTCCTGATCCCCGTTTAAGGCCAGTGGTGTGTGTTCCCAGTACGGTCCGGCCTGTTCCTGTTCCTCGCACTCAAGCCTACGGTTCGCGTCGCCAGCCCCGGGCCTGTTCCTGCTCCTCGCACCAAGCCTAGAGTGCGCGTCGCCAGCCCGGCCCGGCCTGTTCCTGCTCCTCGCACCAAGCCTACGGTGCGAGTCGTCAGCCCGGTAAGGCCCGTTCCTGCCACTCGCACCAAGCCTACGGTGCGCGTCGCCAGCCCGGCCCGGCCTGTTCCTGCCCCTCGCACCAAGCCTACGGTGTGCGTCGCCAGCCCGGCCCGGCCTGTTCCTGCTCCTCGCACCAAGCCTACGGTGCGCGTCGCCAGCCCGGCCCGGCCTGTTCCTGCCCTTCGCACCAAGCCTACGGTGTGCGTCGCCAGCCCGGCCCGGCCTGTTCCTGCCCCTCGCACCAAGCCTACGGTGCGCGTCGCCAGCCCGGCCCGGCCTGTTCCTGCCCTTCGCACCAAGCCTACGGTGCGCGTCGCCAGCCCGGCCCGGCCTGTTCCTGCTCCTCGCACCAAGCCTACGGTGCGCGTCGCCAGCCCGGCCCGGCCTGTTCCTGCTCCACGCACCAAGCCTACGGTGCGCGTCGCCAGCCCGGCCCGGCCTGTTCCTGCTCCTCGCACCAAGCCTACGGTGCGCGTCGCCAGCCCGGCCCGGCCTGTTCCTGCCCCTCGCACCAAGCCTACGGTGCGCGTCGTCAGCCCGGCCCGGCCTGTTCCTGCTCCTCGCACTCAAGCCTACGGTGTCGCGTCGCCAGCCCGGCCCGGCCTGTTCCTGCTCCACGCACCAAGCCTACGGTGCGCGTCGCCAGCCCGGCCCGGCCTGTTCCTGCCACTCGCACCAAGCCTCACGGTGCGCATCGCCAGCCCGGCCCGGCCTGTTCCTGCCCCTCGCACCAAGCCTACGGTGCGCGTCGTCAGCCCGGCCCGGCCTGTTCCTGCTCCTCGCACCAAGCCTACGGTGTGCGTCGCCAGCCCGGCCCGGCCTGTTCCTGCTCCACGCACCAAGCCTACGGTGCGCGTCGCCAGTCCGGTACGGCCCGTTGCTGCTCCACGCACCAAGCCAGGGGTGCGCATCGTCAGCCCGGTCCGGCCCGTTCCTGTTCCACGCCTGTTCCACGCACCAAGCCAGGGGTGCGCATCGTCAGCCCGGTCCGGCCCGTTCCTGCTCCACGCACCAAGCCAGGGTGCGCATCGTCAGCCCGGTCCGGCCCGTAGCTGCTCCACGCACCAAGCCAGGTGTGCGCATCGTCAGCCCGGTCCGGCCCGTCCCTGCTCCACGCACCAGGCCAGGGGTGTGCGTCGTCAGTCCGGCACAACCCGTGCCTGGATCACTGGTGCCTGGTCAGGTACCGGTCAGCTGCTCCACACCGGAGCTGAAGCAATCCGCTTCTACGATGTCCAGTCCAGCTCCGGTCAGCGGGGCCAGACCGACCAGGGGCGCCACGGGGGATGGTTGAAGGGTGGTGGTCTAGCCCGGAGCCGGAAACCGCCTCAGAGGAGGAATGCCCACCCAGCCCTCCCCTGGTTTGTTGATGTTTAGGCGCGGTCGCAGTCCGCGCCTTTAGGGGTACTGTCACACCCTGGCTCTGGGGACTCTATATGTTGAGCCAGGGTGTGTATATTCTATGTAGTGTATTTCTGTGTTGGCCCGAGTGGTTCCCAGTCAGAGGCAACGAGTGTCAGCTGTTGCTGGTTGTCTCTGATTGGGAGCCATATTTATACAGGCTGTTTTCCCACAATAGTTGTGGGATCTTGTTCCAGTTGGTTTGTTCCTTTTGGTCTGTACCGTAGGACTGCACGTATCGTTTGTTGTTTTGGTTATTGTTTGTATTATCACTAACGATAAATAAACATGTTCGTTCATCACGCTGCGCCTTGGTCTACTCCGTCTAACGATCGTGACAGATACAGTGAGGCTCTCATGAGCCTAGCAGTTTTCTCTTTGTCTGTCCGACTATTCTTTACACAGTTCAATTTCATCAATTTAATCAGAATCACCAATTTACTCTTGGATTTGTGTCTCTCCTCTTCTCTTCCCCTTCACACTTTCTCTTACTCATATTATAGTTGAAAACAAGAGGAGGGAAATGTGCTTACTGTTGTAGGATGCATATGAGTTTGGTGCCCAGGTGTTCTGTCTTGAAAGGTGGGAGGCAGGTAATCCCTCAGATGAAGCATCTCAGAGCTGAACACAATGTGGCCATAAACAAGGAGAGGTCTGGGTCCTTCTTACTCTTCTTCTCTGAACAGTTTAAGTCCTTGGGATTCTGTGACATGGCAGACTTTTTAAGCCTGTAACATTAAGGAGGATTTGGCTGCCATCTGACTAGTAGGGCGCATGGGTGGAAAATGGAGAACTCACCGCCCAGGGAGGGAAGGGGAACGCTTTCACACTCAAGGTGCGCTTTGTGTCTGCTCAACAACACCATTGTACACTACCGGTCAAAAGTTTTAGAACACCTACTCATTCAAGGGTTTTTCTTTCTTTTGACTATTTTCTACATTGTAAAATAATAGTGAAGACATCAAAACTATGAAATAACACATATGGAATCATGTAGTAACCAAAAATGTGTTAAACAAATCATAATATATTTGAGAATCTTCAAATAGCCACCCTTTGCCTTGATGACAGCTTTGCACACTCTTGGCCAGCTTCACCTGGAATGCTTTTCCAACAGTCTTGAAGGAGTTCCCACATATGCTGAGCACTTGTTGGCTGCTTTTCCTTCACTCTGCGGTCCGACTCATCCCAAACCATCTCAATTTGGTTGAGGTCGGGGAATGTGGAGGCCAGGTCATCTGATGCAGCACTCCATCACTCTCCTTCTTGGTAAAATAGCCCTTCCACAGCCTGAAGGTGTGTTGGGTCATTGTCCTGTTGAAAAACAAATTATAGTCCCACTAAGCCCAAACCAGATGGGATGGCGTATCGCAGCAGAATGCTGTGGTAGCCATGCTGGGTAAGTGTGCCTTGAATTCGAAATAAATCACAGACAGTGTCACCAGCAAAGCACCCCCACACCATAACACCTCCTCCTCCATGCTTTATGGTGGGAAATACACATGGGGAGATCTTCCGTTCACCCACACCGCGTTTCACAAAGACACGGTGGTTGGAACCAAAAATCTCAAATTTGGACCCCAGACCAAAGGACACATTTCCACCGGTCTAATGTCCATTGCTCGTGTTTCTTGGCCCAAGCAAGTCTCTTCTTCTTATTGGTGTCCATTAGTAGTGGTTTCTTTGCAGCAATTCGACCATGAAGGCCTGATTCACACAGTCCCCTCACAGTTGATGTTGAGATGTGTCTGTGACTTGAACTCTGTGAAGCATTTATTTTGGCTGCAATTTCTGAGGCTGGTAACTCTAATGAACTTATCCTCTGCAGCAGAGGTAACTCTGGGTCTTCCATTCCTGTGGCGGTCCTCATGAGAGCCAGTTTCATCATAGCGCTTGATGGTTTTTGCGACTGCACTTGAAGAAACGTTCAAAGTTCTTGAACATTTCCGTATTGACTGACCTTCATGTCATAAAGTAATGATGGACTGTCGTTTCTCTTTGCTTATTTGAGCTGTTCTTGCCATAATATGGACTTGGTCTTTTACCAAATAGAGCTATCTTCTGTATACCCCCCCTACCTTGTCACAACAGAACTGATTGGCTCAAACACATTAACTTTTATCAAGGCACACCTGTTAATTGAAATACATTCCAGGTGATTACCTCATAAAGCTGGTTGAGAGAATGCCAAGAGTCTGCAAAGCTGTCATCAAGGCAAAGGGTGGCTATTTGAAGAATCTCAAATATAAAAATATTTGGATTTATTTAAAAAAAAAATGGTTACTACATGATTCCATATGTGTTATTTCATAGTTTTGATGTATTCACTATTATTCTACAATGTAGAAAATAGTCAAAATAAAGAAAAACCCTTGAATGAGTAGGTGTTCTAAAACTTTTGACCGGTAGTGTAGGTGCTTCCTTATACGTATATATTGTTCATGCCCAAGCAGCTGCTATTTGCGGATTAAGATTGATAGAGGAGGAAATAAAATGGGGATAAAATAACAAATGCCAAAGGCAACAGGGACCTTGTGCTAAGGAAGCCTTGGTTTACTTGTGATCCATGCAAAGCACGTTGCTAGGAGTGCAGTACAAGGTTGCCCCCTTGAAGACCTGATTTGCATACCCCACTATGTGTTTGCTGCTCTGTGAAGGCTTGAGGAGATCCCACTGGTGTGCTATGGGAAGTTACTCTGAAACTTGAGCATATGGTTGGGTGTTGTATCAGACACGCACCTTTGTTAAGTGGGGTAGTTCTTCTAGAGGGCTGCTCTGTCTCCCAACAACCTCCCCACCTCACCTCCGTCCTTACCTCACTAGCAGACCTGAAATTCTATCTTGTTGAGAGAGATTGCAAACATAATGTAATATCTACACCCTGTTTCTTAGAATGTGGATATAAGATACAATCGCTTACAGTAGGATGGTCAAAAACGATGTAGTATGAATGATAACAAATAATATAATATGAAAACCATAATATGATGAAAATAGAATTACTTTCGCAATGTAAAACAAGTAAATCTACTTGTTTACTGTACCTCAACATTGTTCCTGTACCCAAGAAAGCGAAGGTAACTGAACTAGATGACTATCACCCCATAGCACTCACTTCTGTCATCATGAAGTGCTTTGAGAGGCTAGTTAAGGATCATATCACCTCCACCTCAACCTTACCTGACACCCTAGACCCACTTCAATTTGCATACCGCCCCAATAGATCCATGGATGATGAATTCGCCATCGCACTGCACACTGCCCTATCCCATCTGGACAAGAGGAATACCTATGTAAGAATGCTGTTCATTGACAACAGCTCAGCCTTCAACACCATAGTACCCTCCAAGCTCATTATTAGGCTCGGGGCCCTGGGTCTGAACCCCGCCCTGTACAACTGGGTCCTGGACTTCCTGACGGGCCTCCCCAGGTGGTGAAGGTAGGCAACAACACCTCCACCACGCTGATCCTCAACACAGGGGCCCCAAAAGGGTATGTGCTCAGCCCCTTCCTGTACTCCTTGTTCACCCATGACTGCGTGGCCACGCATGCCTCCAGCTCAATCATCAATTTTGCAGACGACACAAGTGGTAGTCATGATTACCAACAACGACGAGTCAGCCTATAGGGAGGAGGTGGGGGCCCTGGCGGAGTGGGCTGATCGTGGACTTCAGGAGACAGCAGAGGGAGCACGTCCCCATCCATATCAACGGGCCGCAGTGGAGAAGAAGGAAAAGCTTCAAGTTCCTCGACGTACACATCACTGACAATCTGAAATGGTCCACCACACAGATAGTGTGGTAAAGAAGGCGCAACAGCGCCTCTTCAACCACAGGATGCTGAAGAAATGTGTCTGGGTCCCCTAAGACCCTCACAAACATTTACAGATGCACCATTGAGAGCATCTTGTCGGGCTGTATCACCACCTGGTACGGCAACTGCACCGTCCGCTACCGCAGGCCTCTCCAGAGGGTGGTGTGGTCTGCCCAACGCATCACCGGGGGCACACTGCCTGCCCTCCAGGAGATCTACAGCACCCGGTGCCACAGGAAGGCCAAGAAGATCATCAAGGACCTCAGCCACCCGAGCCAAAGCCTGTTCACCCCACTATCATCCAGAAGGCGAGGTCAGTACAGGTGTATTAAAGCTGGGACGAGAGACTGAAAAACAGCTTCTATCTCAAGGTCATCAGACTTTTAAATAGCCATCACTAGCCGGCTACCACCCAGTTACTCATCCCTGCTCCTTAGAGGCTGCTGCCCTATGTACATAGACATGTAACACTAGTCACTTTAATCATGTTTACATACTGTTTTAACCGTTTCATATGTACAATATATACTGTAGTCAATGCCATCCTATTCAACTATTGTTGTACATACTATATACTATTCTATCCTACATACTCTTCAGATTTACTACATATTCTATCCACATACTGTCCATAATGTCCAAACATCCCATCACATACACTACATGACCAAAAGTATGTGGACACCTGCTTGTCGAACATCTCATTCCAAAATCATGGGCATTAATATGGAGTTGGTCCCCCCTTTGCTGCTATAACAGCCTGCACTCTTCTGGGAAGGCTTGGAACATTGCTGCGGGGACTTGCTTCCATTCAGCCACAAGAGCATTAGTGAGGTCGGGCACTGATGTTGGGCGAGTAGCCCTGGCTCGCAGTCGGCGTTCCAATTCATCCCAAAGGTGTTCGATTGGGTTGAGGTCAGGGCTCTGTGTATGCCAGTCAAGTACTTCCACACCGATCTCGACAAACCATTTCTGTACGAACCTCGCTTTATGCACGGGGGCATTGTCATGCTGAAACTGGAAAGAGCCTTCCCCAAACTGTTCCCGCAAAGTTGAAAGCACAGAATCGTCTAGAATGTAATTGTATGCTGTAGCGTTAATATTTCCCTGCTCTGGAACTAAGGGGCCTAGCCCGAACCGTGAAAAACAGCCCCAGACCATTATTCTTCCTCCACCAAACTTTACAGTTGGCACTATGCATTCGTGCAGGTAGAGTTCTCCTGGAATCCGCAAAACCCAGATTCGTCCGTCGGACTGCCAGATGGTGAAGCGTGATTAATCTCTCGAGAGAACGCGTTTCCACTGCTCCAGAGTCCAATGGCGGCGAGCTTTACATCACTCCAGCTCATGCTTGGCATTGCGCATGGTGATCTTAGGCTTGTGTGCGGCTGCTCGGCCATGGAAACCCATTTCATGAAGCTCCCGACGAACTGACGTTGCTTCCAGAGGCAGTTTGGAACTGAGACGATTTTTACATGCTACGCACTTCAGCACTCGGCGGTCCCGTTCTGTGAGCTTGTGTGGCCTACCACTTCGCGGCTGAGCCGTTGTTGCTCCTAGATGTTTCCACTTCACAATATCAGCACTTACAGTTGACCGGGGCAGCTCTAGTAGGGCAGAAATTTGACTAACTGACTCGTTGGAAAGGTGGCATCCTATGACGGTGCAATGTTGAAAGTAACTGAGCTCTTCAGTGAGGCCATTCTACAGCCAATGTTTGTCTATGGAGATTGCATGGCTGTGTGCTCGATTTTATACACCTGTCAGCAACGGATGTTGCTGAAATAGCCAAATCCACTCATTTGAATGGGTGTCCACATACTATAGTGAATAATAATAGTGAAGACATGAAATAACACATTCATGTAGTAACCAAAAAAGTGTTCAACAAATCAAAATATATTTTAGATTTTAGATTCTTCAAAGTAGCCACCCTTTGCCTTGATGACAGCTTTGCACACTCTTTTCATTCTCTCAACCAGCTTCATGAGGTAGTCACCTGGAATGCATTTCAATTAACAGGTGTGCCTTATAAAAAGTAAATTTGTGGAATTTCTTTCCTTCTTAATGCATTTCACCCAATCAGTTGTTTTGTGACAAGGTAGGGGTGGTATACAGAAGATAGCCCTATTTGGTAAAATACCAAATCCATATTATTGCAAGAACAGCTCAAATAAGCAAAGAGAAACAACAGTCCATCATCAATTTAAGTCATGAAGGTCAGTCAATCCGGAAGATTTCAATAACTTTTAAAGTTTCTTCAAGTGCAGTCGCAAAAACCATCAAGCTCTATGATGAAACTGACTCTCATGAGGACCGCCACAGGAATGGAAGACCCAGAGTTACCTCTGCTGCAGAGGATAAGTTAATTAGAGTTAACTGGACCTCAGATTGCAGTCCAAATAAATGCTTCACAGAGTTCAAGTAACAGACACATCTCAACATCAACTGTTCAGAGGAGACTGCGTGAATCAGGCCTTCATGGTTTAATTACTGTAAAGAAACCACTACTAAAGGACACCAATAATAGGAAGAGACTTGCTTGGGCCAAGGAACACGAGCAATGGGCAGACCGGTGGAAATCTGTCCTTTGGTCTGATGAGTCCAAATTTGAGATTTTAGGTTCCAACCGCCGTGTCTTTATGAGACACAGAGTAGGTGAATGGATGATCTCCGCATGTGTAGTTCCCACCATGAAGCATGGATGAAGAGGTGTGATGGTGTGGGGGTTCTTTGCTGGTGACACTGTCAGTGATTTATTTAGAATTCAAGGCACACTTAACCAGCATGGCTACCATAGCATTCTGCAGCGGTATGCCATCCCATCTGGTTTGCGCTTAACACACCTCCAGGCTGTGTAAGGGCTATTTGACCAAGAAGGAGAGTGATGGAGTGCTGCATCAGATGTCCTGGCCTCCACAATCACCCGACCTCAACCCAATTGAGATGGTTTGGGATGAGTTGGACCGCAGACTGAATGAAAAGCAGCCAACAAGTGCTCAGCATATGTTTGAACTCCTTCAAGACTTTTGGAAAAGCATTCCAGGTGAAGCTGGTTGAGAGAATGCCAAGAGTGTGCAAAGCTGTCATCAAGGCAAAGGGTGGCTACTTTGAATAATCTCAAATTATAACCTTTTTGGTTACTACATGATTCAATGTGTGTTATTTCATAGTTTTGATATCTTCATTATTATTCTACAATGTAGAATTTAGTAAAAATAAAGAAAAACACTGGAATGAGTAGGTGTGTCCAAACTTCTGACTGGTATTGTATATACTGTATTTATACTCCGGACTCCGACATTGCTCGTCCTAATATTTCTATATTTCTTAATTCCATTCTTTTACTTTTAGACCTTTTAGATTAGTGTGTATTGTTGTGTATTGTTAGATATTACTGCACTGTTGGTGCTAGGGACACAATCTTTTCGCTACACCTGCAATAACATCTGCTAAATATGTGTATGTGACCAATAAAATGTTATTTGATTTGAACATACAAGCCTATAACCCAAAATAAATGTGTGCTATTGCACTGTTGTCACATCTCTAGTCTGACTGAAAATGGACTTGAAAATCAAAAGGATTTCACCTGCGTTTACTCAATTCTCATAAGCCCCTGAATCAGACAAAACTGATTCAGGAAAAAAAAGAGAGTGAGCCTGCAGTTGGATTAGAGTGAAATGACCTGTCCTGAACCGCTGTGTTTGTCTTTCAGCTGATTAACCAGAAGATCAGGATGTGCACGCAGTTATACGGCTCCAGGTCATTCGTCTCCGTGCTGGAGTACCTGCTGTCCATCGGCAATTACCTCAACGAGAACGCAGGGAAGGGAAAGGCCAAGGGAATCCGCCTCTCCTCCTTAACTAAAGTAGGTTCTCCTCTCCTCCTTAACTAAAGCAGGTTCTCCTCTCCTCCTTAACTAAAGTAGGTTCTCCTCTCCTCCTTAACTAAAGTAGGTTCTCCTCTCCTCCTTAACTAAAGTAGGTTCTCCTCTTTAACTAAAGCAGGTTCTCCTCTCCTCCTTAACTAAAGTAGGTTCTCCTCTCCTCCTTAACTAAAGTAGGTTCTCCTCTCCTCCTTAACTAAAGCAGGTTCTCCTCTCCTCCTTAACTTAAGCAGGTTCTCCTCTCCTCCTTAACTAAAGTAGGTTCTCCTCTCCTCCTTAACTAAAGCAGGTTCTCCTCTCCTCCTTAACTAAAGCAGGTTCTCCTCTCCTCCTTAACTAAAGTAGGTTCTCCTCTCCTCCTTAACTAAAGTAGGTTCTCCTCTCCTCCTTAACTAAAGTAGGTTCTCCTCTCCTCCTTAACTAAAGCAGGTTCTCCTCTCCTCCTTAACTAAAGTAGGTTCTCCTCTCCTCCTTAACTAAAGCAGGTTCTCCTCTCCTCCTTAACTAAAGCAGGTTCTCCTCTCCTCCGCTGTAGCCTGACCTGTGGTGGAGTGTCTAGCACTAGGCTAATAAGACTTCTCATTGATATACACAGAGGGATTTCCCTACTCCCTTTCTCTCCTTTCAATGTCACTTTATTCCTAGTTATATGTAAATATTTCTACCTCAATTACCTTGTACCCCTGCACATCGACCTGGTACTGGTACCCCGTGTATATAACCAAGTTATCGTTACTCATTGTGTATCTATTATTACTTTTGTTATTACGTGTTTTACTTTTCTATTATTTCTCTAATAATAGAAAAGTAAAAATGTCACCGTTTGTCCACACCTGTTTACGAAGCATGTGACGAATAAAATGTTATTCGAATTTCTCCTTCCGTCCATCATATACCTGGTCATCTGAGTCCAACTCAGGTAGGGTCATTCCTCCTAGTGTGTGTAGACATGAAGGTGATTGTATCACCGCCTGGCTTCACAAATCAAATGGAACATCTCACCATGGCTCAGACGCTGGGCCGATAGACAATGGACAAGTCGACCGCGAGGTACCCCACAGTGGCTGTCACAACAGCAACTTTAACCTTACTGGACCTTTTCGTCAACTCTCAATATTGAAAGTCTAGTCTTGCTTTGGGATTAGACTCATTGTTTATTAGACATGTGGATTTCCAAGTTTGTCAATTTGTCTAGGATTATTTAAGATCTCCCTAAACTATTAGCGTAGGTTCTTAGAGGATATCAGCAGTTTCTATAGATTTCCTCCGGAACTGCTGCTGTGCTGCACTGGTCCCTTGATGGGACGATATAAGGGTAAAATGCTTCCTCTCCATCTAATGAGACTGCAGTCTCTTACTCCCATACTCCCACAGAGAAGGTTCCAAGGTGAAACAGAGAGGGCTAAATTCTTAGGGTTCTCTGTGAAATCAATGGCTGGATCTGAATGTTGATATAGTAACTGTAAGATAAGAGAAAGCTATAGAGGTTGTGTTGGATTAGTGGTTGTTGTTTTTATCTTCAGTTGATGTTCCATGCATCTCTTCTAGCCCTCAGGGGAACGCCTTGGACCTCAAATTGGTATGGAATGAATCCCATCACATGATTAGAGAGGTCCCCCTTGCATTTCAATTAAGGCTTGCATTTTTAGAAAGATCATTAACATTTTATATAAATAGGTTTAAAATGGATGCGTTTGATAGGTTTTGTTCCATTCATTTTCAGGAAACTTAACACTTCTCAAGTATTTCATTCACAAAAAAAGCTCACCACAGTCTAAATAAGGAGACAACGTATTACGGCTCTGCTGAAGGTGATTATGACTCTGCATGTAACATGGAAGCTTTTATGATGTGATGTTTTTGTTACGTAATAGTTTTTTGTTTCGATTTGTTTTGAAATCAGATTGATAAGAAACACATATATGAGTAACAAATGTATTACCAATACCTCAACAATCGGTTGACCTTGTAAGTGTAGTACCCACATTCTTCTCCAACAGAAACACACAGAATTGTAAGGGTTAACGCTAAAAAATGGAAGAGTCAAGGAAAACCTTGTGGATTGTTGAAACATGCCCTCCAATAACACAAAGGGATGTGCCTCAATATAAGCACAGAGATACATTCATTTTTTTGTGGTAAGGTTAACAGAAGCTGTACCTTGACCAACTATTGTTTGGTTGGCCTTGGGGCAAGGCACTTGTTTTTGTGAATGTAGCATACATGAATTTGTGCATTCTTCTGCTCTGTTGTGCATCTCGAGGCCTTATAGGAACAGTAGTTGTGCGGTTCAGCCAGGACTGTGCATTGCTCTGTGCTATAGGACTCCTACAGTTGTACATGCATGCCCTCCTTTCTTCTCTCTCCTTTTCTGATGAAGGTCTCAGTGTAGAACGAAATGGCACAGTATGTTGTTTAATATTTGATTTATCAAACTATTTTTATAATGGAGAGTGTCACACCTCACCTTCCAATGTTCCTCTTCAACACCACAGCTCTCCCAACTCCATGGGACAGACAGGAAGTTCACCTTGCTGCATGCCCTTGTGGAGCAGATCATGTTGCACGAAGCCAGCTTGGCCACTTTTCCCCAAGAGTTGGCAGAATTCGAAACTGTCCCTGGGGGTAAGTCATCAAGATTTTGGTCAAAGCCATGAAATTCTGTACTGTAGATTTCAATTGGAGCAGTTTAGTTCAAACCTTTTTGGTGTTTCTCTCTGTGTTCTGGTCAGCTTCCATTAAAGGCCTCACTGCTGAAGTGGATGGTGAGTCTATCATGTTTCCTATCCTGTTCAATAATGTATAGATAAAAAACAAGTGTTGCTCTTTACAGTGTGCAACAATGACTGTAGTTTATACACACCTATGAATGGTATTGTCTAAGATAGTATGATCTACTGTAGCTACAGATGTAGGATCTTAAGTTGACTAGTTTCTCACAGCAGGAAAATAATCCTGCAGCAACAGGAAATATGATATATTGTGTGGATTATAATTAATGGACATTTTTGTAGGGGTTGATACATTTTTTGTTAGGGCAAATCAAGTGTGACATTTTAAAGTGGAAATTACTAACTTTTTATTTTTTTAAAACATTGAATACACTACAAGTTCGCATTTCCTGCTGTTCAAAGAGATCAAAGAGACGACTGGCTTGATAGCGTAGTTAAACGTAATGAGGAAGGACATTTAGGCCTAATATCAACTTAATGTATGGACATTTATGATGACTTTTGGCTGAAGAATTGTGATGAACAGTTGACATGAGTGCAGATCAGCTACTTGGCTGGATCCAGGCAGCAGAAAGGAGTAAATAGTGATTTAAAGTAGAGATTTACTTCAGTGATCATATATGATGGATGATGACCACAATGTGTAATTCTCTCCAGTTCTCAAGAAGGAGTTACAGAAGGTCATTCAGTACAGGAAAACGTACAAGAGAAGAAACCAAGGCAATCAATACCCAAAGTTTTCCAAAGACCTGAAGGTAACGAAGACACTTTTTGTTATTCTGATAAGCCTTTTCAGTTCATATTCAGACAGACATACAAGATTCAAACAAATACAAGTGAAACCTTGACACATTGCATAAACAACAGGCAGATGCATCGCACCTTTACACTTTATCTTACACAGTGCTTGTCCCTAGATGAGCACATCATAGTGTGGCGGTGAAGGCAATTGCTATTTGTCAGGTACACACTAAGTGTTACTTCATATGTTCCTCTGATGGCGTCTGCTGTCAGTTAGCAGTGATCGTTTTGTGACGCAACCAACCACAGGTATTCTGATATTAGATATATCAAATAACGAATAAGCTTAGCAGTAACTCCTCTTCACCGTTTTCTCTTCTCCCTCACCCCAGATTAGCAGTGATATTTTTGTGACACAACAACAGGTGTTCTGATATTAGATACATCATATAATTAACAAACTCGGCAGTAACTCCTCTTCACTCTTCTCCCCCTCACCCCAGATGGCGATTGAGAAGAACAACACAGATCTCTCCCTGCTGACAAAGAGGTGTGAGGAAATGAAGAAACTCTACACTGACATATTGGTAATGCCGGAGTTATTTTTTCTATATGTCTGTTGTGCAGCTTCTACAGGGATAGATGGTTCCTCTGGTCCTGAAATGTCGAGATGGCCCTTTCCATAGTTTTTCATGTTATTCCAGAGATATATTTCAGATATACTTCTTCAAGGTTACTAACTTCTGCAGCAGATGCTTTTGTCCTCCCTATTTTGAGGGGAGGGCAAACTTCAAATATGTACCGTAGGCCATAGACAATATACAGTGGGGAGAACAAGTATTTGATACACTGCCGATTTTGCAGGTGTTCCTACTTACAAAGAATGTAGAGGTCTGTAATTTTTATCATAGGTACACTTCAACTGTGAGAGACGGAATCTAAAACAAAAATCCAGAAAATCACATTGTATGATTTTTAAGTAATTAATTTGCATTTTATTGCACGACATAAGTATTTGATCACCTACCAACCAGTAAGAATTCCGGCTCTCACAGACCTGTTAGTTTTTCTTTAAGAAGCCCTCCTGTTCTCCACTCATTACCTGTATTAACTGCACCTGTTTGAACTCGTTACCTGTATAAAAGACACCTGTCCACACACTCAATCAAACAGACTCCAACCTCTCCACAATGGCCAAGACCAGAGAGCTGTGTAAGGACATCAGGGATAAAATTGTAGACTTGCACAAGGCTGGGATGGGCTACAGGACAATAGGCAAGCAGCTTGGTGAGAAGGCAACAACTGTTAGGCGCAATTATTAGAAAATGGAAGAAGTTCAAGATGACGGTCAATCACCCTCGGTCTGGGGCTCCATGCAAGATCTCACCTCGTGGGGCATCAATGATCATGAGGAAGGTGAGGGATCAGCCCAGAACTACATGGCAGGACCTGGTCAATGACCTGAAGAGAGCTGGGACCACAGTCTCAAAGAAAACCATTAGTAACACACTACGCCGTCATGGATTAAAATCCTGCAGCGCACGCAAGGTCCCCCTGCTCAAGCCAGCGCATGTCCAGGCCCGTCTGAAGTTTGCCAATGACCATCTGGATGATCCAGAGGAGGAATGAGAGAAGGTCATGTGGTCTGATGAGACAAAAATATAGCTTTTTGGTCTAAACTCCACTCGCCGTGTTTGGAGGAAGAAGAAGTATGAATACAACCCCAAGAACACCATCCCAACCGTGAAGCATGGAGGTGGAAACATCATTCTTTGGGGATGCTTTTCTGCAAAGGGGACAGGACGACTGCACCGTATTGAGGGGAGGATGGATGGGGCCATGTATCGCGAGATCTTGGCCAACAACCTCCTTCCCTCAGTAAGAGCATTGAAGATGGGTCGTGGCTGGGTCTTCCAGCATGACAACGACCCGAAACACACAGCCAGGGCAACTAAGGAGTGGCTCCGTAAGAAGCATCTCAAGGTCCTGGAGTGGCCTAGCCAGTCTCCAGACCTGAACCCAATAGAAAATCTTTGGAGGGAGCTGAAAGTCCGTATTGCCCAGCGACAGCCCCGAAACCTGAAGGATCTGGAGGGGGTCTGTATGGAGGAGTGGGCCAAAATCCCTGCTGCAGTGTGTGCAAACCTGGTCAAGACCTACAGGAAACGTATGATCTCTGTAATTGCAAACAAAGGTTTCTGTACCAAATATTAAGTTCTGCTTTTCTGATGTATCAAATACTTATGTCATGCAATAAAATGCAAATTAATTACTTAAAAATCATACAATGTGATTTTCTGGATTTTTGTTTTAGATTCCGTCTCTCACAGTTGAAGTGTACCTATGATACAAATTACAGACCTCTACATGCTTTGTAAGTAGGAAAACCTGCAAAATCGTCAGTGTATCAAATACTTTTTCTCCCCACTGTATGTACAGTGACTTCAGAAAGTATTCACACCCCCTGAATTTAAAATGGATTCAATTGAGATTTTTTGTCACTGTCCTACACATAATACCCCATAGGGCCTTAGTGGTTAAGAGCGTTGTGCTAGTAACAGAAAGGTCGCTGGTTCTAATCCCCGAGCCGACTAGGTGAAAAATCTGTCGATGTGCCCTTGAGCAAGGCACTTAACCCGAATTGCTCATGTAAGTCGCTCTGGATAAGAGCGTCTGCTAAATGACAAAAAAATATAATTAAATTAAGAATTAAAAATGTCAAAGTAGAATTATGTTTTTAGAAATGTTTCCAAATTAATTTAAAATGAAAAGCTGTAATGTCTTGAGTCAATAAGTATTCAACCCTTTTGTTATGTCAAGCCTAAAAAAGTTCAGGAGTAAAAATGTGCTTAACAAGTCACATAATAAGTTGCATGGACTCTATGTACAATACTAGTGTTTAACATGATTTCTGAATGACTACCTCATCTCTGTACCCCACACATACAATTATCTGTAAGGTCCCTCAGTCGAGCAGTGCATTTCAAACACAGATTCAACCACAAAGACCAGGGAGGTTTTCCAATGCCTCGCAAAGAAGGGCACCTATTGGTAGATGGGTAAAAAAAATGAAAAAGATATTGAATATCCCTGTGAGCATGGTGAAGTTATTAATTACACTTTGGATGGTGTATCAATACACCCAGTCACTACAAAGATACAGGCGTCCTTCCAACTGCTCAGGGATTTCACCATGAGGCCAATGTTGACTTTAAAACAGTTACAGAGTTTAATGGCTGTGATAGGAGAAAACTGAGGATGGATGAACAACATTGTAGTTACTCCACAATACTAACCTAAATGACAGAGTGAAAAGAAGGAAGCCTGTACAGTCGTGGTCAAAAGTTTTGAGAATGACACAAGTATTCCCACGGGGGGCCAGTATGAAAAATGTATGCACTCACTAACTGTAAGTCGCTCTGGATAAGATCATCTGCTAAATGACTAAAAATGTAAAAAAATGTATTGGTCTTCACAAAGTTTGCTGCTTCAGTGTTTTTATATATATTTGTCAGATGTTACTATGGTATACTGAAGTATAATTACAAGCATTCCATAAGTGTCAAAGGCTTTTATTGACAATTACATAAAGTTTATGCAAAGAGTCAATATTTGCAGTGATGACCCTCCTTTTTCAAGACCTCTGCAATCCGCCCTGGCATGCTGTCAATTAACTTCTGGGCCACATCCTGACTGATGGCAGCCCATTCTTGCATAATAAATGCTTGGAGTTTGTCAGAATTTGTGGGGTTTTGTTTTTCCACCCGCCTCTTGAGGATTGACCACAAGTTCTCAATGGGATTAAGGTCTGGGGAGTTTCCTGGCCATGGACCCAAAATGTCGATGTTTTGTTCCCCGAGCCACTTAGTTATCACTTTTGCCTTATGGCAAGGTGCGCCATCATGCTGGAAAAGGCATTGTTCGTCACCAAACTGTTCTTGGATGGTTGGGAGAAGTTGCTCTCAGAGGATGTGTTGGTACCATTCTTTATTCATGGCTGTGTTCTTAGGCAAAATTGTGAGTGAGCACACTCCCTTGGCTGAGAAGCAACCCCACACATGAATGCTTTACTGTTGGCATGACACAGGACTGATGGTAGTGCTCACCTTGTCTTTTCCGGACAAGCTTTTTTCCGGATGCCCCAAACAATCGGAAAGGGGATTCATCAGAGAAAATGACTTTACCCCAGTCCTCAGCAGTCCAATCCCTGTATCTTTTGCAGAATATCAGTCTGTCCCTGATGTTTTTCCTGGAGCAGTGGCTTCCTCGCTGCCCTTCTTGACACCAGGCCATCCTCCAAAAGTATTTGCCTCACTGTGCGTGCAGATGCACTCACACCTGCCTGCTGCCATTCCTGAGCAAGCTCTGCACAGGTGGTGCCCCGATCCCGCAGCTGAATCAACTTTAGGAGACGGTCCTGGTGCTTGCTGGACTTTCTTGGGTGCCCTTAAGCCTTCTTCACAACAATTGAACCTCTCTCCTTGAACTTCTTGATGATCTGATAAATGGTTGATTTAGGTGCAATCTTACTAGCAGCAATATCCTTGCCTGTGAAGCCCTTTTTGTGTAAAGCAATGATGACGGCACGTGTTTCCTTGCAGGTAACCATGGTTAACAGAGGAAGAACAATGATTTCAAGCACCACCCTCCTTTTAAAGCTTCTAGTCTGTTATTCTAACTCAATCAGCATGACAGAGTGATCTCCAGCCTTGTTCTCGTCAACACTCTCACCTGTGTTAACGAGAGAATCACTGACATGATGTCAGCTGTCCTTTTGTGGCAGGGCTGAAATGCAGTGGACATTTTCATGGCAAAGAGGGACTTTGCAATTCATCTGATCACTCTTCATAACATTCTGGAGTATATGCAAATTGCCATCATAAAAACTGAGGCAGCAGACTTTGTGAAAATTAATATTTGTGTCATTCTCAAAATTTCTGACCACGACTGTATAGAATACAAATATTCCAAAACATGCATCCTGTTTGCAATAAGGCACTAAAGTAAACTGCAAAACATTTGGCAAAGAAATAAACTTTATGTCCTGAATACAAAGTGTAATGTTTGAGGCAAATCCAACACATCACTGAGTACCACTCTTGATATTTCCAAGCATGGTGGTGGCTGCATCATGTTATGGGTATGCTTGTCATCGGCAACGATTAGGGAGTTTTTGGGGGGATAAAAATAAACTGAATAAAGCTAACCACAGGCAAAATCCTTGAGGAAAACCTGGTTCAGTCTGCTTTCCAACAGACACTGGGAGACAAATTCACCTTTCAGCAGGACAATAACCTAAAACACAAGGCCAAATATACTCTGAAGTTGCTTACCAAGATGACATTGAATGTTCCTGGTGGCCTCTTACAATTTGGACTAAAATCTACTTGAAACTCTATGGCAAGAATTGAAAATGGCTGTCTAGCAATGATCAACAACCAACTTGACAGAGCTTGAAGAATTTTAAAATGAATAGTGTGCAAATATTGTACAATTGGGGTGTGCAAAGCTTGTAGAAACATACCCTAGGAAGACTCCAAAGGTGATTCTAGCATGTATTGACTCAGGGGTATGAAGACTTATGTAAATGAGATATTGCAAACATTTCTAAAAACATGTTTTCACGTTGTCATTATGGGGTATTGTGTGTAAAATCAATTGAATCCATTTTGAATTCAGGCTGTAACACAACAGAATGTGGAATAAGTCAAGGGGTATTAATACTTTCTGAAGGCACTGTATATATCTAAGGAAGTACTTTGTCTCTCTGTGGTTTGTAAAGATAGAAATACAGACATTAAACAGCATCACACTTGTTGATAAATAGATTAGAATAATATTAAACAGGAATATATGCCTCAGGATACTTACCAACCTTTGTAGTGGAAACTTAGTTCTCACTCTTTGTTCTGTGTCTAGTTTGGCATCAGCCTAGGTGCTGATTGCATAAAGAGAAACTCTTCCACAACAATACATTTTCAAAGAAAGTAAATCCCATTTTCCAACCTCCCCTATTTCCAGAAGGATGATCCATCATCACAAATAATCCACCTGACTTTGCTCTGTGTTCTGTGTTTGAGTTGTGAGCCTTAACAGGGTGAGGGGTGAGCCTAGGGCTTGCCAGGGAATTGTGTTATATTAGATTCCACAATTACATTCCTGCGGACTCCAAACTTTATTCAACACACACACACACACACACACACACACACACACACACACAAAGGTGTCCTGTGTTGCAGCCTGAGCCAGCAGCATAGAAAGACACAGAGGGGAGAAGAGACTGACCCTCACACAGCTTATATCTCTGACATTATCAGAACCTTCCCTCTGCTCTCCAGGGGAACAAAACTGCTGCAGTCAGACGCAGAAGCAATGGTAGTAGTCTATACTGTATGGTTAAATACTGCAGGAGCCTCGGAGGTGAAAGTATTTAGCAAATGTTGCTCTCCCTATGTTACTGTAACTTTTGGAATGTTTATATAGGCGGAAATGCTTAAACATACTTTAAAGTTACTTTTTTTAATCGCTTTGGTGCAATTTTCTCATGTATGTGGTACATTTTCACAACTCTTAGTCCACAACTCAAAACAGATCAAAAAGTCAGTAGCTTCAAAACTCAAAGCACATTTTCAATTGACTAATTACAACACACAAAATCATAGTCACTTTTTCACCAAACTTAATCAGTGTTTCATCTAGAAATACATGTTTCTAGAAAGACATGATTCTAGAAATATATTACAATACAGTTCATATAAAGTAATTGCCCTTCACAATGAAATATTCACATTACTTTTGATATGATTCTCTTCTATTTTGTTAATATATATTTTACTATTACTTAATCTGACTGTTCTTAATTAATGATCACTTAAACGTTTGGTAAACATTTAGATTTGACATGTAAACTGGTTTTTCTACTACAGATTGAGAACTACATAATGAAAGTAAAGTAGTCTGTAAAGTAGAAACACAGAAAAGTATGATTATTATACTTGAATGTAGTACTATGATGACAACTTATGATTTTACACAGTAAGTAAAAATCACACTGCTTTACTAAAATTGCATTGGCCAATACAGTTCTGTAATACCGTAATATATACATTTTGGTATGTGACCTGAGTGGGAATCGATCCCACAACTCTGGTGTTGCTAGTGGCATGCTCTTATGAACTGAGCCACGTACAGGACCACTATAATACATAAGTACAATACTGTAAAATACAATACACGATTACAATACAAGTGGAAGATGTATGATTGTCATCCCCATGAGCATACCACCCTCCTTCAGGCCATTGATGAGGCATGCAATGATTTCCATCCAGACCTACAGTCAGGCTTGAATTCACCAAACCAAAAGGTTTTTCCCCAGGTGCATGAACAATTAGGATATTTACTGTGATTCCGATAAGAACCTATGGCCAAATGCTCAAGACAGGATTGATGCAAACTAATGCCTGCTAAACATGTTTCTTTAATTTCTTTAATTTGATTACATTGTGAAAGATGTCTTCACTTTTGATCAAACATGGGCTAGAAATTATGGAAATGTGATGTTCAGTCAATTTAAATGGTAGTGCAAGTGTATTGCCTAATGTGCAAACAGTGTAATGTACTGTAATTTACAGTACTGTAGAATACTACATTCAAAGGGCAATTTTGAAACATGTATCTTATTTATTTTTCTATTGGATTAACTAGTTGTTAATATAACTAAATTGAGAATATATCATTCTGTTGTGTTTTGGTGATTAAACCAATATACTCATTATATTTCACAGTGAACTTCTATTTTGGATCAATGGTTGTATGGCGAAAGATGTCTACAAACAAAATGAATGCACAATGAAAGGGTTTGAATGTAAGACTGGCTGTGCTACAAGTGTTACCAGATTTGAGTTTTGTACTAAGAGTTTAGAAAAATCGCCATATACTGTACTTATAGCGATAAAGAAAACGGTAATAACTTGAACTCTGAACTGTAATAGGTTAAGTTCAGAGTTCAATAAATGAGAGAATGCCAAGAGTGTGCAAAGCTGTCATCAAAGCAAAGGGTGGCTATTTGAAGAATCTCAAATATAAAATATATTTTGATTTGTTTAACACTTTTTTGGTTACTGATTCCATATGTGTTATTTCATAGTTGTGATGTCTTCACTATTATTCTACAATGTAGAAAATAGTAAAAAATAAAGAAAACCCTTGAATGAGTAGCTGTTCTAAAACTTTTGACTGGTAGTGTAGGTCAAATGTCTCAACTGCTCACATTTACTTACCAACTACAATGGAACACACACTGAAGTTTGCTCCTCTGTCCCTTCATATTGAAGTGGGACATGAATTCATTTGTCATCAGTCTGAAATGTTTTAAGAGGATATCAAAATTAGACAGTAGTTGGATAATGACAATTTTTAACTAATCTCTAAGTGGTAAAGTTTTGCTTAATCTTAATACATCCTGTAATATCCGACCCCCAAAAAAAAAAAAAAGTATAAACACACTGCTTTTTGGTTCCAGCTAGAACCCTTTTTGGTTCCAGGTATAACCCTTTTGGATTCCATGTAGAATGCTCTGTGGAAAAGGTTCTACATGGAACCAAAAAGGTTTCTTTAAAGAGTTATTCTATGGGGACAGCCGATTAACCCTTTTAGGTTCTAGATAGCACCTTTTTTTTCTAAGAGTGAGATCAGGTAATCATCGGCAGCTGTCTCTTCGGGAATCCAGTCTCAGTGAGACCTGATGCAGAGAAAAAACATTAGTGATCATAAGCATAGCTAGTACAGACCTAGCTCTTATAAAGCCTGGTAATAGGAATCAATACACAACTTACTGTCAATGACTATGGAGGGGTGGTTCTGCTCTCTCCTTTCCCTGGGATGTGGCAGAATAGGTCACTGGTAACTGAGTGGGTGGCCAAGCACTGCTGTAGAGGCCATGCATCAGGGGCCCAGGGCCCAGATTCACAATACATTTCTTCGGGCCTCCCGAGTGGCGATGCAGTGCTAGCTGTGCCACTAGAGATCCTGGTTCGAGTCCAGGCTCTGTCGCAGCCGGCCGCGACCGGAAGACCCATGGGGCGGCGCACAATTGGCCCAGTGTCGTCCAGGTTAGGGGAGGGTTTGGCCGACAGGGATGTTCTTGTCCCATCGTGCACTAGTGACTCCTGTGGCGGGCCGCCAGGTGTAAGGTGTTTCCTCCAACACATTGGTGCGGCTGGCTTCCGGGTTAAGCAGGCATTGTGTCAAGAAGCAGTGCGGCTCGGTTGGGTTGTGTTTCGCCTCTCCCAAATCCGTACGGGAGTTGCAGCGATGGGACAAGACTGTAACTACCAATTGGATACCACGAAATTGGGGAGAAAAAGGGGTAAAAAATTAAAATATGATTACATTTCTTCTTAAGATATTAGATTCTTGAAAATAAAGTTATTGGAAATGTTCTTAATTCCAAGATAGCTAAACTATTGTCTTAAGCTTAAGGCAGAGAGAGAAAAAGCTCATGAAAGCAATTTAACATGTTTAATTCACTCACAAACTTCATCTGAACGTTTCAGTATTGATTATTTAAAACCAAAGAACATGTTTTAGAACAGCAATCTCAGTAAGAAATATGCTAACATGATTGCCATTGCTAGATAGATAGCTAGCTAAAACGGTTGCCTAGCAACACCCATCTTAAGAAGATTTGTAAGAAGATATTTGAGAAGTTCGTAAGAAAATAATTGAATCTTAAGATATTATTGACGAACTATCTTATGAACTTCTTTTTTTTTTTCTTAAGAACCTTCTTAAGTTTTGCATAAGAAGTGCATAAGAAGTGCTTTGTGAATCTGGGCCCTGGGCAGATCATTGACATGTTTCAGGAACTGTAAACTGTAATGGTTAATCATCATGAACCATTACATAAGGACACACACAGCTAGCATGACACAATGTTAACATGATGACAATCTTTTCTGTAAGTTATTGTGATAATCATCATCATCTCTCTCCCACTCACTCACTCACACACACACATACACACACAGCTAGCATGACAACTTTGACATGACAATGTTTTCTAAAGTTATTGTGATCAGCATCTCTCGCTCTCTCACTCACTCACTCACTCACTCACTCACTCACTCACTCACTCACTCACTCACTCACTCACTCACTCACTCACTCACTCACTCACTCACTCACTCACTCACTCACTCACTCACTCAGAGAGAGAGAACATACACACATTTACTGTCATTAAAGAAACAGATATAAAAATGGCAAAACGTTAGCTAGCTAGCAACAACCAATGGCTACAATAGGTAAAAATGAAAACTTAGTGTCCATGGAGGATTAGCCAGAGAGCTAATGTTAGCTAGCTAAAATTTGCCAGCTAAGTTAGCTAATGTTAGTTAGCTAGCTAGCAAATATTTTCTTGATGTTCTTCTCCCCAAAAAACCACCGCTTTACTTAAGAAAGTAAACACGAATGCAGGAGAACAGGGACTACCACTTAGCAGTCAAAAGTTTGTGTACATTTCGAGAAACTGTCGTTGTTTTCCAGCTGTGTTGTTGTGTAGCCTACCTTGCACTCTGTCCCAACTGCCATATGGAATGTTGACCGATGCGCTCGAGCAAGCCGGCTGCCTGCGCACAGATATCTATTGCTGAGTGTGAAGCACAGACTCCAATCGAAGTTTTAGCTGGAACTGATGTGCCTACCTCCTTATTTAGCTACTGAAATTAAAATACAATTACTGCACGCATTGTTAATTGCTTAAAAGCTTTAAGGGACAATATAATAGTCATATTTTCAGGGTCAAATGCAATAATTTGACTAATTATTGATGGAAATAAATGCGATAAAAATAGGGTTTTGTAAATCCTGGTGGATTGTAGTAGGATGTTGAAATAAAATACTTAGGCCTATGTGTTATTTGTTAAATTCTGCAAACAAATTTAGTTAGTCATAATAGAACATCAAAACAGCATTCAGTGGAACAGAACAAAATGTGCAGCACCATAAACAGTGCAATTAGCTAACACAGACAAAATATTACAAAATAGAAGACAACACACACAGCAAGCTACCAGATATCATTAATTAAACAACCATTATTTCATTGTACTGCAGTTTAACTGCATTTTAACAGCAGTTAATTTTTTTAAGGGTATCCTGTTTTGTATGTTTATCTTACATACTGGTAACCTAGAACAAATGTTATGGAAGTGAATAGGTGGACTGCAACTATGAAAAACACTGCCATAGCCTGTAGTAAAAGCAAAAGTATTTATACAGTTGAAGTCGGAAGTTTACATACACCTTAGCCAAATACATTTAAACTCAGTTTTTCACAATTCCTGACATTTCATCCTAGTAGAAATTCCCTGTCTTAGGTCAGTTAGGATCACCACTATATTTTAAGAATGTGAAATGTCAGAATAATAGAAGAGAGAATGATTTATTTCAGCTTTTATTTCTTTCATCACATTCCCAGTTGGTCAGAAGTTTACATACACTCAATTAGTATTTGGTAGCATTGCCTTTAAATTGTTTAACTTGGGTCAAACGTTTCGGGTAGCCTTCCATAAGCTTCCCACAATAAGTTGGGTGAATTTTGGCCCATTCCTCCTGACAGAGCTGGTGTAACTGAGTCAGTTCTGCCCACAAATATTCTATAGGGTTGAGGTCAGGGCTTTGTCATGGCCACGCCAATACCTTGACTTTGTTGTCCTTAAGCCATTTTGCCACAACTTTGGAAGTATGCTTGGGGTCATTGTCCATTTGGAAGACCCATTTGCGACCAAGCTTTAACTTCCTGACTGATGTCTTGAGATGTTGCTTCAATATATCCACATCATTTTCCTTCCTCATGATGCCATCTATTTTGTGAAGTGCACCAGTCCCTCCTGCAGCAAAGCACCCCCACAGCATGATGCTGCCACCCCCGTGCTTCACGGTTGGGATGGTGTTCTTCGGCTTGCAAGCCTACCCCTTTTTCATCCAAACAT